>NC_091286.1:604273742-604986631 GCF_032444005.1 Ranitomeya imitator
CCGGACGTACGGGGGCAGAGTACCCGACGTCTCCATAGCAACAGGACGCGGAACGGCCAAGTCACCGTCACGCCGACCGGGCATGCGCACCACCAGAGGCCGCATCTAGATAAGCTGGTGATGAACTGGTGATGGACTCGGTACTCAATGGGAATAACTAGGGGATGGGATCTCGCAAACTTAAACCGTCCATGAACTACATGGCACACAATCCAAAATATTTAAAGAAAGGGGGTATATGGATCTGAAATAGCAATAAACAAGAAGGGAGATATGTATGAACAAATCTTCATGCAGCAAGGTGCCCACATGACCCCAGATATGCCAAGCCGGTAACCAGGACAGCAGGCACTCACATAAATATATAAAGGGATAAAATATTTCAGTGATCTAGGGAGACATTGACATAGGAGAGATGCTGTGAGAAATAAAATGCCGTCATGAAATAGGATGCCAGATGTTACACACATACCATCTGATTGTATTGAAGCATACTTCTCTCTATAACATATATACATATATATTTTTTACAACTATGTATTTTATTTCAGCAGAGTCATCCAATGGGTTCAGACCGAATCAGGCTCCTCCAAGGCACCACATATCCTGACAGACGACACCTCCTGCAGCAGCAAGGAATCAAGATACATGGAAAGGTAAGTAGATCACTACAAGGAAACAATATAAAAATCATTAGTGGAAAGAAACGATGAAAAATTAAAAAACTAGGTAGGGGGACATGAATAGGTTAAAAACAGTATAAAGTAATTAAAATAGCTAACAGTATAAAATGGGAATAAGAATATACATAAAATCTGATGGTATTTATTTAAAGGAACGGGGCAAAGCTCAAATTTTCATTGAGCCCTCTAGGTGTGACTGTATCCAGTAACCAAATCCACTTGGTCTCAAGTTTAGCAAGTGGCACACCAATTTCCCCACCTCGCTCATTTAATGTGACGGTGTCAATACCCATAAATCTAAGGCCAGAAGGGTCACTGTTATGGTGGATTTTAAAATGCTTTGGCAACGTCTTCAGCTCCGACATGTCCTCTGTCGTTTTGGCAGCCATTATGCCTCGTACGTGTTCACGAACACGTATTTTAAATTGCCTCGTTGTCATTCCTACATAGATCAATGAACATGGACACACCGCATAATAGATCACCGCCTTCGTAGTACATGTAATGGTATGTTTTTGCCTGAGACCATGAGTGAGTTTGTGGTTCGGCTGCTTGAATTCTCGTTGTCCCATAATTTCTTTTTGTTTAAGGGGTCCCTCTACCTACAGCCCCAGGGCACTGCTATGGGTGCTTCGTTTGCACCCTCATATGCAAATTTGTTCCTGGGGCTGTGAGAGAGGGACATTTTTATGTCAGGACTTATGCCTTCGGTGGACCGCATCCCGTTGTGGGTGCGGTTCATCGATGACATATTTTTTATTTGGCAGGGTCCTATGGACGCACTGCGAGAGTTCATGGTACAGCTGAACCAGAATTCACGGAATCTACATTTGACATATAAGGTCCATACTGATGAGATAGAATTCTTGGATGTACGTGTTAATAGAGATGCGGATAATTGTCTTTCCACAAATATTTTCCGCAAAAATACATCAGTTAACGCTCTACTTCATGCGACCTCATCTCACCCCCCTTCGATGGTCAATGCTATTCCAATTGGTCAATTCCTACGACTACGGAGAATATGTTCCAATGATGTCGACTTCGAAGAACAATCGATACTATTAATGGAGAGATTTATTGAGCGGGGCTATAGTCGGCGGTCCATTAAGAGGGGCTATAATAGAGCAAAGCATACAACACGTCATCAGGCCCTTTATGGGAGTCGGCCCCAAAAACTCAATCAGAAGGTGAGATTCATCACCCAATACAATGGCCAAAATGAAATGATGAGGTCTCTACTCTCTAAATCTTGGGGTATACTACAATCTGATCCCGTCTTAGCTCAGTACGTAGGGGAGGGTCCAAATATTACTTATCGTAGATCGAAGAACTTAGGTGACTATTTGGTCAAAAGTCATTATGATTTTAAACCTACTATCCCCACGTTTCTGGACAGCAGTAAACTGAGAAATGGATGCAAAGAATGTGGCAAATGTGTGGCCTGTTCAAATATAGTACGGGCTGAAACATTCACAGATTCCAGTGGGACCCGGACCTTTAAGATTAAACATACCATTACATGTACTACGAAGGCGGTGATCTATTATGCGGTGTGTCCATGTTCATTGATCTATGTAGGAATGACAACGAGGCAATTTAAAATACGTGTTCGTGAACACGTACGAGGCATAATGGCTGCCAAAACGACAGAGGACATGTCGGAGCTGAAGACGTTGCCAAAGCATTTTAAAATCCACCATAACAGTGACCCTTCTGGCCTTAGATTTATGGGTATTGACACCGTCACATTAAATGAGCGAGGTGGGGAAATTGGTGTGCCACTTGCTAAACTTGAGACCAAGTGGATTTGGTTGCTGGATACAGTCACACCTAGAGGGCTCAATGAAAATTTGAGCTTTGCCCCGTTCCTTTAAATAAATACCATCAGATTTTATGTATATTCTTATTCCCATTTTATACTGTTAGCTATTTTAATTACTTTATACTGTTTTTAACCTATTCATGTCCCCCTACCTAGTTTTTTAATTTTTCATCGTTTCTTTCCACTAATGATTTTTATATTGTTTCCTTGTAGTGATCTACTTACCTTTCCATGTATCTTGATTCCTTGCTGCTGCAGGAGGTGTCGTCTGTCAGGATATGTGGTGCCTTGGAGGAGCCTGATTCGGTCTGAACCCATTGGATGACTCTGCTGAAATAAAATACATAGTTGTAAAAAATATATATGTATATATGTTATAGAGAGAAGTATGCTTCAATACAATCAGATGGTATGTGTGTAACATCTGGCATCCTATTTCATGACGGCATTTTATTTCTCACAGCATCTCTCCTATGTCAATGTCTCCCTAGATCACTGAAATATTTTATCCCTTTATATATTTATGTGAGTGCCTGCTGTCCTGGTTACCGGCTTGGCATATCTGGGGTCATGTGGGCACCTTGCTGCATGAAGATTTGTTCATACATATCTCCCTTCTTGTTTATTGCTATTTCAGATCCATATACCCCCTTTCTTTAAATATTTTGGATTGTGTGCCATGTAGTTCATGGACGGTTTAAGTTTGCGAGATCCCATCCCCTAGTTATTCCCATTGAGTACCGAGTCCATCACCAGTTCATCACCAGCTTATCTAGATGCGGCCTCTGGTGGTGCGCATGCCCGGTCGGCGTGACGGTGACTTGGCCGTTCCGCGTCCTGTTGCTATGGAGACGTCGGGTACTCTGCCCCCGTACGTCCGGCGGCATGACGTGGACGGCGGAAGTGCCGGACACGGATGGACCGCGCATGCGCCGCCTACACCCGGGCTGTAGCGCTAGTTAGTGGGACACTATTTAATGGCGCCTGTGCGCCTCAGTAGCTATCCCCCCTGACGAAGGATCACTATCCGAAACGCGCGTCGGGGCGCGTTTGCAGGAGGACCTAGCTGACCCCGCTAAATCCGGTCTAAGTTATTGAGGTATAGTGTGCTCCCTCTGTGATTTTGTATGCTCAGACAGTGTGGTGACTATGATTTTCTTGGCCATCTGTCTATATAAGTGACGGTTATCGACCCCATCTGAACAGAGAGTGTACAGTTGGTGGCTTGTATCAAGTAGATATAGAACAGATTGCATCTTCCTTTGCCACATTTTGGCTTGATTGCACTTAGGCATTTTTGGACTGATTCACTTACACTGCAATTGGAGTGGGACCAGATGAATTGTATGGTGTGATTACCTTGTCACCTGTTTTGCACATATTGCACTTTAGTGTTGGGTATCACATATCTGTGGTACCACGTGTACCCTTAGGTTTATATCTTTATATAATTTTTTTACTTTCTTCCTTGCACTTTGCACTTTGGCTCGTGCAGTCTGAATATACATACACGTATATATATTTTTTTGTCCACATTATTCTATACATAGATTGTTACCTGTCTAGTCTAAATCTATTTCTGGGGGCCACACCCTCGGCTATATATACAGACACCGGTGGGGTCAGCTTGTCTTTTTAAATTTTTATTTTTTGTATGATGTTTTAATCATTGTTTTCTACTGTGTTTCAAAAAAATTTTTTTGTAACATATGGAATTTTTTTGTCCTCGTGCATACTTTCTTATATTTTAAAATATACAATTATTTGCCACTTATATTTAATAAAGGCATTATTTAAATATATTCCCTGTCTGGTGTTACATCTCACTTTAATCTGTATACTGGTTATGGTTGTACTGATCTCTTGCTAAGTGGTTTTTCCACTAAACCTTCCACAGCGCACTGGTCACTTTTATATGGTATTTTTATTCATTTTTTATCTACGTTGGCACGTGTATATATACATAATACCATTGTGTTCTGTGGACTTGCTTAAACTTTCAGCATTGGTAACAACATGGTTATATATTAGCCACAACCAATGAAAATTGATTACCAATCACATGACACATAGTGACTCACAAAATTTAAAATCACAGAGCAGATAGTAACATACATAGTAACATAGTTAGTAAGGCCGAAAAAAGACATTTGTCCATCCAGTTCAGCCTATATTCCATCATAATAAATACCCAGATCTACGTCCTTCTACAGAACCTAATAATTGTATGATACAATATTGTTCTGCTCCAGGAAGACATCCAGGCCTCTCTTGAACCCCTCGACTGAGTTCGCCATCACCACCTCCTCAGGCAAGCAATTCCAGATTCTCACTGCCCTAACAGTAAAGAATCCTCTTCTATGTTGGTGGAAAAACCTTCTCTCCTCCAGACGCAAAGAATGCCCCCTTGTGCCCGTCACCTTCCTTGGTATAAACAGATCCTCAGCGAGATATTTGTATTGTCCCCTTATATACTTATACATGGTTATTAGATCGCCCCTCAGTCGTCTTTTTTCTAGACTAAATAATCCTAATTTCGCTAATCTATCTGGGTATTGTAGTTCTCCCATCCCCTTTATTAATTTTGTTGCCCTCCTTTGTACTCTCTCTAGTTCCATTATATCCTTCCTGAGCACCGGTGCCCAAAACTGGACACAGTACTCCATGTGCGGTCTAACTAGGGATTTGTACAGAGGCAGTATAATGCTCTCATCATGTGTATCCAGACCTCTTTTAATGCACCCCATGATCCTGTTTGCCTTGGCAGCTGCTGCCTGGCACTGGCTGCTCCAGGTAAGTTTATCATTAACTAGGATCCCCAAGTCCTTCTCCCTGTCAGATTTACCCAGTTTCTATATCTAGAAAATATACAAAGAGAAAACGAAAGAATGCATAAGAAATGCAAGTTATATGCAAGGGTTAACTCTAGTAGTTAACCAAATGAATAGTTAATCAAATTAACTATTTGCTAAATGATGAGACCACATATAAAAAACTGCCCTCTCATCCAACATGCTTTTTTCAAAAACAGTCCTTTATATTCGTGGATGATGGTATAGCATTGGGTGTGTTAACTAAAACTCAAATGGAGTATTTAAAAATAGACCACCCTGTTAGCCCTACAATATATGGATGTCCTAAAGTCTCAGTGAGACTAAGAGCACTTGTGTGTTTGAAACGCGCACAGTTTATACAGGCACTCTCCTTCCGGTATATCCGGTTTTTGTATGTCTTGCAGCCTATTTCTATTTTAAATGAATACTTTTAAAGTTAAGTGATTTTATCTCTTGGAGCTGGATTCCTTTTTTCCACATGATAAGGCATCCGCCTTGACATTCTTGGAACCAGGCCGAAAGGTGATTGAAAGTGAAAAGGAAAGCAAAGGAAAAAGCAAACTGTAGGTCAGAGACAAGCCAGGGGGTCAGTAACAGTCAGGAGCCGATAAGCCAAAAGATAAATGACAGAAACAGGTCAGGATACATGCCAAGTCAAACCAGGGAGTCTGCACACTAAAGTGAAACACTGAGTCAAGATAGGAACAGGGGAAAACACAGACACGGGTTCAGACAGCAAACGCAGCAGGACAAATCAGAGCAATCAGAGTCAGCTTACAGCAGCACTAGGCAGAAACAATAACTAACATGATCTGCAGGACACAGCGAGGCTAAATAGCAAACCTGAGACCAGACTAAGGCTGAGAAAAGTTAACCCCTGACATAATCAGACCTGGAAAAGGGAAGATAGGACTCAAAACTCGGTCTGGATCATGACAGTGGAATTCTTTGTCAGGCTAGAAAACAAGGATGTCATCCAGGTATACAACCATAAAGCGACCGATAAAATCAGAAAATACATCATTCATGAAGTTCTGAAACACTGCGGGCATGTTCGTGAGACCGAACGGCCAGTTGAATGGCCACCAAGCTATTCCGATCTGACCCCCTTAGACTTTTATGTGCAGTATTTGAAACAACGGATACTGGAAGCCTGTGGTAGCATTTCTTCTGTGGTGTTGCTATCAGTGTGTCAAGAGTGGGAGAAGAGGGTTGCATTGACAATCCAACACAATGGGCAGCACTTTGAACACTTTTTTTTATAAGTGGTCATAAACTTTTAAATAACTCATGAAAGAATAGCATTACATTTAAACCAAGCACATCATTGTTTTTCTTGTGAAATTCTCAATAAGTTTGATGTGTCACATGACCCTCTTCCCATTAAAAAAAATTAAGTTGGATCCAAAATGGCCAACTTCAAAATGGCCACCATGGTCACCACTAGGGTTGAGCGAAACGGGTCGTTCATTTTCAAAAGTCGCCGACTTTTGGCAAAGTCGGGTTTCATGAAACCCGATCCGACCCCTGTGTGGGGTCGGCCATGCGGTACGCGACTTTCGCGCCAAAGTCGCGTTTCAATGACGCGAAAAGCGCCATTTCTCAGCCAATGAAGGTAAACGCAGAGTGTGGGCAGCGTGATGACATAGGTCCTGGTCCCCACCATCTTAGAGAAGGGCATTGCAGTGATTGGCTTGCTGTCCGCGGCGTCACAGGGGCTATAAAGGGGCGTTCCCGCCGACCGCCATGTTACTGCTGCTGATCTGAGCTTAAGGAGAGGTTGCTGCCGCTTCGTCAGAAGCAGGGATAGCGTTAGGCAGGGTCCATTAACCACCAAACCGCTTGTGCTGTAGCGATTTCCACAGCCCAACACCACCTTCGGTGTGCAGGGACAGTGGAAGCTACATTTTTTTTTTTTTCCTCAGCGCTGTAGCTCATTGGGCTGCCCTAGAAGGCTCCCTGATAGCTGCATTGCTGTGTGTACGCCGCTGTGCAAACCAACTGCTTTTTTCAAAGCACAAATCCTCTTGTTCCTTCCTTTCTGCACAGCTATCTTGTTTGTTTGTCCACACTTTTTATTTAATTTGTGCATCAGTCCACTCCTTATTGCTGCCTGCCATACCTGGCTGAGATTACTGCAGGGAGATAGTAATTGAAGGACAGTTCCTTTTTTTTTTTTTTTTGTGGGAGATTAAGATTGGCATTTCTGCTAGAGTGCCATCCCTGTCTGTGTCATCTCTCACTCAGTGGGCCATAGAAAGCCTATTTATTTTTTTGCTTGATTTGGGTTCTAAAATCTACCTGAAAAAATCACTACATCAATCACTGGGAGAAAAATATTGGCCTCAGGGCTTGTGTGCCACTCCTTACTCCTGTGTGTGCCATCTCTCACTCAGTGGGCCATAGAAAGCCTATTTATTTTTTTGCTTGATTTGGGTTCCAAAATCTACCTGAAAAAATCACAACATCAATCAGTGGGAGAAAAATATTGGCCTCAGGGCTTGTGTGCCACTCCTCACTCCTGTGTGTGCCATCTCTCACTCAGTGGGCCATAGAAAGCCTATTAATTTTTTTGCTTGATTTGGGTTCTAAATTCTACCTGAAAAAATCAATAAATCAATCAGTGGGAGATTAATATTGGCCTTTGGGCTTGTGTGCCAGTCCTAAGCGTGCCATCTCTCTCTCTCAGATAGTGGGCCGTAGAAAGCCTATTTATTATTTTTTTTATTGGGTTTATAAATTTTCCCTGGAAAAAAAAAAAAAAAGTGGGAGATTAATATTGGCCTCTGCGCTTGTGTGCCAGTCCTGAGCGTGCCATCTCTCTCACAAATAGTGGGCCATAGAAAGCCTATTTATTTTTTGGGTTGATTTGGGTTCTAAATTCTACCTGAAAAAATCAATAAATCAATCAGTGGGAGATTAATATTGGCCTTTGGGCTTGTGTGCCAGTCCTAAGCGTGCCATCTCTCTCTCTCAGATAGTGGGCCATAGAAAGCCTATTTATTATTTTTTTTATTGGGTTTATAAATTTTCCCTGGAAAAAAAAAAAAAAAAGTGGGAGATTAATATTGGCCTCTGGGCTTGTGTGCCAGTCCTGAGCGTGCCATCTCTCTCACAAATAGTGGGCCATAGAAAGCCTATTTATTTTTTGGGTTGATTTGGGTTCTAAATTCTACCTGAAAAAATCAATAAATCAATCAGTGGGAGATAAATATTGGCCTCTGGGCTTGTGTGCCACTCCTGACTCCTGTGTGCGTCATCTCTCACTCAGTGGGCCCTAGAAAGCCTATTTTTTGTTTTATTTGTTTTCGAAATTCTCCCTGAAAAAATCATTTTATTTTATTTGGTTTCTAAATTATTCCTGAAAAAATCATTTTTTTTGTATTTTTTTTTTCTAAAGTCTCCCTGAAAAAAAAAAAAAATCAAATCAGTGGGAGATTAATATTGCCCTTTCTGCTTGTGTGCCAGTCTTGACTCCTGGGTGTGCCATCTCTCTCTCTCTCTCTCCAATTGTGGGCCATAGAAAGCCTATTTATTTTTTTGCTTGATTTGGGTTCCAAAATCTACCTGAAAAAATCACTAAATCAATCAGTGGGAGATAAATATTGGCCTCTGGGCTTGTGTGCCACTCCTGACTCCTGTGTGCGTCATCTCTCACTCAGTGGGCCCTAGAAAGCCTATTTTTTGTTTTATTTGTTTTCTAAATTCTCCCTGAAAAAATCATTTTATTTTATTTGGTTTCTAAATTATTCCTGAAAAAATCATTTTTTTTTGTATTTTTTTTTTCTAAAGTCTCCCTGAAAAAAAAAAAAAATCAAATCAGTGGGAGATTAATATTGCCCTTTCTGCTTGTGTGCCAGTCTTGACTCCTGGGTGTGCCATCTCTCTCTCTCTCCAATTGTGGGCCATAGAAAGCCTATTAATTTTTTTGCTTGATTTGGGTTCCAAAATCTACCTGAAAAAATCACTAAATCAATCAGTGGGAGATAAATATTGGCCTCTGGGCTTGTGTGCCACTCCTGACTCCTGTGTGCGTCCTCTCTCACTCAGTGGGCCCTACAAAGCCTATTTTTTTTTTATTTGTTTTCTAAATTCTCCCTGAAACAATCATTTTATTTTATTTTGTTTCTAAATTCTTCCTGAAAAATTCATTTTTTTGTATTTTTTTTTTCTAAAGTCTCCCTGAAAAAAAAAAAATAAATCAAATCAGTGGGAGATTAATATTGCCCTTTCTGCTTGTGTGCCAGTCTTGACTCCTGGGTGTGCCATCTCTCTCTCTCTCTCCAATTGTGGGCCATAGAAAGCCTATGTATTTTTTTGCTTGATTTGGGTTCCAAAATCTACCTGAAAAAATCACTAAATCAATCAGTGGGAGATAAATATTGGCCTCTGGGCTTGTGTGCCACTCCTGACTCCTGTGTGCGTCATCTCTCACTCAGTGGGCCCTAGAAAGCATATTTTTTGTTTTATTTGTTTTCTAAATTCTCCCTGAAAAAATCATTTTATTTTATTTGGTTTCTAAATTATTCCTGAAAAAATCATTTTTTTTGTATTTTTTTTTCCAAAGTCTCCCTGAAAAAAAAAAAAAAAATCAAATCAGTGGGAGATTAATATTGCCCTTTCTGCTTGTGTGCCAGTCTTGACTCCTGGGTGTGCCATCTCTCTCTCTCCAATTGTGGGCCATAGAAAGCCTATTAATTTTTTTGCTTGATTTAGGTTCCAAAATCTACCTGAAAAAATCACTAAATCAATCAGTGGGAGATAAATATTGGCCTCTGGGCTTGTGTGCCACTCCTGACTCCTGTGTGCGTCCTCTCTCACTCAGTGGGCCCTACAAAGCCTATTGTTTTTTTATTTGTTTTCTAAATTCTCCCTGAAACAATCATTTTATTTTATTTTGTTTCTAAATTCTTCCTGAAAAATTCATTTTTTTGTATTTTTTTTCTAAAGTCTTCCTGAAAAAAAAAAAAAAAATCAAATCAGTGGGAGATTAATATTGCCCTTTCTGCTTGTGTGCCAGTCTTGACTCCTGGGTGTGCCATCTCTCTCTCTCTCTCTCTCCAATTGTGGGCCATAGAAAGCCTATTTATTTTTTTGCTTGATTTGGGTTCCAAAATCTACCTGAAAAAATCACTAAATCAATCAGTGGGAGATAAATATTGGCCTCTGGGCTTGTGTGCCACTCCTGACTCCTGTGTGCGTCCTCTCTCACTCAGTGGGCCATAGAAAGCCTATTTTTTTTTTATTTGTTTTCTAAATTCTCCCTGAAACAATCATTTCATTTTATTTGGTTTATAAATTCTTCCTTAAAAAATCATTTTTTTTTATTATTTTTTTTTTCTAAAGTCTCCCTTTTAAAAAAAAACAAACAAATCAGTGGGAGATTAATATTTACATTTGCGCTTCAGTGACAGTCCTGCGTGTGTGGCATCTCTCTCATTTGTTGCCACCAACAACAGAGTGTGTAACATTGTGCCTGATTTTCGTTGTGGTCTCACCCACCTGTAAAGGGGTAGCTAAATCATACTGAAGTTATAGCTCACCGTGTAAGTTGTGTGACAGCAACAAATACCGTTAGTTTGGTAACGTTTTTAAAACAATGAGGAAGTCTGGTGGAAGAGGTCGTGGCCGGGGGCGTTCATTGTCAGCTGGTAATGAGGGTAGTGGTAGTGGTGGAGCATCAGGTGGTCGTGGGAAAAAAAATATTGCACCTAAGTCTGGAGCTGTGGAGCCAGGTTCGTCGTCTGGCTACACAAGGCCTCGAACGCTCCCTTTTCTGGGAGTAGGAAAACCGCTTTTAAAGCCGGAGCAGCAAGAGCAAGTTTTGGCTTATCTTGCTGACTCAGCCTCTAGCTCTTTTGCCTCCTCTCGTGAAACTGGTAAAAGTAAAAGCAGCGCGTCGTTAGTGGATGTTCACGGTCAGGGACAAGTCGCTTCCTTGTCCTCTTCAGCAAAAACAACAACAGAGAAGAATGCAGCAGGCGACACAACGGGTTACTCCATGGAGCTCTTTACACATACCGTCCCTGGCTTAGAAAGTGAAGCAGTTAACAGTCCATGCCCATTACAAGTTGAATCTGACATGGAGTGCACTGATGCACAGCCACAGCCAGACTACTATGCTGGTCCTTTGACTCAGACCACAACATTGCCCTCGCAGGGTGCTGATCAAGAATCAGACCCTGATGAGACTATGTTGCCCCATCACGAACGCTATACCACCGACCGACACGGTGACACAGACGAAGTTGCACACGAGCTACAAGAAGAGGTAATAGATGACCCAGTTCTTGACCCCGATTGGCAGCCATTGGGGGAACAGGGTGCAGGCGGCAGCAGTTCTGAAGCGGAGGAGGAGGGGCCGCAGCAGGCATCAACATCGCAACAGGTTCCATCTGCCGGGCCCGTATCTTGCCCAAAACGCATGGCAAAGTCAAAACCTGTTGGAGGACAGCGTGGCCATCCGGTTAAAGCTCAGTCTGCAATGCCTGAAAAGGTATCCGATGCTAGAAAGAGTGCAGTCTGGCATTTTTTTAAACAACATCCAATTGATCAGCGCAAAGTCATCTGTCAAAAATGTTCAACTACCTTAAGCAGAGGGCAGAATCTGAAAAGTCTCAATACAAGTTGCATGCATAGACATTTAACCACCATGCATTTGCAAGCTTGGACTAACTACCAAACGTCCCTTAAGGTTGTAGCACCCTCGGCCAATGAAGCTAGTCATCAACGCAACATCCCTTCCGGCAGTGTAGGGCCACCATTTTCTGCACCACCTGCAGTATCTGTGCAGGTTTCTTTGCCAGGCCAAAGCAGTCAGGGTCAGGGAATCACCAGTTTCGTAGTAGGAAACACTGCATCTAGGGCACCGGCGGCAACAATACCATCTCCCACCGTCTCTCAGTCTGCCATGTCCACCGGCACCCCCGCTAGTTCCACGATCTCCAGCTCTCCAGTCCAGCTCACCCTACATGAGACTATGGTTAGAAAAAGGAAGTACTTAGCCTCGCATCCGCGTTCACAGGGTTTGAATGCCCACATAGCTAGACTAATCTCGTTAGAGATGATGCCCTACCGGTTAGTTGAAAGCGAAGCTTTCAAAGCCCTGATGGACTACGCTGTACCACGCTATGAGCTACCCAGTCGACACTTTTTTTCCAGAAAAGCCATCCCAGCCCTCCACCAGCATGTTAAAGAGCGCATCGTCCATGCACTCAGGCAATCTGTGAGCACAAAGGTGCACCTGACAACAGATGCATGGACCAGTAGGCATGGCCAGGGACGTTACGTGTCCATCACGGCACACTGGGTAAATGTGGTGGATGCAGGGTCCACAGGGGACAGCAAGTTTGGGACAGTTCTGCCTAGCCCACGGTCTAGGAAACAGTTGGCTGTAGCCGTTCGCACCCCCTCCTCCTCGTCCTCCTGCAGAAGCGAGACCTCGTCCACAGACCGCAGTCGCACAACCACTCCATCCGCAGCTGCCACTGTTGCACACCAGGTCTCCCATTATGGGGCAGCTACTGGCAAACATCAGCAGGCTGTATTGGCTATGAAGTGTTTGGGCGACAACAGACACACCGCTGAAGTTCTGTCCGAGTTCTTGCAGAAAGAAACGCAGTCGTGGCTGGGCACTGTAGATCTTGAGGCAGGCAAGGTAGTGAGTGATAACGGAAGGAATTTCATGGCTGCCATCTCCCTTTCCCAATTGAAACACATTCCTTGCCTGGCTCACACCTTAAACCTGGTGGTGCAGTGCTTCCTGAAAAGTTATCCGGGGTTATCCGACCTGCTCCTCAAAGTGCGTTGACTTTGCTCACATATCCGCCGTTCGCCCGTACACTCCAGCCGTATGCAGACCTATCAGCGTTCTTTGAACCTTCCCCAGCATCGCCTAATCATAGACGTTGCAACAAGGTGGCACTCAACACTGCACATGCTTCAGAGACTGTGTGAACAGAGGCGGGCTGTTATGTTTTTGTGGGAGGATACACATACACGGGCAGGCAGTAGGATGGCAGACATGGACTTGTCAGGTGTGCAGTGGTCAAAGATTCAAGACATGTGTCAAGTCCTTCAGTGTTTTGAGGAATGCACACGGCTGGTTAGTGCAGACAACGCCATAATAAGCATGAGCATCCCCCTAATGCGTCTGCTGATGCAAAGTTTGACGCACATAAAGCATCAGGCGTCTGCAGCTGAGGAAGAGGAAAGCCTTGATGACAGTCAGCCATTGTCTGGCCAGGGCAATGTACAGGACGAGGTAGCGGGCGAACAGGAGGAGGAGGACGAGGAGGATGATGGGGATGATTATATTTTTAATGAGGAAGCTTTTCCGGGGCCAGTGGAAATTGTTGGCGCGGCAAGGCCGGGTTCTGGTTTTTGGAGGGACACAAGTGACGTGGATTTGCCTGAAACTGCCCCTCAACCAAGCACAACCACAGATTTGAGAACTGGAACTTTGGGCCACATGGCGGATTATGCCTTACGTATCCTCAAAAGGGACACACGCATAACAAAAATGATGAACGATAACGATTACTGGTTGGCCTGCCTCCTTGATCCTCGCTATAAAGGCAAATTGCAAAATATAATGCCACATGAGAACTTGGAACTAATATTAGCAACCAAACAATCAACTCTTATTGACCGTTTGCTTCTGGCATTCCCTGCACACAGCGCCTGTGATCGTTCTAACATGAGCTGCAGGGGCCAGCAGACCAGAGGTGTTAGAGGGGCAGAAATCAGAAGTGGCGTTGGCCAGAGGGGTTTTCTGACCAGGTTGTGGAGTGATTTTGCTATGACCGCAGACAGGACAGGTACTGCAACATCAATTCAAAGTGACAGGAGACAACATTTGTCCAGTATGGTTACTAACTATTTTTCATCCCTTATCGACGTTCTCCCTCAACCGTCATTCCCATTTGATTACTGGGCATCAAAATTAGACACCTGGCCAGAATTGGCAGAATATGCATTGCAGGAGCTTGCTTGCCCGGCAGCTGGTGTCCTATCAGAAAGAGTATTCAGTGCTGAAGGTTCAATACTAACAGAAAAAAGGACTCGTCTGGCTACCCAAAATGTAGATGATCTAACCTTCATTAAAATGAACCACAACTGGATTTCGAAATCTTTTGCCACACCTTGCCCGGCTGACACCTAGCTTTCCTATGTAAAGGTCTTGCCTGTGGACTATTCTGAACGACTTTTCCAATCTCGTAATTTGCATCACCTGATTGTCCAGCATCCGACATGTTAACACCTCCCTAAATGGCCAAAGTCCCCACACGGGGCCGTGGTATCGCCACTTGGCGCCAGCACCCGTGAGAGTACTGTTTGTCTGAAGAGGTGGGTGTGCCCGCTTTTGGTCGACGGCACTGCCACTAGGTCCCTCATAGTACAATAAAGTGTCTGGCGGTGGTGGTGCGCACCCAACGTCAGACACACCGTTGTAATATGAGGGGCCCTGGGCCTGTACCGCCTGCCACAAGACAGTCCCCCCCCAGGTCAAACAGTGCTCTACGACTTGCAAAATTTTCTCTCACAGCTCCACCAATGTTTAGTCTATGCGCTGACATCCTTCAATGCCTGGCACTGTCAATACCATTGTATTGACATTTTTCTTATGTTAGGCCTTCGAAGCCTGTCTGCGGTCACTCCTTCCACTAGGCCTCCACTGACCTGTCTACTGCTGCCCGTGTTCCCCTGGAACCAATTTTAAATTGCCTACAGCCAGCCCAATTTATTATGTTAGGGCTTCGAAGCCTGTCTGCGGTCCCTCCTTCCACTAGGCCTCCACTGACCTGTCTACTGCCGCCCGTGTTCCCCTGGAACCAATTTTAAATTGCCTACAGCCCAATTTTTGTTATGTTAGGCCTTCAAAGCCTGTCTGCGGCCCGTTCTTTCCACTACTACTACACTGACCTGGCCACTGCCGCCCGTGTTCCCCTGGAACCAATTTTAAATTGCCTACAGCCAGCCCAATTTATTATGTTAGGGCTTCGAAGCCTGTCTGCGGTCCCTCCTTCCACTAGGCCTCCACTGACCTGTCTACTGCCGCCCGTGTTCCCCTGGAACCAATTTTAAATTGCCTACAGCCAGCCCAATTTATTATGTTAGGGCTTCGAAGCCTGTCTGCGGTCCCTCCTTCCACTAGGCCTCCACTGACCTGTCTACTGCTGCCCGTGTTCCCCTGGAACCAATTTTAAATTGCCTACAGCCAGCCCAATTTATTATGTTAGGGCTTCAAAGCCTGTCTGCGGTCCCTCCTTCCACTAGGCCTCCACTGACCTGTCTACTACTGCCCGTGTTCCCCTGGAACCAATTTTAAATTGCCTACAGCCAGCCCAATTTATTATGTTAGGGCTTCGAAGCCTGTCTGCGGTCCCTCCTTCCACTAGGCCTCCACTGACCTGTCTACTGCCGCCCGTGTTCCCCTGGAACCAATTTTAACTTGCCTGCAGCCCAATTTTTGTTATGTTAGGTCTTCGAAGCCTGTCTGCGGCCCGTTCTTTCCACTACTACTACACTGACCTGGCTACTGCCGCCCGTGTTCCCCTGGAACCAATTTTAAATTGCCTACAGCCAGCCCAATTTATTATGTTAGGGCTTCGAAGCCTGTCTGCGGCCCGTTCTTTCCACTACTACTACACTGACCAGGCCACTGCTGCCCGTGTTCCCCTGGAACCAATTTTAAATTGCCTACAGCCAGCCCAATTTATTATGTTAGGGCTTCGAAGCCTGTCTGCGGTCCCTCCTTCCACTAGGCCTCCACTGACCTGTCTACTGCCGCCCGTGTTCCCCTGGAACCAATTTTAAATTGCCTACAGCCAGCCCAATTTATTATGTTAGGGCTTCGAAGCCTGTCTGCGGTCCCTCCTTCCACTAGGCCTCCACTGACCTGTCTACTGCTGCCCGTGTTCCCCTGGAACCAATTTTAAATTGCCTACAGCCAGCCCAATTTATTATGTTAGGGCTTCGAAGCCTGTCTGCGGTCCCTCCTTCCACTAGGCCTCCACTGACCTGTCTACTGCTGCCCGTGTTCCCCTGGAACCAATTTTAAATTGCCTACAGCCAGCCCAATTTATTATGTTAGGGCTTCGAAGCCTGTCTGCGGTCCCTCCTTCCACTAGGCCTCCACTGACCTGTCTACTGCCGCCCATGTTCCCCTGGAACCAATTTTAAATTGCCTACAGCCAGCCCAATTTATTATGTTAGGGCTTCGAAGCCTGTCTGCGGTCCCTCCTTCCACTAGGCCTCCACTGACCTGTCTACTGCTGTCCGTGTTCCCCTGGAACCAATTGTAAATTGCCTACATCCCAATTTTTGTTATGTTAGGCCTTCGAAGCCTGTCTGCGGCCCGTTCTTTCCACTACTACTACACTGACCAGGCCACTGCTGCCCGTGTTCCCCTGGAACCAATTTTAAATTGCCTACAGCCAGCCCAATTTATTATGTTAGGCCTTCAAAGCCTGTCTGCGGTCCCTCCTTCCACTAGGCCTCCACTGACCTGTCTACTGCTGCCCGTGTTCCCCTGGAACCAATTTTAAATTGCCTACAGCCAGCCCAATTTATTATGTTAGGGCTTCAAAGCCTGTCTGCGGTCCCTCCTTCCACTAGGCCTCCACTGACCTGTCTACTACTGCCCGTGTTCCCCTGGAACCAATTTTAAATTGCCTACAGCCAGCCCAATTTATTATGTTAGGGCTTCGAAGCCTGTCTGCGGTCCCTCCTTCCACTAGGCCTCCACTGACCTGTCTACTGCCGCCCGTGTTCCCCTGGAACCAATTTTAACTTGCCTGCAGCCCAATTTTTGTTATGTTAGGTCTTCGAAGCCTGTCTGCGGCCCGTTCTTTCCACTACTACTACACTGACCTGGCTACTGCCGCCCGTGTTCCCCTGGAACCAATTTTAAATTGCCTACAGCCAGCCCAATTTATTATGTTAGGGCTTCGAAGCCTGTCTGCGGCCCGTTCTTTCCACTACTACTACACTGACCAGGCCACTGCTGCCCGTGTTCCCCTGGAACCAATTTTAAATTGCCTACAGCCAGCCCAATTTATTATGTTAGGGCTTCGAAGCCTGTCTGCGGTCCCTCCTTCCACTAGGCCTCCACTGACCTGTCTACTGCCGCCCGTGTTCCCCTGGAACCAATTTTAAATTGCCTACAGCCAGCCCAATTTATTATGTTAGGGCTTCGAAGCCTGTCTGCGGTCCCTCCTTCCACTAGGCCTCCACTGACCTGTCTACTGCTGCCCGTGTTCCCCTGGAACCAATTTTAAATTGCCTACAGCCAGCCCAATTTATTATGTTAGGGCTTCGAAGCCTGTCTGCGGTCCCTCCTTCCACTAGGCCTCCACTGACCTGTCTACTGCTGCCCGTGTTCCCCTGGAACCAATTTTAAATTGCCTACAGCCAGCCCAATTTATTATGTTAGGGCTTCGAAGCCTGTCTGCGGTCCCTCCTTCCACTAGGCCTCCACTGACCTGTCTACTGCCGCCCATGTTCCCCTGGAACCAATTTTAAATTGCCTACAGCCAGCCCAATTTATTATGTTAGGGCTTCGAAGCCTGTCTGCGGTCCCTCCTTCCACTAGGCCTCCACTGACCTGTCTACTGCTGTCCGTGTTCCCCTGGAACCAATTGTAAATTGCCTACATCCCAATTTTTGTTATGTTAGGCCTTCGAAGCCTGTCTGCGGCCCGTTCTTTCCACTACTACTACACTGACCAGGCCACTGCTGCCCGTGTTCCCCTGGAACCAATTTTAAATTGCCTACAGCCAGCCCAATTTATTATGTTAGGCCTTCAAAGCCTGTCTGCGGTCCCTCCTTCCACTAGGCCTCCACTGACCTGTCTACTGCTGCCCGTGTACCCCTTGAACCAACATCAGAAAATATAAAAATAAGTATTTTGCTTATAAAAAAGAAAATACTGGAGAGATATCAAATGCAGACATTTTAACATTAAAAACAAACACATACAACAAAAATTTGGTACAGTACTAAAAATGGCCACCAGCTACAATAACTTTCTCCTGCAAGTAGTTAACTGAAAGTTTTTTTCAATTTAAAACACAGATATGGCATCCACCGAGTGTTGTACTGTCGCGTCTTCTTTATATTATTGCCAAGAAGGTGCAAAACAATGAAAATAATAAAATCATTATTTACCAAAAAAATAGAGTAAGTCAAAACCACATTGCAAATAAACATTCATTACAAATAAAGAAGCAGGGCGCGTCCGAGGGTGAGTATATACCTAATAAGAATATAATCACCCTCGGACGCGCCCTGCTTCTTTCCGACAGCCTTCCTTCCTAAGAATCAGCCCTTCCGTGGTGTAGAGAGAGGGTGTGTTACACTCCAAGGTGTTCCCCAGGTTGCCTTTCCTGAGCTTCGATCTTCATGCTCTCGTTTAGTAGTTGTCGGAAAGTAGGCTGCATTAGGCCTACAAATTGGGTATGGGGTGGAGAGAGATGGTGTGTTACACTCCAAGGTGTTCCCCAGGTTTCCTTGCCATTGCTTTGGTCTTCCGACTCTCGTTTAGTAGTTGTAGAAAACTACACTGCATTAGGCCTACAAAATGGGTATCGGGTGGAGAGAGATGGTGTGTTACACTCCAAGGTGTTCCCCAGGTTTCCTTGCCATTGCTTCGGTCTTCCGACTCTCGTTTAGTAGTTGTAGAAAACTACACTGCATTAGGCCTACAAAATGGGTATCGGGTGGAGAAAGATGGTGTGTTACACTCCAAGGTGTTCCCCAGGTTTCCTTGCCATTGCTTCGGTCTTCAGACTCTCGTTTAGTAGTTGTAGAAAACTACACTGCATTAGGCCTACAAAATGGGTATCGGGTGGAGAGAGATGGTGTGTTACACTCCAAGGTGTTCCCCAGGTTTCCTTGCCATTGCTTCGGTCTTCCGACTCTCGTTTAGTAGTTGTAGAAAACTACACTGCATTAGGCCTACAAAATGGGTATCGGGTGGAGAGAGATGGTGTGTTACACTCCAAGGTGTTCCCCAGGTTTCCTTGCCATTGCTTCGGTCTTCAGACTCTCGTTTAGTAGTTGTAGAAAACTACACTGCATTAGGCCTACAAAATGGGTGTGGGGTGGAGAGAGATGGTGTGTTCCACTCCAAGGTGTTCTCCAGGTTGCCTTTCCTGAGCTTCTATCTTCAGGCTCTCGTTAAATTGTGGAAAAATGGAACAACTGCATTTGGCGTACTAGTTGGTTTGGGGCCTACTAACAGTGTCTGCCGCTCCTTGCTGTTCTCCTGGTTTCCTGTCCTGAAATTCCGTTTTCAGGCGCTCGTTAAGTAGTTGTTAATGTTAGACTGCATTTGGCCTACTAGTTGGGTTGGGGCCTACTATCGGTGTCTGCCACTCCTTGCTGTTCTCCTCCACTGAACAAAGCTGTGCCGCCTGTTTACTACGGTTGCCAATTTTGAACTGCATTTCGACTACTTACTGATTTGGGCCTACTCTCTGTGTCAGCCTCTCATTCCAGTTGTCCTCCACTGCAATGCCCACTGGTTATTCCTGTGTTACCAATTTTGAACTGCATTTAGCCAACTTTATTTTTGGGCCTATATCTGTGTTTCCTCCTCATCCTGCCCATTGCCCAGCCAGTGATAGATGAGTCTGCTGGTACATTGACCCATAACGCAACATTCCCCGTGCACGCTACACAACAACATTGTGACCCTGCTGAAAGTCAGGTTGCTCTTCCCGCATACCATACCACCTTACACGGGGACAAAGAGGAAGGTGCAGATGAAAGTGCAGGTTCCTTCATCAGGTGGGGGGAGGAATACTAGTTGGCGACGTCACTGGCACAGGGCCTCTCATAGTACGCAAAAGTGTTGCTGCCGGTGGGAGGCGCCCCCGCCGTGCAAACACACCGCTGTACTTTGAGGGGCCCTGTGCCAGTGCCAATGCCAACGAGTGGGCCCCCCCTGCTTGCTCAGGTTCACAGCACTTGCAAAGTTGAAATACTTACCTCTCCCTGCTCCACTGCCGTGACGTGGTCCAGATTTCCTGGGCCCACTAATTACTTGAACCAGCCCTACCCACCACAACTTTAGCCAAATGACCCCCAATTTCAAATGCCTTCCAATTATTATAAGGTAAATTACGCTTGACAAGCTACATTAAGAAGAATGGATGGTTTTGACATTAAAATGGGCACTCTAGGTGTTTTCCTGGCCCCCACTCACTGCCGACTATGCTGCCCCATTGACTTGCATTGGGTTTCGTGTTTCGGTCGATCCCGACTTTACGTCATAATCGGCCGATTTCACTCGACCCGACTTTTGAGATAGTCGGGTTTCGCGAAACCCGGCTCGACTCTAAAAAGGTCAAGGTCGCTCAACTCTAGTCACCACCCATCTTGAAAAGTTTTCCCCCTCCCATATACTAATGTACCACAAACAGGAAGTTGATATCACCACCATTCCCATTTTATTTAGGTGTATCCATATAAATGGCCACACCCTGTAGTTTTTCATAGCGAGACGTTCCGGGCCAGAAAGATTGTACAAATGGGCTTTGGGCAATTTAGAACCCAGAATAAGATTAATTGTACAATCATACGGATGATGTGGTGGCAAGACCTCTGCCTCTTTCGGAGAATCTCTCCCCAAAATCTTTCAGATACTCCAGAATACCATATAGATTAATAGCAGTCACAAAAACAGTAGAAACACAACCATTGGAACAATTAGGTCCCCATTTAACAATATCACGAGATCCCCAGTCTATAACAGGGTTATGCCTCTGTAACCAGGAGAACCCCAACACCAGTCCCGCAGGAAGATTATTCATAGCATAACATGAGATTTTTTCCTGGTGCAAGGAACCCACCTTGAGGAGGAACACCTCAGAGACAAACATAATAACATTTTTAGCCAACAGTGTCTTATCAATGGCAATGATATGGATGGGAGTCTCTAGTCTAACTGTCCCTAACTTTAACTTGGACACCAGACTAGAGTCAATGAAGTTCATGGAAGATCCACAGTCCACAAATGCTGAAGTGAATACGTAACCACCTCCAAAACACAGTTCCACCTCTAACAAAACTTTTGAAATTATGAAAATGGTACCTGAGAGTCTGGGTGACCTCCTCGATAACACCAAGACTTGGAAGCTCGTTAATTGATGACAAGAGGGGCAGTCCTTCTTCCAATGTCCCAAATCTCCACAATAAAAACATAATTTCCCATCACATCGTCGCTTCCTCTCCTTCCCTTTGGAGTTGGTGGCCCCCTCCTCCATAGGTTCACACGGTGGCAAAACAACAGGATTAGCAGGGAACCTCTCACTGTGTAAAGGTACCTTCACACATAACAATATCGTTAACGATATCGTTGCCTTTTGTGACGTAATAACGATATCGTTAAGGAAATCATTCTGTGTGACAGCGACCAACGATCAGGCCCCTGCTGGGAGATCGTTGGTCGCTGAGGAAAGTCCAGAACTTTATTTCGTCGCTGGACTCCCTGCAGACATCGCTGGATCGGCGTGTGTGACACCGATCCAGCGATGTCTTCACTGGTAACCAGGGTAAACATCGGGTTACTAAGCGCAGGGCCGCGCTTAGTAACCCGATGTTTACCCTGGTTACCAGCGTAAAAGTAAAAAAAACAAACACTACATACTTACCTACCGCTGTCTGTCCCCGGCGCTCAGCTTCTCTGCACTCCTCCTGTACTGGCTGTGAGCGTCGGTCAGCCGGAAAGCAGAGCGGTGACGTCACCGCTCTGCTTTCCGGCCGCTGTGCTCACAGTCTGTGCAGGAGGAGTGCAGAGAAGCTGAGCGCCGGGGACAGACAGCGGTAGGTAAGTATGTAGTGTTTGTTTTTTTTACTTTTACGCTGGTAACCAGGGTAAACATTGGGTTACTAAGCGCGGCCCTGCGCTTAGTAACCCGATGTTTACCCTGGTTACCCGGGGACCTCGGGATCGTTGGTCGCTGGAGAGCTGTCTGTGTGACAGCTCTCCAGCGACCAAACAGCGACACTGCAGCGATCGACATCGTTGTCGGTATCGCTGCAGCATCGCTGAGTGTGAAGGTACCTTAACACCTCTTTCTCGCAGACTCCATATGGATAGCCTGAATCATAGCCTCCTCCAATGAGCTGGGTGGTGGATTGAGAGCCAGAGCGTCCTTCAGGTGATCTGACAGTCTTCTCCTGATCTGACATCTCAGCGCAGAGTCATCCCGGGGAGGCTGAGAAAAGTTAACCCCTGACATGATCAGACCAGGAAATGATCAGACCAGGAAAAGGGAAGACAGGATTCAAAACCCGGTCTGGATCATGACAAAGGCAACTTGTAATCTTAGGAATGCTATAGTCTTTAGTCAGAAATGTTGCAAACCTGGGAAACTGAACCAATTAATAATAAAATTTGGGTGCAAATATTCATTATAGCTTGCATTTTATTCCTTGAAATTCACATCTCCTGTGCTTAGGAGTCCAGTGGGTGGTTTTACACTGTGATTGACAGTCTTTGATGTAGGAAAGTGCTTAAAGAGGTAGCTGTCAGTTTCTGCTTAGGACCGCCCTATTGACTTCTCATCCAATAATTGATAGGGATATTAATGAATAAAATACATTGTAAAATAAATACGTCCCTAATTATTCTGCCCCTATTTTCAGAACAAGCAGGGGAAATAGGACCACAATTGCTCACATAGATGTCAAGTGCCCTGCCTTTATGGCAAGTATTCCACTGGTTTGAAATGTATCTATTTACAGGTATCAGGTAACTTTTTGTGATTTGAAAGATGGAGCCTGACATTACAAAATCATGAAAGCTGTTATCTGGAATTCCTCTTCTTTTACTTTTAGTTATTTATACAATCCTCTTATGTAGATTGAATTCTTTACTTCATTCTGACCTTGAAAAATGCATTGTGAGGCAGCTGTAGAAGACGCCATATATGTCGTTATTCAATCAGTTATTGTCCCTTTGGATTAAATTTCAAAGTGAACGCGTATCTCAACTAGAGAATCGCACTAAATAAAACAAAGAGTCAAGTAAGATGTATTGTGGAGAAGGAACATCCTGAGAAAAAAAGCAACTTATCCTTCATAAAACCCATTATCTTTAGAATGTAAAAACGGGTTCCAGCAACTCATCTTGAATATACTGTATTAAGTTATTTTGCTGTCATAAGCCTGATGACCGATAATATCTGCTACCTTTTAATCTTTTTTTTGTGCCTCCTGTCTTTTTTTGTTTCATTTTTCCTTTGTGCTATATGGGTTGTTGTTAGTACAAAAAAAACAAGGTAGTTTGTCAATCATATAAAAGTTTTCTATGCAATTTTTACATCAACTTAAGTTCTTATAAAAAATCTTATACTTTTATGAAAATGCTGTTGCAAAATGTAGTTGGATTGATGCAGCTGGTGGTGAGCAAGAAATGAATTATTAGACTGCAAGAATCTGTGTTAAGTAAAGTGCAGAGAGGACAAACAAAATAAATCTACTCTGCAGCCGTGTCTTTGCTATTATTGGTCCATAAAAGTAATTCTAGTCTGCAGCCATCCCATTGCCATTTATAGGTAAAACAAATAATTTTCCTATATGGCTATGTCTATACGAGTAGTGTTCCTAAAGCTAAAATCTACTCTACAGCTATCTCTTTGCCATTTATAGGCCAAATAAACAATTTTACTGTACTCCTGTGTCTTTAGTGGGCCTAAAAAGTACTGTAAATCAACTGTGCTGCCAGTAACATAGTAACATAGTTATTAAAGTTGAAGGAAGACTTTAAGTCCATCTAGTTCAACCCATAGCCTAACCTAACATGCCCTAACATGTTGATCCAGAGGAAGGCAAAAAAAAACCCATGTGGCAAAGAGTAAGCTCCACATTGGGGAAGAAAATTCCTTCCCGACTCCACATACGGCAATCAGACTAGTTCCCTGGATCAACGCCCAATCAAGAAAACTAGTGTATATAACCTGTAACATTATACTTTTCAAGAAAGGCCATCCAGTCCCCTCTTAAATCTTAGTAATGAACCACTCATTACAACATCATACGGCAGAGAGTTCCATAGTCTCACTGCTCTTATAGAAAAGAATCCGTTAATTATTATGCTTAAACCTTCTTTCCTCCAGACATAGAGGATGCCCCCTTGTCCCTGTCTCAGGTCTATGATTAAAAAGATTACTAGAAAGGTCTTTGTAATGTCCCCTCATATATTTATACATTAAAATAAGATCACCCCTTAGTCTTCGTTTTTCCAAACTAAATAGCCCCAAGTGTAATAACCTATCTTGGTATTGCAGACCCCCCAGTCCTCTAATAACCTTGGTCGCTCTTCTCTGCACCCGCTCTAGTTCAGCTATGTCTTTCTTATACACTGGAGACCAGAACTGTGCACAGTATTCTAAGTGTGGTCGAACTAGTGACTTATATAGAGGTAAAATTATGTTCTCCTCATGAGCATCTATGCCTCTTTTAATGCATCCCATTATTGTATTTGCCTTTGTAGCAGTTGCCTGACACTGGCCACTGAACATGAGTTTGTCATCCACCCATACTCCCAGGTCTTTTTCGTTGACGGTTTTGCCCAGTGTTTTACAATTAAGAACATAGTTATAGATCTTATAACTTCTGCCCAAGTGCATGACCTTACATTTATCCCCATTAAAGCTCATTTGCCATTTATAAGCCCAAGCTTCTAGTTTACGTAATCCTCCTGTAATATAAAACTGTCCTCCTCTGTATTGATTACCCTGCAGAGTTTAGTGTCATCTGCAAATATTGAAATTCTACTCTGTATGCCCCCTACAAGGTCATTAATACTGTAAATATTTTAAAAAGAAGAGGGCCCAATACTGACCCCTGTGGAACCCCACTGCTAACCGCGACCCAGTCCGAGTGTGCTCCATTAATAACACCCTTTGTTTCCTATCCCTGAGCCAGTTATTAACCCACTTACACATATTTTCCCCTATCCCCATTGTTCTCATTTTATGTATCAACCTTACTGGCCTATAATTTCCGAGTTCAGTTTTTGTCCCCTTTTTGAATATTGGCACCACATTTGCTATATGCCAGTCCTGTTGTACAGACCCTGTTATTATGGAATCTTTAAAGATTTAAAATAATGGTCTATCAATCACTGTACTTAATTCCTTCAGCACTCGGGGGAGTATCCCATCTGGGCCCGGAGATTTGTCAATTTTAGTGATTTTTTGACGCCGCCGTACTTCTTGCTGGGTTAAGCAGGTGACATTTAAGGGGGAATTTTTGTTATCACTGATTATGTTGTCTGCCATGGAATTTTCTTGTGTAAATACTGATGAAAAACAGTTATTCAGCATATCCCCTTTTTCCTCATCCTCATCCACCATTTCACCCAGACTATTTTTAAGGGAGCCAACACTATCATTTTTTAGTTTCTTACTATTTATGTAGTTAAAGAATACTTTGGGATTATTTTTACTGTCTCTGGCAATGGATCTCTCTGTCTCAATCTTTACTTTACTTTTAAATTTATTTAATGCCTCATCACTACCTACTTCCTTTAATTCTCTAAATGCTTTCTTTTTGTCACTTATTGCACCCCTTAGAGCTCTATTTAGCCATAGTAGTTTCCTCCTATTTCTAGTATGTTTATTCCCATACGGTATATATTGTGCACAGGTCCTATCCAGGATGCTAATAAACGTCTCCCATTTTCTTTGTGTATTTTTATGTCTCAGGATATCGTCCCAGTTAATTGCACCAAGATCATCTCTCATCCGTTGGAAATTTGCCTTCCTAAAGTTTAGTGTCCTTGTAACCCCTCTACTACACATCTTATTAAAGGATACATGAAAACTTATTATTTTGTGATCACTATTATCCAAGTGACCCCCAACCCTTATATTTGATATGCGGTCTGGCCTGTTGGTTAATATTAGGTCCAGCAGTGCCCCCCTTCTTGTTTGGTCCTGAACCAGTTGTGAAAGGTAGTTGTCTCTCATAGTTGTCAAAAACCTGTTACCTTTGCTGGAACTGCAGGTTTCTGTTCCCCAATGTATTTCAGTGCAGTTGAAGTCCCCCATAATAATGACTTTTCCTTGAGCCACTGCTTCATCTATTTGCTTTACAAGGATAGTCTCCATTGCTTCCATTATTTTTGGGGATTTATAGCAAACCCCTATCAGTAACTTAATATTTTTTCCCCCTCCCCTTATCTCCACCAACAGGGACTCTACATTTTCATTAGATTCACCTATATTATCACGCAGGATGGGTTTCAAGGATGATTTAATATATAGACACACATCTCCCCCTCACTTATCTGTTTGGTCATTTCTGAACAGACTATAGCCCTGCAAATTAACAGCCCAGTCATGGCTCTCGTCCAGCCATGTCTCAGATATCCCCACCATGTCATAATTATGCTACAACTAAATTAATTCTAATTCAACCATTTTGTTGGTGAGGCTTCTGGCATTAGTATACATACAATTTATGTATCTCTCTGTACCACTATTCTTTTTTAAATTATTAACTGTTCTAACTCCACCCCATGCCACTGCCACCCCCAGCTTCTTTATTTGTGTCCAGGTCATTATCTGCACTATCTTCCCCTCCTATAAAATGAATACCCTCCCCCCAATCCCTATTTTAAACACTCCTCCAACCTTCAAGCCATTTTCTCCCCCAGCACAACTGCACCCTCCCCATTGACGTGCAGCCCATCCCTAGCGTAGAGCCTGTAGCCAACTGAGAAGTCAGCCCAGTTCTAAAGGAACCCAAACCCCTCCTTCCTACACCAATTCTTGAGCCACTTATTAACCTCCCTAATCTCCCATTGTCTCTCTGGCGTGGCACGTGGTACAGGGAGTATTTTGGAAAATACCACCTTGGAGGTCCTTGCTTTTAGCTTGCAGCCTAATTCCCTGAAATCATCTTTAAGGACCTTCCACCTAGCTCTAACTTTGTCATTTGTTCCAATGTGCACAATGACCGCTGGGTCTTCACCAGCCCCTCCCAGTAATCTGTCAACCCGATCAGAGATGTGTCGGACTTGAACGCCAGGTAGACAGCACACCATTCGACGATCCCTGCCAACTTAGCAAACTTATTGGGGTGTGCCAGATCAGGACTAGCCTCCCTGGCACTCTTCCCTCTACCCTGCATTCTAACTGTCACCCAGCATGCTGCTTCAATGTCCTGCAGCTCCATCCTACCATCCCCCCTCATCTATCCCATTGAGCGTCTGCTCAGTGAGCAGAAGACTCCTTTCCATATTGTTTATGGATCTCAGTGTTGCCAGCTGCACATTTAGATCCAGTATCTGAGTTTCCAAATGCACAACGTGCTCACATCTTGCACAGCAGTATGCACCCTCGACCTGCTGTTCAAGGATTGCATACATGTGGTAAGATGTACACTGGATGGCATTATCAATAGTGGAGCACATTTCCTAATGGGGATTGCATAAGACAGAAAAGTTAAATAAAAATAAATATAAAGTATTAATAAAATATAGATAGCAATTCAGTAATTCCTCCCTTGGAAACTCCCTGAATCCAAAGTCACTAAATCACAAGTCACACACTTACCGCCGTTCACACTTACGCTCTGGTCACACTCAGCTCGTTCACACTCGCTAAGCAGAAGATTTAAAGAGATTTTTTTTCCCCTCAGGGGCAATCCACCCTGCTGTTCAATGCACTTCCAAAAAAGTAGAGACCTGTCTCTAACCTTCCCTTCATCTCTAAACTCCTGGAACGCTTGGTCCACTCCCGTCTAATCCGCTATCTCTCGAATAACTCTCTTCTTGACCCCTTACAATCTAGTTTTCACTCTTTACACTCCACTGAAACTGCCCTCACTAAAGTCTCTAATGATCTAATAACAGCTAAATCCAAAGGTCATTGCTCTCTGCTGATTCTCCTGGATCTCTCTGCCGCATTTGACACTGTGGATCACCAGCTCCTCCTCACTATGCTCCGCTCTATAGGCCTCAAGGACACAGCCCTCTCCTGGTTCTCCTCCTACATCTCTGACCGCTCATTCACTGTATCTTTTGCCGGCTCATCTTCCTCTCCTCGTCCCCTTACTATCGGGGTTCCACAAGGCTCGGCCCTAGGCCCCCTCCTCTTCTCTCTTTACACGGCCCCTATTGGACAAACAATCAGCAGATTTGGGTTCCAGTATCATCTCTATGCTGATGACACCCTATTATACACTTCTTCCCCCGACATCACCCCTATCCTAATTCAAAATACCAAGGATTGTCTGTCTGCTGTCTCTAACATCATGTCCTCCCTCTACCTGAAACTAAATCTCTCCAAAACGGAACTTCTTGTGTTTCTCCCTTCTATTAACCTCACTCTACCCAACATCCAAATTACCCTGGAGGGTTCAACCATAACTCCCAAGCAGCATGCCCACTGTCTTGGGGTCATATTCGACACCGAACTTTCCTTTACTCCCTATATCCGATCACTCACTCGCTCTTGTCACCTGCATCTTAAAAACGTCTCCAGAATCTGACCTTTTCTAACCGTTGAAACTGCTAAGACTCTTACTGTCGATCTCATTCATTCCCGTCTGGACTACTGCAACTCTCTTCTGATAGGTCTCCCTCTTATCAAACTTTCTCCAGCCGCTTCACCGATGCCTCCATCTTGTGCCAGTCATTACACTGGCTACCCATTCGCTACAGGGTCCAGTATAAACTCATCTTTCTCACCCACAAAGCTCTCCACAGTTCTGCACTGCCTTATATCTCCTCACTCATCTCTGTCTATCACCCTACACTCCGTTCAACAAATGACCTAAGACTAACATCCCCTGTAATCCGAACCTCACACCTCCGTCTCCAAGACTTCTCTTGTGCTGCGCCAGCTCTCTGGAATGCACTTCCCCAGACCCATCTCTTCAAACAAGCCTACCACATCAACTACTCAGTAAACTAACTTTGCCCTGTTCCCTCCTTCCAAATATTTCTCTGAATCTGCACCCTATGATTCATCTGTCTCCACACCCTCCATGCACATGATAACTGCACTTGATACTTGACTATTGCACTTAAACACACGGGCTGATGACCGGATCATGCAGCTTTGTATGAAATTCCCTATTTATTATAATTGCCAGACCTGAAATAACAATCACTTTTCACCTACTGTGTCCCCCCATTTCCTTGTAGATTGTAAGCTTGCGAGCAGGGACCTCACTCCTAATGTCACTGTTTAAATTGTCTTAACTCGTACCAAATTTATTGTTTGTACATGTCCCCCTTTAACCCCTTCCCGACCTGTGACACAGCGTATGCGTCATGAAAGTCGGTGCCAATCCGACCTGTGACGCATATGCTGTGTCACAGAAAGATCGCGTCCCTGCAGATCGGGTGAAAGGGTTAACTCCCATTTCACCCGATCTGCAGAGACAGGGGGAGTGGTAGTTTAGCCCAGGGGGGGTGGCTTCACCCCCCCGTGGCTACGATCGCTCTGATTGGCTGTTGAAAGTGAAACTGCCAATCAGAGCGATTTGTAATATTTCACCTAAAAAACTGGTGAAATATTACAATCCAGCCATGGCCGATGCTGCAATATCATCGGCCATGGCTGGAAACACTAATGTGCCCCCACCCCACCGATCGCCCCCCCAGCCCCCCGATCTGTGCAGCGCTCCCCTCCGTCCTGTGCTCCGCTCCCCCGTCCTCCTGTCCGCTCCCCCCGTGCTCCAGTCAACCCCCCCCGCACTCCGATTACCCCCCCGCACAGCGATCCCCCCCGTGCTCCGATCACCCCCCCTGCACAGCGATCCCCCACCCCGTGCTCCAATCCACCCGCACTCACACCGATCCTCATCCGTGCTCCGACGCCCCCCACCCCGTGCTCCGACGCCTCCCCCCCGTTTTCCGACGCCCCCCCCGTGCTCCGACGCCTCCCCGTGCCCTGATCTCCCCCCCCTTATACTTACCGAGCCTGCCGGTGTCCGTCTTCTTTCCTGGGCGCCGCCATCTTCCAAAATGGCGGGCGCATATGCAGTGCGCCCGCCGAATCTGCCGGCCGGCAGATTCGTTCCAGAGTGAATTTTGATCACTGAGATATAACCTATCTCAGTGATCAAAATAAAAAAATAGTAAATGACCCCCCCCCCCCTTTGTCACCCCCATAGGTAGGGACAATAGAAAAAATAAAGAATTTTTTTTTTTTTCACTAAGGTTGGAGTTAGAACTAGGGGTAGGGTTAGGGGTAGGGGTAGGGTTAGGGGTAGGGTTAGGGTTAGGGGTAGGGTTAGGGTTAGGGGTAGGGTTAGGGGTAGGGTTAGGGTTAGGGTTAGGGTTAGGGGTAGGGTTAGGGGTAGGGTTAGGGTTCGGGATATGCACACGTATTCTGGTCCTCTGCGGATTTTTCCGCAGAGGATTTGATAAATCCGCAGTGCTAAACCGCTGTGGATTTACCGCGGTTTTTCTGCGCATTTCACTGCGGTTTTACAACTGCGATTTTCTATTGGAGCAGTTGTAAAACCGCTGCGGAATCCGCAGAAAGAAGTGACATGCTGCAGAATGTAAACCGCTGCGTTTCCGTGCTGTTTTTCCGCAGCATGTGTACAGCGATTTTTGTTTCCCATAGGTTTACATTGAACTGTAAACTCATGGGAAACTGCTGCGGATCCGCAGGGTTTTCCGCAGCGTGTGCACATACCTTTAGAATTAGGCTATGTGCACACGGTGCAGATTTGGCTGCGGATCCGCAGCAGTGTTCCATCAGGTTTACAGTACCATGTAAACATATGGAAAACCAAATCCGCTGTGCCCATGGTGCGGAAAATACCGCGCGGAAACGCTGTGTTGTATTTTCCGCAGCATGTCAATTCTTTGTGCGGATTCCGCAGCGTTTTACACCTGTTCCTCAATAGGAATCCACAGGTGAAATCCGCACAAAAAACACTGGCAATCCGCGGTAAATCCGCAGGTAAAACGCAGTGCCTTTTACCCGCGCATTTTTCAAAAATGGTGCTGAAAAATCTCATACGAATCCGCAACGTTGGCACATAGCCTTAGGGTTGAGTTGGAATTAGGGTTGTGGTTAGGGGTGTGTTGGGGTTAGGGTTGTGATTAGGGTTACGGCTACAGTTGGGATAAGGTTTAGGGGTGTGTTGGAGTTAGAATTGAGGGGTTTCCACTGTTTAGGCACATCAGGGGGTCTCCAAACGCAACATGGCGCCACCATTGATTCCAGCCAATCTTGTATTCAAAAAGTAAAATGGTGCTCCCTCACTTCCGAGCCCCGACGTGTGCCCAAACAGTGGTTTACCCCCACATATGGGGTATCAGCATACTCAGGACAAACTGCGCAACAATTACTGGGGTCCAATTTCTCCTGTTACCCTTGAGAAAATAAAAAATTGCTTGCTAAAACATAATTTTTGAGGAAAGAAAAATGATTTTTTATTTTCACGGCTCTGCGTTATAAGCTTCTGTAAAGCACTTGGGGGTTGAAAGTGCTCACCACATATCCAGATAAGTTCCTTTGGGGGTCTAGTTTCCAAAATGGGGTCACTTGTGGGGGGTTTCTACTGTTTAGGCACACCAGGGGCTCTGCAAACGCAACGTGACGCCCGCAGACCATTCCATCAAAGTCTGCATTTCAAAAGTCACTACTTCCCTTCTGAGCCCCGACGTGTGCCCAAACAGTGGTTTACCCCCACACAAGGGGTATCGGCGTACTCAGGAGAAACTGGACAACAACTTTTGTGGTCCAATTTCTCCTGTAACCCTTGGGAAAATAAAAAATTCTGGGCTAAAAAATTATTTTTGAGGAGAGAAAACGTATTTATTATTTTCACGGCTCTGTGTTATGAACTTCTGTGAAGCACTTGGGGGTTGAAAATGCTCACCACATATCTAGATAATTTCATTTCGGGGTCTAGTTTCCGAAATGGGGTGACTTGTGGGGGGTTTCTACTGTTTAGTCACATCAGGGGCTCTGCAAACGCAACGTGACGCCCGTAGAGCATTCCATCAAAGTCTGTATTTCAAAACGTCACTACTTCACTTCCGAGCCCCGACAAGTGCCCAAATAGTAGTTTACCCCCACATGTGGGGTATCACCGTACTCAGGAGAAACTGGACAACAAATATTGGGGTCAAATTTCTCCTGTTACCCTTGGGAAAATTAAAAAATTCTGGGCTAAAAAATTATTTTTGAGGAAAGAAAACGTATTTATTATTTTCACTGCTCTGTGTTATGAACTTCTGTGAAGCACTTGGGGGTTCAAAGTGCTCACCTCACATCTAGATAAGTTCCTTTCGGGGTCTAGTTTCCAAAATGGGGTCACTTGTGGGGGGTTTCTACTGTTTAGCCACATCAGGGGCTCTGCAAACGCAACGTGACGCCCGCAGAGCATTCCATCAAAGTCTGCATTTCAAAACGTCACTACTTCACTTCCGAGCCCCAGCATGTGCCTAAACAGTGGTTTACCCCCACATATGGGGTATCAGCGTACTCAGGAGAAACTGGACAACAACTTTTGGGGTCAAATTTCTCCTGTTACCCTTGGGAAAATAAAAAATTGCGGGCTAAAAAATCATTTTTGAGAAAAGAAATTTTTTATTTTATTTTCATGGCTCTGCGTTATAAACTTCTGTGAAGCACTTGAGGGTTCAAAGTGCTCACCACACATCTAGATTAGTTCCTTTGGGGGTCTAGTATCCAAAATGGGGTCATTTGTGGGGGATCTCCAATGTTTAGGCACATAGGGGCTCTCCAAACGCGACATGGTGTCCGCTAATGATTGGAGCTAAATTTCCATTTAAAAAGCCAAATGGCGTGCCTTCCCTTCTGAGCCCTGCCGTGCGCCCAAACAGTGGTTTACCCCCACATATGGGGTATCTGCGTACTCAGGACAAACTGGACAACAACATTTGTGGTCCAATTTCTCCTATTACCATTGGCAAAATAGGAAATTCCAGGCTAAAAAATCATTTTTGAGAAAAGAAAAATTATTTTTTATTTTCATGGCTCTGCATTATAAACTTCTGTGAAGCACCTGGGGGTTCAAAGTGCTCAGTATGCATCTAGATAAGTTCCTTGGGGGGTCTAGTTTCCAAAATGGGGTCACTTGTGGGGGAGCTTCAATGCATAGGCACACAGGGGCTCTCCAAATGCGACATGGTGTCCGCTAACAATTGGAGCTAATTTTCCATTCAAAAAGTCAAAAGGCGCGCATTCCCTTCCGAGCCCTGCCGTGTGCCCAAACAGTGGTTTACCCCCACATATGAGGTATCGGCGTACTCGGGAGAAATTGCTCAACAAATTTTAGGATCCATTTTATCCTATTGCCCATGTGAAAATAAAAAAATTGAGGCGAAAAGAAATTTTTTGTGAAAAAAAAGTACTTTTTCATTTTTACGGATCAATTTGTGAAGCACCTGAGGGTTTAAAGTGCTCACTAGGCATCTAGATAAGTTCCTTGGGGGGTCCAGTTTCCAAAATGGGGTCACTTGTGGGGGAGCTCTAATGTTTAGGCACACATGGTCTCTCCAAACGCGACATGGTGTCCGCTAACGATGGAGATAATTTTTCATTCAAAAAGTCAAATGGCGCTCCTTCCCCTCCGAGCCTTACCATGTGCCCAAACAGTGGTTTACCCCCACATGTGAGGTATAGGTGTACTCAGGAGAAATTGCCCAACAAATTTTAGGATCCATTTTATCCTGTTGTCCATCTGAAAATGAAAAAATTGAGGCGAAAATAATTTTTTTGTGAAAAAAAAGTACTTTTTCATTTTTACAGATCAATTTGTGAAGCACCTGGGGGTTTAAAGGGCTCACTATGCATCTAGATAAGTTCCTTGGGGCGTCTAGTTTCCAAAATGGGGTCACTTGTGGGGGAGCTCCAATTTTTAGGCACACGGGGGCTCTCCAAACGTGACATGGTGTCCGCTAAAGAGTGCAGCCAATTTTTCATTCAAAAAGTCAAATGGCGCTCCTTCCCTTCCAAGCCCTGCCGTGCGCCCAAACAGTGGTTTACCCCTACATATGAAGTATCAGCGTACTCAGGACAAATTGGACAACAACTTTCGTTGTTCAGTTTCTCCTTTTACCATTGGGAAAATAAAAAAATTGTTGCTGAAATATCATTTTTGTGACTAAAAAGTTAAATGTTCATTTTTTCCTTCCATGTTGCTTCTGCTGCTGTGAAGCACCTGAAGGGTTAATAAACTTCTTGAATGTGGTTTTGTGCACCTTGAGGGGTGCAGTTTTTAGAATGGTGTCACTTTTGGGTATTTTCAGCCATATAGACCCCTCAAACTGACTTCAAATGTGAGGTGGTCCCTAAAAAAAATGGTTTTGTAAATTTCGTTGTAAAAATGAGAAATCGCTGGTCAAATTTTAACCCTTATAACTTCCTAGCAAAAAAAAATTTTTGTTTCCAAAATTGTGCTGATGTAAAGTAGACGTGTGGGAAATGTTATTTATTAACTATTTTGTGTCACATACCTCTCTGGTTTAACAGAATAAAATTTCAAAATGTGAAAATTGCGAAATTTTCAAAATTTTCGCCAAATTTCCGTTTTTATCACAATTAAACACAGAATTTATTGACCTAAATTTACCACTAACATGAAGCCCAATATGTCACGAAAAAACAATCTCAGAACCGCTAGGATCCATTGAAGCGTTCCTGAGTTATTACCTCATAAAGGGACACTGGTCAGAATTGCAAAAAACGGCAAGGTCTTTAAGGTCAAAATAGGCTGGGTCATGAAGGGGTTAATTGTAAAGTGCTGCGGAATATGTTGGCACTATATCAATAAAAATTATTATTATTGTTATTATTATTAGTGCCGAAAAACCAGTTAAAAAAATGAGAACACCAAAAAGAAGCTGCAGCTGCGGTGGTGCTGCTGGTGGTGTATCTGCTGCAGAAAAAGGTTGTTATGTGCCTTTTGCATGCCCAAATACATCATCTTCCTCTGATGCATGCAGGTGACAGGAAATTATGCGTCCTTTCATGGGCCGGGTACCACTGCCCAAATGGTGAGACCACAAGATGTTGAAAAGGTGTTAGATTAAAAGATTGAGAGTGCCTCCAGTCCCTTTGCTTTATCTTCCACCTTATCCAATGCAGAAAGTGCAGAGTTAGCACCTGAGGACCATGGCCCTTTGGCTTCCCCATCATCCCTTTGCAAATCAGCCAAGCATTCAGAACCGCAAGTCATGCAGAAGTATCTTTGGCTCTTTGATAACTTCGCTGGCTGGGGTTCCATGGCCCATGTGGATCGCCCCCACGTAAGGGCAGTGGGGTACCCGGTACCGGGTCCTTCAGTTCCCTCAGCTGGGATGTTACGGTGGCCCGACCCGGACCGTGGACCTTAGAGGGGCACCCAATTAAAAGGTGATATAAGATTGTAGAAATGGTAGTGTTCGTGACGCCACCTGTGGTATTCGGTCAGGGTGACCGACGCTGCTTAGGAGTCTGCTGGGGTGATGGAATGGCAGCTAGATGGTATACCTTCCCACAGGTGAAGTATATCCCCAGGGCTTCCCAGAAGTGTAGATGGTGATGGTGGATGGTGCAAGGCGCGGTGAATAACGAGGACACAATGGGTGCAGTCTCTTTACCTTTACTGAAGGCTTCAGCATCCACAGTCCAGGGTGCCGGATGACAGGGTAGGCAGAGTCCGGCCGGTCTGATGGCAATTCCAGAGTCCCCTTATCCAGGTGGAAATCAGTAGCTTTCCCCTTGCGCACAGTAACGTAGTAGGTCCCTACTGTTATGATGTGGTGGTCTAGGAGCAACATGGAACGAGCTCTGAGGGAAGTGGTAACTGTACTGACCACAGTCCCTAAGCTCAACACAACACTAGAAGTAGCCGTGGAATGCTCCTAACTCTCCCTAGGCATCTCGTCACAGCCTAAGAGCTAACTACCCCTAAAGACAGAAGCAGGAAAACTATCTTGCCTCAGAGAAAATCCCCAAAGGATAGATTAGCCCCCCACAAATAATGACTGTGAGAGGAGAGGAAAAAGACATACACAGAATGAAACCAGGATGAGCACAGGAGGCCAGTCTAGCTTAATAGATAGGACAAGATGGAATACTGTGCGGTCAGTATAAAACACTACAAAAATCCACGCAGAGTTTACAAAAAAATCTCCACACCTGACTAAAGGTGTGGAGGGTAAATCTGCTTCCCAGAGCTTCCAGCAAGACAGAATTAATTCATACTGATAACGCTGGACAAACATAGAAAGCACTGAACGGATAAGTCCACAATCTGTGAACAGAAAAGCGCAATCAAAAACTTAGCTTTGCTGAACTGGTCAGGATAACAGGGAAATCCAAAGAGATGTGAATCCAACCGGGAACCATTTACAAGTGGCACTGGCTAAAGGAACAGCCAGGCTTAAATAGCCGAGCAGAAGAGACGATAAGTGGAGGCAGCTGATGACAGCTAACTCCAAGGAGCAGCCATACCACTTGAAACCACAAGAGGGAGCCCAAGAACAGAACTCACAAAAGTGCCACTTACAACCACCGGAGGGAGCCCAAGAGCGAAATTCACAACAGTACCCCCCTTGAGGAGGGGTCACCGAACCCTCACCCGAGCCCCCAGGCCGATCAGGACGAGCCAAATGAAAAGCACGAACCAAATCGGTTGCATGGACATCGGAGGCAACAACCCAAGAATTATCCTCCTGGCCATAACCCTTCCTCTTGACAAGATACTGAAGCCTCCACCTCGAAAAACGAGAATCCAAAATCTTCTCAACCTCATATTCCAACTCTCCCTCAACCAACAGCGGGGCAGGAGGGTCAACCGAGGGAACAACGGGCACCACATATCTCCGCAACAAAGATCTATGGAAAACATTATGAATGGCAAAAGAGGCTGGAAGAGCCAAATGAAAAGACACCGGATTAATAATTTCAAAAATTTTATAAGGACCAATAAACCGAGGCTTAAACTTAGGGGAAGAAACCTTCATAGGAACATGACGAGAAGACAACCAAACCAAATCCCCCACACGAAGCCGGGGACCAACACACCGACGGCAGTTAGCAAAACGTTGAGCCCTTTCCTGAGACAACGTCAAATTGTCCACCACATGAGTCCAAATCTGCTGCAGCCTGTCCACCACAGAATCAACACCAGGACAATCAGAAGGCTCAACCTGCCCAGAAGAAAAACGAGGATGAAAACCAAAATTACAAAAGAAAGGTGAAACCAAAGTAGCCGAACTAGCCCGATTATTAAGGGCAAACTCGGCCAACGGCAAGAAAGACACCCAATCATCCTGATCAGCAGACACAAAGCATCTCAAATAGGTCTCCAAGGTCTGATTAGTTCGCTCAGTTTGGCCATTAGTCTGAGGATGAAACGCCGAAGAAAAAGACAAATCAATGCCCATCCTAGTACAAAAGGCCCGCCAAAATCTAGAGACAAACTGAGAACCTCTGTTAGATAGAATATTCTCCGGAATGCCATGCAAGCAAACCACATGCTGAAAAAATAATGGAACCAGATCTGAGGAGGAAGGCAACTTAGGCAAAGGTACCAGATGGACCATTTTAGAGAACCGGTCACAAACAACCCAGATAATAGACATCTTCTGGGAAACAGGAAGATCCGAAATAAAATCCATGGAAATATGCGTCCAGGGCCTCTCAGGGACCGGCAAAGGCAAAAGCAACCCACTAGTGCGGGAACAGCAAGGCTTGGCACAGGCGCAAGTCCCACAGGACTGCACAAAAGCACGCACATCGCGCGACAAGGAAGGCCACCAAAAGGACCTAGCAACCGAATCTCTGGTACCAAAAATCCCAGGATGACCAGCCAACACTGAACAATGAACCTCAGAAATAACCTTACTTGTCCATCTATCAGGAACAAACAGCTTCCCCACTGGACAGCGGTCAGGCCTATCAGCCTGAAATTCCTGAAGCACCCGCCGCAAATCAGGGGAGATAGCAGAAAGAATCACCCCCTCCTTAAGAATGCCAACCGGCTCAAGGACTCCAGGAGAATCAGGCGAAAAACTCCTAGAGAGGGCATAAGCCTTAACATTCTTAGATCCCGGAAGATACGAGACCACAATCAAAACGGGAGAAAAACAGGGACCATCGAGCCTGTCTAGGATTCATCCGCTTGGCCGACTCGAGGTAAATCAGATTCTTATGATCGGTCAGGACCACAATGCGGTGTTTAGCTCCCTCAAGCCAATGTTGCCACTCCTCAAACGCCCACTTCATAGCCAACAACTCCCGATTGCCGACATTATAATTGCGTTCCGCAGGCGAAAACTTTCTGGAAAAAAAAACACACGGTTTCATCAAAGAACCATCAGACTCCCTCTGAGACAAAACGGCCCCTGCCCCAATCTCAGAAGCGTCGACCTCAATCTGAAAAGGAAGAGAAACATCCAGCTGACGCAACACAGGGGCAGAAGTAAATCGGCTTTTAAGCTCCTGAAAGGCCTCAACAGCCTCAGAGGACCAATTCGTCACATCGCCTTTCTTCGTCAAATCAGTAAGGGGCTTAACCACACTGGAAAAGTTGGCAATGAAACGGCGATAGAAATTAGCAAAGCCCAAAAATTTTTGAAGGCCCTTCACAGATGTGGGTTGGATCCAGTCATGAATAGCTTGGACCTTAACAGGATCCATTTCTATAGACGAGGGAGAAAAAATAAAACCCAAAAAAGAGACCTTCTGAACTCCGAATAGGCACTTAGACCCCTTCACAAACAAAGCATTATCACGAAGGATCTGGAACACCATCCTGACCTGCTTCACATGAGACTCCCAATCATCGGAAAAAATCAAAATATCATCCAAATATACGACCATGAATTTATCAAGATAATTGCGGAAAATATCATGCATGAAAGACTGGAACACAGATGGAGCATTAGAGAGCCCAAATGGCATCACAAGATATTCAAAATGGCCTTCGGGCGTATTAAATGCAGCTTTCCATTCTTCACCCTGTTTAATACGAACAAGATTATATGCCCCTCGGAGGTCAATCTTAGTAAACCAACTAGCCCCCTTAATCTGAGCAAACAAATCAGTAAGCAAAGGCAAGGGGTATTGGAATTTGACCGTGATCTTATTAAGAAGACGATAATCAATACAGGGTCTCAAGGAGCCATCCTTCTTAGCAACAAAAAAGAAACCCGCTCCCAATGGTGACGAAGAGGGCCAAATATGCCCCTTCTCCAAAGACTCCTTAACCTAACTCCACATGGCAGCATGCTCTGGCACAGACAGATTGAAAAGTCGGCCCTTAGGGAACTTGCAACCAGGAATCAAGTTAATAGCACAATCACAGTCCCTGTGCGGAGGAAGGGAACTGGACTTAGGCTCATCAAATACATCCTGGAAATCCAACAAAAACTCAGGGACCTCAGAAGAGGGGGAAGAGGAAATTCACATCAAAGGAACGTCACTATGTACCCCTTGACAACCCCAACTAGTCACCGACATAGTTTTCCAATCCAGCAGCGGATTATGTTCCTGTAACAATGGAAAATCCAGTACAACAACATCATGCAGGTTATGCAACACCAGAAAACGGCAATCTTCCTGATGTGCCGGAGCCATGTACATAGTCATGTGTGTCCAGTACTGAGGTTTATCCTTGGCCAAGGGTGTAGCATCAATACCCCTCAAAGGAATATGGCTCTGCAAAGGCTGCAAGGAAAAACCACAGCGCCTGGCGAATTCTAAGTCCATTAAGTTCAGGGCAGCGCCTGAATCCACAAATGCCATGACAGAAAAGGATGACAATGAGCAAATCAGGGTCACAGATAAGAGAAATTTAGGCTGTATAGTACTAATGGTAACAGACCTAGCGACTCTCTTAGTACGCTTAGGGCAATCAGAGATAACATGAGCAGAATCACCACAGTAAAAACACAGCCTATTCTGACGTCTGAATTCCTGCCGTTCTGTTCTAGTCAAAATCCTATCACATTGCATAGGTTCTGGACTCTGCTCAGAGGATACTGCCATATGGTGCACAGCTTTGCGCTCGCGCAGACGCCGATCGATCTGAATGGCCAGAGACATAGATTCGCTCAAACCGGCAGGCGTAGGAAAGCCCACCATAACATCTTTAAGGGCTTCAGAAAGACCTTTTCTGAAAATAGCAGCCAGAGCCTCTTCATTCCATTTAGTGAGCACAGACCATTTTCTAAATTTCTGGCAGTATAACTCTGCCGCTTCCTGACCTTGACACAAGGCCAACAGGATTTTTTCTGCATGATCCACAGAATTTGGTTCGTCATACAATAATCCGAGCGCTTGAAAAAATGCATCAACATTCAATAATGCCGGATCCCCTGTTTCAAGAGAAAAAGCCCAGTCTTGAGGGTCACCACGCAGCAAGGATATGATGATTTTTACTTGCTGAATGGGATCACCAGAAGAACGGAGTTTCAAAGCAAAAATCAATCTGCAGTTATTTTTAAAGTTCAAAAACTTGGATCTGTCCCCAAAAAACATATCAGGAGTAGGAATTCTAGGCTCTAAAGCCAGAGTCTGGACAACATAGTCCTGGATACTCTGTACTCTTGCAGCAAGTTGATCCACACGAAAAAACAAACCCTGAACATCCATGCCAAAGCATATATCCTGAACCACCCAGATATCAAGAGGAAAAAAAAGACAAACCAGAGCACAGAAAAAAAAATGGTTCAGAACTTTCTTTTCTTTCTTTTGAGATGCATTTAATTCATTTTTGGCCACTTGTACTGTTATCATGCGGTGGTCTAGGAGCAACATGGAACGAGCTCTGAGGGAAGTGGTAACTGTACTGACCGCAGTCCCTAAGCTCAACACAACACTTGAAGTAGCCGTGGAATGCTCCCAACTCTCCCTAGGCATCTCGTCACAGCCTAAGAGCTAACTACCCCTAAAGACAGAAGCAGGAAAACTATCTTGCCTCAGAGAAAATCCCCAAAGGATAGATTAGCCCCCCACAAATAATGACTGTGAGAGGAGAGGAAAAAGACATACACAGAATGAAACCAGGATGAGCACAGGAGGCCAGTCTAGCTTGATAGATAGGACAAGATGGAATACTGTGCGGTCAGTATAAAACACTACAAAAATCCACGCAGAGTTTAGAAAAAAATCTCCACACCTGACTAAAGGTGTGGAGGGTAAATTTGCTTCCCACAGCTTCCAGCAAGACAGAATTAATTCATACTGATAACGCTGGACAAACATAGAAAGCACTGAATGGATAAGTCCACAATCTGTGAACAGAAAAGCGCAAGCAAAAACTTAGCTTTGCTGAACTGGTCAGGATAACAGGGAAATCCAAAGAGATGTGAATCCAACCAGGAACCATTTACAAGTGGCACTGGCTGAAGGAACAGCCAGGCCTAAATAGCCGAGCAGAAGAGACGATAAGTGGAGGCAGCTGATGACAGCTAACTCCAAGGAGCAGCCATACCACTTGAAACCACAAGAGGGAGCCCAAGAGCAGAACTCACAAAAGTGCCACTTACAACCACCGGAGGGAGCCCAAGAGCGGAATTCACAACACCCTACGTGCATTAGCTCCCAAAGGATCCTCACTCTTATTACTCTTCTCTCAGTTCCCCAGATGGATAGGAGCGAGGAATCAGTGTTCCGGTTACCGGATCTGCGCTCAGTGGGAGGCAGCCTGCTTCTAGCTGGTCTCCCACTAGTGTTATACTCCTGTTGCTACGACTTCGGTGCTCACTCACTACGACACACTTCCTTTCTTGTCCTTTCTTAGGAGTCTGCCGCATGGGTTGCAGGCGCAGCTCCGTGTCCTTCTTTCCTTCCTGGGCCGAGCCCAGTCTGCTCCTCTCCTCCTGACTATCTCCTTCTCCCTCCAGTCAGAACTGACCTCACTTCCTAACCAAACCCCCAGTTTTACCCAAGTGTGAGGAGTGGCCTAATAGATAGAACCTTTTGCTCCCCCTGGTGGCCGGCGTGTGAAGTGTGTGTGTGGCTGTGATACCTGGCAGGGTGAACTCCTTTGGTGCCATCAGACGTAACATCGTTCCCCCCTGGTGGAAGAACGACATTACTGCAATGACCAGGACTCTGGGGCACTGCACTCGCACCCAGCCCTATCACAGAAGTGGAAGAGACTGAGTGCACTGATATCCAATCACCTGTTGTGTTCGAGGATGAATACATGAGAGGGCTAGTGCACATTGTTAGTAAACTGCCAGAGCACATCAGAGGATGATGAAACACAGTTGCAAACTGCAGCGTCTTTCTGTTGTGTGCAGATTGGCAAGGAGGGTAGTGGTGAGGAATGGGTGAAAGATAATGAGGGGGATGATGAGGTCCTAGATCCCACATGGAGCAAAGGCCATCCTAGTGACATATGCAGTTTGCATAAAGAGGAGGTGGCCACGTTGCTCCAACAGCACATCATAAGAGGGAGCAGGGTGCAAAGGCACAGCTGGCGGCCCATAGCCAGTGCAACAGCTGCTACTGCCCACCACTCCAGAGAACACAGCAAAGCCAGCTCCAAAGAGATCCCTGGTGTGGCATTTCTTCAGGGAATGTGCTGAAGACAAGCAACAGGTGGTTTGCCCTCTGTGCCTTCAGAGCCTGAAACAAGGCATAAATCTTCTGAAGCTGAGCACCACCTACATGACAAAGCATCGTAGTTTCAAGCACGAGGTGCAATGGAGTACAAACCTTAAAAAGAATGAGAGATCTGAACCTCCTTCTGGTCCCTCTTCTCCAGTGATCTCGGCCTCTTCTTCCTGTTCACGATGAACAGGGCCACCTGCCTCCTCATAAAGAGAGGATGTGACAGCACCATCATCACCATTAGCAGTAGTGTCATAGAGCATGTCCATACCATCCCATGGAAGTGTTCAGCTTTCCATCCCCCAAACCCACCAGGTAAAGAGGAGATACCTCCCTGCCCACTCATGAGCCATGGTCCTGAATGACAGCATTTCCAAATTATTTACCTTTGAAATGCTGCCATTCTGGCTGGTGGAGACAGATATTTAAAGAAAAACTGATGATGGTGACTGTTCTGATCTTCCCAGCCTCCACTACTAGGGTTGAGCGAAACGGGTCGGTCATTTTCAGAAGTCGCCGACTTTAGGCAAAGTCGGGTTTCATGAAACCCGACCCGATCCCTGTGTGGGGTCGGCCATGAGGTCGTCGATCTTCTTATCGGGTATCGGAATTCCGATACCGAGTTCTGATATTTTTGCGATATTGGGAATCGGTATCGGGATCCATATTTATGTGTAAAATAAAGAATAAAAATAAAAAATATTGATATACTCACCCTCGGACGCGCCCTGGTTCTAACCGGCAGTCTCCCCTCCTAAGAATGAGCGAGTGAAGGACCTGCGGTGACGTCGCGGCTTGTGATTGGTCGCATGAGCGGTCACATGAGCGGTCACGCGACCAATCACAAGCCAAGATGTCATCGAAGGTCCTTCACTTGCTAATTCTTAGGAAGGAAGGCTGCTGGTTAGAACCAGGGCGCGTCCGAGAGTGAGTATATCTCTATTTTAAAGAATAAAAATAAAAAATATTGATATACTCACCCTCGGACGCGCCCTAGTTCTAACCGGCAGTCTCCCCTCCTAAGAATGAGCGAGTGAAGGACCTGCGGTGACGTCGTGGCTTGTGATTGTTCGCGTGAGCGGTCACATGAGCGGTCAAGCGACCAATCACAAGCCGCGACGTCATCGAAGGTCCTTCACTTGCTCATTCTTAGGAAGGAAGGCTGCCGGCTAGAACCAGGGCGAGTCCGAGGGTGAGTATATCCCTATTTTTTATTTTTATTCTTTATTTTACACATTAATATGGATCCCAGGGCCTGAAGGAGAGTTCCCTCTCCTTCAGACCCTGGGAACCATTAGTATCCAATTGCACTGCATTGGGTTTCGTGTTTCGGCCGACCCCGACCCCGACTTTTCTATAGGATCGGCCGATTTCACTCGACCCGACTTTTGAGAAAGTCGGGTTTCGTGAAACCCGACTCGATCCTATAAAAACAAAAGTCGCTCAACCCTATCCACTACTATATAATAGGGTTTTAAATGTAAAAACAAGCACAGAAACCAACATGCATCTGCTCACCTGGAAGAAGCGCCATTTTACTTTTTCAACGCAAAATTGCCTGGAATTAAGATCGGATGCTGTTAGGGCTAGCGGAAAGCACCATGTAAAAATAGATGTTTATTATAAATGGTGCTTTCGCAGCCCGGGGTCCACCGTGCAGGAGGAACTGTGAATGGTGGCACTGTTTGGCGGTATAGACTAGCACTGTTACCTCACAGAGCAGCCGTGAGAGGAAAGCACTGTGCCCTGTTAGCCTCACAGGAGCACAAGCTTACTGCCGAACTGATAGCAGTCAGTGGTTATGCACACATGCAATCTCCTCACCGGAGGTGCCAGTATTCTAGTTGCTTATTTCAGCCGGGTCCCTGAATACGTTCACACAATCTCCTCACCGGAGGTGCCGGTATTCTAGGGGCTTATTTCAGCCGGGTCCCTTAACACATTCATGCATAACCATATTGGCGCAAAGCACATATTTGGATTGATACTAGCGCATGGCCGTGCTGCCATGCGAGCCTTATATAGCTGCAGCAAGTACAAGACCTTCCTAGAAGGACCAATGAGAGGCTGCCATAAAGCCAGAGCACCTACAGGACCTTCCTGAAAGGACCAATGGACTTAGCTGCAGTATCTGACCATGTGACCCTTGATATCCACTGAGAGATCTTACTCTGGGCATGCTCACAATGAGAAAAGCAGGACTTAGTCCTAGAAGCATCTGCTCGCCGCTGCCCAGCACTGGCTTCAATGGCAGAAGCAGGAAAAGCAGCAGTAACTCTTTGTACAGAGTGGGACTGAGCAAGATGCTGGGACTGACGTCTCCGCTGAGCAGGCTCCACTGCGGCAAGAGAAGAATGGGAGACCACAGCGGAGATGGCCTGAAATTCCCCCTATACAGAGGCAGGAACTCGACCCCTAACAGATGCCATGTCGCGTTTGGAGAGCCCCTGATGTGCCTAAACAGTGGAAAGTGACACCAGTGACACCATTTTGAAAACTAGACCCCCTAAGGAACTTTTCTAGATGTGTGGTGAGCACTTTGAACCCCCAAGTGCTTCACAGAAGTTTATAACATAGAGCTGCAAAAAAAAATCATATTTTTTTCACAAAAATTATTTTATTTTTTATTTTCCCAAGGGTAACAGAAGAAATTGCACCCCAAAAGTTATTGTGCAATTTGTCCTGAGTACGCTGATACCCCATATGGGGGGGTAAACCACTGTTTGTTTGCATGGCAGAGCTCAGAAGGGAAGAGCGCCAGATTTCACTGTTATGGTTTGCAGGCGCCATGACCCACTGGGAGAGCCCATGAGGTGTAAAAACAGCAGAACCCCACATAAGTGCCCCATTTTACGAACTACACCTCTCAATGAATTCATGTAGGGGTGCAGTGATCATATTGGCACCATGAGTGTGTCACAGAATTTTATACCATTGGGCAGTGACTACATTTTTACCACCAAAATTTTGTTTTAGCCAAAGATTTTACATTTTCACAGAAGACGTGGGTAAAAATCGCAGCAAAATTTGTTCCACAATTTCTACTGAACGTGGCAATACCCCATATGTGACTGTACAGTACTACTTAGCCTGCATGGATTACTGCGTGGGACACAACAACGGACAGGTTTGGTATATTGTTGTTTTATTATTTTACTTTTATTACAGGAGATCGAGGGCTTCTCTGGAATTAGGCATAATAATAAAAATGGAAAACTGTGTTTAGTGTTATTTCAAATAAAAGACTTTATTCTTGCCATGTCTTTGTATATCACACAACTATAGAATTAGTAATGTATAGCTGTCTTATAGATGCTTCTCTGTTATGGACCTGGTGGTTAGGAGCACCCGGCACGACCTGATAGTTAAACTGACACAGGACAAGCTCTGGGATGTGGGAGCTCTGCTGACCGCAACCCCTAATCCTATCACAACAACTAGAAATAGCCGTGGAGCGTTCCTGACTCTCCCTAGACGCCTCTTCACAGCCTAAGAGCTAGCTAGCCCTAGAGATAGAAAATAAAGCCTACCTTGCCTCAGAGAAATTCCCCAAAGGAAAAGGCAGCCCCCCACATATATTGACTGTGAGTAAAGATGAAAGTCACAAACGCAGAAATGAAACAGGTTTCAGCAAAGGGAGGCCAGACTTACTAAACAGACAGAGGATAGGAAAGGTAACTTTGCGGTCAGCACAAAAAACTACAAAAGACCACGCAGAGTGTGCAAAAAGACCTCCGCACCGACTAACGGTGCGGAGATGCCACTCTGCATCCCAGAGCTTCCAGCTAGTAAGGCAAAATCATGATATCCAGCTGGACAAGGCAACAATGAACAAATAATAACTGGCAGGAACTTAGCTTCTGCTGGAGTAGACAGATCACCAGAAAGATCCAAGAGCGAACTGAACAAATGCAGGAACATTGACAGCTGGCATGGAGTAACGATCTGAGTGGAGTTAAATAGAGCAGCCAACCAAAGGATAAACCACGTCACCTGTGTAAGGAACCTCAAAAGCAGCAGCTTCACTCACAGCAACCAGAGGGAGTCCATGGACAGAACTCGCCGAAGTACCATTCACGACCACAGGAGGGAGTTCGACAACAGAATTCACAACAGTACCCCCTCCTTGAGGAGGGGTCACCGAACCCTCACCAGAGCCCCCAGGCCTATCAGGATGAGCCAAATGAAAGGCACGAACTAGATCGGCAGCATGAACATCAGAGGCAAAAACCCAGGAATTATCTTCCTGACCAAAACCCTTCCACTTGACCAGGTACTGGAGTTTCCGTCTCGAAACACGAGAATCCAAAATCTTCTCCACCACATACTCCAACTCCCCCTCGACCAACATCGGGGCAGGAGGATCAACGGAGGGAACCATAGGCGCCACGTATCTCCGCAACAACGACCTGTGGAACACATTATGGATGGCAAAAGAAGCTGGAAGGTCCAAACGAAATGACACAGGATTAAGAACTTCAGAAATCTTATATGGCCCAATGAAAGGAGGCTTAAACTTAGGAGAGGAAACCTTCATAGGAACGTGACGAGATAACAACCAAACCAAATCCCCAACACGAAGTCGGGGACCAACACAGCGCCGGCGGTTAGCGAAACGTTGAGCCTTCTCCTGGGACAATGTCAAATTGTCCACCACATGAGTCCAAATCTGCTGCAACCTGTCCACCACCGTATCCACACCAGGACAGTCCGAAGGCTCAACCTGCCCTGAAGAGAAACGAGGATGGAAACCAGAATTACAGAAAAAAGGAGAAACTAAAGTAGCCGAGCTGGCCCGATTATTAAGGGCGAACTCAGCCAAAGGCAAGAAGGACACCCAATCATCCTGATCAGCAGAAATTAAGCATCTCAGATATGTTTCCAAAGTCTGATTAGTTTGTTCGGTTTGGCCATTAGTCTGAGGATGGAAAGCCGAAGAAAAAGACAAATCAATGCCCATCTTAGCACAAAAGGACCGCCAAAACCTCGAAACAAACTGGGAACCTCTATCCGAGACGATGTTCTCTGGAATGCCATGCAAACGAACCACATGCTTGAAAAACAATGGCACCAAATCAGAGGAGGAAGGCAATTTAGACAAGGGTACCAAATGGACCATCTTAGAGAAGCGATCACAAACCACCCAAATGACCGACATCCTTTGAGAAACAGGGAGATCAGAAATAAAATCCATGGAAATATGCATCCAGGGCCTCTTCGGGACCGGCAAGGGCAAAAGCAACCCACTGGCACGAGAACAGCAGGGCTTAGCCCGAGCACAAGTCCCACAGGACTGCACAAAAGAACGCACATCCCGTGACAAAGGAGGCCACCAAAAGGATCTAGCCACCAAATCTCTGGTACCAAAGATTCCAGGATGACCAGCCAACACCGAACAATGAACCTCAGAGATAACTCTACTAGTCCATCTATCAGGGACAAACAGTTTCTCCATAGGACAACGGTCAGGTCTATCAGCCTGAAACTTCTGCAGCACGCGCCGCAAATCAGGGGAAATGGCAGACAAAATTACCCCCTCTTTAAGAATACCCGCCGGCTCTGGAACACCCAGAGAGTCAGGCACAAAACTCCTTGACAGAGCATCAGCCTTCACATTCTTAGATCCCGGAAGGTATGAAACCACAAAATCAAAACGGAAGAAAAAGAGCGACCATCGAGCCTGTCTAGGATTCAACCGTTTGGCAGACTCGAGATAAGTCAAATTCTTGTGATCCGTCAGGACCACCACGCGATATTTAGCTCCTTCAAGCCAATGTCGCCACTCCTCGAATGCCCACTTCATGGCCAACAACTCTGGATTGCCAACATCATAATTGCGCTCAGCAAGCGAGAATTTTCTAGAAAAGAAGGCACATGGTTTCATCACCGAGCCATCAGAACTTCTTTGCGACAAAACAGCCCCTGCTCCAATCTCAGAAGCATCAACCTCGACCTGAAACGGGAGCGAAACATCTGGCTGGCACAACACAGGGGCAGAAGAAAAACGACGCTTCAACTCCTGAAAAGCCTCTACAGCCGCAGAGGACCAATTGACCACATCAGCACCTTTCTTGGTTAAATCAGTCAACGGTTTAGCAATACTAGAAAAATTAGCGATGAAGCGACGGTAAAAATTAGCAAAGCCCAGGAACTTCTGCAGGCCCTTCACAGATGTCGGCTGAGTCCAATCATAAATGGCCTGAACTTAAACAGGGTCCATCTCGATAATAGAAGGGGAAAAAATGAAACCCAAAAATGAAACCTTCTGAACTCCAAAGAGACACTTTGACCCCTTCACAAACAAGGAATTCGCACGAAGGACTTGGAACACCATTCTGACCTGCTTCACATGAGACTCCCAATCATCTGAAAAGACCAATATGTCATCCAAATATACAATCATGAATCTATCCAGGTACTCTCGGAAGATGTCATGCATAAAGGACTGAAACACAGATGAAGCATTAGAAATCCCGAATGGCATAACCAGGTACTCAAAATGGCCCTCGGGCGTATTAAATGCTGTTTTCCATTCATCGCCCTGTTTAATTCGCACAAGATTATACGCCCCTCGAAGATCTATCTTGGTGAACCAACTAGCCCCCTTAATCCGAGCAAACAAATCAGACAGCAGCAGCAAAGGATACTGAAATTTGACTGTGATCTTATTAAGAAGGCGGTAATCAATACAAGGTCTCAAAGAGCCATCCTTCTTGGCCACAAAAAAGAACCCTGCTCCCAATGGTGACGACGACGGGCGAATATGACCCTTCTCCAAGGATTCCTTTATATTACTCCGCATAGCGGCGTGCTCTGGCACAGATAAATTAAACAGACGGACCTTAGGAAACTTACTATCAGGAAACAAATTAATAGCACAATTGCAATCCCTATGAGGAGGTAGGGCACCGGATTTGGGCTCTTCAAATACATCCCGGTAATCTGATAAATACTCAGGGACTTCAGAAGGAGTGGAAGGCGAAATTGACAACAATGGAACATCACCATGTACCCCCTGACAACCCCAGTCGGACACAGACATAGATTTCCAATCCAACACTTTATTATGGACCTGTAGCCATGGCAACCCCAAAACGACCACATCATGCAGATTATGCAACACCAAAAAGCGAATATCCTCCTGATGTGCAGGAGCCAGGCACATGGTCAATTGAGTCCAGTACTGAGGCTTATTCTTGGCCAAAGGCGTAGCATCAATTCCTCTCAATGGAATAGGATACTGCAAGGGCTCCAAGAAAAAACCACAGCGCCTGGCAAACTCCAAGTCCATCAAATTCAGGGCAGCGCCTGAATCCACAAATGCCATAACAGAATAGGACGACAGAGAGCAAATCAGAGTAACGGACAAAATAAATTTAGACTGTACCGTACCAATGGTGGCAGACCTAGCGAACCGCTTAGTGCGCTTAGGACAATCGGAGATAGCACGAGTGCATTCACCACAGTAAAAACACAGCCCATTCCGACGTCTGTGTTCTTGCCGTTCAGCTCTGGTCAAAGTCCTATCACACTGCATAGGCTCAGGCCTATGCTCAGAGAATACCGCCAGATGTTGCACAGCTTTGCGCTCACGCAAGCGCCGATCGATCTGAATGGCCAAGTACATAGACTCATTCAGACCAGCAGGCGTGGGAAATCCCACCATGACATCCTTAAGGGCTTCAGAAAGACCCTTTCTGAAAATTGCCGCCAGGGCACACTCATTCCACTGAGTAAGCACAGACCACTTTCTAAACTTCTGACAGTACACCTCCGCTTCATCCTGACCCTGACACAAAGCCAGCAAGATTTTCTCTGCCTGATCCACTGAATTTGGTTCATCATAAAGCAATCCAAGCGCCAGAAAAAAACGCATCAACGTCACGCAATGCAGGATCTCCTGGCGCAAGGGAAAATGCCCAGTCTTGAGGGTCACCACGCAACAAAGAAATAATGATTTTTACTTGTTGAACGGGGTCACCAGAGGACCGGGGTTTCAAAGCTAGAAACAGTTTACAATTATTTTTGAAATTCAAGAACTTAGATCTATTCCCAGAAAACAAATCAGGAATAGGAATTCTAGGCTCCAACATAGGATTCCGAACCACAAAATCTTGAATGCCTTGTACCCTTGCAGTGAGATGATCCACACAAGAGGACAGACCTTGAATATCCATATCAATACCTGTGTCCTGAACCACCCAAAGGTTTAGGGGAAAAGAAAGACAAAACACAGTGCAAAGAAAAAAAATGGTCTCAGAACTTCTCTTATCCCTCTATTGAGATGCATTAATACTTTGGGCCAGCTGTACTGTTATGGACCTGGTGGTTAGGAGCACCCGGCACGACCTGATAGTTAAACTGACACAGGACAAGCTCTGGGATGTGGGAGCTCTGCTGACCGCAACCCCTAATCCTATCACAACAACTAGAAATAGCCGTGGAGCATTCCTGACTCTCCCTAGACGCCTCTTCACAGCCTAAGAGCTAGCTAGCCCTAGAGATAGAAAATAAAGCCTACCTTGCCTCAGAGAAATTCCCCAAAGGAAAAGGCAGTCCCCCACATATATTGACTGTGAGTAAAGATGAAAGTCACAAACGCAGAAATGAAACAGGTTTCAGCAAAGGGAGGCCAGACTTACTAAACAGACAGAGGATAGGAAAGGTAACTTTGCGGTCAGCACAAAAAACTACAAAAGACCATGCAGAGTGTGCAAAAAGACCTCCGCACCGACTAATGGTGCAGAGATGCCACTCTGCATCCCAGAGCTTCCAGCTAGTAAGGCAAAATCATGATATCCAGCTGGACAAGGCAACAATGAACAAATAATAACTGGCAGGAACTTAGCTTCTGCTGGAGTAGACAGATCACCAGAAAGATCCAAGAGCGAACTGAACAAATGCAGGAACATTGACAGCTGGCATGGAGTAACGATCTGAGTGGAGTTAAATAGAGCAGCCAACCAAAGGATAAACCTTGTCACCTGTGTAAGGAACCTCAGAAGCAGCAGCTTCACTCACAACCACCAGAGGGAGTCCATGGACAGAACTCGCCGAAGTACCATTCACGACCACAGGAGGGAGTTCGACAACAGAATTCACAACACTTCTCCATTACTAAGCTGTGGGCTTAATGTCAACTGACAATATAAAGGTGACATCAACCCCACAACTATTACCTCACTTGCCACCACTATAGGGCAAGTGGGAAGAGCAGGGCAAAGTGCCAGAATTGGCACATCTAATAGATGTGCCTTTTCTGGGCAACTGCGGGCTGCTATTTTTAAGCTGGGGGGTCAATATCCATGGCCATATACCAGCCTGAGAATACTAGTCACCAGCTGTGAGCTTTAGCAAGGCTGGTTGTCAAAAAATTATTTATGTAAATAATGGCCCTCTCTATTCTTGATATCCAACGTTGCTGAAGCTGACAGCTGAGTGTTGCAGCCCCCAGCTGTGAGTTTTACCTGGCTGGTTATCAAAAATTGGGGGGAACCCATGACTTTTTTAGTTACCATAATTATTTACAGCGCAGGAGCAGCAGATGAATACTCCCATCCTCCACTCCTGCCGTTATTAACAGCAGCAGGGGTAGGCTGATGGGAGTAATAGTCCCATAAGCCGCCGCCTGCTGTCTCTTTTATTACTTAAATGTAACTCTCATCATTCTACCCTCCATAAACCCACAATAAGAGAAAATAAACAAAGCATTGCTGACTAAAACAGAAAACCAAAAACAAAACAAAACACTATAATACAGTCCATACGTATGTGGGAATCATCCCGCTCTGGAGCAATGGACAGGTTCAGACTCTCTTCAGGACACAAAACCACTGGCGAACCTCCCTTCAGTCTAGCTGAACCCCGACTGCCTCGAGAGCCCAGTGATTTAAGCCCCAGACCGTGTGACTCTTTCCCCATGTGACTGAACACATGCTGTGACATCACACAGCAGTGCTCAGCTCTATAGGTGGAGATACGGTGAACATTCTCTCACCCGCTCTATGAATGTCCACTAAAAATCAGCCCATAATGTAACTTTAATTTAACCCTCCCAACACGTAGTGTGCTGGAGGAAACTACTTTGGTTTAACATCACTGACGCGCAGGGACACATAGACACATATCTCCCCTCCAGCACTACACCAGTGACTTTGCCACTAATATATGTATATATATATATCTATAATATAACGCTGGGAACGTCACTCTGTCCGAAGCCTTTATAGACTGCGCTGGCGCAAGCGCCGGCGCAGTCTGGCCCCCACAGAGTAACGCTCCCAGGAGATCGCGGTATGCGTAAGCACTGAACGCATACCGCGATCTCCACCGGAGAGTTAGGGACCGCCAGGAGGGTAAGTATATTCACCTTTCCCCGTTCCAGCGCTGCGTGCGGCTCCGTCTCCCGGCTCCTCTGCTGTGACAGTTCAGAGGGCGCGATGACGCCATTAATGCGCGCCGGCGCCACCCTCTGACCAGTCACAGGCAGAGGAGCCGAGTTTGTCTTCAAGAAAATGGCGCCCATAGCGCGGACAGCGCAGGCGCCAATTCCTGCTGCCGAAATCGGCGCCTGCCCAGTCCGCGCTTTCCGGCACCATTTTCTTGAAGACACACTCCGGCTCCACTGCAGGTGTGTCTTCAAGAAAATGGCACCGGAAAGCGCGGACTGCGCAGGCGCCGATTCCGGCAGCAGGAATCGGCGCCTGCGCAGTCCACGCTTTCCGGCACCATTTTCTTGAAGACACACTCCGGCTCCACTGCAGGTGTGTCTTCAAGAAAATGGCGCCGGAAAGCGCGGACTGCGCCGGCGCCGATTCCTGCTGCCGGAATCGGCGCCTGCGCAGTCCGCGCTTTCCGGCGCCATTTTCTTGAAGACACTCCGGCTCCACTGCAGGTGTGTCTTCAAGAAAATGGCGCCGGAAAGCGCGGACTGCGCAGGCGCCGATTCCGGCAGCAGGAGGACGAAGAAAATGGGCGGAAAGGAATGGCGTAAGTAACAAATTGCTGTGGCATGAAGCTGTGACACTTCATGCCACAGCAATTTGTTATTTACGCCACCTGATTCCTTTCCGCCGCCATTTTCTTGGTCCTGCTGCCGGAATCGGCATCTGCGCAGTCCGCGCTTTCCGGCGCCATTTTCTTGAAGACACACTGCCGGCGCCATTTTCTTGAAGACACACTGCAGGTGTGTCTTCAAGAAAATGGCGCCGGAAAGGGCGGACTGCGCAGGCGCCGATTCCGCCAGCAGGAGGACTAAGAAAATGGCGGCGGAAAGGAATCAGGTGGTGCAAGTAACAAATTGCTGTGGCATGAGGCTGTGGCACTTCATGCCACAGCTATTTGTTACTTACGCCACCTGATACGGGGCATATACTATGGAGCATCTTATGGAGCAGCGTATGGGGCATATGGATGGGAGCAGCAAATTAAAGAATGGTGCCGCAGGATGGGAGCAGCACATGACAGAACGGGGGAGCAGGATGGGAGCAGCACATGACAGAATGGGGGTACAGGATGGCAGCAGCACATGACAGAACGGGGCGCAGGATGGGAGCAGCACATGACAGGATGGGAGCAGCAAATGACAGAACAGGGGCGCAGGATGGGAGCAGCACATGACAGAACGGGGGCGCAGGATGGGAGCAGCACATGACAGAACGGGGGCGCAGGATGGGAGCAGCACATGACAGAACGGGGGCGCAGGATGGGAGCAGCACATGACAGAACGAGGGCACAGGATGGGAGCAGCACATGACAGGATGGGAGCAGCAAATGGCAGAATGGAGGCACAGGATGGGAGCAGCACATGACAGAACCGGGGCGCAGGATGGGAGCAGCACATGACAGAGCGGGGGCGCAGGATGGGAGCAGCACATGACAGAACGGGGGCGCAGGATGGGAGCAGCACATGACAGAACGGGGGCACAGGATGGGAGCAGCACATGACAGAACGGGGGCGCAGGATGGGAGCAGCACATGACAGGATGGGAGCAGCAAATGACAGAATGGAGGCACAGGATGGGAGCAGCACATGACAGAACGGGGGCGCAGGATGGGAGCAGCTCATGACAGAACGGGGGCGCAGGATGGGAGCAGCACATGACAGGATGGGGATGCAGGATGGAGCAGCACATGACAGAATGGGGGCGCAGGATGGAGCAGCACATGACAGGATGGGGACGCAGGATGGAGCAGCACATACCAGGATGGAGACCATATACCAATATAAATGCTCGGCACCCGGGCGTAGAACGGGTTCAATAGCTAGTATATATATATATATATATATATATATATATATACAGTATATATATATATGTATATATATATATGTATATACAGTATATATAATTTTTTGTTACTTACTTGGTGGTAAAATAGAAAACTGTCTATTTGATGCCCATTGCCATTCTGGTGACAGCAAATATGTATTATTTACTGGTTAACTATTAAAAAATTTAAGTTGTTTTTGTTTTGTTTTTTCACCTATTTTGTATTATGTATTTTTGTAGGCTACTATATATTTGAGACTTTTTTAGGTTTCCAGCTGCAATAGTAAAGCAGTAAACCACCTTAGTAACATAGTAACATAGTTAGTAAGGCCGAAAAAAGACATTTGTCCATCCAGTTCAGCCTATATTCCATCATAATAAATCCCCAGATCTACGTCCTTCTACAGAACCTAATTGTATGATACAATATTGTTCTGCTCCAGGAAGACATCCAGGCCTCTCTTGAACCCCTCGACTGAGTTCGCCATCACCACCTCCTCAGGCAAGCAATTCCAGATTCTCACTGCCCTAACAGTAAAGAATCCTCTTCTATGTTGGTGGAAAAACCTTCTCTCCTCCAGACGCAAAGAATGCCCTCTTGTGCCCGTCACCGTCCTTGGTATAAACAGATCCTCAGCGAGATATTTGTATTGTCCCCTTATATACTTATACATGGTTATTAGATCGCCCCTCAGTCGTCTTTTTTCTAGACTAAATAATCCTAATTTCGCTAATCTATCTGGGTATTGTAGTTCTCCCATCCCCTTTATTAATTTTGTTGCCCTCCTTTGTACTCTCTCTAGTTCCATTATATCCTTCCTGAGCACCGGTGCCCAAAACTGGACACAGTACTCCATGTGCGGTCTAACTAGCGATTTGTACAGAGGCAGTATAATGCTCTCATCATGTGTATCCAGACCTCTTTTAATGATCCTGATCCTGTTTGCCCTGGCAGCTGCTGCCTGGCACTGGCTGCTCCAGGTAAGTTTATCATTAACTAGGATCCCCAAGTCCTTCTCCCTGTCAGATTTACACAGTGGTTTCCCATTCAGTGTGTAATGGTGATATTGATTCCTTCTTCCCATGTGTATAACCTTACATTTATCATTGTTAAACCTCATCTGCCACCTTTCAGCCCAAGTTTCCAACTTATCCAGATCCATCTGTAGCAGAATACTATCTTCTCTTGTATTAACTGCTTTACATAGTTTTGTATCATCTGCAAATATCGATATTTTACTGTGTAAACCTTCTACCAGATCATTAATGAATATGTTGAAGAGAACAGGTCCCAATACCGACCCCTGCGGTATCCCACTGGTCACAGCGACCCAGTTAGAGACTATACCATTTATAACCACCCTCTGCTTTCTATCACTAAAGGTGGTTTCACACTAGCGTTTTTGTCTGCAGCGTTTTTTACAAAAAAAAACGCATGCGTTTTTTCCCCTATATTTAACATTGAAAACGCATGCGTTTTTAGGTGTACGCGTTTGCACGCGTTTGTGAACGCATGCGTTTTTTAACTGCATGCGTTCATTTTCTAAAATGCAACTTTTAGTATTTTGAGGGGCGTTTTTTTTTTTTCCAAAAAAACGCATGCGTTTACATGCGTTTTTTTTTTTTGACAAAAAATGCATTGGAGTCAATGGGGACGCATGCATTTTTTTGGACATGCATTTGCATGCGTTTTTTTGACTGTAGATAAGGATGTCTAGACACTGATAAGCCTCCCCCATAGCAGCAGGGTTATAAAAGGAAGGTTGGGGGAAGTTTCTGGTCACTTCTCATCAGACTCCAAAGAAGACAGCACCCTGCCCGGACGCATTGTTGGACAAGACACAGAGCAATGTGAGTATATCCTAGCCAATGCATTCATTTTCAATTTTTTGGATCTACATGTCCTAATTTCTTCTATTTTTTTCTTTCAACACGCATCAGAATGTCTTCTCCGGTTTCCTCGTCTGATGAGGAGTTCCAGCCACGTCAATCAGAAGTGGATCACGTGAGCGAGGTAAGTTTTTTGTCCGTCAGCTTGGTAAGTATTGACTGTCACATCGACACATGAGGCAATTTTTTTTTTTAATTTTATAGAGCACTTCAACTGAGGGACAGAGAGGTACTGAGCAGCGGAGTCAAGGTCCAGGTGGAAGACGGCAGCGGGTATGTATACCAGGCAGACTGTCCTTATTGTAATATTCTTTTAACTTCCTTTCTGTACCCTTGTTTTTCTTTACATTTTTCTTGTATCATCCTTTTCTGAAAGTTGTCTTTCATATTCCTGCCCTTTCTCATCTTCGTGTCTTATTTTTTCCAAATGTGGTTGAGCAAACTTAAATGATTTTCTTTTAATTTTAGGTTTCACAACGGGACGACGACCGGATTGATAATGACCTGCTGATCAGTCTGGTCCAGGAGCGAGTCCCGTTGTGGGACAGCCGGGATCAACAGCACGCCGTCAATAGTGTTCTCCGTCGTTTGTGGAGTGAGGTGGCCCAAGCGTTGTGGGATGGCTGGAAGAATTCCCCGCCACGGGTCCGTAATGCATTTGGTAAGTATTGCACGGTAGTGTGAAGCAACAGACCTTGGCCATGCTCTCTTGACTGTGTGTGATGAAAGAAACTTTTCGTAGTTTCTGTCATCACACACAGTCACGAGAGCACGGGCAAAAGTCCTTATTCTGACCATTATATTTTATTGTTATTTCACAGTGGACAAAGTAAGGACACGTTGGCGTTCCATGAAGGACCGCTTCAACAAGGACCTGCGTGCAGAGAAGAGTGCAGCTAGTGGTTCCGGAGCAAGGCACCGGCTCTACAAATACCACCGTGTGTTGGCCTTCCTGAGACCGGTCCTTCTCATGAGAACGTAAGTATTTCTCACATGCCTCTGGTTGTACTGCATTGACATAATCTGTCATTTTTAATTCCACAGGATATACCGTCTTGTTATAGTTTGGTATTAATTTTCTGTTTTCTTTTTTCACAGCACACACTGCACGACTGTCGCCACAGCTTCTGGAGCGGTCCTTCAGCCGGCAGCCACGGACCCGTCCCAGCCATCCAGCAGCGAAGCACCAGATGGGTCTTCCACACTCACTGGAGACCAGGGGGCTGGCCCATCAGGTCTTCCCCTTTCGCAGTCCTGTTTTGCTGCACCCATTTTTTTGCATCCCGGCAGCGACAGAGGGCTTCGGATAGGTCCCTCATGCCCGAGTTTTTGCACTTGAGCTCGGTTTTACACGAAGCTATCAAGGCTTTAGGTGACAGAATGGATGTGTCCCATAACCTGTTAGAGTGCCGCATCCAGGATGTCGCCAAAAGCGTTGATCAAGTGAAAGCCGACCTCCAGAAGCCAGCTCATCATTTTTTTAATCAAATCGAACAGGGCATGTCGGAACACCTTAGCCCTGATCTCCAGCTGAGTGTGATGCAGGCCTGCAATGTTGCTTTTGTGCAGGCTATGCAGCAGAGTCAGAGTCGTAATGTGGCGGCATATCCAACTGTGCCGTCACTGTCACAAGTAAACACTATTCCTACCTCTGCTGCATACCACTGCACGGCCACCTCTATTCCCTCTACAGGTGTACTCCACTACAGCGCCAACACGATGACGAGTGCTGTTGGACATCCCACCGCCACCACCGTGACGACCGCTGCTCCGGCTTGGACCTCCTCCGCTAACACCACGATGACGCAGGACCCTGGCGTGGCTTATCGGCCCGGCACCCTCCCGATGCAGCAGGACCCATCCATGCAATATCGGACCGGCCCACCCCCGATGCAGCAGGACCGAGGCGTTGCTTTCCGGGCAGGATACCCCCCGATACAGCAGGACCCATCCATGGCGTATCGCACCGGGCCCCCCATGATGCAGCACGACCAAGCCATACCTTTCCGGACAGGACCCACCCAGATGCAGCAGGACCCATCCATGGCTTTATGTTCCCCCCCCAACGATGCACCAGGACCCTGGGAGGGTGTTATGTTCCCCCCCCAACGAGGCACCAGGATCCTGGGAGGGTTTTTGTTCCCCCCCCCCCCAACGAGGCACCAGGACCCAGGCGGGACTTTATCTTTCCCCCCATTGGACTCAGACATTGCCGAGCGCTCCACAATGGAGACTGACTGTGTAATTGTGGAGCCGGGTCCTGACGTGTCTCCCGCCCACACTTTACAACCTAGCCCAAGAAGACTTCCCCCAACCCGGAAAACCCAACGTAAAACTGGCAAAACGCATAAAAAACAAAAAACTTTGATTGTTCCTCCCCCATCACCTACCGATGTGTCTCAACCTTCCAGTGTGTCTCAAGCCCCTCATGTTTTAAGCCCCATCCCCGAACTTCCAGACCCTTCAAGTTTTCTTGCCCATTCTCCTGCCACCTCTGCCTCCTCCACGGTGAGCCAGGCTTCAGTTCTGAATACCCCCCAGTTACGTCACTCAACCCCAAGCCGGCGTGGTTCAACCCGGCGCGGTACCAAAAAATAAATTTGTTTTGTTTTTCCTCAATAAAAAAAAAGTTTATTTGCAACAATTATGTTTGGTTTATTGTGTCTTTCACCGCTCTCAATACACACCAATAAACTTCGTCACACACTTATTCTTTTGGCCTACACATATCTCCAGTAGTATAAAATACCAGACAACATCTATATGTGTTTCTTTAGTATACAGATATGACTTGGCCAAAAAAATAGTAGTTATTTCCATACTCTTATTTTTAATTTTTAACTAGTGTAGTGTCACTGTACAAAGAGAAAATAGTGGCAATCAAGTTCAGAACTCAACTGAACCGGTCAGATGTCAAAATAGACACCTGACCTGTTTAGTTGATTACTGACTTGTATATTCACCATATTCTATATAGCACATTATGTGAAAATGTTTGTCAAACTGATGGGACAAGGGTTGGCACACGCTAACTATCTATCCTCACCTGGGCAGGTGTAGAATTTTGAATTCATGATCATGTATATGTTCATCATGAATTCATTATTTCTTACAATTGACTTGACGGGTATAGAGAGCGTGCCAGTCTTGACGCAATGACGTCAAGAAGATTACCAATAAATAAATTTAAATCTGGTTACATTATTATAAGTATGCGTGTTTACATCATTCTTTGTAAACCAAAATAGGGAGTGCAACAGAGGTCAATTATGATTAAAAAAATCTAATTATTACCTCATCAACTATCACCCACTCCTGGTTTTGGATTACAAATTATGATATACATATCTACTGCCCATCTTTGTTCAACCTTTTTTTAGAGAGGAAAAAGACAGGAGACCTGGTGAACACAAAAAAGTTTATTAATTAGAAAAATTTGTATCAGTATTTAATAATTGGTAAACATTAACATACAACAGGACATTTAAACAACATTGTCCTGCCATGAAACCCGTCCAATATCGGACACAAAATAGGCCGCAAATTGGTCCCGCATAAGACCAACGGCTGCAGTTGACCGCATCGGGTGATGCTGAAAATCTGGCAATGGGTGTGAAACTGGTTCATCAAGTTCAATGTGGGGTCGCTCCTTAGCCATTATATAATTGTGTAGAACCACACAGGCTTTGACCACCTCGTCCACTGTTTCCACTTTTAGATTGATGGCTGTTGCAAGAATGCGCCATTTAGCAACCAGAATGCCAAAGCTGCACTCTACGGTTCTTCTGGCCCTGGTCAGTCTGTAGTTGAATATTCTACGTGTGTGGTCCAAGTCCCTACTAGAATAGGGCTTCAGGAGATTTTCACACATCTGGAAGACCTCATCCCCAACCATAACAAATGGCAGCGGTGGGCCTTGAGTGTTGGGGAGAGGCTGTGGAGGGGGAAAATTAAAATTGTTGCCATATACCCGACGGCCCATATCTGAGCTCTTGAAGGTCTGGGAATCATTGCCACGGCCAAAAGCTCCAATGTCCACGGCGATGAAGCGACACTCCGCATCCGCTATTGCCATGAGCACTACCGAAAAATATTTTTTATAATTAAAAAACTCAGATCCGGTTCTGGCAGGTTTAACAATGCGGATGTGCTTCCCGTCCACCGCCCCTAAACAGTTTGGAAAATCACACACGTTCAAAAATGTTTTTGATATTTCCCGCCACATGTCCACGGTGGGTACAGGTATAAACTCCTCACGGAGTACATTCCATAACGCGCGACAGGTGTCCACAACAATTCCGGACAGGGTTGAGATTCCAAGGCGGTATTGGAAGTGCAGGGAAGATAAACTCTCTCCTGTGGCCAGAAATCTAGAAGAAAAGGAAACAAAAAAACATTTAAAATCGGCTCTTAATGGTGTTTTTAAATAAGAAAAAGGTAAAAAAAAACAACCAAAAATACATGTCATAACCAAAAATTTGGACTGTCATTGGTTTAGTTTTGGAACGTACCGTAATGTCACTAACAGACGTTCCTCGGGTGGAATTGCTCTACGGAGCCGTGTGTCCTGTCGCCGTATGGAACCTTCTACACGAGACAGTAAATCCCGGAAAGAATCTTGAGACATTCTGGTGTAATCCTGGAATTTCTCCGGGTTGGCATTCAGCTCCGCATAGAGAGTGTGATATGCTCCACGGGTCTCACGCACTTCAATGATGGGGTGCCTCCAAAAACGCCGACGCTGTCTCCTTCTCCATCATGACACCGGAAAAAGTAGCAAGCTCTGAAAATTTCTGTACCCCTAGGGTCTATATACTGATTGCCAATCATGTACGCCCTCTCTATTCCCATTGGTTGTGTCTGGTAACCTTTTTTTTTTATTTTTTTTTTTTTGAAAATCCCCCAAAAAACGCAAACGCATGCAAAAACGCATGTAAACGCATGTAAACGCTGCGTTTTTTTAACGCACGCGTTAAACGCGTGCGTCAAAAAACCGCAGCGTTTACATGCGTTTACATGCGTTTTTGTAGCATGCGTTTTTTTTAAAGAACGCATGCGTTCAAAAACGCAAGTGTGAAACCAGCCTAAGCCAGTTACTAACCCATTTACACACATTTTCCCCCAGACCAAGCATTCTCATTTTGTGTACCAACCTCTTGTGCGGCACAGTATCAAACGCTTTGGAAAAATCGAGATATACCACGTCCAATGACTCACCGTGGTCCAGCCTATAGCTTACCTCTTCATAAAAACTGATTAGATTGGTTTGACAGGAGCGATTTCTCATAAACCCATGCTGATATGGAGTTAAACAGTTATTCTCATTGAGATAATCCAGAATAACATCCTTCAGAAACCCTTCAAATATTTTACCAACAATAGAGGTTAGACTTACTGGCCTATAATTTCCAGGTTCACTTTTAGAGCCCTTTTTGAATATTGGCACCACATTTGCTATGCGCCAGTCCTGCGGAACAGACCCCGTCGCTATAGAGTCCCTAAAAATAAGAAATAATGGTTTATCTATTACATTACTTAGTTCTCTTAGTACTCGTGGGTGTATGCCATCCGGACCCGGAGATTTATCTATTTTAATCTTATTTAGCCGGTTTCGCACCTCTTCTTGGGTTATATTTGTGACCCTTAATATAAGGTTTTCATTGTTTCTTGGGATTTCACCTAGTATTTCATTTTCCACCGTGAATACCGTGGAGAAGAAGGTGTTTAATATGTTAGCTTTTTCCTCGTCATCTACAACCATTCTTTCCTCACTATTTTTTAAGGGGCCTACATTTTCAGTTTTTATTCTTTTACTATTGATATAGTTGAAGAACAGTTTGGGATTAGTTTTACTCTCCTTAGCAATGTGCTTCTCTGTTTCCTTTTTGGCAGCTTTAATTAGTTTTTTAGATAAAGTATTTTTCTCCCTATAGTTTTTTAGAGCTTCAATGGTGCCATCCTGCTTTAGTAGTGCAAATGCTTTCTTTTTACTGTTAATTGCCTGTCTTACTTCTTTGTTTAGCCACATTGGGTTTTTCCTATTTCTAGTCCTTTTATTCCCACAAGGTATAAACCGCTTACAGTGCCTATTTAGGATGTTCTTAAACATTTTCCATTTATTGTCTGTATTCTTATTTCTGAGGGTATTGTCCCAGTCTACCAGATTAAGGGCATCTCTAAGCTGGTCAAACTTTGCCTTCCTAAAATTCAGTGTTTTTGTGACTCCCTGACAAGTCCCCCTAGTGAAAGACAGGTGAAACTGTACAATATTGTGGTCGCTATTTCCTAGATGCCCGACCACCTGCAGATTTGTTATTCTGTCAGGTCTGTTAGATAGTATTAGGTCTAAAAGTGCTGCTCCTCTGGTTGGATTCTGCACCAATTGTGAAAGATAATTTTTCTTGGTTATTAGCAGAAACCTGTTGCCTTTATGGGTTTCACAGGTTTCTGTTTCCCAGTTAATATCCGGGTAGTTAAAGTCCCCCCATAACCAGGACCTCATTATGGGTTGCAGCTTCATCTATCTGCTTTAGAAGTAGACTTTCCATGATTTCTGTTATATTTGGGGGTTTGTAACAGACGCCAATGAGAATTTTGTTACCATTTTTCCCTCCATGAATTTCGACCCATATGGACTCGACATCCTCATTCCCTTCGCTAATATCCTCCCTTAAAGTGGACTTTAGACAAGACTTTACATAGAGACAAACCCCTCCTCCTCTCCGATTTTTACGATCCTTTCTAAACAGACTGTAACCCTGTAAGTTAACTGCCCAGTCATAGCTTTCATCTAACCATGTCTCGGTTATTCCCACTATGTCAAAGTTACCTGTAGATATTTCTGCTTCTAGTTCTTCCATCTTGTTTGTCAGGCTTCTGGCGTTTGCGAGCATGCAGTTTAGAGGATTTTGTTTTGTTCCAATCTCCTTGCTGTGGATTGTTTTAGAAATGTTCTTACCTCCCTTCTGAGTATGTTTTCCTGGTTCTTCTTTGTTCGAGTCTAAGGCAAGAAGAATGCCTTGCGCAGGCGTGTACTATGGAGGACAGAGAATGAACTTTAATCCAATACTGTGGCCAGCATGCAGCCAGCGGGTAAGGAAAGGGTGAATCAAACACCCGAAAACTCCGCCCATATGACCCAAAACCAGTCCCGCCAAATTCAGGTGACAGGTTCTTTTTAAGGACAGCACTAAGTCTTCTAGGCATGGAATGAACAAGTGATTGACATTGCAGCATGTATTTTTTTTTCATTCTTCAAGAATGACCTCTTCTCGATTCTGCATGCTGGATGGAAAGTGATGCTCAACTTGTCGCCACATATTTACCTATAGGTGTTTGATTGGGTTCAGATCAGGAGAAACTTGACCACTGAATCACTTTGGCCATGTTCTTCTTTAGAAATGCAGCAGTGGCCTTAGATGTGTGTTTTGAATCATTGTCATGTTGGAAAAGAGCATATCTACCAAGGTCCTGGAGTGATGTCAGCATCTTCTTTTTAAATATAGAGGAGTACTCTGAATTCATGATGCCATCAATTAAATGTAGCTCCTCGACATCAGCAGCATCACATAATGATACTGCCACCACCATGTTTCACTGTAGGCACCATGCATTTAGAAAAATGAATTTAGAAGCATGGATGGTGAATACATCGAAATATTGCGGTGGCAGTTTCCTTATGAGGGACTGCCTAAGTACTGCTGATGTCGGGGAGGTACCTTTCATTGATAGTACCATGATTGAATTCACAGATGTACTGCTCTATATGGAAAGATAAGATGCTGCCATCATTCCTTGCCCTTGGTAGACAAATGATTTTCCCACATGACAATTGTTATGGTTAATATTATATTTTTTGCTTTGATTATCATTTGAATGCCAGTTTGAGGAATGTATGACCCACTTCCAGCTGGGGTGTGTTAATACAACTATCAGGGATTACCAGCTGGATTTAATTGGTTAACAGCCACGGATTGAGCATCGCTCCACCCGTAGCTATTAGCGGCACTTGAAGGCTGATACCATCAGGGCATCTACTCTACAATATATCACAGTGGTTATTTATAAAATTTAATACACCAATGGGGTGTCTCTAAATAATGCAATCCATCTTGCTGTGATGAATAATTCTAATATACTATCAGGGTGTCTAATTCCTTAGTACAATAGAAGGGTACTTACCTCAATTTTATGTATCCCATAGCAAAGAGTAATGAACTATAATCCACCATGAGGGTGTCTGTTAGTTATCACACTTTATCATGATGAGAATTTATTAATTCTTATACGCCATCAGGGTGTTCAAGCCTTGCATACCTCACAAGTGAGGAGACTCTAGTAATAGCTGCAAGTTCTCAAATATACTACAAGGTATTTACTATTATAAGACCTTCTCTCAAAAAATCCAATATATGGGCTGTTGTTCACAGAAATTATACTAATCTTCACAAGGTTTAGATATGCATCAGTGTGATGTATGGTTTATATATGGTATAAAATGCACCTCTTTAAATTCAATGATCAATGAGTGTCTAATAGTGACATTTTATTCCAGTCCTCAACTTTGGGGACAACGGTTGGGAATCCATCGTACGCAAATTTATTTTTGAGCTCAGTATTAATCGGGACCTAATGGATCACAATGGTGTTTATAACATAACAAATCACGTCCTGGGACCCAATACACATCTAAATTGATGTATGATTAAACTTTTAATTTATGTAAATTAAAATATCATTAATAAATTAAATCTTTCCTCCACCTTCTTTTCCTGGTATTTACCATTTCGGTAGTGTCCACCTTGTTAATTGGTCTGATAGGACCGGACTTTTTTGCTGTTAAATTTATTACTCATCCCTTTCCCATCCCTTTACCCCTTTCGCTATATTCTATGCTGTAATGGTGGTGCACACCAATGTGTTTTTTGTTGAATGAGATCTGACAATAATAACCTATCCTGGTATCACAGCTTAGCCTCATTCATTTGATTTGGACTGAGTTGTAATACCAGACACAGTAAATGGTTTAGAATGGTGGTGTATCTGGAAAGAAGCAGTTCTTTTTTCCAGTCTTCGACATCCCATTTGATTAATTATTCAGAAAATAAATATTCTGATAAATAAAATATAAATACAATATAAATCACCTTGCAAAGTCCCTCATAAGAATTTAACTTCCATCTACCATACAGCTGCTCCTTTTCTTGTTTGACATCCAATAACTGATATTTGCTTTATGTAAATTCTCTCTTCTTCTCTCGTGTTGACGCTGCATAATTTACATGATATGATCTGCATCAGGTGCACATATATAATATTTGTCTTGCATATTTTTTTTATTGTCCCATAAATGAAATGCAGTCTACTTTATATATCTTAGAAAAAAAGAACATTATAATGTTCAAATGATTAAAAAAGCAGAAGTGAATTTGCATAGTTTAAGTTTTTTTTTTTTTTTTTTTAATGAAAATCCCGTAAGTGGGCATTTACATTTTATACCAGAAAATGAATATTTCAGATGAGGATATGTTTGAAAGGACTGAGAGATAACAAAATAGTGCAGAGAATGAATAAGAATCTGGTTCCCCATAGTATTAGATTCCTATCAAGCACAGTTTTACGTCTAATTATCTTGACCATTTATGAACTTCACAAGTAATTGGAAATCCTAATAACTCTTAACACGAAAATTGAAAGTTACCTCTATTACACGATTTATATAAGATAAAAATAGATTGGACTTGAACGATATCAGACTCCTCAAAACTCAGTCATCTTATGAATAGGGATTTCCCTTCATTTATGGTCTAACCACATTTTTGGGAGACAAATTGTAATTAAGAAATGTGAAATAAATTAGGAAATGAACTGTGTGTAAGCTTAAATTTAGTAAAATTGTATCAATCATTATACTTTTTGTTTTACTATTTATTTATCAGTATATTTTATCCCTCTTAGTAAAAAATAATAATTTCTGAGAAAAAAATGAATTATTTATAACATTGAGGGGTTTAAATAATTTAAAGAGAAATATTATACAACTGATCGAAAGAAAGTTGACCTTGATAGTCCTGTTATTTTTCAATTACACAGTAGATATAAAAAGTCTACACATTTTGGCAAAAATTCCGGTTTATGTAAAAAAATTCATACCAGGTTTGGGGTCTGGTTAGGTCATTCCAAAACTGTGATCTTCTTATTTGCCTAATACAATCAACTTATGTCCTTCAATACTTTAAGGGCACTTCATCAAAAATGCAAAACAACAAAATCCCACATTATTAAATGCTAGGGACAAAGAAGAGATCCACATGCTATATTAAAAATAATATTTTATTTATTAAGGCCAAAAATGACAATACACCATAAAAAACAATAATAAAAAAGCAAAATGCCGTCTAGGGGACACCAGATTAACTTAAATAGGAAAATTCCCCACATTTAACACTGATCACATACATTTAATTATATTGCCGACCAAAGGAGATTTTTGAACAGGCAAAATCAATCCAGCAAATATCCAAAAACATATGCATTAATATACCCAGGCCCAAATATCCCTAATGCAGTCCGTAGTAACAAGTATACCCTGTGTTAGAATTAACATACAGGGACATAGAAGAAATTCTTTTCTGCCCACACTGCCTAGTGGCCCTTTGGATACATGCCAAAAAACCTTCCTAATGTAGAATACTATTTAGGCGATATAACATTGCTGATGTAAATGTAACGGTAAAGCGAACAGTTGATAGTTACCTACAATGTGGATGATCCTGGCGTCCCCTCACCCTGACGTGCATTTCGCCACCAGCTTCTTCCAGGGGTGCCTATGTTATATCACCTAAATAGTATTCTACATTAGGAAGGTTTTTTGTCCCTGTATGTTAATTCTAACACAGGGTGTACTTGTTACTACGGACTACATTAGGGATATTTGGGCCTGGGTATATTAACCCCTTTACCCCCAAGGGTGGTTTGCACGTTAATGACCGGGCCAATTTTTACAATTCTGACCACTGTCCCTTTATGAGGTTATAACTCTGGAACGCTTCAATGGATCCTGGTGATTCTGACATTGTTTTCTCGTGACATATTGTACTTCATGACAATGGTAAAAATTCTTTGATAGTACCTGCGTTTATTTGTGAAAAAAACGGAAATTTGGCGAAAATTATGAAAATTTCGCAATTTTCCAACTTTGAATTTTTATGCAATTAAATCACAGAGATATGTCACACAAAATACTTAATACGTAACATTTCCCACATGTCTACTTTACATCAGCACAATTTTGGAACCAAAAATTTTTTTTGTTAGGGAGTTATAAGGGTTAAAAGTTGACCAGCAATTTCTCATTTCTACAACACCATTTTATTTTAGGGACCACATCTCATTTGAAGTCATTTTGAGGGGTCTATATGATAGAAAATACCCAAGTGTGACACCATTCTAAAAACTACACCCCTCAAGGTGCTCAAAACCATATTCAAGAAGTTTATTAACCCTTCTGGTGCTTCACAGGAATTTTTTGAATGTTTAAATAAAAATGAACATTTAACTTTTTTTCACAAAAAATTTAATTCAGCTCCAATTTGTTTTATTTTACCAAGGGTAACAGGAGAAAATGGACCCCAAACATTGTTGTTCAATTTGTCCTGAGTATGCCAATACCCCACATGTGGGGGTAAACCACTGTTTGGGCGCATGGCAGAGCTCGGAAGCGAAGGAGTGCCATTTGACTTTTCAATGCAAATTGACTGGAATTGAGATGGGACGCCATGTTTCGTTTGGAGAGCCCCTGATGTGGCTAAACATTGAAACCCCCCACAAGTGACACCATTTTGGAAAGTAGACCCCCGAAGGAACTTATCTAGAGGTGTGGTGAGCACTTTGACCCACCAAGTGCTTCACAGAAGTTTATAATGTAGAACCGTAAAAATAAAAAATCATATTTTTTCACAAAAATTATCTTTTCGCCCCCAATTTTTTATTTTCCCAAGGGTAAGAGAAGAAATTGGACCCCAAAAGTTGTTGTACAATTTGTCCTGAGTACGCTGATAGCCCATATGTGGGGGTAAACCACTGTTTGGGCGGATGGGAGAGCTCGGAAGGGAAGGAGCGCCGTTTGACTTTTCAATGCAAAATTGACAGGAATTGAGATGGGACACCATGTTGCGTTTGAAGAGCCACTGATGTGCCTAAACATTGAAACCCCCCACAAGTGACACCATTTTGGAAAGTAGACCCCCTAAGGAACTTATCTAGAGGTGTGGTGAGCACTTTGACCCACCAAGTGCTTCACAGAAGTTTATAATGTAGAACCGTAAAAATAAAAAATCATATTTTTTCACAAAAATTATCTTTTCGCCCCCAATTTTTTATTTTCCCAAGGGTAAGAGAAGAAATTGGACCCCAAAAGTTGTTGTACAATTTGTCCTGAGTACGCTGATACCCCATATGTGGGGGTAAACCACTGTTTGGGCGGATGGGAGAGCTCGGAAGGGAAGGAGCGCCGTTTGACTTTTCAAAGCAAAATTGACAGGAATTGAGATAGAACGCCATGTTGCGTTTGAAGAGCCACTGATGTGCCTAAACAATGAAACCCCCCACAAATGACACCATTTTGGAAAGTAGACCCCCTAAGGAACTTATCTAGAGGTGTGGTGAGCACTTTGACCCACCAAGTGCTTCACAGAAGTTTATAATGCAGAGCCGTAAAAATAAAACAACATTTTTTTCCCACAAAAATTATTTTTTTAGCCCCCAGTTTTGTATTTTCCTGAGGGTAACAGGAGAAATTGGACCCCAAAATTTGTTGCCCAATTTGTCCTGAGTGCGATGATACACCATATGTGGGGGGAACCACTGTTTGGGCACATGGGAGGGCTCAGAAGGGAAGGAGTGCCATTTGAATGCAGACTTAGATGGAATGGTCTGCAGGTGTCACATTGCGTTTGCAGAGCCCCTAATGTACCTAAACAGTAGAAACCCCCCACTAGTGACACCATTTTGGAAAGTAGACCCCCTTAGGAACTTATCTAGATGTGTGCTGAGCACTTTGACCCACCAAGGGCTTCACAGAAGTTTATAATGGAGAGCCGTAAAAATAAAACAAAAATTTTTTCCCACAAAAATTATTTTTTAGCCCCCAGTTTTGTATTTTCCCGAGGGTAACAGGAGAAATTCGACCCCACAATTTGTTGTCCAATTTGTCCTGAGTGCGCTGATACCCCATATGTGGGGGGGGAACCACTGTTTGGGCGCATGGGAGGGCTCAGAAGGGAAGGAGCTCCATTTGGAATGAGGACTTAGATGGAATGGTCTGCAGGTGTCACATTGCATTTGCAGAGCCCCTAATGTACCTAAACAGTAGAAACCTCCCACAAGTGACACCATTTTGGAAACTAGACCCCCTAAGGAACTCATCTAGATGTGTTGTGATAACTTTGAACCCCCAAGTGTTTCACTACAGTTTGTAACGCAGAGCCGTGAAAATTAAAAAAAAAATATTTCCGCCCAAAATTATTTTTTAGCCCCCAGTTTTGTATTTTCCCGAGGGTAAGAGGAGAAATTCGACCCCAAAAGTTGTTGTCCAATTTGTCCTGAGTACGCTGATACCCCGTATGTTGGGGGAAACCACCGTTTGAGCGCATGGCAGAGCTCGGAAGGGAAGGAGCGCCATTTGGAATGCAGACTTAGATGGAATGGTCTGCAGACGTCACATTGCGTTTGCAGAACCCCTAATGTACCTAAACAGTAGAAACCCCCCACAAGTGACCCCATATTGGAAACTAGACCCCCCAGGGAACTAATCTAGATGTGTTGTGAGAACTTTGAACCCCCAAGTGTTTCACTACAGTTTATAACGCAGAGCCGTGAAAATAAAAAATCTTTTTTTTCCCACAAAAAATATGTTTTAGCCCTGAGTTTTGTATTTTTCCAAGGGTAACAGGAGAAATTGGACCCCAAAAGTTGTTGTCCTATTTGTCCTGAGTACGCTGATACCCCATATGTTGGGGTAAACCCCTGTTTGGGCACACGGGAGAGCTCGGAAGGGAAGAAGCACTGTTTTACTTTTTCAACGCAGAATTGGCTGGAATTGAGATCGGACGCCATGTCGCGTTTGGAGAGCCCCTGATGTGCCTAAACAGTGGAAACCCCACAATTATAACTGAAACCCTAATCCAAACACACCCCTAACCCTAATCCCAACAGTAACCCTAACCACACCTCTAACCCAGACACACCCCTAACCCTAATCCCAACCCCATTCCCAACTGTAAATGTAATCTAAACCCTAACTGTAACTTTAGCCCCAACCCAAACTGTAGCCCTAGCCCTAGCCCTAATCCTAACCCTAGCCCTAACCCTAGCCCTAACCCTAGCCCTAACCCTAGCCCTAGCCCTAGCCCTTGCCAATGACACGGCAAGGAAGGACCTACCGACAATCTGCAAAGACTTTGAAGAGTTGGGGAAGAAAGTAAAGGAACTGGATGCACAGGTAGTTTTTTCTTCTATCCTTCCAGTAGACGGGCATGGCACCAGGAGATGGAACAGGATCCTTGATGCAAACAACTGGCTAAGACGATGGTGCAGACAACAAGGATTCGGATTCCTGGACCACGGTGTGAATTACTTGTACGATGGACTCCTCGCCAGAGACGGACTACACCTCAACAAACCTGGGAAACACACATTCGCCAGAAGACTTGCTACACTCATCAGGAGGGCGTTAAACTAGAAGAAGAGGGGACGGGAAGAAAAACATTAGACTTGAACAAAGAAGATCCAGGAAAACATACTCAGAAGGGAGGTAAGAACATTTCTAAAACAATCCACAGTGAGGAGATTGGAACAAAACAAAATCCTCTAAACTGCATGCTCGCAAACGCCAGAAGCCTGACAAACAAGATGGAAGAACTAGAAGCAGAAATATCTACAGGTAACTTTGACATAGTGGGAATAACCGAGACATGGTTAGATGAAAGCTATGACTGGGCAGTTAACTTACAGGGTTACAGTCTGTTTAGAAAGGATCGTAAAAATCGGAGAGGAGGAGGGGTTTGTCTCTATGTAAAGTCTTGTCTAAAGTCCACTTTAAGGGAGGATATTAGCGAAGGAAATGAGGATGTCGAGTCCATATGGGTCGAAATTCATGGAGGGAAAAATGGTAACAAAATTCTCATTGGGGTCTGTTACAAACCCCCAAATATAACAGAAACCATGGAAAGTCTACTTCTAAAGCAGATAGATGAAGCTGCAACCCATAATGAGGTCCTGGTTATGGGGGACTTTAACTACCCGGATATTAACTGGGAAACAGAAACCTGTGAAACCCATAAAGGCAACAGGTTTCTGCTAATAACCAAGAAAAATTATCTTTCACAATTGGTGCAGAATCCAACCAGAGGAGCAGCACTTTTAGACCTAATACTATCTAATAGACCTGACAGAATAACAAATCTGCAGGTGGTCGGGCATCTAGGAAATAGCGACCACAATATTGTACAGTTTCACCTGTCTTTCACTAGGGGGACTTGTCAGGGAGTCACAAAAACACTGAACTTTAGGAAGGCAAAGTTTGACAAGCTTAGAGATGCCCTTAATCTGGTAGACTGGGACAATATCCTCAGAAATAAGAATACAGATAATAAATGGGAAATGTTTAAGAACATCCTAAATAGGCAGTGTAAGCGGTTTATACCTTGTGGGAATAAAAGGACTAGAAATAGGAAAAACCCAATGTGGCTAAACAAAGAAGTAAGACGGGCAATTAACAGTAAAAAGAAAGCATTTGCACTACTAAAGCAGGATGGCACCATTGAAGCTCTAAAAAACTATAGGGAGAAAAATACTTTATCTAAAAAACTAATTAAAGCTGCCAAAAAGGAAACAGAGAAGCACATTGCTAAGGAGAGTAAAACTAATCCCAAACTGTTCTTCAACTATATCAATAGTAAAAGAATAAAAACTGAAAATGTAGGCCCCTTAAAAAATAGTGAGGAAAGAATGGTTGTAGATGACGAGGAAAAAGCTAACATATTAAACACCTTCTTCTCCACGGTATTCACGGTGGAAAATGAAATGCTAGGTGAAATCCCAAGAAACAATGAAAACCCTATATTAAGGGTCACCAATCTAACCCAAGAAGAGGTGCGAAACCGGCTAAATAAGATTAAAATAGATAAATCTCCGGGTCCAGATGGCATACACCCACGAGTACTAAGAGAACTAAGTAATGTAATAGATAAACCATTATTTCTTATTTTTAGGGACTCTATAGCGACAGGGTCTGTTCCGCAGGATTGGCGCATAGCAAATGTGGTGCCAATATTCAAAAAGGGCTCTAAAAGTGAACCTGGAAATTATAGGCCAGTAAGTCTAACCTCTATTGTTGGTAAAATATTTGAAGGGTTTCTGAGGGATGTTATTCTGGATTATCTCAATGAGAATAACTGTTTAACTCCATATCAGCATGGGTTTATGAGAAATCGCTCCTGTCAAACCAATCTAATCAGTTTTTATGAAGAGGTAAGCTATAGGCTGGACCACGGTGAGTCATTGGACGTGGTATATCTCGATTTTTCCAAAGCGTTTGATACTGTGCCGCACAAGAGGTTGGTACACAAAATGAGAATGCTTGGTCTGGGGGAAAATGTGTGTAAATGGGTTAGTAACTGGCTTAGTGATAGAAAGCATAGGGTGGTTATAAATGGTATAGTCTCTAACTGGGTCGCTGTGACCAGTGGGGTACCGCAGGGGTCAGTATTGGGACCTGTTCTCTTCAACATATTCATTAATGATCTGGTAGAAGGTTTACACAGTAAAATATCGATATTTGCAGATGATACAAAACTATGTAAAGAAGTTAATACAAGAGAAGATAGTATTCTGCTACAGATGGATCTGGATAAGTTGGAAACTTGGGCTGAAAGGTGGCAGATGAGGTTTAACAATGATAAATGTAAGGTTATACACATGGGAAGAAGGAATCAATATCACCATTACACACTGAATGGGAAACCACTGGGTAAATCTGACAGGGAGAAGGACTTGGGGATCCTAGTTAATGATAAACTTACCTGGAGCAGCCAGTGCCAGGCAGCAGCTGCCAAGGCAAACAGGATCATGGGGTGCATTAAAAGAGGTCTGGATACACATGATGAGAGCATTATACTGCCTCTGTACAAATCCCTAGTTAGACCGCACATGGAGTACTGTGTCCAGTTTTGGTCACCGGTGCTCAGGAAGGATATAATGGAACTAGAGAGAGTACAAAGGAGGGCAACAAAATTAGTAAAGGGGATGGGAGAACTACAATACCCAGATAGATTAGCGAAATTAGGATTATTTAGTCTAGAAAAAAGACGACTGAGGGGCGATCTAATAACCATGTATTAGTATATAAGGGGACAATACAAATATCTCGCTGAGGATCTGTTTATACCAAGGAAGGTGACGGGCACAAGGGGGCATTCTTTGCGTCTGGAGGAGAGAAGGTTTTTCCACCAACATAGAAGAGGATTCTTTACTGTTAGGGCAGTGAGAATCTGGAATTGCTTGCCTGAGGAGGTGGTGATGGCGAACTCAGTCGAGGGGTTCAAGAGAGGCCTGGATGTCTTCCTGGAGCAGAACAATATTGTATCATACAATTAGGTTCTGTAGAAGGACGTAGATCTGGGGATTTATTATGATGGAATATAGGCTGAACTGGATGGACAAATGTCTTTTTTCGGCCTTACTAACTATGTTACTATGTTACTATGTTAGCCCTAACCCTAACCCTAACCCTAACCCTAACCCTAGCCCTAACCCTAGCCCTAACTCTAACCCTAGCCCTAATGGGAAAATGGAAATAAATACATTTTTTTTAATTTTTCCCTAACTAAGGGGGTGATGAAGGGGGGTTTAATTTACTTTTATAGTGGGTTTTTTAGCGGATTTTTATGATTGGCAGCCGTCACACACTGAAAGACGCTTTTTATTGCAAAAAATATTTTGTGCGTTACCACATTTTGAGAGCTATAATTTTTCTATATTTTGGTCCACAGAGTCATGTGAGGTCTTGTTTTTTGCGGGACGAGTTGACGTTTTTATTGGTCACATTTTCGGGCACGTGACATTTTTTGATCGCTTTTTATTCCGATTTTTGTGAGGCAGAATGACCAAAAACCAGCTATTCATGAATTTCTTTTGGGGGAGGCGTTTATACCGTTCCGCGTTTGGTAAAATTGATAAAGCAGTTTTATTCTTCGCGTCAGTACGATTACAGCGACATCTCATTCATATCATTTTTTTATGTTTTGGCGCTTTTATACGATAAAAACTATTTTATAGAAAAAATAATTATTTTGGCATCGCTTTATTCTCAGGACTATAACTTTTTTATTTTTTTGCTGATGATGGCGGCTCGTTTTTTGCGGGACAAGATGACGTTTTCAGCGGTACCATGGTTATTTATATCTGTCTTTTTGATCGCGTGTTATTCCACTTTTTGTTCGGCGGTATGATAATAAAGCATTGTTTTTTGCCTCGTTTTTTTTTTTTTTTTTCTTACGGTGTTTACTGAAGGGGTTAACTAGTGGGCCAGGTTTATAGGTAGGGCCGTTACGGACGCGGCGATACTAAATATGTGTACTTTTATTGGTTTTTTTTTTTATTTAGATGAAGAAATGTATTTATGGGAATAATATTTTTTTTTTTTTTCATTATTTTGGAATATTTTTTTTTATTTTTTTTTACACATTTGAAATTTTTTTTTTTAACTTTTTTACTTTGTCCCGGGGGGGACATCACAGATCGGTGATCTGACAGTTTGCACAGCACTCTGTCAGATCACTGATCTGACATGCAGCGCTGCAGCCTTCACAGTGCCTGCTCTGAGCAGGCTCTGTGAAGCCACCTCCCTCCCTGCAGGACCCGGATCCGCGGCCATCTTGGATCCGGGGCTCGAGCAGGGAGGGAGGGAGGTAAGACCCTCGCAGCAACGCGATCACATCGCGTTGCTGTGGGGGGCTCAGGGAAGCCCGCAGGAAGCCCCCTTCCTGCGCGGTGCTTCCCTGCACCGCCGGCACATCGCGATCATCTTTGATCGCGGTGTGCCAGGGGTTAATGTGCCGGGGGCAGTCCGTGACCACTCCTGGCACATAGTGTCGGATGTCAGCTGCGATAGGCAGCTGACACCCGGCCGCGATCGGCGGCGCTCACGGGGGGATCGCGCTGGACGTACTATCCCGTCCATGGTCATAGGGGCCCACCCCACATGGACGGGATAGTACGTCCGATGTCAGAAAGGGGTTAAAGCATATGTTTTTGGACACTTGCTGGATTGATTTTGCCTGTTAAACAACTCCTTTGGTTGGTGATATAATTAAATGTATGTGATCAGTGTTACATGTGGGGAATTTTCCTATTTAAGTTAATCTGGCGTCCCCTGGGCGTCATTTTGCATTTTTATTATTGTTTTTTATGGTGTATTGTCATTTTTGGCCTTAATAAATAAAATATTGTTTTTAATATAGCATGTGGATCTCTTCTTTGTCGTTAGCATTTAATAACGTGGGATTTGTTGTTTTGCTTTTTTTATTTCTGATTTCAGAAATTATGAAATCATATTAATCTTTTGCTCTCTGCTTGTTTTTTGACGGAAGATGTATGCAATAAGTCTTATAATGTACATTGAAGTTTTTAATAGAATCTTGTGTCTTAATGTAGCATGTCAACTAACCCATTTGCATATATTGTGTTTTACATACTTACACTTATTGTTTTGCATATTTAATCCAGCATAGGCTATTATTAACCCCTTCATGACCTTGGGATTTTTTGTTTTTCCGTGTTCGTTTTTCGCTCCCCTCATTCCCAGAGCCATAACTTTTTTATTTTTCCGTCAATTTGGCCATGTGAGGGCTTATTTTTTGCGGGACAAGTTGTGTTTTTGAACGACATCATTAGTTTTAGCATGTCATGTACTAGAAAACAGTAAAAAAATTCCAAGTGCGGTGAAATTGCAAAAAAAGTGCAATCCCACACTTGTTTTTTGTTTGGCTTTTTTGCTAGGTTCACTAAATGCTAAAACTGACTTGCCATTATGATTCTCCAGGTAATTACGAGTTCATAGACACCTAACATGACTAGGTTATTTTTTATCTAAGTGGTGAAAAAAAATTCCAAACTTTGCTAAAAAAAAAAAAATAAATTGCGCCATTTTCCGATACTCGTAGCGTCTCCATTTTTCATGATCTGGGGTCGGTTGAAGGCTTATTTTTTGCGTGCTGAGATGACGTTTTTAATGATAGCATTTTGGTACAGATACATTCTTTTGATCGCCCGTTATTGCATTTGAATGCAATGTCGCGGCGACCTAAAAAACGTAATTCTGGCGTTTCGAATTTTTTTCTCACTACGCCGTTTAGCGATCAGGTTAACGCTTTTTTTTATTTGATAGATCGGGCGATTCTGAGCGCGGCGATACCAAATATGTCTAGATTTGAATTTTTTTATTGATTTATTTTGATTGGGGCGAAAGGGGGTGATTTAAACTTTTATATTTTTTTTATTTTTTTCACATTTTTTTTACTTTTTTTTTTACTTTTGCCATGCTTCAATAGCCTCCATGGGAGGCTAGAAGCAGGCACAACTCGATCGCCTCTGCTACATAGCAGCGATCTGCTGATCGCTGCTATGTAGCAGAAATGCAGGTGTGCTGTGAGCGCCGACCACAGGGTGGCGCTCACAGCTGCCGGCGATCAGTAACCATGGAGGTCTCTAAGACCTCTATGGTTACCATCCTGACGCATCGCCGACCCCCGATCATGTGACGGGGGTCGGCGATGACGTCATTTCCGGCCGCCTGGCCGGAAGCGGTAGTTAAATGCCGCTGTCTGCGTTTGACAGCGGCATTTAACTAGTTAATAGGTGCGGGCAGATCGCGATTCTGCCCGCGCCTATTACGGGCACATGTCAGCTGTTCAAAACAGCTGACATGTCCCGGCTTTGACGCAGGCTCACCGCGGAGCCCAGCATCAAAGCAGGGGATCTGACCTCGGATGTACTATCCCGTCCGAGGTCAGAAAGGGGTTAAAGAATAATTTAGAATTTTTTTTGTATGTTTGTATTAGTTTTACCTGTATTATTACCTGTATGTGCCATGACTGAGTTATTTGCAATTTTAATTCCTTCTTCCACCTAATAGTTTTCCTTTAATAATTACTACATTGCCTCACATTACTCTTGTTTCATAGCAGCCAATAGTTGATCACTGACATAAAACTGCTGTATTGTGACTCATGCAGTGTATGTGATACTTTCAGGTTGTCCTCACTGCCTTCTGCTGGTGATACGTTCATTTCTGTCATCTTTTAGTTGTATGAAGCTGCATATCATAGAAATATCATGAAAAAACTCTTTTAGACACAGAATGGCAGTCACAGGATGTTTAAAACTCTACAGCACATAATTTTATGGAGTGTACTTTTTATGCAACTGAATGTTTTATTATAAAAACTGAAATAAAAATGAACATGTGAGCACAGCCTAAATAGCAGTACCTTAATTTGCTTAAAGCGAAATACATTTTACACATATCCTTGCTGCTTTATGAAAGTTTCAGCATTAGCATGTATCTACACCAAAGGACATGCCATAGTGCAATGAGTCTGATTAAAAAACAGTCAAAATGTATTGGAATCAATCACTAGGAATAATTTAGCTGCTGCAGATATCTAGTCTATTAGTTTCAATAAATGGTTGAGGCAAATTTATCAACACTGGCTTAAAAAAACAGCATGGTGGTTAGCATTGAAGACGCAAAAAAGCACAGGGAGGTCAAAAATACTCTGTTGTAAAAAATCACAGTAATAAGCAAGTGCTAGTCAAAAGATGGAAAAAACAGGGTATTTAGTTGATATGTTTTTTTTGCAAAAAAATGTATACTAAGCTGCTCCACCAATCGCCATGGTATACCCTTATAGAGCAGTCCTATCTAATGTATATAATCCCTATCTGATGTATTTAAAACCTGATCATCTGTATAGTACCTGTATAAGCAGTGTTCAGAGAAGGAATATCCATGTGGACATGCAGGATGGAACAGCTTAAATGCAAATGACCCATAAGGAGTGGTGGACTCCCCATTCTTGTAGAAACAAGAGAACAATCATAGAACCAAAAACACATGAGCTACTTGCACACTGAACAAGTCTGTAGGAACCTGTTCACACACCACGAAGAAACTTGAAGACACAAAAAGCACAGTGAGTTCAAAAATACTCTGTTGTAAAAAAAAATCACAGTAATAAGCAAGTGCTAGTCAAAAGATGGAAAAAAACAGGGTATTTAGTTGGAATAATTTAGCTGCTGCAGATATCTAGTCTATTAGTTTCAATAAATGGTTGAGGCAAATTTATCAACACTGGCTAAAAAAAACAGCATGATGGTTAGCATTGTAGCCTTGCACTGCTGGGGTCCTGGGTTCAAATCCCACCAAGGAAAGCATGTCCAAAACAGTCTCTGTTGCCCATAGCTACCAATCACTGCACAGATTTACTACCAGGGCTTTTAAGAAATAAAAGCTGAGGTCTGTTTGGTTAATATGGACTACAACAAAGACCAAATAAAGCCAAAAGATATGAACTGGGATGCAGACTGGTGTGCATGCAGCATGTAAGCACAATTTCACACTGAACAAGAAAAAAAGACAAAGGTTAAATACCCTGCAATAAATAAATAAATATTAGAAAGACAAAATAAAGGTAGGTGAGATACACTGTAATGTTCAAACCTGGTTTGACTTTTTGCGACTGTTGACTTTGTTGTCCATATCGAAATGCTTACAACACAATTTTATGTTTTGCCTTTGCCACTTTATCTACTGTATTTTTAGACTATAAGTCACATTTTTTAGCAAAAAGAAAAATTCTTTCAAAAAAATATTATATAGACTGGAGACATCTTTCTATGATTTAGCAGAATGTATATTTACTGATCAGTGAATGAAGTGGCATGTTACGAATATAACGATGGTGGATGTGCAACCACTGCCACATGGGCTGGGCTTACCCTGAAGGAGCATTACTAGGCTTGGTGTTCACCAGAGCCCCTGGTGATGAGGATAGGAAGGGCTGCTGGTAGTCACCAGATGGCACTCCTGGGCAATCCCCAGGACTGTAGCGGCTGACCGGAAGGTCAGAGATATGGGTATACAGTACAGGTGGGCAAAGACAAAGATGTGCTCAGATGGTCTGAGGTCAGGGCAGGCAGCACAGGTTCAGGATACATAGCCAAAGTCAGGAGTGGAGAAGCCAGACAGAACAGGAAAACAAGCTAGTTGAAATATCAGAGGAATAAACAGAAAAAGCACAAATAGGCTAAGGACCAACGTTCATGTCAAGAGTGGTGAGTGGAACTGCCTGATAGAGACCCTGATTGCACTGGATGGAGAACATAATCTTTGCAGAACACAGCAGAGTTGAATTCCTGTAGAGACCAGACCGCCCTCCCAACCACATGAAGACACCTACAGAAGTAGTGCTGCAAAAGGAAAGGCTCAGTGAGACTGGCTGACACAAGTAGAAGCCACTTAGTGATCAAGGTGAGTAGGACGGTGCTTAGGAGGCATGCAAGTTACCACCAAGACCCATCTCACTCTTTCTGCCCAACACTGATCTATCTGATCAAGGCAGGGCATGAAATAAACTTAATAAACCTGCAAATCATGGATGCCTGCATGGATGTTACAGGTCCTGAATAGTTCAAAGACCCTTCAGGTCATGTCATTATTAGCAAAGCTGATGATCTTTTATGTGGTAACATATGGATGCAAAACCTGGACGTTAAAGAAACAAGACAGAAGAAGAATCAACGCCTTCAAAATGTGGTGCTGGAGAAGGATGTTATCAATACTATGGATGGCAAGAAGAACAAACAAATCAATTTTAAAACAAGTCAAGCCAGACATGTCACTCAAAGCAATGATTGCAAAGCTACAACTTGCCTACATTAGATATGTCATACAAAAGAGAGCAATCACTGTATCAGGACATCATGGTTGAAAGAATAGATAAGAAGAGGAAGACCAGAGGAAGCGATGGCTTAATACTATCAAGATAATAGTGAAGAAGACCCTGTTGGACATATCTAGACTTGCACAAGATCGATCTTCCAACAGATCATTTATCCTTCAATTCGCCATGGTTTGAGATCAAGCTTAAAAAAAAGGGAATTTGATTGCTTACACGTGCTGCCCGATCCAGCAGGATTTTCTCCAAGTATGTTTGACTCTGAAACTCTGCGGTGTTTCAGAGAAAATATAGTTTAAAAGCCACATATCATTGTTTACTATGCCTCCATCTTCAGGAGCTGCTGCATATAACTCAGGGGACACCCAGTTCGTTTTGTGAGGCAGTGACCAGTGTTATATGCGAGGGTCGCTATGTGTCCCACAGGATGTGCAAAGGAGCATATGGAGGCCGTTGGAGTGCATTGCAGTCACAGGCAGACTTATGATTGCTATGCAGAATAGAACTAAGTGTGGATCTTGGGCAAACTATTTGTCCAAGACAGATTTAAGAAAACTTATCCTGGGCTTTTATTTTTGAAACAGACTACAGAATGGTAGTGGTGCAGTCCATTTTATCTCCAGCTCTGGGTTTTCCATGTGACCGACTGTCACAGGTTTATTTGTAAAAACCCCTGCAGCAGGGGGTTAGGTGTGTCAGTTTTGGTCTTGCAAGTAAGTAGAGCTGAAAGCTCTGCAGAGCTCAATTTGTGTGAGGCAACACAAGGCCAAGTGGAGCCAACAGGCCTGCCAACCTCAGCGTGCACAGCCGTGCAGTCACCCACGGCAAAAGGTTACGGACTGTCTTTTTTTCCAGGCTGCAATCCGGAAGATTCAGTGTACTGTGCACTGTGTGAGTTTGGACATTAAACACATTTTGCTTTTAACTTTGATAGGTCGCTGCCTCATCACTGCACAGCATGGATACTGCCTCACTACAGTTTCAACAAACAAAAGTTTGCAGGACAGTTCAAAATCATCAGATTGTAATACTCAGTATTGTGCATAACCCTTGTATCCTTAATACAGTACATTGCAGCATTACTTTCCTTTCTTCCTTGACTATTCCTACATTTACTGTTCTCATCAGCTCCTGGGATTTCCCGTCCAGTTCCGCAGTAAACCCAGGATATACTACCTTCCCTTCACACGGTTCCATGTTCATCTTCTGCTGTTTGCCAGTGAATAATGCACTTTTCGCCATTCCTGTGTGACAACACAGCATTTATGCTTAATTATGCCAGACGTACAGTACAGACCAAAAGTTTGGACACACCTTCTCATTTAAAGATTTTTCTATATTTTCATGACTATGAAAATTGTACATTCACACTGAAGGCATCAAAACTATGAATTAACATGTGGAATTATATACTTAACCAAAAAGTGTGAAACAACTGAAATTATGTCTTATATTCTAGGTTCTTCAAAGTAGCCACCTTTTGCTTTGATGACTGCTTTGCACACTCTTGGCATTCTCTTGATGAGCTTCAAGAGGTAGTCACCTGGAATGGTTTTCACTTTACAGTTGTGCCCTGTCAGGTTTAATAAGTGGGATTTCTTGTCTTATAAGTGGAGTTGGGACCATCAGTTGTGTTGTGCAGAAGTCTGGTGGACGCACAGCTGATAGTCCTACTGAATAAACTGTTAGAATTTCTATTATGGCCAAAAAAAGCAGCTAAGTAAAGAAAAACGAGTGGCCATCACTATTTTAAGAAATTAAGGTCAGTCAGTCAGAACAATTGGGAAGACTTTGAAAGTGTCCCCAAGTGCACTGGCAAAAACAATCAAGCGCTACAAATAAACTGGCTCACATGAGGACCGCCCCAGGAAAGGAAGACCAAGAGTCACCTCTGCATCTGAGGATACATTTATCCAAGTCACCAGCCTCAGAAATTGCAGGTTAAGAACAGCTCAGATTAGAGACCAGGTCAATGCCACACAGAGTTCTAGCAGCAGACACATTTCTACAACAACTGTTAAGAGGAGACTTTGTGCAGTAGGCACATGGTAAAATAGCTGCTAGGAAACCACTGCTAAGGACAGACAGCGAGCAGAAGAGACTTGTTTGGGCTAAAGAACACAAGGAATGGACATTAGACCAGTGGAAATCTGTGCTTTGGTGTGATGAGTCCAAATTTGAGCTCTTTGGTTCCAACCACCGTGTCTTTGTGCGACACAGAAATGGTGAATGGATGGACTCTACATGCCTGGTTCCCACCATGAAGCATGGAGGAGGAGGTGTGATGGTGTGGTGGTGCTTTTCTGGTGACACTGTTGGGGATTTATTCAAAATTGAAGGCATACTGAACCAGCATGGCTACCACAGCATCTTGCTGCGGCATGCTATTCCATCCGGTTTGCGTTTAGTTGGACCATCATTTATTTTTCAACAAGACAATGACCCCAAACACACCTCCAGGCTGTGTAAGGGCTATTTGACCAAGAAGGAGAGTGATGGGGTGCTACGCCAGATGACCTGGCCTTCACAGTCACCAGACCTGAACCCAATCGAGATGGTTTGGGGTGAGCTGGACCGCAAAGTGAAGGCAAAAGGGCCAACAAGTGCTAATCATCTCTGGGAACTCTTTCAAGATTGTTGGAAGACCATTCCCGGTGACAACCTCTTGAAGCTCATCAAGAGAATGCCAAGAGTGTGCAAAGCAGTCATCAAAGCAAAAGGTGGCTACTTTGAAGAACCTAAAATATAAGACATAATTTCAGTTGTTTCACACTTTTTTTGTTAAGTATATCATTCCACATGTGTTAATTCATAGTTTTGATGCCTTCAGTGTGAATGTACAATTTTCATAGTCATGAAAATACAGAAAAATCTTTAAATGGGAAGGTGTGTCCAAACTTTTGGTCTGTACTGTATTTTTCAGTAGGTCTAGAGATTTAAATAGAAAAAAGTCCAACTCACCGTAGTAGACATCCTTAGGTGTTTGGAGCAGGGAAAACTCTGCGTCAAAGCTTGGAGCAATAAAAACATGAGAAAGCCAGCTCAACGAACTTGTGAACAAACTTCTTCTTTATTCACCAAAAAGTGCTCAGTGGAGGATAAAACAACATCAGCGTTGACAGTTACATGATATGTGACATCAAACATTGATGTTGCATATCATGTAACTGTCAACGCTGATGTTGTTTTATCCTCGGCTGAGCACTTTTTGTTGAATAAATAAGAAGTTTGTTCACAAGTTTCAAGAGATATAAGCTATTGTTCATATGAGCCTGACCATTGACCCTTGAACTGATATTTGTTGATTTGTTAACTAACTTATGTATCCATTCCTGCAGCTTACTGTTCTGCTATTCTTGGTGAACAAAGGCGCAGGTTAATTGAACAATGTTTGTTAATAATTTGGTTAATGCCTGCTGACTACCTATTGTCAGTCCATGCAGCTTTTTGTTCTGAAAACACTGAAGGACAAAATATGCATGTTAATTCACACTCAAACAATGAGTGATGACTTCCTCTCGCCTTCCCCCCAAACCTTTGAATAATGACCTGAATAAGAGCTGTGGACTATAAAAGGGGGATCTACCTCTGTTTCTATAGATTCTACATGACAGTAGCGAAGGCACCATGGCTCCAACCAGAGAAATACAGTTTTGACCCAATGCCCATCACTGAACTCATGGAGGTTTGAACAAGTTCACCTGGCCATATACATTAATGGACTGTCAGCTTCCTAAGCTTGCTACTACCTACTCTCTGGTACCTGCCAAAAGCAGGGTGCCAATGGTTGGAGTAGTTGGCCCTGAAAGGCCCGAAGATGCAGATATTCTAATTCCTGCCGAGCTAGCAGAAGGGGAAGACTGTCATTTGCCGCATCTTCTATCCTTACTGGGTATGTACTATATGTTATTGACTGCTATTGATCCAATACCTTATTACCATAGTGTGCTTCCATCATCCTATGTTGTCTGAACAGTATTCTGCCCATGGAAAAGGAGTACGAGCATTCAGTGGTTTGAGCCCCGGTCCATGAAGTCTTTCTAAAGACAGCCAGGCCAGCGGATAAGAGTACCCACTGACGCTTGTGTCTCCATAATCTGTGTTGAGCCTTGAGCTTTAGATGTTGCAGGAATGTCCTCAAGGTCTGCCTCTCACTGTCCCAAATGATAGATTCTTGTTTACACCAGCAACCAATTGCACTAGAACTTGACACATTGATTATTGTACTTCCCTATCTCACAGGAATCAGTCCCTTTTGCTGGGGTTTGTCCCTTCCTGCATGGGCTAGTCCCAACTTTAACTATGTCTGTCTGTCCCTACAATATGTAACTCGGCAGATCACCCTCACAGCAGTATATATGATATCACTTATCATACACTATACGATATGTTTACTTCCCGTCAAAGCCCATTATACTTATTATGATTACCAAAGTCTGCCATACCCCATAATTACTATCTTACTACTAGTGTTGAGCATTCCGATACCGCAAGTATCGGCCGATACTTGCGGTATCGGAATTCCGATACCGAATTCCGATACTTCCCGCGTATCGGATACCGGAATCGGAAGTTGCCGAAATTCAAACAGCACGCAGCAGCCAATGAGGAATGAATTGAAGTGTGGGCATATCCTGTTTAACATGGTGGGCATGTAACTACTGGCAAGGCTGTGATTGGATGCTGAAATGATGTCACTCAGCACTATAAAAAAACGCTGCCGCCATTTTGCGCTCACTCTGCTGTGATTTCAGTTAGGGACAGGACGCTGTGTTCTAACTGAGGGCCAGTTGAGATCGCTGATTGCTTTATTTTCCTTTCCAAAGGCTAATTTAGCAAAACGCTGTGTGTTCTTCACTGTTCACCTTGCTCTTGCCTTGCAGCGCTGTTTTAACAGCGTTTTGCAAGGTCTCTCTGTGTGTGTGTGTGTGCAGCTCACTCTGTAGTCTGTGTGCAGCCATATACCCGGTTGTATTCAGCTCAGGGGGGGTTCACACTGCCTCACACAGTTGTCCTTTTTTGCTCCTAGTGCAGCCTGCTGCACATTTTTTCTCAAATTTCCTATTAGTGTTTTTCCACCCGTCTCCAGCTAAATTGTGGAAAAACACTACATAGGATAACCTAGAGGGGGGGTTTTCGGGCCTTGCAGCGCCGTTTACGGCTGTCTGCACGGTCTCGGTGTGAGCGCAGCTCGCCCTGTAGTTTGTGTGCAGCCATAGCCGGTTGGATTCAGCTCAGGGTTCGTTACTGCCTCATACCTTGAGAAAAATTTTCCTTTTTTTCAACTAGTGCAGCCTGTTGAAAAATTTTTAAAAAAATTCCTATTAGTGTTTTTCCACCCGTCTCCAGCTAAATTGTGGAAAAACACTACATAGGATAACCTAGAGGAGGGTTTTTGGGCCTTGCAGCGCCGTTTACGGCTGTCTGCACGGTCTCGGTGTGAGCGCAGCTCGCCCTGTAGTCTGTGTGCAGCCATAGCCGGTTGGATTCAGCTCAGGGTTCGTTACTGCCTCATATTTTGATAAAAAATGTCCTTTTTTTCAAATAGAGCAGCCTGTTTAAAATTTTAAACCAAATTTCCTATTAGTGTTTTTCCACCCGTCTCCAGCTAAATTGTGGAAAAACACTACATAGGATAACCTAGAGGGGTTTTTTTGGGCCTTGCAGCGCCGTCTACGGCTGTCTGCACGGTCTCGGTGTGAGCGCAGCTCGCCCTGTAGTCTGTGTGCAGCCATAGCCGGTTGGATTCAGCTCAGGGTTCGTTACTGCCTCATACCTTGAAAAAAAATTTCCTTTTTTTTCAAATAGAGCAGCCTGTTTAAAATTTAAACAAAAATTTCCTATTAGTGTTTTTCCACCCGTCTCCAGCTAAATTGTGGAAAAACACTACATAGGATAACCTAGAGGAGGGTTTTTGGGCCTTGCAGCGCCGTTTACGGCTGTCTGCACGGTCTCGGTGTGAGTGCAGCTCGCCCTGTAGTCTGTGTGCAGCCATAGCCGGTTGGATTCAGCTCAGGGTTCGTTACTGCCTCATATTTTGAAAAAAATTTTCCTTTTTTTCAAATAGAGCAGCCTGTTTAAAATTTAAAAAAAAATTTCCTATTAGTGTTTTTCCACCCGTCTCCAGCTAAATTGTGGAAAAACACTACATAGGATAACCTAGAGGAGGGTTTTTGTGCCTTGCAGCGCCGTTTACGGCTGTCTGCACGGTCCCCGTGTGAGTTAAACTTGCTCTGTAGTCCGATTTGCAGAAAACAAAAAAAAGTAAAGTTCACCAAACACCACTTAACACTTGTGTAGGCCACATTTGAAAAATAATAAAGTTTAGTCCACACTTTACAACATTAGTGTTTCTTACACCTGTTAGGAGGAGCATTTCAGGAATAAGCACACTAAGGCCTTAGTAATTTTCTGCTTATCTTTATCTGTCAACCAAGATGAAGAGGGCAGGGAGTAAGGCACGTGGGCGTGGGCGTGGGCGCGGAGCAGGGAGAGGACGTGGTGATTCTGTGCCTGCTGCGGCCACCGGTGACTCGTCGTCACTCAGTTTCAGCAGGGAACAGTCCTTCATGCGCAGCTTTGTCGGAGAGCGCCGTGCACCGCTGCTGCGTGAAGATCAAATTGAAGCCGTTGTTGGGTGGATGGCAGCTAACGCCTCGGCATCGACTTCAGTTAGTGCCACATCCTCTCAGGCACAGAGCACTGGAGAGCAGCCATCTGTCTCTTCACCACCTGCCAAATTGGCCAGGCAGTCAGAGAGCCCAGGACAGGAGCCGTCTCTACTTCTGTTCTCTGAATCTCTTGGCTTGGAAACAGGGGGCCAGCCAAGCAGCATTGGAGAAATGGAAGAAGAGGCAGTGTGCAGTGATGCCCAACAGCTTTGTCTCTCTGACTCTGAAGAGGCGGGTGGGCCAGTGCCTGCGGTGACCACAGCGCAGTACGCATCTGATGATGAAACTCAGGTGCCGCTTTCTGGTGCGTACTGTGCTGCCGAGACTACCCAGGAGGAGCAGTTGGTGGCAGAGGGTAGTGGAGATGATGAGGTCCTTGACCCATCGTGGCGTGAGGAACAGGAAGGTGGTGGGAGCAGCTCAGAGGAAGAGATTCCCCTTACGGGCCAAAGAGGGAGAGGGAGGGGGAAGACTGCGGAGCCTGTAGCCTCCATTTTTGCGCCCGTTAGGAGCCTGTCTCTTTCCAAAGCCAAAAAGGGCGCTCCCAAGACTTGCAGTGCCTGGTCCTTTTTTGACACAGTTGCAGATGACATTTGTTTTGTCAAATGCAAGCTGTGTCATCAGAAAGTCAAAAGAGGTAAAAGTGTCAGCAACCTCAATACCACAAATATGTGGAAACATGTGCGGACCAGGCACGCGGTGGAGTTACAGAAACACAGTGAAGACGTAGGCCAACCAACAGCGGCAGCTACCACCTCTTCAGCTCGTGTTGCCTCTTCCTCCACTGTTGTCCAGACACCTCGTGTAATTCCACCCACAGCACCACCTTCCCAGTCATCCTCACACTCCCAGTCTACTCTACAGCCATCGGTAGTACAGGCATGGGAGAAAAGGCGGGCATTCTCGGCCAACCACCCCCGAGCACAGGCTCTGAATGCAGGCATTGCCAAACTGTTGTCCCTGGAAATGCTCTCATTCAGGCTGGTGGAGACTGACAGCTTCCGTGACTTGATGGCATTGGCAGTCCCACAGTATAAGGTGCCCAGCCGCTTTTACTTCAGCAGGCAAGCTGTCCCTGCCCTGCACAGGCATGTTGAGGGAAACATAAAACATGCGCTACTGAACGCCATCAGTAGCAAGGTCCACCTCACCACCGATGCGTGGACCAGTCAGCATGGACAGGGGCGATACGTTTCCCTCACTGCCCATTGGGTTAATGTTGTTGAGCCAGGTACAGATCGTGCGAGTGGCGCAGGACGTGTCCTGCCCACTCCAAGGATTGCAGGAATCCAGTCTGTACGCATTGACTCCTCCTCATACACAAGTTCCTCAGAATCATCTCTGCAGGAGCCGTCACAGTCCACCTCCCGTGAACGTTTACCTATGACCGACATGAGCACAGCCGTGGCCAAACGTCAGCAGGCCGTCTTGAAACTAGTTTCATTGGGGAATCGAAGCCACACAGCGCAGGAGCTCTGGAATGCCATCAAGCAGGAGAGCGATGTGTGGTTACTGCCAGCGAATCTCCAGCCAGGCATGGTAGTGTGTGACAATGGCCGAAATCTGGTGGCAGCTTTGGCCCTTGGCAACCTCACTCACATCCCATGTCTGGCACATGTGCTCAATTTGGTTGTGCAGAGTTTTCTGAGGGACTATCCGGATCTTGATGCACTGCTGCACAAGGTCCGCCTAGAGTGTGCTCACTTGTGGCGTTCCAGCTTGGCAAGATCCCGCATTGCTGCTCTGCAGCGCCGATTCTGCCTTCCGGAACACCGCATCATATGTGACCTACCTACCAGGTGGAATTCCACGTTACATATGTTGGAGCGGTTGTGTGAGCAGCAGCAAGCAGTTATGGAGTACCAGCTGCATCAGGCGCAAAAAAGTCGCAGTCAGCGCCGATCACACTTCACAACCACAGAGTGGGCCACTATGAAGGACGTCTGCCTGGTTTTGCGTCCTTTTGATTATTCCACGCGGATGGCAAGTGCAGATGATGCACTAGTCAGCATGACTGTCCCCCTTATCTGCCTGCTTCAGCAAACTTTGCAAGGGTTAAGGGATGATGTTGTGGAAGAGGTGGAGGATGAGGAGTCACCTTTTCCATCAGCTTCTGGACAGTCAGCGCCACGTGGTTCCTCACAAAGGGGTACGCAGGGGCCACTTTGTGAGGAGGATGAGGAGGAGTCAATGGAGGAGGAAGAGCTCCGTCCAGAGGAGGGAGCGACACAATTGTCCAGTGGTCAGTGTGTACAGCGAGGGTGGGGTGATGACGAGCGGACAGAGATCATGTCTCAAGCAGGGGACAGCGTTTCTGGGCCAGTTGGCAGTCTGCAGCACATGGTGGATTTCATGCTGCAGTGCCTGAGAAACGACCGCCGCATCGACCACATTCTCAACATGCCTGATTATTGGGTGTTCACCCTCCTCGATCCTCGCTACCGGGACAACGTCCAAAACCTCATCCCAGCGTTGACCCGGGAGCGTAAAATGCGGGAGTACCACGACACACTGGTGAATTCCATCATCTTCTCCAGTCCAACTGAGAGGAGTGCTGCTAGTGCTTTACAAAGCAGCTCAGTGCGTCGAGGCAGTGGGGGAGGCTCTGCCCAAAGAGGGAGCAGAAGCAGTGCCTCTGCCCAAGGCAAGCCCAGTATGGCACAACTGTGGCAAACTTTTGTGTGCCCGCCCCAAATGTCTACACCATCACCGGCGGCTCCAGTCAGCAGGAGGCAACGGTTCCGTCAGATGGTGACAGACTACATGGCTTGCCCTCTTACTGTACTCCCAGACGGCTCTTCCCCGTTCAAGTTTTGGGTCTCTAAGCTGGATACATGGCCAGAGCTAAGCCAGTATGCATTGGAGGTGCTGGCTTGCCCTGCGGCTAGTGTCTTATCGGAACGTGTCTTAAGTGCCGCAGGTGGTGTACTAACAGACCGTCGCATGCGACTATCCTCCGATAACGTTGACCGGCTTACTTTCCTGAAAATGAACCAGGCCTGGATCTCGCAGGAATTTGCCACTCCTCTGCCTGATTAAGTAATTGGGTGTCATCCAGGTCTCCTGCTGTGTTCATCTTTCTACCACCTGAACTGCTATTCCTGGGCTCCAACACCGCCAGTTGCGGCTCAGAAGTGCAGGCTGCACAGTAAAAACATACGACCCAGTGTTATTGGGTTTCAGTAACGTCAGCTGATCCCCAGCTGTGTAGCCGGCAATGTGTCCTGCGACCGCCACGCTGGCACAACATCCTAAATGGAAGGGAACCTGTCCCCCCCCCCCCGTCATTTGTTACTGAAAGAGCCACCTTGTGCAGCAGTAATGCTGCACAAGGAAAAGGTAGCTCTTTTAGTTTAGCTCCTTGCACACGTAGAACTTAACACTTATAAAATGTGTTCACTGATACCGTTATACTGTCCCGGAGCTGGGACTTTCCTTCGTAATGTGACGCAGCACAGCCGTCATTCCTACCCCCTTGCTGCCATGCGCTGCCTCCTCAACGTTGTTTTAAGCTGTCACGGAGGCTGCGCTGTTCTGTTATCCCTTGGCCATGCCCTATTTGCGCTGCCTGTCTTCTGACATAATTTGGTGTCAGGCTGGCTGCGCCTGTGCGGCCGCGCTGCCCGAGATCCCGCCTCGCAGTGTCTTCTGATTGAATCACACTGCGGGCCTGGGATCCATGGGCATGCGCAGTGCATATCTTCCCCTCGGGCTCTCGCTCATCTCCCTCCGCTTTCTTTAGACTGTGCGCTGTCAGCTGATCCCTAATAGCATGCCACGGCCGTGACACCGCACAGTCTGAAGAAGAGGGAAAGAGGGGAGTGAGAGTCGAGGATATGCACTGTGCATGCCCATGGATCCAAGGCCCGCAGTGGGATTACGTTAGATGACACTGCGAGGTGGGATCTGGAGCAGCGTGGACGCACAGGCACTGACAGCCTGACACCAAATTATGTCAGAAGACAGGCAGCGCTAATTGGGCATGGCCAAGGGATAACAGAACAGCGCAGGCTCCGTGACAGCTTAAAACAACGCTGAGGAGGCAGCGCACGGCACCAAGGGGATAGGAATGACAGCTGTGCTGCGCCCCATTACGAAGGAAATTCGCACCTCCGGGACGGTTTAACGGTATAAGGGGACACATTTTTAGTGTTTACTTCTGTGTTTGCAAGGAGCATAATTAAAAGAGCAACCTTTTCCTTTTGCATCTTGCTGCACAAGATGGCTCTTTCAGCTACAAACGTCTTGGGGGGGGGGTTAAAGGTTCCCTTTCAACTTGCTCCAATCAGGCTTCGGCCTACACTCTGTTCCTCTGCTCCTCCTGCTGTCCCTGGGCTCTAACACCGCCAGTTGGTGCCTGGAAGTGCTGTCTGCACAGTCAACAGTCGCTCCTCTGTTATTGGGGTTCAGTAACGTCAGCTGATCCCCAGCTGTGTGTGCGGCAATACCTCCAATCTGCTCCTCCTGCTGTCCCTGGGCTCTAACACCGCCAGTTGGTGCCTGGAAGTGCTGTCTGCACAGTCAACAGTCCCTCCTCTGTTATTGGGGTTCAGTAACGTCAGCTGATCCCCAGCTGTGTGTGCGGCAATACCTCCAATCTGCTCCTCCTGCTGTCCCTGGGCTCTAACACCGCCAGTTGGTGCCTGGAAGTGCTGTCTGCACAGTCAACAGTCCCTCCTCTGTTATTGGGGTTCAGTAACGTCAGCTGATCCCCAGCTGTGTGTGCGGCAATACCTCCAATCTGCTCCTCCTGCTGTCCCTGGGCTCTAACACCGCCAGTTGGTGCCTGGAAGTGCTGTCTGCACAGTCAACAGTCCCTCCTCTGTTATTGGGGTTCAGTAACGTCAGCTGTTCCCCAGCTGTGTATCCGGCAACGTGTCATGCGACCGCCACGCTGGCACAACTAAAATGTAAGGGGACCTGTCCCCCCCCCTAGGCGTTTGTTACTGAAAGAGCCACCTTGTGCAGCACTAATACTGCACAAGGAAAAGGTCGCTCTTGAAAGTATGCTCCTTGCAAACGCTGAAGTACACACTCATGTAATGTGTCCCCTCACACCGTCCAACCGTCCTGGAGGTGGGACTTTCCTTTGTAATGTGACGCAGCACAGACGTCATTGCTACCCCCTTGGCACCGTGCGCTTGCTCCTTAGCGTTGTTTGATTCCGTCGTGGACCCTGCGCTGTTATGTTATCCCTTGGCCATGCACAGTTTGCGCTGCCCGTCCTCTGACATCATTTGTTGTCGTCCTGGCTGCGCCTGTGCGTCCACGCTGCCCGAAATCCCACCTCGCAGTGTTGTCTAATGTGATCCCACAGTGGGCCTGGTATCCATGGCCATGCGCAGTGCATATACTAGCCTCTCACTCCCCTTCTTCACGCTTCTTCAGACTAGGCGGCGTCAGCTGATCCCTTATAGCATGCCACGGCCATGACGCCGCACAGTCTGAAGAAGCAGGAAGGAGGTGAGTGAGAGGCGATGATATGCACTGCGCATGCCCATGGAACCCTGGCCCGCAGTGGGATTACATTAGATGACACTGCAAGGTTGGATCTCGGGCAGCTTGGACGCACAGGCACTGCCAGCCTGACACCTAAATGATGTCCGAAGACGGGCACCGCTAACTGTGCATGTCCAAGGGATAACATTACAGCGCGGGCTCCGTGACAGAACCAAACAACGTTGAGGAGGTGGCGCACGGCACCAAGGGGGTTGGAATGACGGCTGTGCTGTGTCACATTACAAAGGAAAGTCCCACTTCCGGGACGGTTTGACAGTATGAGGGGACACATTATATGAGTGTGTACTTCAGCGTTTGCAAGGAGCATAATTTTAGGAGCCACCATTTTCCATGTGCAGTATTACTGCTGTACAAGATGGCTCTTTTAGCAACAAATGCCTGGGGGGGGGGGTTAAAGGTTCCCTTTCAACTTGCTCCACTGCAGGCTTCGGCCTACACTCTGCTCCTCTTTGATTCCCTGGGTTTCAACACTGTCAGTTGCCACCTGGAAGTGTTGTCTACACAGAAAAAACACTAGCTGATGTGTCAGTGGGGTTCAGCACCGCCAGCTGTTCCCCTGCTGTGTAGTCGGCAACGTGTCCAGCACAAGCCACGCTGGCACAACAGACCAAAAGCTGCCACCAGTGCAGGCTTCGGCCTACACTCTGCTCCTCTCCTCCTCCTGCTGACCCTGGGCTATAACACCGCCAGTTGTAGCCTGGAAGTGCTAGCTGCACAGAGAAAGACAACCGCCAATGTGTCAGTGGGGTTCAGCACCGCCAGCTGTTCCCCTGCTGTGTAGCCGGCAACGTGACCTGCAAACCCCACGCAGGCACCTGAACTGAAATTGAAGGAAGCCTGCCCCCCACCCCCAGGTGTTTCTATGTATAACAGCCACCTTGTACAGCAGTACTGCTGCATTTGTACAAGGTGGCTGACTTTTTCTCCTTGCCCACGTGGAACTCAACACGTACAAAATGTGTCTCAGTAGAGACCATTACATTGTCCCTGAGGTGTGACTTTCCTTTTCAATGACACGCAGCACCCCCCTTGGTAGCGCTGCCCGTCTTCTGACATCATTGGTTGGCTGGCTGTGCCTGTGCGTACGCCCTGCCAAACACAACGCCCCTCGTTGTCTCATTTATTTTGACAGCGAGGGTGTGCTTGATGGGCATGTGCACTGCATATGTTCGCCTGTCTTAACTCATCTCCTTCCGCCTTCTTCAGACTGTGCGGCCTCATGGCCGCGGCATGCGACAAAGGGATCAGCTGAGGCCGCTTAGTCTGAGGCAGGTGTAAGGACATGAGTGAGCGGCGAACATATTTACTGCACAAGGCCATGAATTCTAGACCCGCAGTGTGAATTTTAGAAATCACACTGTGGCTCTGGGATTCATGGCCATCGCTAACCGCACCGGCCAACATGAAATGAGGTCAGAAGACGGGCAGCGCTCACAGGGCATTGCCAAGGGATAACACAAGAGCGCAGACTCCTGTACAGCAAATAACAACGCTCAGGAAGCAGCGCCCAGCACAAAGGCGTTATTTTTCGACACCTGTGCTGCGTGTCATTAAAAAGACAAGTCACGCCTCCACTACAGTTCAACTGTATACTGGGCTAAATTGTGTACGTCTTTCATTCTGCGTGTGCAATGAGCAAAATGTAAAGAGCAACCTTTCACTTGTGAAGCATTACTGTTGCACAAGATGTGGCTCTTCAACATTTAAACACCTGAGGGTGGGTTAAAGGTGACCTTTGAAATTGGTTCAATTAGGCTGCGGCCTACACTCTGCTCCTCTCCTCCTCCTGCTGACCCTGGGCTCTAACACCGCCAGTTGGGGCCCGGACGTGCTAGCTGCACAGAGAAAAACACCAGCCAATGTGTTAGTGGGGTTCAGCACCGCCAGCTGTTCCCCTGCTGTTCAGCCGGCATTGTGTCCAGCACAAGCCACGCTGGCACAACCGACCAAAAGCTGCCACCAGTGCAGGCTTCGGCCTACACTCTGCTCCTCTCCTCCTCCTCCTCATGCTGACCCTGGGCTCAAACACCGCTAGTTTTTGCCCGTAAGTGCTAGCTGCACAGAGAAAGACACCCGCCAATGTGTCAGTGGGGTTCAGCACCGCCAGCTGTTCCCCTGCTGTGCAGCGGGCATCGTGTCCAGCACAAGCCACGCTGGCACAACTGACCAAAAGCTGCCACCAGTGCAGGCTTCGGCCTACACTCTGCTCCTCTCCCCCTCCTCCTGCTGACCCTGGGCTCAAACACCGCTAGTTTTTGCCCGTAAGTGCTAGCTGCACAGAGAAAGACACCCGCCAATGTGTCAGTGGGGTTCAGCACCGCCAGCTGTTCCCCTGCTGTGTAGCCGGCAACGTGACCTGCAAACGCCACGCAGGCACCTGAACTGAAATTGAAGGAAGCCTGCCCCCCACCCCCAGGTGTTTCTATGTATAACAGCCACCTTGTACAGCAGTACTGCTGCATTTGTACAAGGTGGCTGACTTTTTCTCCTTGCCCACGTGGAACTCAACACGTACAAAATGTGTCTCAGTAGAGACCATTACATTGTCCCTGAGGTGTGACTTTCCTTTTCAATGACACGCAGCACCCCCCTTGGTAGCGCTGCCCGTCTTCTGACATCATTGGTTGGCTGGCTGTGCCTGTGCGCACGCCCTGCCCAACACAACGCCCCTCGTTGTCTCATGTATTTTGACAACGAGGGTGTGATTGATGGGCATGTGCACTGCATATGTTCGCCTGTCTTAACTCATCTCCTTCCGCCTTCTTCAGACTGTGCGGCCTCATGGCCGCGGCATGCGATAAGGGATCAGCTGAGGCCGCACAGTCTGAGGCAGGTGTAAGGACATGAGTGAGCGGCGAACATATTTACTGCACAAGGCCATGAATTCTAGACCCGCAGTGTGAATTTTAGAAATCACACTGTGGCTCTGGGTTTCATGGCCATCGCTAACCGCACCGGCCAACATGAAATGAGGTCAGAAGACGGGCAGCGCTCACAGGGCATTGCCAAGGGATAACACAAGAGCGCAGACTCCTGTACAGCAAATAACAACGCTCAGGAAGCAGCGCCCAGCACAAAGACGTTATTTTTCGACACCTGTGCTGCGTGTCATTAAAAAGACCAGTCACGCCTCCACTACAGTTCAACTGTATACTGGGCTAAATTGTGTACGTCTTTCATTCTGCGTGTGCAATGAGCAAAATGTAAAGAGCAACCTTTCACTTGTGGAGCATTACTGTTGCACAAGATGTGGCTCTTCTACATTTAAACACCTGAGGGTGGGTTAAAGGTGACCTTTGAAATTGGTTCAATTAGGCTGCGGCCTACACTCTGCTCCTCTCCTCCTCCTGCTGACCCTGGGCTCTAACACCGCCAGTTGGGGCCCGGACGTGCTAGCTGCACAGAGAAAAACACCAGCCAATGTGTTAGTGGGGTTCAGCACCGCCAGCTGTTCCCCTGCTGTGCAGCCGGCATCGTGTCCAGCACAAGCCACGCTGGCACAACTGACCAAAAGCTGCCACCAGTGCAGGCTGCGGCCTACACTCTGCTCCCCTCCTCCTCCTGCTGACCCTGGGCTCTAACACCGCCAGTTTTTGCCCGGACATGCTAGCTGCGCAGAGAAAAACACCAGCCAATGTGTTAGTGGGGTTCAGCACCGCCAGCTGTTCCCCTGCTGTGTAGCCGGCAACGTGACCTGCAAACCCCACGCAGGCACCTGAACTGAAATTGAAGGAAGCCTGCCCCCCACCCCCAGGTGTTTCTATGTATAACAGCCACCTTGTACAGCAGTACTGCTGCATTTGTACAAGGTGGCTGACTTTTTCTCCTTGCCCACGTTGAACTCAACACGTACAAAATGTGTCTCAGTAGAGACCATTACATTGTCCCTGAGGTGTGACTTTCCTTTTCAATGACACGCAGCACCCCCCTTGGTAGCGCTGCCCGTCTTCTGACATCATTGGTTGGCTGGCTGTGCCTGTGCGTACGCCCTGCCCAACACAACGCCCCTCGTTGTCTCATTTATTTTGACAGCGAGGGTGTGCTTGATGGGCACAAGCAGTGCATATATTCGCCTGTCTTCACTCCCCTCCTTCCGCCTTCTTCAGACTATGCGGCCTCATGGCCGCGGCATGCGATAAGTTATCAGCTGAGGCCGCACAGTCTGAGGCAGGTGTAAGGACATGAGTGAGCGGCGGACATATTTACTGCACAAGGCCATGAATTCTAGACCCGTAGTGTGAATTTTAGAAATCACACTGTGGCTCTGGGATTCATGGCCATCGCTAACCGCACCGGCCAACATGAAATGAGGTCAGAAGATTGGCAGCGCTCACAGTCACAGGGCGTTGCCAAGGGATAACACAAGAGCGCAGACTCCTGTACAGCAAATAACAACGCTCAGGAAGCAGCGCCCAGCACAAAGGCGTTATTTTTCGACACCTGTGCTGCGTGTCATTAAAAAGACAAGTCACGCCTCCACTACAGTTCTACTGTATACTGGGCTAAATTGTGTACGTCTTTCATTCTGCGTGTGCAATGAGCAAAATGTAAAGAGCAACCTTTCACTTGTGTAGCATTACTGTTGCACAAGATGTGGCTCTTCTAAAGTTAAACACCTGAGGGTGGGTTAAAGGTGACCTTTGAAATTGGTTCAATTAGGCTGCGGCCTACACTCTGCTCCTCTCCTCCTCCTGCTGACCCTGGGCTCTAACACCGCCATTTGGGGCCCGGACGTGCTAGCTGCACAGAGAAAAACACCAGCCAATGTGTCAATGGGGTTCAGCTACGCCAGCTGTTCCCCCGCTGTGTAGCCAGCAACGTGTCCTGCAAACGCAACGCAGACACAAAGCTGCCTCCAGTGCAGGCTTCGGCTTACACTCTGCTCCCCCTGCTTACCCTTTGCTCCAGCACCGCTAGTTGTGGCTTTAGGAAGACAATCTTGAATAGGCAACGCATCCGGGTTCCAGCACCGTCTGCTGGTTCTCGCCAGTGTCTTTGTCACGGGTACTCCCTCCTGCCCAGCCTGGTTCCAGCACCGTCAGCTGTTTCCGGGTAGTGTCAAGGTCACTGAGACGCCTATGCGTTGCCCCGTCGTGGTGCGGTCGGGTTAGCCAACTCCAGGGTGCCTCCAGTTTAGGAGCTTCCTATGTGGGCTGCTTGAACTGGTAGTCAAGGCTGGTTCTGTAGTGCCAGTAGGCCCAGCTCCCCCTGTAGGACTGTTGGGGTTCGGTAACTGCGGCTGCCTCGCGGCCTAGCTGTTCTCTCCTCTCCTGTGGGCCTTGGGGTCCACCACCTGGTTCCAGCACCGACAGCTGGTTCCGGGCCGAGCCTTTGGCTTAGGTGCCTCCTCCTGGGTATCCGAGTTCCGCCATCGCCAGGCGGTCCTTGGTAGTGCTTTTAAGCGCGGGCACCTACAGCTTAGTAACCGGGTTCCAGCACCGTCAGCTGGTCTTCGGTGCCATTGGCTCTTGCACACTGGGGCAGCGCATCTGGGTTCCAGCACCGCCAGCTGGTTCTCGGCAGTGTTCTTGTCACAGGTACTCCCTCGTGCCAAGCCTGGTTTCAGCACCGTCAGCTGTTTCCGGGTTGTGTCAAGCTCACTGAGACGCCTATGCGTTGCCCCGTTGTGGTGCGGTCGGGTTAGCCAACTCCAGGGTGCCTCCAGTTTAGGAGCTTCCTATGTGGGCTGCTTGAACTGGTAGTCAAGGCTGGTTCTGTAGTGCCAGTAGGCCCAGCTCCCCCTGTAGGACTGTTGGGGTTCGGTAACTGCGGCTGCCTCGCGGCCTAGCTGTTCTCTCCTCTCCTGTGGGCCTTGGGGTCCACCACCTGGTTCCAGCACCGTCAGCTGGTTCCGGGCCGAGCCTTTGGCTTAGGTGCCTCCTCCTGGGTATCCGAGTTCAGCCATCGCCAGGCGGTCCTTGGTAGTGCTTTTAAGCGCGGGCACCTACAGCTTAGTAACCAGGTTCCAGCACCGTCAGCTGGTCTTCGGTGCCATTGGCTCTTGCACACTGGGGCAACGCATCTGGGTTCCAGCACAGCCAGCTGGTTCTCGGCAGTGTTCTTGTCACAGGTACTCCCTCGTGCTAAGCCTGGTTTCAGCACCGTCAGCTGTTTCCGGGTTGTGTCAAGCTCACTGAGACGCCTATGCGTTGCCCCGTCGTGGTGCGGTCGGGTTAGCCAACTCCAGGGTGCCTCCAGTTTAGGAGCTTCCTATGTGGGCTGCGTGAACTGGTAGTCAAGGCTGGTTCTGTAGTGCCAGTAGGCCCAGCTCCCCCTGTAGGACTGTTGGGGCTCGGTAACTGCGGCTGCCTCGCGGCCTAGCTGTTCTCTCCTCTCCTGTGGGCCATGGGGTCCACCACCTGGTTCCAGCACCGTCAGCTGGTTCCGGGCCGAGCCTTTGGCTTAGGTGCCTCCTCCTGGGTATCCGAGTTCCGCCATCGCCAGGCGGTCCTTGGTAGTGCTTTTAAGCGCGGGCACCTACAGCTTAGTAACCGGGTTCCAGCACCGTCAGCTGGTCTTCGGTGCCATTGGCTCTTGCACACTGGGGCAGCGCATCTGGGTTCCAGCACCGCCAGCTGGTTCTCGGCAGTGTTCTTGTCACAGGTACTCCCTCATGCCAAGCCTGGTTTCAGCACCGTCAGCTGTTTCCGGGTTGTGTCAAGCTCACTGAGACGCCTATGCGTTGCCCCGTCGTGGTGCGGTCGGGTTAGCCAACTCCAGGGTGCCTCCAGTTTAGGAGCTTCCTATGTGGGCTGCGTGAACTGGTAGTCAAGGCTGGTTCTGTAGTGCCAGTAGGCCCAGCTCCCCCTGTAGGACTGTTGGGGTTCGGTAACTGCGGCTGCCTCGCGGCCTAGCTGTTCTCTCCTGTGGACCTTCGGGTCCACCACCTGGTTCCAGCACCGTCAGCTGGTTCTTGGCAGTGTCTTTTGCTCTTGTACCTTCTGCTCCCCATCCTGGTTCCAGTACCGTCAGCTGGTTCCGGGCAGAGCCTTTGGCTTAGGTGCCTCCTTCTGGGTATCCGAGTTCCACCAACGTCAGGTGGTCCTTGGTAGTGCTTTCAGGCACGGGTACCTCCTGCTTAGTAACCGGGTTCCAGTATCGTCAGCTGGACCTCGGTAGTTCCATTGGCTCTTGGACCTTCGGCTACCCATCCGGGTTCCAGTACCGTCAGCTGGTTCTCGGCAGTGTCTTTTGCTCTTGTACCTTCTGCTCCCCATCCTGGTTCCAGTAACGTCAGCTGGTTCCTGGCAGAGCCTTTGGCTTAGGTGCCTCCTTCTGGGTATCCGAGTTCCGCCAACGTCAGGCGGTCCTTGGTAGTGCTTTTTAGCACGGGTACCTCCTGCTTAGTAACTGGGTTCCAGTAACGTCAGCTGGTCCTCAGTAGTTCCATTGGCTCTTGGACCTTCGGGTAGCCAGCCGAGTTCCAGTTCCATCAGCTGGTTCTCGGCATTTTCTCAGCCTTCTTGTACCTTCTGCTACGTTTTCACGTTGAAGACCCTAAAGACGACATCACGGAAGACCACCCCTAAGATGACGACGACGACCCTGGAGATGACGACCCTGAAGACCACCCCGATGACGACGACGGCGGAGACGACGACGGCGGAGACGACGACGGCGGAGACGACGACGGCGGAGACGACGACGGCGGAGACGACGACCCTGGAGACGACGACATGGAAGACCGAGAAGCAGAAGAACAAGAGGCTGCAGAACAAAGAGCAGAAGAACATTAAGCATAACACTTAATATCAGAGCAAAAGATATGTAAATTATATGCAGAAGAAGACTAAGCAGTGTATGGGGGTGAGTCCGTTCCTCCTCGTGGTGCCCCTGGATAAAGCCTGATGCTGCAGGCCAAACTGAACGCGGACAAATGTAACTTTTGTGACTGGCAGAACGGAAGGTGTAATCTTCAAACTTTTATAGATAACAACTACGGGAATGCCTGTCACAAATGTGTATATGATGTAAAAGTAGAATAGGAAGAATAATATTAGGTGGATAAAATGAATATGAAGAATGTAATTAAAAAAAAAGATTTAGAAGAAGATGAATAAGGTGAAGAAGTTGATGTCAAAGATGCTGATGATGATGAAGATGAAAGTGTGGGAAAATTAAAAAAAAAAAAAAAAAAAGGGGAAGGGCGTGGAATAGTGAAACATCAATATTTAAAATAAAAATACATAGTCAATATCTTTGTCAATCCTAACATCTTTAAAAAAATAAAAAATCATGTTATTCTATTTGATTGGGCTACGCCTCTATGACTTTAATGTCTCCGCCACCTCCCCAAATACATCCTGCATTATTCTTAGTTGTTCACCTTCATGTAGAATAAACTTACAAGGAAAGAAAGGCTTTATTTTAATTCCGATATTTTGGTCCCATTGACTTGCATTGGGATCGGATATCGGTATCGGCGATATCCGATATTTTTTGAATATCGGCCGATCCAATCCGATACCGATACTTTCCGATATCGGAAGGTATCGCTCAACACTACTTACTACCTATCGTATGTCCTAAATCCTAACCTATGCTCATCCTACACTGTACACTAACCCTTACAACTAGGGTTGAGCGAAACGGGTCGAACATTTTCAAAAGTCGCCGACTTTTGACAAAGTCGGGTTTCATGAAAACCGATCCGACCCCTGTGCGGGGTCGGCCATGCGGTACGTGACTTTCGCGCCAAAGTCGCATTTCAATGACTCGAAAAGCGCCATTTCTCAGCCAATGAAGGTAAACGCAGAGTGTGGGCAGCGTGATGACATAGGTCCTGGTCCCCACCATCTTAGAGAAGGGCATTGCAGTGATTGGCTTGCTGTCCACGGCGTCACAGGGGCTATAAAGGGGCGTTCCCGCCGACCGCCATGTTACTGCTGCTGATCTGAGCCTAGGGAGAGGTTGCTGCAGCTTCATCAGAAGCAGGGATAGCGTTAGGCAGGGTCCATTAACCACCAAACCACTTGTGCTGTAGCGATTTCCACTGCCCAACACCACCTTCGGTGTGCAGGGACAGTGGAAGCTACATTTTTTTTTTTTTCCCCTCAGCGCTGTAGCTCATTGGGCTGCCCTAGAAGGCTCCCTGATAGCTGCATTGCTGTGTGTACGCCGCTGTGCAAACCAACTGCTTTTTTCAAAGCACAAATCCTCTTGTTCCTTCCTTTCTGCACAGCTATCTTGTTTGTTTGTCCACACTTTTTATTTAATTTGTGCATCAGTCCACTCCTTATTGCTGCCTGCCATACCTGGCTGAGATTACTGCAGGGAGAGAGTAATTGAAGGACAGTTCCTTTTTTTTTTTTTTTTTTTGTGGGAGATTAAGATTGGCATTTCTGCTAGAGTGCCATCCCTGTCTGTGTCATCTCTCACTCAGTGGGCCATAGAAAGCCTATTTATTTTTTTGCTTGATTTGGGTTCTAAAATCTACCTGAAAAAATCACTACATCAATCAGTGGGAGAAAAATATTGGCCTCAGGGCTTGTGTGCCACTCCTTACTCCTGTGTGTGCCATCTCTCAGTGGGCCATAGAAAGCCTATTTATTTTTTTGCTTGATTTGGGTTCCAAAATCTACCTGAAAAAATCAATAAATCAATCAGTGGGAGATTAATATTGGCCTTTGGGCTTGTGTGCCAGTCCTAAGCGTGCCATCTCTCTCTCTCAGATAGTGGGCCATAGAAAGCCTATTTATTATTTTTTTAATTGGGTTTATAAATTTTCCCTGGAAAAAAAAAAAAAAGTGGGAGATTAATATTGGCCTCTGGGCTTGTGTGCCAGTCCTGAGCGTGCCATCTCTCTCACAAATAGTGGGCCATAGAAAGCCTATTTATTTTTTTGGTTGATTTGGGTTCTAAATTCTACCTGAAAAAATCAATAAATCAATCAGTGGGAGATAAATATTGGCCTCTGGGCTTGTGTGCCACTCCTGACTCCTGTGTGCATCCTCTCTCACTCAGTGGGCCCTAGAAAGCCTATTTTTTGTTTTATTTGTTTTCTAAATTCTCCCTGAAAAAATCATTTTATTTCATTTGGTTTCTAAATTATTCCTGAAAAAAATCATTTTTTTTGTATTTTTTTTTTCTAAAGTCTCCCTGAAAAAAAAAAAACAAACAAATCAGTGGGAGATTAATATTGCCCTTTCTGCTTGTGTGCCAGTCTTGACTCCTGGGTGTGCCATCTCTCTCTCTCCAATTGTGGGCCATAGAAAGCCTATTAATTTTTTTGCTTGATTTGGGTTCCACAATCTACCTGAAAAAATCACTAAATCAATCAGTGGGAGATAAATATTGGCCTCTGGGCTTGTGTGCCACTCCTGACTCCTGTGTGCGTCCTCTCTCACTCAGTGGGCCCTAGAAAGCCTATTTTTTGTTTTATTTGTTTTCTAAATTCTCCCTGAAAAAATCATTTTATTTTATTTGGTTTCTAAATTATTCCTGAAAAAAATCATTTTTTTTGTATTTTTTTTTTCTAAAGTCTCCCTGAAAAAAAAAAAAAAATCAAATCAGTGGGAGATTAATATTGCCCTTTCTGCTTGTGTGCCAGTCTTGACTCCTGGGTGTGCCATCTCTCTCTCTCCAATTGTGGGCCATAGAAAGCCTATTAATTTTTTTGCTTGATTTGGGTTCCAAAATCTACCTGAAAAAATCACTAAATCAATCAGTGGGAGATAAATATTGGCCTCTGGGCTTGTGTGCCACTCCTTACTCCTGTGTGTGCCATCTCTCAGTGGGCCATAGAAAGCCTATTTATTTTTTTGCTTGATTTGGGTTCCAAAATCTACCTGAAAAAATCAATAAATCAATCAGTGGGAGATTAATATTGGCCTTTGGGCTTGTGTGCCAGTCCTAAGCGTGCCATCTCTCTCTCTCAGATAGTGGGCCATAGAAAGCCTATTTATTATTTTTTTAATTGGGTTTATAAATTTTCCCTGGAAAAAAAAAAAAAAGTGGGAGATTAATATTGGCCTCTGGGCTTGTGTGCCAGTCCTGAGCGTGCCATCTCTCTCACAAATAGTGGGCCATAGAAAGCCTATTTATTTTTTTGGTTGATTTGGGTTCTAAATTCTACCTGAAAAAAATCAATAAATCAATCAGTGGGAGATAAATATTGGCCTCTGGGCTTGTGTGCCACTCCTGACTCCTGTGTGCATCCTCTCTCACTCAGTGGGCCCTAGAAAGCCTATTTTTTGTTTTATTTGTTTTCTAAATTCTCCCTGAAAAAATCATTTTATTTCATTTGGTTTCTAAATTATTCCTGAAAAAAATCATTTTTTTTGTATTTTTTTTTTCTAAAGTCTCCCTGAAAAAAAAAAAACAAACAAATCAGTGGGAGATTAATATTGCCCTTTCTGCTTGTGTGCCAGTCTTGACTCCTGGGTGTGCCATCTCTCTCTCTCCAATTGTGGGCCATAGAAAGCCTATAAATTTTTTTGCTTGATTTGGGTTCCAAAATCTACCTGAAAAAATCACTAAATCAATCAGTGGGAGATAAATATTGGCCTCTGGGCTTGTGTGCCACTCCTGACTCCTGTGTGCGTCCTCTCTCACTCAGTGGGCCCTAGAAAGCCTATTTTTTGTTTTATTTGTTTTCTAAATTCTCCCTGAAAAAATCATTTTATTTTATTTGGTTTCTAAATTATTCCTGAAAAAAAATCATTTTTTTTGTATTTTTTTTTTCTAAAGTCTCCCTGAAAAACAAAAACAAAAAACAAATCAGTGGGAGATTAATATTGCCCTTTCTGCTTGTGTGCCAGTCTTGACTCCTGGGTGTGCCATCTCTCTCTCTCCAATTGTGGGCCATAGAAAGCCTATTAATTTTTTTGCTTGATTTGGGTTCCAAAATCTACCTGAAAAAATCACTTAATCAATCAGTGGGAGATAAATATTGGCCTCTGGGCTTGTGTGCCACTCCTGACTCCTGTGTGCGTCCTCTCTCACTCAGTGGGCCCTAGAAAGCCTATTTTTTGTTTTATTTGTTTTCTAAATTCTCCCTGAAAAAATCATTTTATTTTATTTGGTTTCTAAATTATTCCTGAAAAAAATCATTTTTTTTGTATTTTTTTATTCTAAAGTCTCCCTGAAAAAAAAAAAAAAATCAAATCAGTGGGAGATTAATATTGCCCTTTCTGCTTGTGTGCCAGTCTTGACTCCTGGGTGTGCCATCTCTCTCTCTCCAATTGTGGGCCATAGAAAGCCTATTAATTTTTTTGCTTGATTTGGGTTCCAAAATCTACCTGAAAAAATCACTAAATCAATCAGTGGGAGATAAATATTGGCCTCTGGGCTTGTGTGCCACTCCTGACTCCTGTGTGCGTCCTCTCTCACTCACTGGGCCCTAGAAAGGCTATTTTATGTTTTATTTGTTTTCTAAATTCTCCCTGAAAAAATCATTTCATTTTATTTGGTTTATAAATTCTTCCTTAAAAAATCATTTTTTTTTTTTTTTCTAAAGTCTCCTTTTTAAAAAAAAAAACACAAATCAGTGGGAGATTAATATTTACATTTGCGCTTCAGTGACAGTCCTGCGTGTGTGGCATCTCTCTCATTTGTTGCCACCAACAACAGAGTGTGTAACATTGTGCCTGATTTTCGTTGTGGTCTCACCCACCTGTAAAGGGGTAGCTAAATCATACTGAAGTTATAGCTCACCGTGTAAGTTGTGTGACTGCAACAAATACCGTTAGTTTGGTAACGTTTTTAAAACAATGAGGAAGTCTGGTGGAAGAGGTCGTGGCCGGGGGCGTTCATTGTCAGCTGGTAATGAGGGTAGTGGTAGTGGTGGAGCATCAGGTGGTCGTGGGAAAAAAAATATTGCACCTAAGTCTGGAGCTGTGGAGCCAGGTTCGTCGTCTGGCTACACAAGGCCTCGAACGCTCCCTTTTCTGGGAGTAGAAAAACCGCTTTTAAAGCCGGAGCAGCAAGAGCAAGTTTTGGCTTATCTTGCTGACTCAGCCTCTAGCTCTTTTGCCTCCTCTCGTGAAACTGGTAAAAGTAAAAGCAGCGCGTCGTTAGTGGATGTTCACGGTCAGGGACAAGTCGCTTCCTTGTCCTCTTCAGCAAAAACAACAACAGAGAAGAATGCAGCAGGCGACACAACGGGTTACTCCATGGAGCTCTTTACACATACCGTCCCTGGCTTAGAAAGTGAAGCAGTTAACAGTCCATGCCAATTACAAGTTGAATCTGACATGGAGTGCACTGATGCACAGCCACAGCCAGACTACTATGCTGGTCCTTTGACTCAGACCACAACATTGCCCTCGCAGGGTGCTGATCAAGAATCAGACCCTGATGAGACTATGTTGCCCCATCACGAACGCTATACCACCGACCGACAAGGTGACACAGACGAAGTTGCACATGAGCTACAAGAAGAGGTAATAGATGACCCAGTTCTTGACCCCGATTGGCAGCCATTGGGGGAACTGGGTGCAGGCGGCAGCAGTTCTGAAGCGGAGGGGAGGGGCCGCAGCAGGCATCAACATCGCAACAGGTTCCATCTGCCGGGCCCATATCTTGCCCAAAACGCGTGGCAAAGTCAAAACCTGTTGGAGGACAGCGTGGCCATCCGGTTAAAGCTCAGTCTGCAATGCCTGAAAAGGTATCCGATGCTAGAAAGAGTGCAGTCTGGCATTTTTTTAAACAACATCCAATTGATCAGCGCAAAGTCATCTGTCAAAAATGTTCAACTACCTTAAGCAGAGGGCAGAATCTGAAAAGTCTCAATACAAGTTGCATGCATAGACATTTAACCACCATGCATTTGCAAGCTTGGACTAACTACCAAACGTCCCTTAAGGTTGTAGCACCCTCGGCCAATGAAGCTAGTCATCAACGCAACATCCCTTCCGGCAGTGTAGGGCCACCATTTTCTGCACCACCTGCAGTATCTGTGCAGGTTTCTTTGCCAGGCCAAAGAAGTCAGGGTCAGGGAATCACCAGTTTCGTAGTAGGAAACACTGCATCTAGGGCACCGGCGGCAACAATACCATCTCCCACCGTCTCTCAGTCTGCAATGTCCACCGGCACCCCCGCTAGTTCCACGATCTCCAGCTTTCCAGTACAGCTCACCCTACATGAGACTATGGTTAGAAAAAGGAAGTACTTAGCCTCGCATCCGCGTACACAGGGTTTGAACGCCCACATAGCTAGACTAATCTCGTTAGAGATGATGCCCTACCGGTTAGTTGAAAGCGAAGCTTTCAAAGCCCTGATGGACTACGCTGTACCACGCTACGAGCTACCCAGTCGACACTTTTTTTCCAGAAAAGCCATCCCAGCTCTCCACCAGCATGTTAAAGAGCGCATCGTCCATGCACTCAGGCAATCTGTGAGCACAAAGGTGCACCTGACAACAGATGCATGGACCAGTAGGCATGGCCAGGGACGTTACGTGTCCATCACGGCACACTGGGTAAATGTGGTGGATGCAGGGTCCACAGGGGACAGCAAGTTTGGGACAGTTCTGCCTAGCCCACGGTCTAGGAAACAGTTGGCTGTAGCCATTCGCACCCCCTCCTCCTCGTCCTCCTGCAGAAGCGAGACCTCGTCCACAGACCGCAGTCGCACAACCACTCCATCCGCAGCTGCCACTGTTGCACACCAGGTCTCCCATTATGGGGCAGCTACTGGCAAACGTCAGCAGGCTGTATTGGCTATGAAGTGTTTGGGCGACAACAGACACACCGCGGAAGTTCTGTCCGAGTTCTTGCAGAAAGAAACGCAGTCGTGGCTGGGCACTGTAGATCTTGAGGCAGGCAAGGTAGTGAGTGATAACGGAAGGAATTTCATGGCTGCCATCTCCATTTCCCAACTGAAACACATTCCTTGCCTGGCTCACACCTTAAACCTGGTGGTGCAGTGCTTCCTGAAAAGTTATCCGGGGTTATCCGACCTGCTCCTCAAAGTGCGTGGACTTTGCTCACATATCCGCCGTTCGCCCGTACACTCCAGCCGTATGCAGACCTATCAGCGTTCTTTGAACCTTCCCCAGCATCGCCTAATCATAGACGTTGCAACAAGGTGGAACTCAACACTGCACATGCTTCAGAGACTGTGTGAACAGAGGCGGGCTGTTATGTTTTTGTGGGAGGATACACATACACGGGCAGGCAGTAGGATGGCAGACATGGAGTTGTCAGGTGTGCAGTGGTCGAAGATTCAAGACATGTGTCAAGTCCTTCAGTGTTTTGAGGAATGCACACGGCTGGTTAGTGCAGACAACGCCATAATAAGCATGAGCATCCCCCTAATGCGTCTGCTGATGCAAAGTTTGACGCACATAAAGGATCAGGCGTCTGCAGCTGAGGAAGAGGAAAGCCTTGATGACAGTCAGCCATTGTCTGGCCAGGGCAGTGTACAGGACGAGGAGGCGGACGAGGAGGATGATGGGGATGATTATATTTTTAATGAGGAAGCTTTTCCGGGGCCAGTGGAAATTGTTGGCGCGGCAAGGCCGGGTTCTGGTTTTTGGAGGGACACAAGTGACGTGGATTTGCCTGAAACTGCCCCTCAACCAAGCACAACCACAGATTTGAGAACTGGAACTTTGGCCCACATGGCGGATTATGCCTTACGTATCCTCAAAAGGGACACACGCATAACAAAAATGATGAACGATGACGATTACTGGTTGGCCTGCCTCCTTGATCCTCGCTATAAAGGCAAATTGCAAAATATAATGCCACATGAGAACTTGGAACTAATATTAGCAACAAAACAATCAACTCTTGTTGACCGTTTGCTTCTGGCATTCCCTGCACACAGCGCCCGTGATCGTTCTAACACGAGCTACAGGGGCCAGCAGACCAGAGGTGTTAGAGGGGCAGAAATCAGAAGTGTCGTTGGCCAGAGGGGTTTTCTGACCAGGTTGTGGAGTGATTTTGCTATGACCGCAGACAGGACAGGTACTGCAGCATCAATTCAAAGTGACAGGAGACAACATTTGTCCAGTATGGTTACTAACTATTTTTCATCCCTTATCGACGTTCTCCCTCAACCGTCATTCCCATTTGATTACTGGGCATCAAAATTAGACACCTGGCCAGAATTGGCAGAATATGCATTGCAGGAGCTTGCTTGCCCGGCAGCTAGTGTCCTATCAGAAAGAGTATTCAGTGCTGCAGGTTCAATACTAACAGAAAAAAGGACTCGTCTGGCTACCCAAAATGTAGATGATCTAACCTTCATTAAAATGAACCACAACTGGATTTCGAAATCTTTTGCCCCACCTTGCCCGGCTGACACCTAGCTTTCCTATGTAAAGGTCTTGCCTGTGGACTATTCTGAACGACTTTTCCAATCTCGTAATTTGCAGCACCTGATTGTCCAGCATCCGACATGTTAACACCTCCCTCAATGGCCAAAGTCCCCACACGGGGCCGTGGTATCGCCACTTGGCGCCAGCACCCGTGAGAGTATTGTTTGTCTGAAGAGGTGGGTGTGCCCGCTTTTGGTCGACGGCACTGCCACTATGTCCCTCATAGTACAATAAAGTGTCTGGCGGTGGTGGTGCGCACCCAACGTCAGACACACCGTTGTAATATATACAGTTGTAATGTAATATATATACGTTGTAATATGTACAGGCCCTGGGCCTGTACCGCCGGCCACAAGACAGTCCCCCCCCCCAGGTCAAACAGTGCTCTACCACTTGCAAAATTTTCTCTCACAGCTCCACCAATGTTTAGTCTATGCGCTGACATCCTTCAATGCCTGGCACTGTCAATACCATTGTATTGACATTTTTCTTATGTTAGGCCTTCGAAGCCTGTCTGCGGTCACTCCTTCCACTAGGCCTCCACTGACCTGTCTACTGCTGCCCGGGTTCCCCTGGAACCAATTTTAAATTGCCTACAGCCAGCCCAATTTATTATGTTAGGGCTTCGAAGCCTGTCTGCGGTCCCTCCTTCCACTAGGCCTCCACTGACCTGTCTACTGCTGCCCGGGTTCCCCTGGAACCAATTTTAAATTGCCTACAGCCAGCCCAATTTATTATGTTAGGGCTTCGAAGCCTGTCTGCGGTCCCTCCTTCCACTAGGCCTCCACTGACCTGTCTACTGCTGCCCAGGTTCCCCTGGAACCAATTTTAAATTGCCTACAGCCAGCCCAATTTATTATGTTAGGGCTTCGAAGCCTGTCTGCGGTCCCTCCTTCCACTAGGCCTCCACTGACCTGTCTACTGCCGCCCGTGTTCCCCTGGAACCAATTGTAAATTGCCTACAGCCAGGCCAATTTATTATGTTAGGGCTTCGAAGCCTGTCTGCGGTCCCTCCTTCCACTAGGCCTCCACTGACCTGTCTACTGCTGCCCGGGTTCCCCTGGAACCAATTTTAAATTGCCTACAGCCAGCCCAATTTATTATGTTAGGGCTTCGAAGCCTGTCTGCGGTCCCTCCTTCCACTAGGCCTCCACTGACCTGTCTACTGCTGCCCGGGTTTCCCTGGAACCAATTTTAAATTGCCTACAGCCAGCCCAATTTATTATGTTAGGGCTTCGAAGCCTGTCTGCGGTCCCTCCTTCCACTAGGCCTCCACTGACCTGTCTACTGCCGCCCGTGTTCCCCTGGAACCAATTGTAAATTGCCTACAGCCAGGCCAATTTATTATGTTAGGGCTTCGAAGCCTGTCTGCGGTCCCTCCTTCCACTAGGCCTCCACTGACCTGTCTACTGCTGCCCGGGTTCCCCTGGAACCAATTTTAAATTGCCTACAGCCAGCCCAATTTATTATGTTAGGGCTTCGAAGCCTGTCTGCGGTCCCTCCTTCCACTAGGCCTCCACTGACCTGTCTACTGCTGCCCGGGTTCCCCTGGAACCAATTTTAAATTGCCTACAGCCAGCCCAATTTATTATGTTAGGGCTTCGAAGCCTGTCTGCGGTCCCTCCTTCCACTAGGCCTCCACTGACCTGTCTACTGCTGCCCGGGTTCCCCTGGAACCAATTTTAAATTGCCTACAGCCAGCCCCATTTATTATGTTAGGGCTTCGAAGCCTGTCTGCGGTCCCTCCTTCCACTAGGCCTCCACTGACCTGTCTACTGCCGCCCGTGTTCCCCTGGAACCAATTGTAAATTGCCTACAGCCAGGCCAATTTATTATGTTAGGGCTTCGAAGCCTGTGTGCGGTCCCTCCTTCCACTAGGCCTCCACTGACCTGTCTACTGCTGCCCGTGTTCCCCTGGAACCAATTTTAAATTGCCTACAGCCAGCCCAATTTATTATGTTAGGGCTTCGAAGCCTGTCTGCGGTCCCTCCTTCCACTAGGCCTCCACTGACCTGTCTACTGCTGCCCGTATTCCCCTGGAACCAATTGTAAATTGCCTACAGCCAGGCCAATTTATTATGTTAGGGCTTCGAAGCCTGTCTGCGGTCCCTCCTTCCACTAGGCCTCCACTGACCTGTCTACTGCTGCCCGTGTTCCCCTGGAACCAATTGTAAATTGCCTACATCCCAATTTTTGTTATGTTAGGCCTTCGAAGCCTGTCTGCGGCCCGTTTTTCCACTACTACTACACTGACCAGGCCACTGCTGCCCGTGTTCCCCTGGAACCAATTTTAAATTGCCTACAGCCAGCCCAATTTATTATGTTAGGGCTTCGAAGCCTGTCTGCGGTCCCTCCTTCCACTAGGCCTCCACTGACCTGTCTACTGCTGCCCGGGTTCCCCTGGAACCAATTTTAAATTGCCTACAGCCAGCCCAATTTATTATGTTAGGGCTTCGAAGCCTGTCTGCGGTCCCTCCTTCCACTAGGCCTCCACTGACCTGTCTACTGCTGCCCAGGTTCCCCTGGAACCAATTTTAAATTGCCTACAGCCAGCCCAATTTATTATGTTAGGGCTTCGAAGCCTGTCTGCGGTCCCTCCTTCCACTAGGCCTCCACTGACCTGTCTACTGCCGCCCGTGTTCCCCTGGAACCAATTGTAAATTGCCTACAGCCAGGCCAATTTATTATGTTAGGGCTTCGAAGCCTGTCTGCGGTCCCTCCTTCCACTAGGCCTCCACTGACCTGTCTACTGCTGCCCGGGTTCCCCTGGAACCAATTTTAAATTGCCTACAGCCAGCCCAATTTATTATGTTAGGGCTTCGAAGCCTGTCTGCGGTCCCTCCTTCCACTAGGCCTCCACTGACCTGTCTACTGCTGCCCGGGTTCCCCTGGAACCAATTTTAAATTGCCTACAGCCAGCCCAATTTATTATGTTAGGGCTTCGAAGCCTGTCTGCGGTCCCTCCTTCCACTAGGCCTCCACTGACCTGTCTACTGCCGCCCGTGTTCCCCTGGAACCAATTGTAAATTGCCTACAGCCAGGCCAATTTATTATGTTAGGGCTTCGAAGCCTGTCTGCGGTCCCTCCTTCCACTAGGCCTCCACTGACCTGTCTACTGCTGCCCGGGTTCCCCTGGAACCAATTTTAAATTGCCTACAGCCAGCCCAATTTATTATGTTAGGGCTTCGAAGCCTGTCTGCGGTCCCTCCTTCCACTAGGCCTCCACTGACCTGTCTACTGCTGCCCGGGTTCCCCTGGAACCAATTTTAAATTGCCTACAGCCAGCCCAATTTATTATGTTAGGGCTTCGAAGCCTGTCTGCGGTCCCTCCTTCCACTAGGCCTCCACTGACCTGTCTACTGCTGCCCGGGTTCCCCTGGAACCAATTTTAAATTGCCTACAGCCAGCCCCATTTATTATGTTAGGGCTTCGAAGCCTGTCTGCGGTCCCTCCTTCCACTAGGCCTCCACTGACCTGTCTACTGCCGCCCGTGTTCCCCTGGAACCAATTGTAAATTGCCTACAGCCAGGCCAATTTATTATGTTAGGGCTTCGAAGCCTGTGTGCGGTCCCTCCTTCCACTAGGCCTCCACTGACCTGTCTACTGCTGCCCGTGTTCCCCTGGAACCAATTTTAAATTGCCTACAGCCAGCCCAATTTATTATGTTAGGGCTTCGAAGCCTGTCTGCGGTCCCTCCTTCCACTAGGCCTCCACTGACCTGTCTACTGCTGCCCGTATTCCCCTGGAACCAATTGTAAATTGCCTACAGCCAGCCCAATTTATTATGTTAGGGCTTCGAAGCCTGTCTGCGGTCCCTCCTTCCACTAGGCCTCCACTGACCTGTCTACTGCTGCCCGTGTTCCCCTGGAACCAATTGTAAATTGCCTACATCCCAATTTTTGTTATGTTAGGCCTTCGAAGCCTGTCTGCGGCCCGTTTTTCCACTACTACTACACTGACCAGGCCACTGCTGCCCGTGTTCCCCTGGAACCAATTTTAAATTGCCTACAGCCAGCCCAATTTATTATGTTAGGGCTTCGAAGCCTGTCTGCGGTCCCTCCTTCCACTAGGCCTCCACTGACCTGTCTACTGCTGCCCGGGTTCCCCTGGAACCAATTTTAAATTGCCTACAGCCAGCCCAATTTATTATGTTAGGGCTTCGAAGCCTGTCTGCGGTCCCTCCTTCCACTAGGCCTCCACTGACCTGTCTACTGCCGCCCGTGTTCCCCTGGAACCAATTGTAAATTGCCTACAGCCAGGCCAATTTATTATGTTAGGGCTTCGAAGCCTGTCTGCGGTCCCTCCTTCCACTAGGCCTCCACTGACCTGTCTACTGCTGCCCGTGTTCCCCTGGAACCAATTTTAAATTGCCTACAGCCAGCCCAATTTATTATGTTAGGGCTTCGAAACCTGTCTGCGGTCCCTCCTTCCACTAGGCCTCCACTGACCTGTCTACTGCTGCCCGTGTTCCCCTGGAACCAATTTTAAATTGCCTACAGCCAGCCCAATTTATTATGTTAGGGCTTCGAAGCCTGTCTGCGGTCTCTCCTTCCACTAGGCCTCCACTGACCTGTCTACTGCCGCCCGTGTGCCCCTGGAACCAATTTTAAATTGCCTACAGCCAGCCCAATTTATTATGTTAGGGCTTCGAAGCCTGTCTGCGGTCCCTCCTTCCACTAGGCCTCCACTGACCTGTCTACTGCTGCCCGTGTACCCCTTGAACCAACATCAGAAAATATAAAAATAAGTATTTTGCTTATAAAAAAGAAAATACTGGAGAGATATCAAATGCAGACATTTTAACATTAAAAACAAACACATACAACAATAATCTGGTACAGTACTAAAAATGGCCACCAGCTACAATAACTTTCTCCTGCAAGTAGTTAACTGAAAGTTTTTTTCAATTTAAAACACAGATATGGCATCCACCGAGTGTTGTCCTGTCGCGTCTTCTTTATATTATTGCCAAGAAGATGCAAAACAATGAAAATAATAAAATCATTATTTACCAAAAAAATAGAGTAAGTCAAAACAACATTGCAAATGAACATTCATTACAAATAAAGAAGCAGGGCGCGTCCGAGGGTGAGTATATACCTAATAAGAATATAATCACCCTCGGACGCGCCCTGCTTCTTTCCGACAGCCTTCCTTCCTAAGAATCAGCCCTTCCGTGGTGTAGAGAGAGGGCTTGTTACACTCCAAGGTGTTCCCCAGGTTGCCTTTCCTGAGCTTCGATCTTCATGCTCTCGTTTAGTAGTTGTTGGAAACTACACTGCATTAGGCCTACAAATTGGGTATGGGGTGTAGAGAGATGGCGTGTTCAACTCCAAGGTGTTCTCCAGGTTGCCTTTCCTGAGCTTCGATCTTCCGGCTCTCGTTTAGTAGTTCTTGGAAACTACACTGCATTAGGCCTACAAATTGGGTATGGGGTGTAGAGAGATGGTGTGTTCCACTCCAAGTTGTTCTCCAGGTTGCCTTTCCTGAGCTTCGATCTTCCGGCTCTCGTTTAGTAGTTGTTGGAAACTACACTGCATTAGGCCTACAAATTGGGTATGGGGTGTAGAGAGATGGTGTGTTCCACTCCAAGGTGTTCTCCAGGTTGCCTTTCCTGAGCTTCGATCTTCCGGCTCTCGTTTAGTAGTTGTTGGAAACTACACTGCATTAGGCCTACAAATTGGGTATGGGGTGCAGAGAGATGGTGTGTTCCACTCCAAGGTGTTCCCCAGGTTTTCTCACCAATGCTTCGATCTTCATGCTCTCGTTTAGTAGTTGTTGGAAACTACGCTGCATTAGGCCTACAAATTGGATATGGGGTGTAGAGAGATGGTGTGTTCCACTCCAAGGTGTTCTCCAGGTTGCCTTTCCTGAGCTTCGATCTTCCGACTCTCGTTTAGTAGTTCTTGGAAACTACGCTGCATTAGGCCTACAAATTGGGTATGGGGTGTAGAGAGATGGTGTGTTCCACTCCAAGGTGTTCCCCAGGTTTCCTCGCCAATGCTTCGATCTTCATGCTCTCGTTTAGTAGTTGTTGGAAACTACGCTGCATTAGGCCTACAAATTGGGTATGGGGTGTAGAGAGATGGTGTGTTCCACTCCAAGTTGTTCTCCAGGTTGCCTTTCCTGAGCTTCGATCTTCCGGCTCTCGTTTAGTAGTTGTTGGAAACTACGCTGCATTAGGCCTACAAATTGGGTATGGGGTGTAGAGAGATGGTGTGTTCCACTCCAAGGTGTTCCCCAGGTTTCCTCGCCAATGCTTCGATCTTCATGCTCTCGTTTAGTAGTTGTTGGAAACTACGCTGCATTAGGCCTACAAATTGGGTATGGGGTGTAGAGAGATGGTGTGTTCCACTCCAAGGTGTTCTCCAGGTTGCCTTTCCTGAGCTTCGATCTTCCGGCTCTCGTTTAGTAGTTCTTGGAAACTACACTGCATTAGGCCTACAAATTGGGTATGGGGTGTAGAGAGATGGTGTGTTCCACTCCAAGGTGTTCTCCAGGTTGCCTTTCCTGAGCTTCGATCTTCCGGCTCTCGTTTAGTAGTTCTTGGAAACTACACTGCATTAGGCCTACAAATTGGGTATGGGGTGTAGAGAGATGGTGTGTTCCACTCCAAGGTGTTCTCCAGGTTGCCTTTCCTGAGCTTCGATCTTCCGGCTCTCGTTTAGTAGTTCTTGGAAACTACACTGCATTAGGCCTACAAATTGGGTATGGGGTGTAGAGAGATGGTGTGTTCCACTCCAAGGTGTTCTCCAGGTTGCCTTTCCTGAACTTCTATCTTCAGGCTCTCATTAAATTGTGGTTAAACGGAACAACTGCATTTGGCGTACTAGTTGGTTTGGGGCCTACTATCGGTGTCTGCCACTCCTTGCTGTTCTCCTGGTTTCCTGTCCTGAAATTCCGTTTTCAGGCGCTCGTTAAGTAGTTGTTAATGTTAGACTGCATTTGGCCTACTAGTTGGGTTGGGGCCTACTATCGGTGTCTGCCACTCCTTGCTGTTCTCCTCCACTGAACAAAGCTGTGCCGCCTATTTACTACGGTTGCCAATTTTGAACTGCATTTCGACTACTTACTGATTTGGGCCTACTCTCTGTGTCAGCCTCTCATTCCAGTTGTCCTCCACTGCAATGCCCCCTGGTTATTCCTGTGTTACCAATTTTGAACTGCATTTAGCTAACTTTATTCTTTGGGCCTATATCTGTGTTTCCTCCTCATCCTGCCCATTGCCCAGCCAGTGATAGATGAGTCTGCTGGTACATTGACCCATAACGCAACATTCCCCGTGCACGCTACACAACTACATTGTGACCCTGCTGAAAGTCAGGTTGCTCTTCCCGCATACCATACCACCTTACACGGGGACAAAGAGGAAGGTGCAGATGAAAGTGCAGGTTCCTTCATCAGGTGGGGGGAGGAATACTAGTTGGCGACGTCACTGGCACAGGGCCTCTCATAGTACGCAAAAGTGTTGCTGCCGGTGGGAGGCGCCCCCGCCGTGCAAACACACCGCTGTACTTTGAGGGGCCCTGTGCCAGTGCCAATGCCAACGAGTGGGCCCCCCCTGCTTGCTCAGGTTCACAGCACTTGCAAAGTTGAAATACTTACCTCTCCCTGCTCCACTGCCGTGACGTGGTCCAGATTTCCTGGGCCCACTAATTACTTGAACCAGCCCTACCCACCACAACTTTAGCCAAATAACCCCCAATTTCAAATGCCTTCCAATTATTATAAGGTAAATTACGCTTGACAAGCTTCATTAAGAAGAATGGATGGTTTTGACATTAAAATGGGCACTCTAGGTGTTTTCCTGGCCCCCACTCACTGCCGACTATGCTGCCCCATTGACTTGCATTGGGTTTCGTGTTTCGGTCGATCCCGACTTTACGTCATAATCGGCCGATTTCACTCGACCCGACTTTTGAGATAGTCGGGTTTCACGAAACCCGGCTCGACTCTAAAAAGGTCAAGGTCGCTCAACTCTACTTACAACACATTACTATACTAACAAAACTTACCTCACTCTATAACACATTACATATCACATTCCATATATGTAAAATATGCATAACCTTATTCACACTATATTATAACGCGACTACTGTCTTCAGGGGCAGGAATGTGACAGTACAGTATACCACTTTTATACACGCATGGATAAAATCATACATCCTTTGTCTGATACGTGGATCGTTGATGGATTTAACTATTTCCTTCCTATTCTAGCCTAGATTGGGAGAATTAGTAACGTTGACCCCTCTACTTATGCACACCTCTGGGGAAGTTTTAATTAGCATAAAATTGGAAAAGTACATTTCTTACTATCTTCACTTTCTAGTAATTTACATTAGTGTGGATTCCTTGTCGATAGATGGAGGAGCACGGTATTAAAACTTATTTTCTCATCTCAGTCAGTGATTGTTTCTAACAATATTTCCGTACAAGTTCCTCCACAGAGCACATAAATATTACAGTATGAAGTCCAGCATTAACCTGGTGCAAAGTAATAATATAATCTGACATGCTAGGAAATTAGGTTAAAAGATAATCATTTGCTAACTGCTTTTATAGGTCCCAGTGCAAGTTACAAATGATCCATGCTCATGATCCGAGTGCAAGTCAAGTCAAAAATGATCAACCCTCATGAACTACTGAGAAATTGCACTTTATTTTATTTGCCCCATGTTAACACTATTAAAAGAGAATCCTTCAGAGAACTTTTTTAATAATTACCTGTGACGGGGGATGGTTAATACAAATGCAGTAACACCAACTTGACGGCCACCACAATACATTAAAGTGTAGCACACCTAAGAACTATAAGCTGCTTGTGCAGCACTGCATTCATTTTAGCTGAGCAACACACTACACAAATTTGCATGGGACTACACTATTGCTGCAGTCATGGTGTCTGCTACATCTGTAACTGATGTTGGCATTGGTGCCAGTCTTTTCTTCACTTTTCTCTTTTGCTTCATGCAAGATGCTGCTCTTAGAGTTCATACTCATGGACATTAATGGTTATGTTTTGACTCCATTTTCCACAAATCCAGCAAAAATAAATTGTTTCATTCTGTGGAGAGCCGACAGGCAGAGCAGGGGCACAGCACGCATGCTTACAGGACCGCGATAGGTAAGAAAGGTAGATATATGCCATTGATGGTAAATAGCCATCATGACAGAGAGAAACCATATATCAAAAACCAAGAATCAAAAAAGTGCCATGCAGATGATCAAAGGGAGGCATATGCAGAACAGTGCCAACAATTAATAAAATATATAGCATATCAGTTACTAGGCTAGAGCAGAACAACAGAGATAATGTTCAAACAATGCATCGCTTCGATAATATAATAGATGTCATATATGCAGAGAGAATAAATATATACAGTTGTGCTCAAAAGTTTACATACCCCGGCAGAATTTTTTCTTTCTTGGCTTTTTTTCAGAGAATATGATCGATAACACCAAAACTTTTTCTCCACTCATGGTTAGTGGTTGGGTGAAGCCATTTATTGTCAGACTACTGTGTTTCCTCTTTTCAAATCATAATGACAACCTAAGGCTAGGTTCACATTGCGTTAATAGGTTAACTCTAACGGACTGCGTTGCATGGCGAAAATGTCGCAATTAACGCCGTTCAACGGGTCCGTTAGCACACCCATTGACAGCAATGTGATTTGTGCCTGTAGCGCATCGCTAGCGCATGCCATTTTCGGCACACGCTAGCGATGTGCCTTTCTTTTGTGATGGACCTCGGACGCTGCTTGCAGCGTCCGAGGTCCGTCCCTCGCTAGCGCAGATCGGGGATCTGCGCTAGCGGGGACCGTGAACGCAGACCCTAAATAAACATTGCGTTAATGCAATCCGCTAGCGCTATGCGCCTAATGGATTGCCTAACGCAATATGAACCTAGCCTAAAACATCCAAGTGACCCTGATCAAATGTTCACATGCCCTGGTGATTTTGGCCAGATTACATGCACAGCAGTTGACATCAGTGGGTTTGAATCGCTACTAAAGGTAACGTCCTCACCTGTGTCCTGTTTGCTTGTAATTAGTGTGTGTATAAAAGCTGAGTGAGTTTCTGGCATCCAGACAGACTCGTGCATCTTTCATCCAGCCACTGACATTTCTGGATTGTGAGTCATGGGGAAAGCAAAAGCATTGTCATCGGATCTACGGGAAAAGGTAGTTGAACAGTATAAAACAGGAAAGGGATACACAAAGATATCCAAGGAATTGATAATGCAAGTCAGCAGCGTTCAAACTGTGATTAATAAATGGAAAATCAGGGTCTCTGTAAAAGCAAAACCACGGTCAGGTAAACAAACAAAAATATCGTCCACAACTGAAAGGGAAAATTGTTCGGAATGCAAAGAAAAGCCCACAAATAAGATCAGCTGAAATAAAGGACTCTCTGAAAACTAACAATGTGGCTGTTTCAAGATGCACAATAAGGAGGCACTTGCAGAAATATGGGCTGCATGGTCGAGTCGGCAGGCAAAAGCCATTATTGCGCAAATGCCACAAAATATCTCATCTGCAAAACAAAAAACAGCACAGAGACAAGCCTCAAAACTTCTGAAACAAGGTAATTTGGAGTGATGAGACCAAAATTTAACTTTTTGGCCACAACCATAAACGTTACATTTGGAAGTCAACAAGGCCTACCATAAAAGGAATGCCATTCCAACTGTTAAGTACGGAGGTGGATCAATGATGTTTTGGGGATGTGTGAGCTACAAAGGCACAGGAAATTTGGTCAAAGTTGAAGGAAAGATGAATGCAGCACGTTATCAGCAAATACTGGAGGCAAATTTGAACTCATCAGCCCGGACGCTGTGCATGGGACGTACTTGAACGTTCCAACATGACAATGATCCAAAACATAAGGCCAAGTTGACCTGTCATTGGCTACAGAAGAACACAGTGTGAAGGTTCTCTAGTGGCCATCTCAGTCTCCTGACCTCAATATCATTGAGCCACTCTGGGGAGATCTCAAGCACACAGTTCATACTTGACAGCCCAGGAATTTACAGGAACTGGAGGCTTTTTGCCAAGAAGAGTGGGCAGCTTTACCATCTGGGAAAATAAAGAACCTCATCCACAGCTACCACAAAAGACTTCAAGCTGTAATTAGTGTTAGAGAGGGCAATACATGGTATTAAGTAATGGGGAATGTGAACTTTTGATCATGGTTATTTGGATGTTTTGGGTTATCATTCTGATTTAAAAAGAGAAAACACAGTAGTTTGACTATAAATGGCTTCAGCCAACCACTAACCATGAGTGGAGAAAAAGGTTATGTGTTATAATTCAAACTTTTGAACACAACTGTATATATTGTAGTTCAGCGGGGGTGGGTGCAGTGTGACAGGCAGTGACCACAGGGAAAGTTCACAGCAAAATGTGTTTAATGTCAAAGACTCACACAAGCATCCTCAGTATCCTCCAGATCGCAGCCAGGAAACAAGACAGTCCATAAATGCATCCAGTTGCCAAGGGCACCACCATATCACAGTGTGGGGTGCCAGGAGTTCACTTTGCTGGGCGCTGTGTTACTCTCACACAGGCTGAGCTTTTTCAGAGCCGACTTTGCTTGCTGCAAAACTTCACTCTCACTGACACCCAGAAACCTTCTTCTTTAGGGCTTTTTACAAGCAACATGTGATCACAGGACACCTGGAGAACCCAGCCCGGAAGTTAACGAACTGCCCCACTGCCATCCTGTAGTCCGTTTCAAAACTAAAAGCACAGTAGGTTTCCTTAAATCTGCCCTGGACAAATAGCTTGTCGAAGACCAAAACTCACTTTTATTCTGCATTGCAATCACAGCTACGCCTGTGACTGCAATGCACTTCAATGGCCTCAATACGCTTCTGAGCGCATCCTGGGGGACACATAGCGACCCTCGCAAATAACACCGGTTGCTGCCTCACAATATGTAGAGCTCTACTGTATCCATTTACCAGTGTACCAATTTGTTTTCTTTTTTGCTTCATATGTACTGTATTTGCCGATCAGTCCATTCTATAGTCCCATATAAAGGTATCATAATGGATATTGACTTTTAAATATTCATTAATTGATAATAGTACCATTAGTGAAGAGCTCGTTGACTGGCTGCAGCAGTGTTGTACGCTGAAGTCATGAACTCACAACTGCAGCCAGAACACAGACACCAGATCAGCAGCAGGCAGTCAGTAGTTGACTTGAGGGAGCGTGAATACGTTCTCCATTCATTTTTTTTTCAAAGGAAACCTGTCATATAAAAATAATCCTATCAACTGGTAGATATTAGATTAATCTGCAGATAATGGAGGTGGCTAATATGAAGAACTCCTACCAATGACTGGAGAAAGCTGGACTCTGAGTTAGCACAGAGGACCTAATCATAGCAGCACAAGAGCAAGCACTAAGTACCAGATCTATAGAAGCAGGAATCTACCACACAAAACAAGACCCCAGGTGCAGACTATGCAAAGAATTCTCAGAAACCTAAGATCCTGCGCAGAACCCTCAAACTCCCGGGCCTCTGGTAGAGGATCCGAGAATGAGAAAGGACAAAAAAAGGCCACCCGCATTGGGGGGTGAGAAGGAAGTTGTTTTTTTTTTAATATATATATATAACGCGATTCTATTTAGATTCCTCCGATCCCACGCCTCTCGCAGTCCTCTTTCGCAGCCACCCAGGAACCGCAGCTGACATCTGATTCAGAGCCCCCGCCATGGCGCATAATTTAAAGAGGTCATAGAGTCATGGGCACACCGACGTCAGCTGGTGGCCTCTGATTAGCCAGTGACTTGTATTGCAGTGTATGGAGCCGAAGGGCCCTCTGTGCCACAATACATTTCAGCTGAATGTGCGACTGAACATCCAGCTGAAATAGTCACCAATGTCAGTGGGCCTCCCTCCACCTCAGGGCCTTGTTGCAGCTGCATCAGCTCTCTCCCAGAAAATGAAATGAGCGGAAGTTGAGCATGCGCATCTCTGCTCTATTCAAATTGGGGCTCTAATGACCCCCATTCTCTGGGTTCTGGGGACCCGGTTCTCGGGATCACTGGGGGTCTGAACATTCACTGGATAACTTGCAATTTGGAGTAAACCTAATGTAAGTTATGTCTCTGGTTACATAGATTGTCCACAAATCACCCTACAGAATTGTTAGTCTCTTTAGCATTACATTTTTATAGTTCATGATTTCCTATGCTATTAAGACCACCCAATAAGAAGCTTATTGAAAAGGCCTTTACTCACCATAATTTTATATAAGTGCTCTACTTATTACAACCGCCTTACATTTGTGTCACAATTATTACCACTCACATGCGGCCAAGCACATATTGTAATTGCTTTTATTTTTTGGGAGAAATTTCTTTCCAGTGAAATAAATATTTTTAATGCAAAGTTCTAAGGACTGTAAACCATAAAACACAAGAAGCCTAATTTCATGGCATTACATTCTAGAATAATAGACATGCGAGTGCAATACATATTATTAATAGCAAGCATTGATTTTAAGTATAGCGCTAACTGTTTAATGAGTATGTCGAGGGGAAGGATATCGCACAAAGAACTGAGAAGAATAATTATTTGGAGTAGACAAATCTTTAGATCTTAGTAACCTCGTGCCAAATTGGCTGACTGCTGTGTTAAACAATGCGGGCACGTATTTTAGAGTTCTAAGATGCCTCGATCTAAATACTATTATTATGTTTGTACATTGCTGCTGGTAATTATTTTTCTATTTTCTAAAGAGACCTCTTATAAAGATCAATGGGCACCCTCCAAGAAGGAAAGCTAGAGTCTTGCATAATGCTCGCAGAAGTGGTAATTTTGGCAGCTGGCGTTAAAGACTAGTGTACATTTCCTAAAATTAAGTTTCAGTAATTTTGCTGTAATAACATTGATTTCAGTAATGTAATTTAGGGAGGATTTCCAGGAAATGTTTCTTAGGTCTATACATCTCTTTAAGCAAGCCTATCACCTCAACTCGACAACCTAACTGTTCCCTGTTCCCTCCTAAACATTATTCAGAATTAGCTCCCTACCATTCATCTGTCTCCATAGCCTTCATGCACTTGATTATTGCGCTTAAACACACAGGCTGATGACCGGATCATGCCACTTTTTATTTATTATAATTGTTGGACTTGAAATAACAAGCACTCTTCGCCAATTGTGTCCCCCTTATTTCCTTGTAGACTTTAAGCGTGCGAGCAGGACCCTCACTCCTCCTATAACTGTTAAACTGCCCTACCTTGTATTGAATTTACTGTCTCTATATGTCACCGAATAATTGTAAAATGCTGCAGAATATGTTGCAGCTATATAAATTAAAAATTATTATTATTATTATACACGGAAAATGAATGTGCCCCAAATGCAACTGAATAAATACAAAGATTTGCATACTGTAAAATGAGACTGAGCGGCTTCTCTGGGGTACATCGAAAGAGATGGAGCTCAGTTCTACTTTGACCATCTCTGTCACGCAGTGTGGGAAGCTTAAGTGCAACACGAAGGGTTGAGTGGGAGGAAGTCCAGACACTAGGGAAGGGGTGAGTGGAGACCCCTGGGCAGATCTGATAACTTTCTTCTTGCCTTACCATCCATAAATTGATTCCTCAACAAATGCCAAGTAGGAACCTAAGCCCTGTATCTCCCTAGAGCTAGGCCCTGGATTGGGAGGGGGAGCAGATGAGCCCTGGTCAATCCCCACTGTAAACTGAAGACAAAAAGTTAGACAGACAAGGGAAATTAACATAAATTGAGCACACTCAGGAAACTCCAAACATCCTCAAACAGCTCCAGAAAGGAAGTTAGCTGACTGCTATAGCTCCAAGCCTTCACAAGGGAAAATGTGAATATCACCGGTCATTCTGTGCAGCAGACAGGGGATTTAAAATCCCCCAGGTCCAAGTGTGTCAACTAGAGCCGGAGGGAGGTAGCCGCTGGGTTCAAGAGTCCTGCTCTTGCTGTTATTAGTGGCAGCAGGCATAGGCTGATGGGAGCAGTAGTCCTATGAGCCGACCCCAGTGACCAGACGTAAACTTTATACCTTCCAACACAATATATAGAATGTTGAGCTCTGTATAACATCATCCACACCCAGGGTGGATTTGATTTAAATCTAACTGATTTAAATCACGATTTAAATCACTAGTCAGTAAGGCTTGATTTAAATCAGTGATTTAAATCAAAGTTTCTACCTAAACTAGTTCTTGCTACTTTAACATGCAAGTAGATGAAGATTTTTAGAATCACTTTTTATATTACTTTTTTCTCCCCAGTTTAATGGGTTAATCATTCATATTTGGACACCACTGTTCTGTTGTACTTAGGAAGGAGAAAAATAATCCTGACCTTAATAACAATTTAAATAGATTTATTCAACTGAAACAATAACAACATTACAGCATAAGTTATTTGCTTAAACAAACATCCATGTATGTTAACTAATTTGGCTAAACAAAATATATATATAGTATAAGAAACTTAGACTGTCAGCCCAGCCGACACATGAAAAACTTAAATACTACTGTCCCTGCTGTCCTCTGTGGCTCACTTGTCGTCATCTTCATCATCATCTTCTTCTTTGTTCCTATTCATAATCTGGAAAAGAAAAACAAGCTTTCCTGCTTTATTGGGTCCCAACCGATTTCTCAATTTAGAATGAATGAGTCCAAAGGAAGAGAATATTCTTTCAACGCCTGCAGAAGAAGCTACTGCTGTTAAAAGTGAAATCATTACTTGAACAGTCTCTAAATCCAAGTGCTTAAGTGACTTCCACCAGTTTACTGGTGTGACCTTCCTTAAAATATCTTCAGCAAACATATATTTCTTGAATGGTTCCCCTTAGCTCTGAAGTTTATTATAGTTGGCATTAAAGATGGATGATTGCTGGATACCCATGTCATAGCTAACTCCTCTTCCTCAGCACTTAGGTTTTGACCCTGATATTGGATATTGACAATATTTTCCAAAAAATGAGCTGGAGTCAGTGCTTGTCCCATTCGTTTGTTTACTGCTTGTAATTTAATTCTGTCCATGTGTAGTTCTGTTTTTCCAAATTTCAACAGCATCCGCACTAAAACAGCTATTTTTCTGTATTTTGTTTAAAGCTTGAGAGATGGGTTTCAGGAAGCTCAGCATATGTTCAACATTTCTCTTAAGCCCAATGTTGAGGATTTTGGCCGTGACAGTGCCATCTATTTTATCTCGATTTTCTTCACATAGTGTCATCAGAATAGGCCAGTTTTTGATAAACTGCTCAAAACAGTCCACCACAGAGTTCCATCTAACATCTTGTGGGAGCGTTAGCTTGGTTCCACCCATCCTTTTCAGAGCTGCTGCAGCAAAATGATTATTACGGAAGTATTTAGCAATTTCAACAACATTAGCCTTTATTTTTGGAACACTTAAGTCTTTGGCTAAGAGGTGCAGCAAATGAGCACTGCAACCATATGTTATTAGCAGCTTTGTATTCCCTCCCTGATCTTATAAATCTCTTCTCATCTTGGATACGTTTGCAGCATTGTCAGTGACCAAACTGCGTACTAGACATTTGCATTTTTGTTCACATGTCGTTATAGCTTTTACTGCCACTTCTTGTAAGTATTCTGCTGTGTGTGCATTTCCTGACGTATCAGTTGTTTGTGCAAGGAAGACTTTACCTTCTTCTGTTGTTATACAAGCACATACAATAGGATCATTGTGGACATTACTCCACCCATCAATACTTAGGGTACCGTCACACAGTGGCATTTTGATCGCTACGACGGCACGATCCGTGACGCTCCAGCATCGTAACAATATCGCTCCAGCGTCGTAGACTGCTGTCACACTTTGCAATGTACGACGCTGGAGCGATAATTTCATGACGTATGTGCGATGTAGAAGCCGTTGGTTACTATGCGCACATCGTATACAATATCGTGCACACCTTTGTTACACCATGCGATCATGCCGCCACAGTGGGACACTAGACGACGAAAGAAAGTTTCAAACGATCTGCTACGATGTACGATTCTCAGCGGGGTCCCTGATCGCAGGAGCGTGTCAGATTCTGCGAGATCGTAACTATATCGCTGGAACGTCACGAATCGTGCCGTCGTAGCGATCAAAATGCCACTGTGTGACGGTACCCTTAGGTTAACAATTTTACCCTCCAGAGCTGTTGCACATTGCTTCATTTCTCTGTCATACACATGATCCAGCAGTTTCCCTGCAACATCAGCTCTGCTGGGTGGACTGTATCCTGGTCTCAGTGACTGAACCATATTAATGAAATGTGGGTTCTCAGTCAGACGGAAAGAAGAGTTCGTTGCATAAATAAACTGGGCAATTTTTTCATCAATCAACTCTTTTTCTAATCTGCTAGTTCTTATCACAAACCTATCTATGGTGGTTCCAGGAGGTAAAGGTTTTTTCTTCCTTTTGGGTGATGGTGATATGTGGCTGTGGGTGTCTGATGATGCTGCTGCTAATGAAGCACTATCCTGGATGGATAACTCTGAAACTGTAGAACAGGATGATGGTGATCTTGGAGGTGGATAGTTTCCAGAATCCATGAATTCCCCTAAACAATAAAAGTCAATGCTGTTATTTTATTGTTTATACAATTTCTGCTTATTGTACACAACACATCACTGCCCCTGCCCCAAAAGGAATATTTGTTTTTCTTCATAACTGTACCAAATGACAGTAACATGCAGTAATAATAAGAAATATAATTTTTCTCACACATGACAGTTCAGTCTTTAGAAATAAGATTCAATAAAAATGTTTACCAACCTGAAGATTCCTGCCTGTTCAAAAGTGTTTTTTTGGTCATCTTCATCACCGCACTTCTCATGATGTTGCCTCATTCGCGCCACCAGGCCTTGCATCTCTTTGTTGCATCGTTTGCATATTGCACGCATGCCTGCCTTACCGATAGGCGGAGGAGCTTCATTAAAATATTCCCAAACTGGGTCTCTTTTACGGCCTGCTGCCATTATAAGGAAAGAATGTAATAAACCTCAGATCTCATCGTACACACAAACAGATCCAGACTTGTCTGTCTGTGGCTATGCTGCAGTATTGTGCTCAAAGTTTCACTTTCATTTTCTTGTCTGCTTGCCCTTCCTCCTCCTCACACTTAGATTCACATTCTTCTTGTGTTGTGCAGATCTATTCCACTCCAAACAATCAGAAACATATTGTCTAACTTCTTGGACTTGGCAGGCACTGAAGGGGTTGATTCTGTATTCATAGGTTTGTAGAACAATAGGATTAAGGTCTTTTTCTCAACTCTGTTCATGCTGTAACATTTTTTCCGTGAAGAAGAGGCTGGGACCTCTGCGGAGTCAAATTCAGTTTTGAGAACTGCATAAGTAAAGCGAGCGTCTGTGATAATATAGGAGAGAAACTGCCCACTAATCCTACAGAAACCTCTGGAAGAGCATGGCATTGTGAATGTTACACATATACAGCCTTTATTCTACTGAGTTAAACAACTCAGCTTTATCTCATGATGGAAGAACCTTTGGATGGTAAAATATTTTCCTCAAAAAGCAATTTATTGATAAAAATCCGATTTAAATAAAAAAAATCCGATTTAAATAAAAAAAATCAGATTTTTTTTATTTAAAAAAAAAACATTGATTTTTATCCAACCTGTCCACACCACTGATTGGCAGCTTTTTGTATACATTGTACATTGAGAGAAAGCTGCTAACTAGTAGTGGTGCGGGGTTACACAGAGCAGTTGACAGCACATTATTGCACATGCACTTTTCTTTATTTTTTTAACATTTTTTTTTATACTCTTGATTACATACACTATATTTTTAAGCTTTGGGGGCGTCATACTTACACATATACTGTATATACTTCGGTAATCACATTCCATATTTACACGTTGACACTATTTCTTTGCACATGTCACTTTATTCATTGTTGTCTGTTCAGGATTTGTTTCTTATTTATGTACTTTTAGCACTGTGGCACTTTATATTTCTTCTTTTGCCCACATGTGCAATTAATTCTATCGCATATGGCAGACAAATTATGCTATGCTCCTCATTCTTCTGCCAGTATTCTCACTGAGGTTGTGGCTCACATTCCTTTCCATATACCACCTGGTTGGCTTGTGTCCACTCTTCTTTCCACAGGGACCATGAGCCCATGCATTGGTTTGTTTCCTGCCTTGATCTTCGGCTTGGCCGGGCGCTCTGGACCAACGTGTGCCTGCATTGCCAGGCAATTCCCCTGGTGATGCCGCATGCTTTGGTCCGCTTTACAGGTAATTGAAAGTTCCCCCTAGAGTAGAGCGCCAGCCACACATGTGCCGTGCATGTGGTCTGTGTTGTTGGGAACACATCTTGCACGCAATTGGACAATTCCTCAAAGGTCTTTTTCCTTCATTAGTGTGTGCATCCACATACGTCAGCGGTCTCCATTGGCCATTTAGGGACACATTATACCATTGACTTTTATAAAAAATTTGTCTTGATGTCCACTATTGATTTATCCTATACACGTTGTCTGTTAGTCATTTGGTCACTGATCACTTCCTCCTTCTGTAAATACTCATATCTTGCACCTTATTAGACATGCCCCTATAAAGCTTTGGTGAAACATGCGTTGGGGCTTTGTGATCACACTTCACACATTCCTAATTGGTGCTTCGCTCAATTTAAGCATATTGTCATCTCTTATATGGGACATTATCCTCATTGGAGAATATAGGGACTTCGGGATTTTTTTTGGCATTTTTTTACATTCATATGTTTGTGTATGTAGTGGACTATTTTGGGCACTCTGTCTTTACTGAATTATCATTATCCATTGTTTTGTTTTTTTAAATATCTCAATAAAAATGCATGTGTTACGAGACTTTAAAGCACTTTCTGTTTGTTGGTATTGATCATTTAGCAGTTCATCTCTGTATGTGGTTTTCACACATGCTCATGATTGTGTTTATATTAATTAAGTGGCATGAGAAACCTAGTCCTGTAGTAATAATCTCCTGTTGATAAAACACTGATTTTATCGAAACATCAACATACAGTCTAGTAAATGACACATCGCTGAAATCAGCCCCTACCTCAACCCCAACATGATGCTCCCCTCAGATTACATAACAAAAACCTTCAGAGAAATTCCATTTGAGAGTACTTGCTACTTTCTTATCAACCAGAAGACTCCAAACCCCCTCATAGCTTAAACCAGGTTTTCAGTTTTCACCCCAAAAATCGAAGATGAGCTGCGGCCACCGGCCGGTTATATTATACTCACCCAGGGGTGGTCCAGTGCGGTCCGGGGCCCCTTATGTTCTAACGATGACGTCCTCTACTTGTCTTCACACCACAGCTCCGGCGCAGGCGTACTTTGTCTGCCCTGTTGAGGGCAAAGTACTGCAATGCGCAGGCACTCGGCCTCTCTGACTTTTCCCGGCACATGCGCTCTGCCCTCAACAGGGAAAACAAAGTACGCCTGCGCCGAGCTGCGGTGTGAAGACAAGAAGAGGACGTCATTGTAAGAAGATAGGAGGCCACGCACTGGACTGTGATGCAGAACGGAACCGGACCGCAGAAGGACCATCTTTCTCATCTTTCACGATACATCGAGGGCTTATCTACAGCATTACAGAATGCTGTAGATAAGCCCCTGATGCCGGTGGCCGCAGCTCATCTTCGATTATTGGGGTGACAGGTTCCCTTTAAACCTCCTTTATCTCCATGGGTAGAACATGTAAATATTACATGCATATTGTAAAGAATTTGGCCTGAAATGGGTCAACCCTTTAAACAATTTGGACAAGGGTATTATCAAGAAGTCATCCCTTTTTAAAAAGATATGGCTATTTTAAAATATGCTTGTCTTCTTTTTCTTATGGTACATTGGTAGAAATCAAGAATTGTTTGGAGGCCTAAAAAAATTGCCATTGAGTTAAGTGATTTCTTAGTCAAGCTCCCATATTAGAAACATAAACTACTCATCAGATAAAGAATAAAGTTACATTTTCCAACCATAGCCAATAGTCCAATGTCTGTGGGAGAATGATATCGTCTGGTGAAGGTCTCTGGCCGCTCTGTAAAACATTTTTTGAAGGAATACCGATACAATGGAATTGAACAAAGTCAAGAAGAAAGAGTTCACACATAGTTCATACATATAACAATTCAACTAGTAATGTCCTTCAGCTTGCTAGCTGCTAGAAAATCCACAGTGGAAAATCTAAATTATTTTCTATTGTTCTCATATCAATTCCATTGGGGGAAAAATACCATTTAGAACATCTGAATAAAAAAGAAATCTCTTGCAGCTCTATATTATAGTGTGCATGTCTCTAAATAGAATTCCTAAATCTCTAATGAGAGCACCCGTGATTTTGCTGTGTCTTATTTTATTTTAAGAGAGGACTGTGGAAAACAATAGCATTATGTTACGTGTTTTATATATTATTATTCACTGAAGAATGGCTAAGTGGCAACCATTAAGCTATTTTCTATTGTCTAATTTTAAGGATGGCAATAGATAAATTCCTCTTCATGATGAACAATAGGTGGAATGGTAATTATAACATGATCATCTATTTTCTGAATGTCTTAATGAGAAAAGCATCATAACTTATAGTCATAAATAGCTACAAGGTTGAGTATACAATTTACAGTATTTTTTTTTCGCCCTCCAAATAGAACTGTATCTTCTACTGACTATTTTAAAGATGGAAGTCAGTTCTTCATAGTCTCCATACTATACATCTCGTACATGTAGAAAAGTAAAACGATCATCGCCAGAGGTTTGTTTGTAAGACCTAAGTTGCTAGTGGGTTAAGGACCTTGTGTCTTCATTCATTCCAGTATGAGACAAGCAAGGGTTAAATAATGATTACATTATTGCAGCCCTTTACTTTCTCCCGGTCGATATCTTCTGCATGAGTAGATAGAAATGGAGATGGACATCTCAACAGTGGAAATTCTGCAGCAACAAAATTCACATCATTCATGTCCATTTTGTTGCACATATATTTCACAATTCACCTTCTGCCGTGTACTACGAAGGGTTAAATCCATGGTGAAAATCCAATACATTAACTAACATGCTGCTGGTTAAAAAGTCAACAGCATCGAGCAATTTACATTGATTACTTTCACAATGTATAGATGAAATTTCTTACGTAGTTTTTCATTCATAATGCTGGTACTGTTACACTCTGCATATCAGATCCCTGTGGATCTAGCCTATATATCTTATACAGCAAAATTTAAGCCATTCCTGTACAACAAACTTGCTAGTTAGAGAGGTTCTGTGATTACAGCAGCCTCAGCAGTCAAACATGTGGGTTCATTTATTTGATTTGTTTGTTGCAATCTGCTAATGTAAGCTAGCAGGTTTATAAATGGGACTTGGGGTCCACTGTGTTAGAAATAAGGACAGGCCTGAAGCACAAAACACTAATCTTTAATGACAGTAGCTCCACAAATAAACTGAGCATAAAGATCTAATAAAACTAAGATTAGAGATAAGCAAATACATTTTCAGAACCATGGTCCAACCTGCAAGTTGGCTCTGTGTGTCTACTGAATGGCAGCTCTGTGGAACAATTTGTTCCTTTCTGCCCGGATCCATGGGTTTTCCTGATTAGTTTGCTAATCAAAAGAGGAACCACGGATGCCGGCTTGCAGGACTCCCATCCACTGACTATGGAATATTGACCTGGTGGCTATATCAGGGCCTGCAAATTGATTATTTCATCTTTAACTAGGAAGTGTTTTATTTTTACTATAAATGAGAACCGTGCGCACAACTATTGAGGGTGCCAGGGTAGGTTCCCACACCGTTAGTAATGATAATAAGAAACCCGGCACTCAACTTAAGTGATCATATGGTGGTGTCTAGGGTGTGTATCCAAAAAGCCTCCCGTCATTTTAGTTGTTTAATACGGTCCCCTCCTCTCCTACTGTGGAATTTGTTCCAGGATTTGGAATTTCAGTTGGGCTATTTTATGTCCCATATTGATAAAATGGTAGGGGATGGGGAAAAGCATATTCTTACATCGAATGGTGCTTTTATGTTTAGAGATTCTATCCTTGATGGATTGTGTCGTCTTACCCACATATAATAACAAGAACAAAAGCAATCCTGTCAGTGTTTTCGCATCTCACGATGTGTTGTGGTGGTCTAGATCTATTGAGGACAGATTGGGGGTAGCCCCTCTCCCTGAATTTAGATTCCATTTCCTGGGCTCACAAAGCATAATCCAGTGACCCCGGTGTTCTATACCCTCCCAAAGGTCCATAAGAACCTACAACGTCCACCTGGGAGACCCATTGTGGCCTCCACCGAGTCCATCCTGTCACCCCTCTCGATTTATCTCGAAAAGATTCTCACCCCTCTGATTAAGAAGACCAAGTCCTTTCTTCTTGATACCGGAGCTTTTTTACAAGTAATCAACACTATAGGTCAAGTCCCCACTGACTGTCTTATGGTTACTCTAGACATTAAGGACCTATACACTTCAATTCCCCACAAAAAGGGTATTTCATCAGTTCGACGCTTGCTTCAATCCTCAGGTCTGGACAGCACACGGACTGATATGTGCGTGGAGCTCCTTGCCCTGGTACTCACTAAAAACTTCTTTCTATTTCAGGATAAGTTCTTCCTGCAGATCTGTGGTACAGCAATGGGCTCGAACGTAGCGCCCCCCTATGCTAATTGCTATATAGCCTGTTATGATCAGGTGACCTTGGAGCAGCATGAAAACTTTCACTGCAGTAGGTGGTAACTATACTGACCGCAAACCCTAATCTTATCACCGCAACTAGAAATAGCCGTGGGGTGTACCTAACAAAACCTAGACACCTCGACACAGCCGGAGGACTAAATACCCCTATAGATGGAAATAGGAATATCTACCTTGCCTCAGAGCAGAACCCCAAAGGATAGGCAGCCCCCCACAAATATTGACTGTGAGTAGTAGAGGAGAAGACACACGCAGGCAGGAAACAGGATTTAGCAAATGAGGCACACACTAGCTAAATAGGAAAGGATAGGACAGGATACTAAGCGGTCAGTATTAAAAATCCTTCCAAAAATATCCACAGCAGAAAATACAAAAACTCCACAATCTAACTAAAGATGTGGATCTCCAGAGAATCCAACAAGACTGAGAAAACACTGACACAGTCTAAGCTGGACAAGAGAAAAACAAATGAATAGCACAGAATATAAGCACACTGCATGTGTGCCACAGAAACAAAAACCAGACACGTATCTTTGCTGAAATGGCAGCAAGCAGGAGAAGCCAGAAAGTGATCCAACACTTCAGAAGAAACATTGACAACTGGCAAGGACTAATGAATCCTGCACACCTAAATATCCCAGTCAGAACTGCAATCAGCAGATACACCTGGCCAGGACTGCGAGTCAGAGACAACTGCATTCCCACCTACAACCACTGGAGGGAGCCCAAGAGCAGAATTCACAACAGTACCCCCCCTTGAGGAGGGGTCACCGAACCCTCACCAGGGCCTCCAGGATGATCAGGATGAGCCAGATGAAAGGCACAGACCAAATCAGCAGCATGGACATCAGAGGCAAAAACCCAAGAATTATCCTCCTGGCCATAACCCTTCCATTTGACAAGGTACTGAAGCCTCCGCCTCGAAAAACGAGAATCCAAAATCTTCTCAACCACATACTCCAACTCACCATCAACCAACACAGGGGCCGGAGGATCAATAGAGGGAACAACGGGCACCACATATTTCCGCAATAAAGATCTATGGAAGACATTATGGATAGCAAAAGAGGCCAGAAGCGCCAAAAGAAAAGACACCGGATTAATAATCTCAGAAATCTTATAAGGACCAATAAACCGAGGCTTAAACTTAGGGGAAGAAACGTTCATAGGAACATGACGGGAAGACAACCAGACCAGATCCCCAACCCGAAGCCGGGAACCAACACACCGACGACGGTTAGCAAAACGTTGAGCCTCCTCCTGAGACAACACCAAATTGTCCACCACATGAGCGCAAATCTGCTGCAACCTGTCAACCACAGAATCCACACCAGGACAGTTAGAAGGCTCAACCTGCCCAGAAGAAAAACGAGGATGAAAACCAAAATTACAAAAGAAAGGCGAAACTAAAGTAGCCGAACTAGCCCGATTATTAAGGGCAAACTCGGCCAATGGCAAGAAAGACACCCAATCATCCTGATCAGCAGACACAAAGCATCTCAAATAAGTCTCCAAAGTCTGATTAGTTCGCACGGTCTGGCAATTTGTCTGAGGATGAAATGCAGAAGAAAAAGACAAATCAATGCCCAGCCTAGCACAAAAGGCCCGCCAAAACCTAGAAACAAACTGGGAACCTCTGTCGGACACAATATTTTCCGGAATACCATGCAAACGAGCCACATGCTGAAAAAACAACGAAACCAAATCTGAAGAGGAAGGCAATTTAGGCAAAGGCACAAAATGAACCATCTTAAAGAACCGGTCACAAACAACCCAGATAACAGACATTTTCTGGGAGACCGGAAGATCAGAAATAAAATCCATCGAAATATGCGTCCAGGGCCTCTCAGGGACTGGCAATGGCAAAAGCAACCCACTAGCACGGGAACAACAAGGCTTAGCCCGCGCACAAGTCCCACAGGACTGCACAAAAAAATGCACATCACGCGACAAAGAAGGTCACCAATAGGACCTACCAACCAAGTCTCTGGTACCAAAAATGCCAGGATGACCAGCCAACACGGAACAGTGAACCTCAGAAATCACTCTACTAGTCCATCTGTCAGGAACAAACAGTTTCCCCACAGGACAGCGGTCAGGTTTGTCAGCCTGAAATTCCTGAAGAACCCGTCGTAAATCAGGGGAAATGGCAGAAAGGACCACCCCTTCTTTCAGAATACTGACCGGTTCTAAGACCTCAGGAGAATCAGGCAAAAAACTCTTAGAGAGGGCATCAGCCTTAATATTCTTAGAACCCGGAAGGTACGAGACCACGAAATCAAAACGGGAAAAAAACAAGGACAATTGAGCCTGTCTAGGATTCAGCCATTTGGCAGACTCGAGGTAAATCAGATTCTTATGATCGGTCAAGACCACAATACGGTGCTTAGCTCCCTCAAGCCAATGTCGCCATTCCTCAAACGCCCACTTCATAGCCAACAACTCCCGATTGCCGACATCATAATTGCGTTCAGCAGGCGAAAACTTACGGGAAAAGAAGGCACACGGTTTCATCAAGGAACCAACAGGATCCCTCTGAGACAAAACGGCCCCTGCCCCAATCTCAGAAGCGTCAACCTCAACCTGAAACGGAAGAGAAACATCCGGTTGGGGCAACACCGGAGCAGAAGTAAATCGACGTTTAAGCTCCTGAAAGGCAGAGACAGCCGAAGAGGACCAATTGGCCACATCAGCGCCTTTCTTCGTCAAATCGTTCAGGGGTTTATCCACACTGGAAAAATTAGCAATGAAACGGCGATAAAAAATTGCAAAACCTCAAAATTTCTGAAGGCTCTTCACGGATGTGGGCTGAATCCAATCATGAATGGCCTGAACCTTAACCGGATCCATCTCTATAGGCGAGGGAGAAAAAAATAAAACCCAAAAAAGAAACCTTCTGCACCCCAAAGAGACACTTAGACCCTTTCACAAACAAAGCATTGTAACGAAGGATCTGAAATACCATCCTGACCTGTTGCACATGAGACTCCCAATCATCAGAAAAAATCAAAATATCGTCCAAATATACAATCAAGAATTTATCAAGATAAGTCCAGAAGATATCATGCATGAAGGACTGAAAAACAGATGGAGCATTAGAGAGTCCGAATGGCATCACAAGGTATTCAAAATAGCCTTCAGGCATGTTAAACGCAGTTTTCCATTCATCACCCTGCTTAATACGAACAAGATTATATGCCCCCCGAAGGTCAATCTTAGTAAACCAACTAGCTCCCTTAATCCTAGCAAACAAATCGGAAAGCAAAGGTAAAGGGTATTGAAACTTGACCGTGATCTTATTCAAAAGGCGATAATCAATACAGGGTCTCAAGGAACCATCTTTTTTAGCAACAAAAAAGAACCCCGCTCCCAACGGTGAAGAAGATGGTCGAACATGCCCTTTTTCCAAAGACTCCTTAATATAGCTCCGCATGGCGGTATGTTCAGGCACAGACAGGTTGAAAAGTCGACCCTTAGGAAACTTACAGCCTGGAATCAAGTCAATAGCACAATCACAGTCCCTGTGCGGTGGAAGGAAACTGGACTTGGGCTCATCGAATACATCCTGAAAATCAGACAAAAACTCTGGAATTTCAGAAGAGGAAGAAGAGGAGATTGACATCAAAGGAACATCATTATGAACTCCCTGACAACCCCAACTAGTCACAGACATGGACTTCCAATCCAACACAGGATTATGTACCTGCAAACACGGAAAACCCAGCACGATAGCATCATGCAAATTATGCAACACCAGAAATCGACAATCTTCCTGATGGACTGGTGCCATGCGCATGGTCACCTGTGTCCAAAACTGGGGCTTATTTTTAGCCAAGGGTGTAGTATCAGTGCCCCTTAAAGGAATAGGGTTCTGCAAAGGCTGCAAGGGAAAACCACAACGCTTGGCAAACTCAAAGTCCATTAAGTTCAAGGCGGCGCCTGAATCCACAAACGCCATGACAGAAAATGATGACAATGAGCAGATCAAGGACACAGATAATAAAAATTTAGGTTGTACAGTACTGATGGTAATTGAACTGGAGATCCTCTTTGTCCGTTTAGGGCAGACAGAAATTACATGAGAAGCGTCGCCACAATAATAACACAACCTATTCTGACATCTGAAACATTGTCGTTCCGTTCTAGACAGAATCCTATCACACTGCATAGGCTCAGGAATTTGCTCTGAAGATAACTCCACAGCGCGCATAGTTCTGCGCTCCCGCAAGCGCCGGTCAATCTGAATGGCCAGAGACATAGAATCACTCAGACCGGAAGGCGTGGGAAACCCCACCATAACATCTTTAATGGATTTAGAAAGACCCTTTCTGAAAATTGCCGCCAAAGCATCATTATTCCATTTAGTCAACACCGACCATTTTCTGAATTTCTGACAATACAATTCTGCGGCCTCTTGACCCTGAGACAGGGCCAACAAGGTCTTCTCAGCTTGATCCAAAGAATTAGGTTCGTCATATTACAATCCCAAAGCCTGAAAAAAGGAGTCTACATCAAGCAAAGCCGGATTCCCAGATTCCAGGGAAAATGCCCAATCCTGCGGGTTGCCACGCAGCAGGGAGATGACAATTTTTACCCGCTGAATGGAATCACCGGAGGATCGAGGTCTCAAAGCAAAAAACAGTTTACAGTTGTTTTTAAAACTCAAAAATTTGGACCTGTCACCCAAAAACAAATCAGGAGTAGGAATCTTCGGTTCTAAAACAGGAGTCTGAACAATATAATCAGAAATACCCTGTACCCTAGCAGCAAGCTGTTCTACATGAGACGCTAATTCCTGAACATTCATGCTAGCACAAGGCTCTTCAGCCACCCAGAGATAAAGAGGGAGGAGAAGACAAAGTAGACTGAAGAAAAAAAATGGCTCAAGACCTTTCTTCCCTTCTTCTGAGATGCATTTAACTCATTATGGGCCAGTTGTACTGTTATGATCAGATGACCTTGGAACAGCATGAAAACTTTCACTGGAGTAGGTGGTAACTATACTGACCGCAAACCCTAATCTTATCACCGCAACTAGAAGTAGCCGTAGGGTGTGCCTAACAAAACCTAGACACCTCGACACAGCCGGAGGACTAAATACCCCTATAGATGGAAATAGGAATATCTACCTTGCCTCAGAGCAGAACCCCAAAGGATAGGCAGCCCCCCACAAATATTGACTGAGTAGTAGAGGAAAAGACACACGCAGGCAGGAAACAGGATTTAGCAAATGAGGCACACACTAGCTAAATAGGAAAGGATAGGACAGGATACTAAGCGGTCAGTATTAAAAATCCTTCCAAAAATATCCACAACAGAAAATACAAAAACTCCACAATCTAACTAAAGATGTGGAGCGTATATCTGCATCTCCAGAGAATCCAACAAGACTGAGAAAACACTGACACAGTCTAAGCTGGACAAGAGAAAAACAAATGAATAGCACAGAAAATAAGCACACTGCATGTGTGCCACAGAAACAAAAACCAGACACTTATCTTTGCTGAAATGGCAGCAAGCAGGAGAAGCCAGAAAGTGATCCAACACTTTAGAAGAAACATTGACAACTGGCAAGGACTAATGAATCCTGCACACCTAAATATCCCAGTCAGAACTGCAATCAGCAGATACACCTGGCCAGAACTGCGAGTCAGAGACAACTGCATTCCCACCTACAACCACTGGAGGGAACCCAAGAGCAGAATTCACAACAATAGCCGACTTCAAAGATTCTATCTTCTATGACTCCCCTCTCTTTCTTAATAATGTCATCATATGGAAGCTGTATATAGACGATATATTTTGCATATGGGGGGCTCGTTCTAGTCCCTATCTGCCTTCCACAATTTCCTAAACCAATCATGGCCAGGATTAAGTTTTACCATTTCCCATGATACGTCCAGAATCAACTTCCTGGACAACATGGTTATCAAGAACATCAATGGAACACTGTCCACAGATTTATATTCGAAAGACACTGATCGCAACAGCTTGTTACACTTCGACAGTTTCCATCCTGTCCCAACGAAGACTTCCATCCCTAGGGCACAATTACAGCATGTAAATCGCATCATGTCTCATGACACTACTCGGGAAATTAATGCCCAGGAAATGGAATCCAAGTTCAGGGAGAGATGCTACCCCCAATCTGTCTTTAATAGATCTAGAACACCACAACATCGTGAGACGCGAAAAAACTGACAGGATTGCTTTTGTTCATTCCTATCACCCTTTCGCTTATTTGATTCACAAAACCATCTGGAAACATTGGCCACTGCTCCATTCAACCTACCCAGAAATTCCAGTATTCACAGAACCTTTCTTACCCTGCTTCAGACGGGCCCCCAACTTGAGAGATACCCTAATTAGTTCGGATATAGGTTCAGATAAGTCCATTAACCCCTTCATGACCGGGGGATTTTTCGTTTTTCCGTGTTCGTTTTTCGCTCCCCTCCTTCCCAGAGCCATAACTTTTTTATTTTTCCGTCAATTTGGCCATGTGAGGGCTTATTTTTTGCGGGACGAGTTGTACTTTTGAACGACATCATTGGTTTTAGCATGTCGTGTACTAGAAAACGGGAAAAAAATTCCAAGTGCGGTGAAATTGCAAAAAAAGTGCAATCCCACATTGGTTTTTTGTTTGGCTTTTTTGCTAGGTTCACTAAATGCTAAAACTGACCTGCCATTATGATTCTCCAGGTCATTACGAGTTCATAGACACCAAACATGACTAGGTTATTTTTTATCTAAGTGGTGAAAAAAAATTCCAAACTTTGCTAAAAAAAAAATTGTGCCATTTTCCGATACTCGTAGCGTCTCCATTTTTCATCATCTGGGGTCGGTTGAGGGCTTATTTTTTGCGTGCCGAGATGACGTTTTTAATGATAGCATTTCGGTGCAGATACGTTCTTTTGATCGCCCATTATTGCATTTTAATGCAATGTCGCGGCGACAAAAAAAACGTAATTCTGGCGTTTTGAGTTTTTTTCCCGCTACGCTGTTTAGCGATCAGGTTAATACTTTTTTTTAATTGATAGATCAGGCGATTCTGAGCGCGGCGATACCAAATATGCGTAGATTTGATATTTTTTTTATTGATTTATTTTGATTGGGGTGATTTAAACTTTTATGTTTTTTTTTATTTTTTTCACATTTTTTTAAACTTTTTTTTTAACTTTTGCCATGCTTCAATAGCCTCCATGAGAGGCTAGAAGCAGGCACAACCCGATCGGCTCTGCTACATAGCAGCGATCTGCTGCACGCTGCTATGTAGCAGAATTGCACGTGTGCTGTGAGCGCCGACCACAGGGTGGCGCTCACAGCGACGGGCAATCAGTAACCATAGAGGTCTCAAGGACCTCTATGGTTACCATTCACAAGCCCGGCCGGAAGCGGTAGTTAAATGCCGCTGTCTGCGTTTGACAGCGGCATTTAACTAGTTAATAGGTGCGGGCAGATCGCGATTCTGCCCGCGCCTATTACGGGCACATGTCAGCTGTTCAAAACAGCTGACATGTCCCGGCTTTGGTGCGGGCTCACCGCGGAGCCCTGCATCAAAGCAGGGGAGCCGGCATCGGACGGTATAGTACGTCCGATGCCGGTAAGGGGTTAAGAAACAACGTTTCCTACAAAGTCCCAAAAATGGCACTTTTCCTTGTTTAAACTACACAGTGCAATAATGTGCAGAAAGGCCCAGGTATCTATCACCCACTAAGATGTATAAAATCTGTTTTTTTTTCACTTGCGATACCTCTTTCACCATATACGCAATTAAATGTCCCTGCGGGTTATTATATGTGGGTGAGATGACACAATAAAAGCACCATTCGATGTAACAATGTGCTACTCCCCATCCCCTACCATTTTATCACTATGGGACATAAAATAGCCTAACTGAAATTCCAAATCCTGGAATAAATTCCACAGTCCAGGAGAGGAGGGGACCGTATTAAACAACTTAAACGATGGGAGGCCTTTTGGATACACACCCTAGACACCGTATCCCCAAAAGGTCTCAAAAGGGAATATGACGTTTAATCATTTATTTAGGATTCTGAGTGTATACTTTTACCAGCTATTGATTATTATTTTAGGGGTATTTGTGTCTTTTCCCATCATATGTTATCTCATGCTTGTGTATTCATGTTTATTTATAGAACTGTTTACATCTCTAACCTATGACCGGCAGAGTTATATGGTTTTTATTTACGTATGTTCTTTATATATCTCTGCTAATATCTCATTTCTCTTTCCCTCCTAGAGCCGCCTATACTAGAGATCATATCTCTGCCATACTCTGGCTTGCACCTCTTGTTCACCTGCACGTTTTAGCCTGCATCACAGGATCAGTCTTCTTCACCGATCTATATCTGTCACTCTGTATTCGAACCCAGTGGAAACACCGCAGGATCAGACTATTCCCTGCCGACACCCTCCTCCACACAGCGCTATGAAAGGAACGCACCAGCTCCCTGTGGAACGCACACCCATTATCTTTCCGGTGACGTCACTTCCAGTTTTCATGCCGATCAGCGGCATGCTGTTTCTTCAGCCCGCCCCTTCCCCTTTATTTAAACACACGGACCGCGCTCACACTCACAGGACCTGCGGCGGACATCGCGTCCTCTTCATGCCACTGCGGCACTCCACCCTCACCAGCTATAAGCATTCAGGTTAATTACCACTGTCGGCCACTTACCACCACCGCCTTGGAACCTTTTATTGAGCTGTGACTCCTAATAGCTTGCGTCCGTTTTCAGGCTACAATACCTGCATTTATTTATCCAGGACACATAGACTCTTGGGTATGTGATGATTTTTATTTTTATATTTAGACTGCACTTCCATCAGTTCCCACCATTTTTTGAACCTATGCGTTTTTTCACTGCAGATCCATTGATCTGCTACTGCACATTTTGGCACACCTGAGCCAATAGAAACACTGCATTTTGGTATGTTTCAACACATGATTACCACCATTAACTATCAGGCCTCATTATACTGACCCTTGCATTTCCATCTCTATACCTGAGGTTTTCCTATGTGTGTGTGTATATATATATATATATATATATATATATATATATATATATATATATATCCTCTTTGGATGATGTTTATGGTAAAAGCTACTGTGGTATCAGCATTTGCTCTGCTTCTCTCTGTTCTGCCATTTTAACCATGCAATCTCCAATTATTGTATATACTTTCTTTGCACATTGTTTGTTCTTTTCTTTACATTTTTTGTAGTAACTGAGGAAGGTCTGATATAAGACCGAAACGTTTTACTACAGTGAATCACATTAAACAACCATATTGAGCACTTAAGTTGAGTGCTGGGTTCCTTATTATCATTATTTTTACCATAGGCATGGGGACAAAAGCCATACAGTGGATGAGATGTTGCTGTGAACCACGCAGCAAATCTAATGCTGGATGGCTCTACGTCAACCTCAACATGCCATTTTCGTTAGTGTCTGCCTTACACTTGGGCATTTCGTATGCCCTAAATTAGTTGTGAAAAAATTCTTGCAGAAATATTACAACTTCTGGAAGGTGGAGTCTATGGCCAGGAAAGTAAGAGCGGGAGAGCGAGCATGAGAGAGACATGAAGTAGGGTTGAAACATGTGTCGGAGTCTGAGGTAGAGACTGATATGCTGACATATTCTGTTATTAGTTTTTGGGTATGTCTATATTAATATCGTTGACATCTATATGTGCCTACACATACCTGTTATCATCACTCCTTGCTAGTATTCTGCCATTTTGTGGCTACCCTTTGTATTTTTTTTATTTTTATTATCTTGTGTCTCCCATCAGCCTCACCTTGCTCTCATTGTTTTTATTATTAACTTTTCAATTGTATTTATTACTGTGTAATTGTGTTACAATAAAATATTTATTGTGTATATACATTCGTTTGATTTCTCATTGAATTGATATTTTGTATGTCTTAGAAAAAGTGTCTGCTTATCTCAATCTTTCTTATATGGTGAAGCAAGCCCTCCTGGCTTTGCAAAAACAGAATGTTATGCCAATCTTCCACCAGATTTCAGACACTGCATATATCGGAGCAGCTGTACAGGTAACGAAAAGCAGTGATGGACTACTGTATATCATGTAGCAGTCAAGCTAGACTACTTAAAGATATGTCGTTTCCAGCTAATTAGGGATGCATGTCGCCTACTGAAACCCTTTTAAGTGGCTCCAAAATTTGTCAGTAGGGACCACTGTGGCATCCATCTCATATTTCTATTGGAAAAAACACTTTAGGATGCAACAGGGAATAGAGGGAGAGCAGAACCGTATACATTTTCAATGCCATCCAATGGCTGTTGCGAACCATAAAGGTCCATGTAATATACAACAGGAGGTGAAAGAGGTGAGGAGTAGGCACAGAAACAAGTGGATCTGGAAAGGGATATTGAAATATCCCATGCACAGACAAAGGACGAGTATGATAGAGTGAAAATAACGATGACAATGTAGGCCATGATGAGCAACCATCATAGTGGTATATGGAAAATGAACCAATGTGGCCCTCGCTTGTGCTGGCAAACTGAAGGCTGAAAAGCTTGTGTGATGACAGGCCTATTGTCACCATCAAACAAAGGGATGAGTATTGGAAGGCCATGCTTTTACACCCTCCTCACAATAAAAGAAAATTAGCGGAATATTTTTCTGAGTCCAAATTGGTGTCTTACTTGGATAAGACGTGTTACCTGCTTTACCGGCTTCCAACAGATCCGAATATTTGCTGCCTATGCCAGCGCTAGGCCGAAAACAAGTAGCCGGGCACCAGCAGTGATTGGAATATATTCATGAAAAAGATGCTCAATGCTCCATTTAAAATATTCTTCTTGTAATTCAGAAATCCATAAAACATAACAGCAAGGTAGACAAGCCAAACTGTTGATGGAAAAACAGCAATGTTCCAGCTCCGCAGATAAAATATGAATCCTTTATTGAAAAAATTGATTTAAAACATGAGTGCTCCAGGAAGGATCATAGGACAGGAGGTAACAAGCAATGTGTTTTGATCACATCAGTGATCTTTGTCAAAGCTCATGAAACACCATCTCCCCCTCAGCTTTAAACCAGAAAGGACAAATATGAAGAAATGTCAAATCATGTGATGCATGACAGGTCCTGACAGGTAAAAAAGCTCAATTATACAAATATATATAAAAAGTGTTATTAAAATACAAGAAAAAAACAGATTATAAAAAACATGATGAAGGGGGAAAAATCAATGAGAAAATGACATAACCAATGATACATTAATAATGGAACATGATTTAATTCCGTTTATTAAGACCATTAGGAAATTTTGTATCCAAATAAATCCAATTTGCCTCCCAGGTAAGGAGACGACGCTGCATATTTCCACCATGTGGTAAGTTCTCAATTTTTTTCAATACCATATGCACGGAAGGAAAAAGTGTTCCTAGAGTGGCAAAGTATAAAATGGCATCCGTGCCATTTTCAGTGCATTCATGCCAGAGTGCTGTTGTTGGCATTCTGCAAATTGTAAGCGAGGGCCGCATAATGACATGGAGGTGGACGTGGATGTGGTAGTGGGCAAAGCCCAAAATTCAAATGAGCAAGTTTGAAATGTCATTGTAAAGGGATGGGGAATATGTACTCCACTATTTTGCTAACTATTTGGCATGAGGGAGGGACCTCCCAAATGAAGGAGTGAGAGCCCTCAAAAGTGTTAAAGGAAAAAGTAAAGCCAAAACACTCAGTGTGAACATATGCTAAGGGGGAGGTATAATTTTTCCATTTTTTTTTAAAATTAGGTTTGGTTTGGTAGGTCTTCTTATAAATCTGTAAAATCGGCGCAATAGCCTAACAACATTATTCTCAGATACCATATGTGAGTCAGAAAGGCATGCAGGCTTCTTCTCCATGCTGTTCCTACATAGTTTTAGCACTTTCCCATCCATTTCAGGTTTTTTCTGTGGCCCCCAGAACTATGTGTTGGGTTGAGCAGAAAAATATTCGGCTTTCCCATTGACTTTCATTGGATTCATTATTCGGTACAAATACATGGATATTAGAAATTATTCAGGCCGATTTTCCCGACTCCTAATATTTCACTATTCACTCATCACTATTTGTTATCCAAGGCATGCCTCCACCAATAGAGATAATTGTAATTGTTTTTTCATCTAAGGTTCTTATTGCAAACTTATATACAAGTAAATGTCTTCTGAAGAAGATGAATAGCGTTTTTTTAATGGGGCAGTGTTGTTAAGCCTTTTGTAACCTCAAGCAGTAGGGCCATTCTTAAAGGAGTCGAAGAAGTCTCCTTTAATTTTTCTTGCAGAATTTCTGATTCATACATTTTCTACAGATGGCATTATAGTCCATGGAATTTAAATACATTTTATACATACACGAGGTAAGAGTTAAAATTGTTCCAATTGTGGTGAAATGGATATGGTTTCGACTATTTTGGTTGCAAGGAGTATCATTAACAGATTATTCAATGTGCATATTTTCATTTTAATCCTATTACCTGCACATAAGGAGAAACATTTATGATGTCCAATTACGAGTACAAGTGCATCAGATTAGCCGTGTCTAAGTTATTTTATATCAGGAAATATACTTTATGCTTCTGAATAGAAATAAGTCTGTTTCTCCTTTATAAATACACGGGTTATATATGCTTGATATCAGATCTTACTTGAGTAGTTGGTGTATTTAAAAAAAACCATAGCAATTTTTGCATCTTAACTACATGTGTTGGGGGTCAGGCTCCCACCTCTGCACAGGAGGAATCTTGAGCCATCTCTGCTGCAGTCTCCCATTCTTCTCTGGCCGCAGTGGAGCCTGCTCAGCATAGGTGTCAGTCCCAGCATCTGGCTCAGCCTGATACTGTGTGGATGGTTTCTGCTGCCTTTCCAGGCTCAGCCATTGTAGCCAGTACTGGTCAGCGACGAGCAGACGCCTCTGGGACTAAGTCCTGCTTTTCCCCTTCTGAGCGTGCCCGGGGTAGGGCCTCTCATTGGAGGTCGGGGGTCACATGCTCAGGTACTGTGGCAGCTCCCATTGGTCCTCTAGGAAGGTCCTGAAGTTGCTCAGGTACTGTAGCAGCTCCCATTGGTCCTCTAGGAAGGTCCTGAAGTTGCTGCAGCTATAAAAGGCTCGCATGGCCACAAGGCCATGCGCTAGTATCAGCTTATGTTATGAGCTTTAGCTACTCAGTGATCTTCTCTGCTTGTGGTCAGGGTTCGGCTGAAATAAGCCACTAGAATACCGGCACCTCCGGTGAGAAGTTTGTATGTTGAATTCAGGGCTGGCGTAAAGCCATTAGAATTCCGGCTCCACCGGAAAGGAGGTGTTTGTGTGCTTGCTACTCCCTGACCACTGATTGCTTTTACTCTGTTAGGGAGCTGTGTTCCCCTGTGATGCTCACAGGGAACAGCGTTTTCTCTTCTATGTGACTCTGTGAGGTAACAGAGTTCGCATCTACCGCCATATTGTGCCACCATTTGCTAGCAGCAGGTTGTTCTCCTGCACGGTGGACCCCGGGCTGCGAACGCACCAATGATAATATCTAAAGATACTTGGTGAGTTCCACCAGTCCTAACATTATACAAGCGCCACGGTCTGGCTAGCAATGGCGGACACACAGCAATCCATGCGGTACATCCAGCAGTTGGAGGGTAGGTTGGCGGCTCTCGAGCGCACAACCTCACCTGTGGATTTAACCGCAGTTGCTGTTCAGGCTGCTAGTGTGGCTGCAGCAACCTTGTCCACTGTTCCGACTCTATCTCGCCTCCCACTGCCAGAAAAATTTTCTGGTGATAGTAAATTTTGTAGGGGTTTCGTGAGCCAGTGCTCAATACAGCTCGAGCTTCTGGCCACATGTTTCCCCACAGAGTGGGCTAAGGTGGGATTTATTGTGTGTCTCCTGTCGACAGGGCGTTGGAGAGGGCTATGCTGCTGTGGGAGCGTGGCGATCATGTGATGCAGAGTGCTCCGTTGTTCCTGAGCACTCTGAAATAGGTTTTTTTAGGACCTTGTATCACCCATGATATGGCGCTCCAACTGTTGGCATTGACTCAGGGCTCGTCCTTGGTCAGCCATTTTGCCGTCCACTTTCACACCCTAGCATCTGAGCTGGAGTGGTCAGATAAAGCCCTTATTCCGATATTTTGGAGGGGGCTGGCTGACCACGTGAAGGACGCTCTGGCCACTAGGGAAATTCCCACCACACTGGAGGAGTTAATAGCTGTGTCCACTCATATTGACCTCCGTTTTCACGAGCGGAGGTTAGAGGGAGCCCAGGTAGGCAGAGGTTTCAGCTGGCTCCCACCTTCGCCAAACCTTTGGAATCAGGGGTGGATTAAGGGTAGCCAGGGCCCCGGGCTGTTCACACACTGTGGGCCCCCCGGTCATGTGATGGGGGTCATGTGACGGGGGTCATGTGACAGGGGTCATGTGATGGGGGTCATGTGACGGGGTCATGTGATGGGGTCATGTGACGGGGTCATGAGATGGGGGTCATGAGACGGGGGTCATGATATACCCGAACCAGATTATTCCAGAAAAATGGCTGGGCCCTACTCTACTGTAACCTATTAAATATTTGTTAAAATCTGCAATACAATTTAGGTATATCTTGACCAATAATATCACATACAAGGAACAAATACAACCGCACCGTGACCAGACCACAAATTACAACCACAGTGATCGAATAATATCACATACAAGGAACAAATACCACCGCACCATGACCAGACCACAAATTACAATCACAGTGATCGAATAATATCACATACAAGGAACAAATACCACCGCACCATGTCAAGACCACATATTACCACTTGGTGACCAAATAGCACATACAAGGGACAAATACCACAACACCATTTCCAGACCACATATTACTACCACATAGTGATTGAATACTACAATACTGATCAGTAATAAAAAAAAAATAAAAAACAACACAATACTATCACCATAAGTGCCAGTATTCACAGGAGATCTGTACTTAGTATGCAGTGTCTGTGTAGAGGTAATACAGAGATCATTGGTGACATTGTACACAGGACCTTTGTATATAATGTATAGGTAATACAGTGATCACTGGTGGTATTATACACAGGAGCTCTGTATATAATGTATAGGAAATACAGTGATCACTGGTGACATTATACACAGGAGCTCTGTATATAATGTATAGGTAATACAGTGATCACTGGTGACATTGTACACAGGACCGCTGTATATAGTATACTGTGTATAGTGTCAGTGTATAGGTAACACTGACTCACCAGTGACGTCTCTAGGTGAAGTCCTTCCTCTTTCATCCAGCACAGACCGCCATCATTTCTTCCAGCCAGGACTCGTTTCTGCAGGAAATAACACAGTTATCTCGAGCTCCACTTGCAGAACACATTACTTAATTTTTCACAACTTCTACATTACACCACATGAAGATAAAAAGGCGATATAGTGTCACTCTGCACAATAACAGGACCGCCCCCCCATTTAAAACAGTATACTCAAAAAATAAAATAAATACATCACTGCAGTAATAATATCCCTTAATTAGCCCCTATGGTAATAATATTCCCTACCCTGGCTCCGTTTATCTCATTCCTGGCTCCAGCGATATGTTCTCCCATCCTGCACTCATGAGTATCCATTCTACACCATATGATCTCCCCATCCTGCCCCATCTGTCTCCATCGTATCCATCCTGCCCCATGATCCAATCCTGCCCCATGTCTCCAATCATGCCCCGTGTCTACATTCTGCCCATGCCTCCAGTCCTGCCCCCAGTGTGTCCAGCATATTACCCCCAGTGTGTCCAGCATATTACCCCCAGTGTGTCCAGCAATCTGCCTCAGTATGTCCAGCATATTGCCCCCAGACAGTGTGTCCAGCAATCTGCCCCAGTGTGTCCAGCATATTACCACCAGTGTGTCCAGCAATCTGGCCCAGTGTCTCCAGCATTGCCCCAGTGTGTCCAGCAATCATCTGCCCCAGTGTATCCAGCATTGCCCCAGTGTGTCCAGCAATCATCTGCCCCAGTGTCTCCAGCAATCTGCCCCAGTGTCTCCAGCAATCTGCCCCAGTGTCTCCAGCAATCTGCCCCAGTGTCTCCAGCAATCTGCCTCAGTGTCTCCAGCAATCTGCCCCAGTGTCTCCAGCAATTTGCCCCCAGTGTCTCCAGCAATCTGCCCCCAGTGTGTCCTCCAGCAATCTGCCCCCAGTGTGTCCTCCAGCAATCTGCCCCAGTGTCTCCAGCATTGCCCCACTGTCTCCAGCAATCTGCCCCACTGTCTCCAGCAATCTGCCCCACTGTCTCCAGCAATCTTCCCCACTGTCTCCAGCAATCTGCCCCACTGTCTCCAGCAATCTGCCCCACTGTCTCCAGCAATCTTCCCCACTGTCTCCCGCAATCTGCCCCACTGTCTCCAGCAATCTGCCCCACTGTCTCCAGCAATCTGCCCCACTGTCTCCAGCATTGCCCCAGTGTGTCCTCCAGCAATCTGCCCCCCAGTGTGTCCTCCAGCAATCTGCCCCACTATCTCCAGCCTTGCCCCACTGTCTCCAGCATTGCCCCCAGTGTGTCCTCCAATCTGCCCCAGTGTCTCCAGCATTGCCCCCCAGTGTCCTCCAATCTGCCCCACTGTCTCCAGCATTGCCCCCAGTGTGTCCTCCAATCTGCCCCACTGTCTCCAGCAATCTGCCCCACTGTCTCCAGCAATCTTCCCACGGTGGCGCAGTGGTTAGCATTGCAGCCTTGCAGCGTTGGGGTCCTGGGTTCTAATCCCACCCAGGACAACATCTGCAAAGAGTTTGTATGCTCTCTCCGTGTTTGCATGGGTTTCCTCTGGGCACTCCGGTTTCCTCCCACATTCCAAAGACATACTGATAGGGATTCTAGATTGTGAGCCCCATCGGGGACAGTGATGATAATGTGTGCAAAACTGTAAAGCGCTGCGGAATATGTTAGCGCTATATAAAGATTATTATTTATATTATTATTATTATCTTCCCCACTGTCTCCAGCAATGTATAGGAAATACAGTGATCACTGGTGACATTATACACAGGAGCTCTGTATATAATGTATAGGTAATACAGTGATCACTGGTGACATTGTACACAGGACCGCTGTATATAGTATACTGTGTATAGTGTCAGTGTATAGGTAACACTGACTCACCAGTGACGTCTCTAGGTGAAGTCCTTCCTCTTTCATCCAGCACAGACCGCCATCATTTCTTCCAGCCAGGACTCGTTTCTGCAGGAAATAACACAGTTATCTCGAGCTCCACTTGCAGAACACATTACTTAATTTTTCACAACTTCTACATTACACCACATGAAGATAAAAAGGCGATATAGTGTCACTCTGCACAATAACAGGACCGCCCCCCCATTTAAAACAGTATACTCAAAAAATAAAATAAATACATCACTGCAGTAATAATATCCCTTAATTAGCCCCTATGGTAATAATATTCCCTACCCTGGCTCCGTTTATCTCATTCCTGGCTCCAGCGATATGTTCTCCCATCCTGCACTCATGAGTATCCATTCTACACCATATGATCTCCCCATCCTGCCCCATCTGTCTCCATCGTATCCATCCTGCCCCATGATCCAATCCTGCCCCATGTCTCCAATCATGCCCCGTGTCTACATTCTGCCCATGCCTCCAGTCCTGCCCCCAGTGTGTCCAGCATATTACCCCCAGTGTGTCCAGCATATTACCCCCAGTGTGTCCAGCAATCTGCCTCAGTATGTCCAGCATATTGCCCCCAGACAGTGTGTCCAGCAATCTGCCCCAGTGTGTCCAGCATATTACCACCAGTGTGTCCAGCAATCTGGCCCAGTGTCTCCAGCATTGCCCCAGTGTGTCCAGCAATCATCTGCCCCAGTGTATCCAGCATTGCCCCAGTGTGTCCAGCAATCATCTGCCCCAGTGTCTCCAGCAATCTGCCCCAGTGTCTCCAGCAATCTGCCCCAGTGTCTCCAGCAATCTGCCCCAGTGTCTCCAGCAATCTGCCTCAGTGTCTCCAGCAATCTGCCCCAGTGTCTCCAGCAATTTGCCCCCAGTGTCTCCAGCAATCTGCCCCCAGTGTGTCCTCCAGCAATCTGCCCCCAGTGTGTCCTCCAGCAATCTGCCCCAGTGTCTCCAGCATTGCCCCACTGTCTCCAGCAATCTGCCCCACTGTCTCCAGCAATCTGCCCCACTGTCTCCAGCAATCTTCCCCACTGTCTCCAGCAATCTGCCCCACTGTCTCCAGCAATCTGCCCCACTGTCTCCAGCAATCTTCCCCACTGTCTCCCGCAATCTGCCCCACTGTCTCCAGCAATCTGCCCCACTGTCTCCAGCAATCTGCCCCACTGTCTCCAGCATTGCCCCAGTGTGTCCTCCAGCAATCTGCCCCCCAGTGTGTCCTCCAGCAATCTGCCCCACTATCTCCAGCCTTGCCCCACTGTCTCCAGCATTGCCCCCAGTGTGTCCTCCAATCTGCCCCAGTGTCTCCAGCATTGCCCCCCAGTGTCCTCCAATCTGCCCCACTGTCTCCAGCATTGCCCCCAGTGTGTCCTCCAATCTGCCCCACTGTCTCCAGCAATCTGCCCCACTGTCTCCAGCAATCTTCCCACGGTGGCGCAGTGGTTAGCATTGCAGCCTTGCAGCGTTGGGGTCCTGGGTTCTAATCCCACCCAGGACAACATCTGCAAAGAGTTTGTATGCTCTCTCCGTGTTTGCATGGGTTTCCTCTGGGCACTCCGGTTTCCTCCCACATTCCAAAGACATACTGATAGGGATTCTAGATTGTGAGCCCCATCGGGGACAGTGATGATAATGTGTGCAAAACTGTAAAGCGCTGCGGAATATGTTAGCGCTATATAAAGATTATTATTTATATTATTATTATTATCTTCCCCACTGTCTCCAGCAATCTGCCCCACTGTCTCCAGCAATCTGCCCCACTGTCTCCAGCAATCTGCCCCACTGTCTCCAGCATTGCCCCCAGTGTGTCCTCCAGCATTGCCCCCCAGTGTGTCCTCCAGCAATCTGCCCCACTGTCTCCAGCATTGCCCCACTGTCTCCAGCATTGCCCCCAGTGTGTCCTCCAATCTGCCCCAGTGTCTCCAGCATTGCCCCCCCCAGTGTCCTCCAATCTGCCCCACTGTCTCCAGCATTGCCCCCAGTGTGTCCTCCAATCTGCCCCAGTGTCTCCAGCATTGCCCCCCTCAGTGTGTCCTCCAATCTGCCTCACTGTCTCCAGCATTCTGCCCCACTGTCTCCAGCAATCTGCCCCACTGTCTCCAGCAATCTGCCCCACTGTCTCCAGCAATCTACCCCACTGTCTCCAGCAATCTGCCCCACTGTGTCCTCCAGCATTGCCCCCCCAGTGTCCTCCAATCTGCCCCACTGTCTCCAGCATTGCCCCCAGTGTGTCCTTCAATCTGCCCCAGTGTCTCCAGCATTGCCCCCCAGTGTGTCCTCCAGCATTGCCCCCCAGTGTGTCCACCGATAACTGATCCAAAAAAAAACCAAAAAAAAAACAAGCAGTCTCCTCACCTGTCCGCGCTCCAGGCGGCGAGCTCCCTGCAGCAGCGCGCACTCGCCGGCGACTGACAATCACGTCAGACGCCGGCGACGTGTGCGCTGCGGCCGACATCAGCTGCCAGCCTCCAATTGGCTGGCGGCTGTTGTTGTTAACTATTGACGTGCGGGCGCGCGCCCGCACATCAATAGGAAACCGACGCAGCGCTGGAAGGGGCCCGGTGAGCAGATGAGAAGGGGCCCAATGCGGGCCCCCTCTCTCTGCCCACCGGGTCCGGGGGGCACATAAACGCCGCCCGGCGGGCAGTCACAGAGGATTATCAGAGGGTTAATCTGCAGTAGCCCAGGGCCCCCCCAGACCACTGGGCCCTGGTCTACCGCCCATATTGACCCTCTGATAATCCGCCCCTGTTTGGAATCTCCAGTCCAGGCCCCTGAGTCACATGCTGCTATGGTAGTGTCATAAGCGTGATCTAAGTCCCGGACCACTCGTGCACTCCAGATTTGTCATGTTTCTTAGCAGTCAGGACATCTTGCCACCAGATGTCCAAAGTGGGTGAGGAAACGTCAGTGTCTAGTGGTAGTAGGTGGAGGTACACTAGACACAGCGACGTTTGCCTCCAAATTGTTCTTTAAGGGGACAATTACTATAGGCTCATTTACCCACTCGGTAGAGCTCTGCATAGAATCTGGGGCGGAGGGCAATTTTATGTCTTCTGTCTTCGCCCAACATCACGCAATTCCCCTGGTAATGTTAGCTCAACCAGTAACCGTGCGAGTGGTAAATGGGTCGACGCTGCCCTCACAGATAACACACCAGACCATCCCTTTTTCTCTGTCCATGTCACCATCTCATCAGGAAATTATATCTCTGCTCGTCATTCCTGAGGGAATTGATGATGTCCTGTTAGGGATACCTTGGCTACGGTACCACTCTCCTCATATTGAGTGGTCCACAGGCAGAATTTTGGGATGGGGTGAATCTTGTGGGGGTAGATGTCAGAGGGAATGTGTTCAGGTTGCTACTACTGATGTACCCATAGATCTATCCTCTCTCCCCAAGCAATATTGGTCCTATGCGGACATGTTCTCCAAAAAGAGCTGCGGAGACCCTTCCACCTCACCGCCCCTATGACTGTCCTATTGACCTCTTGCTGGTGCTGAGCCTCCCCGGGGTCGAGTCTATCCGTTATCCCTCCCGGAAATGGAGGCAATGTCACAGTACATCCAGGAAAATCTGGCAAGGGGATTCATTAGGAAGTCAGTGTCACCTGCAGGGGCTGGGTTCTTCTTCATGCAGGAGAAGAAGGGGAACTACGTCCATGCATAGATTACAGGGGTCTTAACGCCATCACCGTTAAAAATAAGTATCCTCTGCCCCTGATATCTGAGATCTTTGATAGGCTTCGGGGAGCAAGAATATTTACAAAATTAGATCTGTGGGGTGCTTACAACCTGATTTGCATCCGTGAGGGGGACGAATGTAAGACGGCTTTTAACACCAGGGATGGGCACTATGAATATCTGGTGATGCCCTTCGGGCTCTGTAATGCCCCAGCCGTTTTTCAAGACTTTGTGAATGACATCTTCCGGGATATGCTCTCTACCTTGGTCGTAGTCTATCTGGATGATATTCTTATCTACTCTCCAGATATTGACTCCCACCGCAGAGATGTTTGCAGAGTCTTCGACCTCTTATGGGCAAATTCCCTCTACGCAAAGTTGGAGAAATGTGTGTTTGAGCAGGAGTCCTTACCTTTCTTGGGCTATATCATCTCTGCCCAGGGATTGGCTATGGATCCTGCCAAACTACAGGCTGTGATGGACTGACAGGAACCCCATTCTCTTAAAGTGGTGCAGCACTTTATGGGATTCATTAATTACTATCGCCAGTTCATTCCACACTTCTCAACTTTGGTAGCTCCCTTGGTTGCCCTCACCAAGAAGGGAGCAAATCCCAAATTGTGGTCTGAGGAGGTCTCCAAGGCCTTTCACTCCATTAAGTCACACTTCGCTAGCGCTCCCATGCTACATTGCCCCGACGTAGATAAGCCATTTATAATGGAGGTGGATGCCTCATCTGTTGGTGCTGGAGCAGTCCTTTTCCAAAAGGATGCTCCAGGTTGGAAGCATCCTTGCTTCTTCTTTTCCAAGACCTTCTCACCAGCGGAGAGGAATTATTCCATCGGGGACAGGGAGTTGCTAGCCATGAAGTTGGCCTTCTCAGAGTGGAGACATCTCTTGGAGGGGGCTCGTTTTCTCTTCCAAGTCTTCACAGACCACAAGAATTTGGTGTACTTGCAGACAGCCCAGCGGTTAAATTCTCGCCAGGCCAGATGGTCCTTTTTCCTCTCCCAGTTTCATTTCATCCTCCATTTTCTTTCCGGGGAGAAGAACATTCGTGCTGATGCTCTCTCTCGCTCCATTATATCATCTCAGGAGGAGGAAGAGGAGCCTTGGCTTATTGTCCCCACCGAGAGCCTGAGAACTGTGGCCCCGGTTTCGCTAGAGTCTGTGCAAGACTTTTGTACCATCCAGTCTGCATCCGGAGGTTCTCTCTTGGGCTCACTCGTCCAGGGTTGGTGGACATTTTGGGTCCAAAAGGACATCTGAGCTGCTGGCAAGGACATATTGGTGGCCGCATATGGCTCGTGACGTCACAGACTATGTTCGGCGTGTGTCTCTTGCGCTAAGAACAAGTCTCCTCGGCAATGACCAGCTGGATTGCTTTACCCCCTGCCGGTGGCGGACAGGCCCTTGGAGATGGTTGGGATGGATTTTTTGGTGGGCTTACCCAAGTCTCATAGCTGCACCATTATCTGGGTGATCACCGACCATTATTCCAAAATGGTGCACTTGGTGCGTCTTCCACGGCTACCTTCTGCACGGGCTTTGGCAGCGTTGTTCATCAAGCATATCTTTCGCCTACATGGTATGCCGGACAAAATTGTCAGTGACCGGGGTCCCCAGTTTGCGTCTCGATTCTGGAGAGAGCTTTGTCGCCTACTCAGTATTGAGTTGAATCTCTCCTCGGCATATCATCCCAAGACGAATGGGTTGGTTGAGAGGGCCAACCAGACTCTGGTCACATATTTGCAACATTTTGTTTCTGCCAGGCAGGATGACTGGGCATCCTTGCTACCATGGGCGGAGTTTGCGCTTAACAACGCTGTAGCCGACTCCACCAGTCAGACTCCATTCCTCCTAAATTACGGCCAGCATCCGCGTGTCCCTGTGCCCATGCCCGTGTTTACCGCCGACTCCAGGGTGGCAAACTGGGCTGTGGAGGCACGGGACATTAGGGACCGCACTCAGGATGCCATTTGGGCCTCCATGGGGAAAATAAGGTCCTCCACCAATGCACATCGGCGCCCCGCTCCGACCCTTGCTCCTGGCGACTTGGTGTGCATCAGGCTGCGAGTTGAGTCCACTAAGATTGCACCTCGCTACTTGGGTCCCTTCAAGGTCCTCAAACAGGTTAATCCTGTGGTCTACCGTCTGGCCCTTCCTCCATGCCTAGGTATCACCGACACCTTTCATGTGTCCCTCTTGAAGCCCGTATACATGTCCCGGTTTTCCGAGTCATCTGCCGGGACATTGGGTTCGTCTATGGACAATTATGAGGTGAACGCTATTTTGGAGTGCAAGGTGGTACGTGGCAAAAAATTCTATTTAGTGGACTGGAAGGGTTATGGCCCAGAGGACAGGTCCTGGGAGCCTGCTGTGCACATTCGAGCTCTGCAGCTCATTGCCTCTTTCGAGCATAGCGAGGTCCAAGGAGGGGGTAATATTGGGGGTCGGGTTCCCACCTCTAAATAGGGGGAATCTCGAGCCATCTCCGATGCGGTCTCCCATTCTTCTCCGGCCGCAGTGGAGCCTGCTCAGCGGAGACGTCGGTCCCAGCCTGATACTGTGCGGATGGTTACTGCAGCCTTTCCAGGCTCAGCCATTGTAGCCAGTACTGGTCAGCGGTGAGCAGACATCTCTGCGAGTAAGTCATGCTTTTCCCCTTCTGAGCATGCCCGGGGTAGGGCCTCTCATTGGAGGTCAGGGGTCACATGCTCAGGTACTGTGGCAGCTCCCATTGGTCCTCTAGGAAGGTCCTGAAGTTACTCAGGTACTGTAGCAGCTCCCATTGGTCCTCTAGGAAGGTCCTGAAGTTGCTGCAGCTATAAAAAGGTTCGCATGGCCGCATGGTATCAGCTTATGTTATGAGCTTTAGCTACTCAGTTGTCTTCTCTGCTTGTGGTCAGGGTTCGGCTGAAATAAGCCACTAGAATACCAGCACCTCTGGTGAGGAGTTTGTATGTTGAATTCAGGGCTGGCATAAAGCCATTAGAATTCCGGCTCCACCAGAGAGGAGGTGTTTGTGTGCTTGCTACTCCCTGACCACTGATTGCTTTTGCTCTGATAGGCAGCTGTGTTCCCCTGTGATGCTAACAGGGCACAGCGTTTTCCCTTCTGTGCAACTCTGTGAAGTAACAGAGTTCTCTTCTACCGCCATATTGTGCCACCATTTGCTAGCAGCAGGTTGGTCTCCTGCACGGTGGACCCCGAACTGCAAACGCACCAATAATAATATCTAAATATACTCGATGTGTTCTGCCAGTCCTAACAACTTGGGTCCGCTGCATCCTGATAGTACTTTTGTTCGGAGACCTGGGCATTTAAACAAATCTGCTTTTTTCTGCTACTTTTTTTGAATTTTTGGAGGATTTTTAGTCCTCTTTTTGTGGCTTTGCTTTTTAGTGTTAGGACTCACAAGCGTGAGGGCCCTTGGCACGGGTGGCAAGCTTGCATATCTTGGCCAAAATATCGACTAATACCTCACATATTTTCTGTGTATTTCATGCACTTTACTTTTCAGGGTGCAGCTGGGCCCATTTGGTCTTGTAAACTGTGGTGCTTGTTAACTTGGGAAAAATAACCACGGTACCAAGATATATTTCTTTCCTGTTAACTTGGGATGCATTTGAATAGCACTGGGCAGCCCGCCTGATCAAATAGTATGGGCGTCACTAATAGGCTGTTAACTTGGATGTTGTGCATTACCTATATGTGAACAGCGCCCCATACAAGCCTTTATTGTGCAATAATATACCAAGCAGCCACCCCCTCCATGGTTTGTTAGACCGTGAGTGGTTGTCTCATCTGTATTTTTGCACATGTGCTGCCGCCATCTTAACTACATGGGTCCGCTGCATGCCAATAGTCCATTTGTTTGTAGACCTGGGCAGGTAAACGTCGCTGCCTTTTTTCTGCTGTTTTCTTTTTTTTTTGGATGATTTTTGTCCTATTTTTGTTGCTTTGCTATTTAGTATTTTAAACAATCAAAGAATGAACTGTATATGCAAATTTGGGATCCATAGTTTCAAGAAAGTAAGGGACATGAAGACCAGAGAATGGGAAATAATCTGTCATTTTATTCTCTCCTACTGTGATAGTGGTTGTGGGTTTGCAATATTTTGGGTTTGAAAAAAAAGATCAGACATATCCATTTCCCTGTCTGTTTATCCATTTTCTTCTATACTGTTTTATTGCTGCATTTACCGATGACCCATGCCTAGCTTGGTATCGTCTCTCTGTTCATCATATCATCTACTGTATACTGTGCTGCTGCTGCCAGTGCCGATCCTACACTGTTAGACATCTTCTTACCTGCCCTTACTTGTTTTTATACCATGAGGCTTCTGCCACTGCCGCTAGACATCCACAGCAGCCATTCATTTCCTACCTGTCCACTGTGCCTTAGGACGGGGTCAGACCTAACGTTTAAAAATACGGTCTGTTTTTTCATGGGCCTAATACACAGAAATGTTCCCTGAACAGTGATCTGTATGTGATCCATTGGCAAGGTGTGGCTGCGTATTTTGCGCATATAATCCTCCGTATGTCATCCTTATTGCATCCGTATAGCGTTTTCTTCTCGCAACCTTCCAAAATGGACATTTAACGGTTTTGAGGCCTGAAATTAATTTAACCCCTTCATGACCCAGCCTATTTTGACCTTAAAGACCTTGCCGTTTTTTGCAATTCTGACCAGTGTCCCTTTACGAGGTAATAACTCAGGAACGCTTCAACGGATCCTAGCGGTTCTGAGATTGAATTTTCATGACATATTGGGCTTCATGATAGTGGTAAACTTAGGTCAATAAATTCTGCGTTTATTTGTGATAAAAACGGAAATTTGGCGAAAATTTTGAAAATTTCGCAATTTTCACATTTTGAATTTTTATTCTGTTAAACCAGAGAGTTATGTGACACAAAATAGTTAATAAATAACATTTCCCACATGTATACTTTACATCAGCACAATTTTGGAAAGAAAATTTTTTTTTGCTTTGAAGTTATAAGGGTTAAAATTTGACCAGCGATTTCTCATTTTTACAACGAAATTTACAAAACCATTTTTTTAGGGACCACCTCACATTTGAAGTCAGTTTACGGGGTCTATATGGCTAAAAATACCCAAAAGTGACACCATTCTAAAAACTGCACCCCTCAAGGTACTCAAAACCACATTCAAGAAGTTTATTAACCCTTCAGGTGCTTCACAGCAGCAGAAGCAACATGGAAGGAAAAAATGAACATTTAACTTTTTAGTCACAAAAATTATCTTCTAGCAACAATTTTTTTATTTTCCCATTGGTAAAAGGAGAAACTGAACCACGAAAGTTGTTGTCCAATTTGCCATGAGTACGCTGATACCCCATATGTGGGGGTAAACCACTGTTTGGGCGCACGGCAGGGCTTGGAAGGGAAGGAGCGCCATTTGACTTTTTGAATGAAAAATTGGCTCCACTCTTTAGCGGACACCATGTCACGTTTGGAGAGCCCCCGTGTGCCTAAAAATTGGAGCTCCCCCACAAGTGACCCCATTTTGGAAACTGGACGCCCCAAGGAACTTATCTAGATGCATAGTGAGCACTTTGAACCCCCAGGTGCTTCACAAATTGATCCGTAAAAATGAAAAAGTACTTTTTTTTCACAAAAAAATTCTTTTAGCCTCAATTTTTTAATTTTCACATGGGCAACAGGATAAAATGGATCCTAAAATTTGTTGGACAATTTCTCCCGAGTACACCAATACCTCACATGTGGGGGTAAACCACTGTTTGGGCACATGGTAAGGCTCGGAAGGGAAGGAGCGCCATTTGACTTTTTAAATGAAAAATTATCTCCATCGTTAGCGGACACCATGTCGCGTTTGGAGAGACCCTGTGTGCCTAAACATTGGAGCTCCCCCACAAGTGACCCCATTTTGGAAACTAGACCCCCCAAGGATCTTATCTAGATGCCTAGTGAGCACTTTAAACCCTCAGGTGCTTCACAAATTGATCTGTAAAGATGAAAAAGTACTTTTTTTTCACAAAAAAAATTTTTCGCCTCAATTTTTTCATTTTCACATGGGCAATAGGATAAAATGGATCATAAAATTTGTTGGGCAATTTCTCCCGAGTACGACGATACCTCATATGTGGGGGTAAACCACTGTTTGGGCACTCGGCAGGGCTCGGAAGGGAAGGCGCGCCATTTGACTTTTTGAATGGAAAATTAGCTCCAATTGTTAGCGGACACCATGTCGCGTTTGGAGAGCCCCTGTGTGCCTAAACATTGGAGCTTCCCCACAAGTGACCCCATTTTGGAAACTAGACCCCCCAAGGAACTTATCTAGATGCATATTGAGCACTTTAAACCCCCAGGTGCTTCACAGAAGTTTATAACGCAGAGCCATGAAAATAAAAAATAATTTTTCTTTCCTCAAAAATGATTTTTTAGCCTGGAATTTCCTATTTTGCCAAGGTTAATAGGAGAAATTGCACCACAAATGTTGTTGTCCAGTTTGTCCTGAGTACGCTGATACCCCATATGTGGGGGTAAACCACTGTTTGGGCGCACGGCAGGGCTCGGAAGGGAAGGCACGCCATTTGGCTTTTTAAATGGAAAATTAGCTCCAATCATTAGCGGACACCATGTCACGTTTGGAGAGCCCCTGTGTGCCTAAACATTGGAGATCCCCCAGAAATGACCCCATTTTGGAAACTAGACCCCCAAAGGAACTAATCTAGATGTGTGGTGAGGACTTTGAACCCCCAAGTGCTTCACAGTAGTTTATAACGCAGAGCCATGAAAAAAAAAAAAAAAAAATATTTTCTCAAAAATGATATTTTAGCCTGCAATTTTTTATTTTCCCAAGGGTAACAGGAGAAATTTGACCCCAAAAGTTGTTGTCCAGTTTCTCCTGAGTACGCTGATACCCCATATGTGGGGGTAAACCACTGTTTGGGCACATGCCGGGGCTCGGAAGTGAAGTAGTGACGTTTTGAAATGCAGACTTTGATGGAATGCTCTGTGGGCGTCACGTTGCGTTTGCAGAGCCCCTGATGTGGCTTAACAGAAGAAACCCCCCACAAGTGACCCCATTTTGGAAACTAGACCCCAAAAGGAACTTATCTAGATGTGTGGTGAGCACTTTGAACCCCCAAGTGCTTCCAGAAGTTTATAATGCAGAGCCGTGAAAATAATAAATGCGTTTTCTTTCCTCAAAAATAATTATTTAGCTCAGAATTTTTTAATTTTGCCAAGGGTAACAGGAGAAATTTGACCCCAATATTTGTTGTCCAGTTTCTCCTGAGTACGGTGATACCCCATATGTGGGGGTAAACTACTGTTTGGGCACATGCCGGGGCTCGGAATTGAAGTAGTGACGTTTTGAAATGCAGACTTTGATGGAATGCTCTGTGGGCGTCACGTTGCGTTTGCAGAGCCCCTAATGTGGCTAAACAGTAGAAACCCCCCACAAGTGACCCCATTTTGGAAACTAGACCCCGAAAGGAACTTATCTAGATGTGTGGTGAGCACTTTGAACCCCCAAGTGCTTCATAGAAGTTTATAATGCAGAACCGTGAAAATAATAAATACGTTTTCTTTCCTCAAAAATAATTATTTAGCCCAGAATTTTTTATTTTCCCAAGGGTTACAGGAGAAATTGGACCCCAAAAGTTGTTGTCCAGTTTCTCCTGAGTACGCTAATACCCCATGTGTGGAGGTAAACCACTGTTTGGGCACACGTCGGGGCTCAGAAGGGAAGTAGTGACTTTTGAAATGCAGACTTTGATGAAATGGTCTGCGGGCGTCACGTTGCGTTTGCAGAGCCCCTGGTGTGCCTAAACAGTAGAAACCCCCCACAAGTGACCCCATTTTAGAAACTAGACCCCCCAAGGAACTTATCTAGATATGTGGTGAGCACTTTGAACCCCCAAGTGCTTCACAGACGTTTACAACGCAGAGCCGTGAAAATAAAAAATCATTTTTCTTTCCTCAAAAATGATGTTTTAGCAAGCAATTTTTTATTTTCACAAGGGTAACAGGAGAAATTGGACCCCAGTAATTGTTGCGCAGTTTATCCTGAGTATGCTGGTACCCCATATGTGGGGGTAAACCACTGTTTGGGCACACGTCGGGGCTCGGAATTGAGGGAGCACCATTTGACTTTTTGAATACGAGATTGGCTGGAATCAATGGTGGCGCCATGTTGCGTTTGGAGACCCCTGATGTGCCTAAATAGTGGTAACCCCTCAATTCTACCTCCAACACTAACTCCCCCACACCCCTAACCCTAATCCCAAATGTAGCCATAACCCTAATCACAACCCTAACCACAACCCTAATTCCAACCCTAACCCTAAGGCTATGTGCCCACGTTGCGGATTCATGTGAGATTTTTCAGCATCATTTTTGAAAAATCCGCGGGCAAAAGGCACTGCGTTTTACCTGCGGAATTTCCGCGGATTTCCAGTGTTTTTTGTGCGGATTTCACCTGCGGATTCCTATTGAGGAACAGGTGTAAAACGCTGCGGAATCCGCACAAAGAATTGGCATGCTGCGGAAAATACAACGCAGCGTTTCCGCCTGGAGGGAGTAACGGCGCTCTCCTCTGCTCTGCACTACTAGCGCTCAGGATCCAGCGCCGTTACTCCCTCCAGGCTTTGTGCCTCTCCTCTGGCGCTTCACCTTCCTTTGTGATCCTGCAGCAGACTGCAGCTCCTATATCCCGTGCTCTGGCTGACGCTCATTCAGGCTCATTAGCTTCCTCATCCAGTCAATGTCTAAGATTGGCTTTGACGAAGGTCCGGTGTGGACCGAAAACGTTTAGCGGTTTTGTTTGTCTGGATGCATCAATAAACTAAGAAGCTTTTCTTCTCAAAAATTGAGTGCCAAGTTTCATTCATCTTTTGCTCAAATAGAAAATCGCAGTTGTAAAACCGCAGTGAAATGCGCAGAAAAAACGCGGTAAATCCGCCATAAATCCGCAGCGGTTTAGCACTGCGGATTTATCAAATCCGCAGCGGAAAAATCCGCAGAGGACCAGAATACGTGTGCACATACCAAAACCCTAACCCTAGCCCTAACCCTAACCCTAACCCTACCCCTAACCCTACCCCTAACCCTAACCCTACCCCTAACCCTACCCCTAACCCTACCCCTAACCCTAGCCCTAACCCTACCCCTAACCCTACCCCTAACCCTAGCCCTAACCCTAACCCTAGCCCTAACCCTAACCCTAGCCTTAACCCTAACCCTATTCTAACATTAGTGGAAAAAAAAAATTCTTTAGTTTTTTATTGTCCCTACCTATGGGGGTGACAAAGGGGGGGGGGTCATTTATTATTTTTTTTATTTTAATCACTGAGATATAATCTATCTCAGTGATCAAAATGCACTTTGGAACGAATCTGCCGGCCGGCAGATTCGGCGGGCGCACTGCGCATGCGCCCGCCATTTTGGAATATGGCGGCGCCCAGGGAGAAGACGGACGGACCCCGGCAGGATCGGTAAGTATGATGGGGTGGGGGGGAGCACGGGGGGGGGGGGGGTCGGAGCATGGGGGGGATCGGAGCACGGGAGGGGTGGAACGGAGCACAGGGGGGTGCATTGGAGCATCGGGGGGTGGATCGGACTGCAGGGGGGGTGGATCGGACTGCAGGTGGGGTGGATCGGAGTGCAGGGGGGGTGGTTGGAGCACAGGGGAGGGTGATTGGAGCACGGGGGGAGTGGACAACAGCACGGGGGGAGTGGCGCACACAACGGAGGGGAGCCGCAGCAGTGTACCCGACAGATCGGGGGGCTGGGGGGGCAATCGGTGGGGTGGGGTGGGGGCACATTAGTGTTTCCAGCCATGGCCGATGATATTGCAGCATCGGCCATGGCTGGATTGTAATATTTCACCAGTTTTAATAGGTGAAATATTACAAATCGCTCTGATTGGCAGTTTCACTTTCAACAGCCAATCAGAGCGATCGTAGCCACGGGCTAAACTACCACCCCCCTGTCCCTGCAGATCGGGTGAAATGGGAGTTAACCCTTTCACCCGATCTGCAGGGACGCGATCTTTCCATGACGCCACATAGGCGTCATGGGTCGGATTGGCACAGACTTTCATGACGCCTACGTGGCGTCATGGGTCGGGAAGGGGTTAAATCATCATCAGCAACCCTATTTATTGCCTCTACAACAGGTGGCAGCCTCCATTCTGGCCATTTTGTTGCTGTGCTTGTGTTGGTGTATTGGTGGTTTGTTGGCAACATGTCAGACCTACTTCGTTTAACTCCAACTGAGAGTTTCTTATACAACTGGGTCTTATCACGCCGCTTTGGCCAGCCATATCCAGTGATAATGGATCTGAGGAGGAGGCGAATGTGCGTCCATCCGCTTTTGAGGCAACGTCTCACTAACGGCCTTTTCTATCGTCTCTATGCATCTCTGCGGGCACATTCCGACAAGTTTTTTGCAATACTGTTGCATGAGCCTTGCCACCTTTGATATTTTGTTGGAGACAGTGTGCCCTGGGATAACCTTTCAGGACACCAGGATGCGTAAATGTATATCTTCAGAGGAGCATCTTCTCCTTACTTTACGGTATGTATTCCTCCTCTTCACATACTCTATGTTGATGATGTGTTATTTAGTTATGCTTAGCAGCTGATGTTAATTTATTATTAATATATGTCAAAAATCTACTAATTAGTACTAAGAATATGTTATTAATGTTAAATTCACATAGCCAGTGTTAATTTTTTAAGGTACTGCTAGACTGGCTTGTTAGTTCCACACAGTACTTGTGGTCTATAGGAATGTTCTAAATCATTCAAACATTTACATTTTTGTTTTTTTCTGCTTTCAGCTTCCTGACAACTGGACTTTTGTATGCTGCACTACGTCTTGAATTTTTGATTGGTTGGTCTACAATCTTAGGCATAGTCCAGTCTACCTATTCTGAAATCTGGTCCAGACTTCATCAACTGGTCATGCCTGTGCCCAAGATGGAAGACTGGTTGAGAATTGCCTGTGGGTTTGAGGAGCATTGCCAATTGCCAATACAAATTTCCAAATTGTATTGGAGCCCTTGATGACAAACACATCCGTGTGCGTAAGCCGCCGAACTCAGGGTCCCAATTTTATAATTATAAACAATATTTTTCTGTAGTGTTGTTGGCTCTGGTTCACAGTCACTACAGGTTTAAAATTGTACACATTGGGGCCTATAGGAGAACTGGAGACTCTAGAGTCTTCAATTCTTCCATTATGGGTCGGCGGCTGTACAATAACCAGTTGGAACTATCACCAACATGTCAGCTTCCAGGCTCCAATCAAGAATCTGTGCCATATGTCCTTGTGGCAGATGAGGCCTTTCAGTTAACCAGGCATGCAATGAGGCCATATCCCCGTCAAAACCTGCACCATCCGAGTAGGATATTTAACTTGCATCTATCACACGCACGGCGACTGGTGGAGTGTACCTTTGGCATTCTTTGTGTTAAATGGCGGGTTCTCCAGTCAGCCATTCAGCTGAGTGAAGGTAACGTAAATGAGGTCATCAAAGCTTGTGTGGTCCTGTATAACTTCACCCGACTTCATGAATACTCCTCATCTGATGGTGCTGAAGGTGTGTTTGGCAATGTGGGTAGGCCTAGAACACGTCATCCCTCAGCATTGTCTTCTTTCAGGACTGAAAGTATGTGATATCTTGACTAATTATTTTGTGACACCTCAGGGTGCTACTCCCTGGCAAGAGCATACTGTCTCTATGTTGTAAGTTTAAATTTTTGGTGTATATAAATATCCTTTTTTCTGTTATGTTGTTGTGTGTGTGTTCATTTTATTTATTTAATAGAATTTTTATTAAATTTTGTATGTTGTATTAATTATTGTAAGAAGAGCCATACTGTAAATTGGCTTTTTAAATTTTTTTATAACGCCAAAACAGAATTTTTAGAAAGCCAAACCACATTAAACTCATATGGCTTTTGTGGTCATAGAAATTTGGCCATACCCATTTTTAACATGTACTTAAACTTAACAAGCAGAAAAACTTTTTATTTTGCAACAGCAAAATCCAATAGAAAAACAAAATTAAGGATTTTGATAACTTGGTGGAGGTGATGGCGGCAGTCCAGATTATCTCTCTTGCTAGCTTTGTTGGCCAAATTGTCCTTCACCCTGGGTGGGTGCATAATCTTGGCCATGCTGTATGATTTGGCCATGGTCAGATTGCTGAGTAGCAAAGTTACCATATTGAAATTGGAGATGAGACTCCTGGGGATTGTGGAACCCACGTGACTCATGGGTTGAGGTGTAGGTGTAGGCACCCTTGGAAGAGGTGCATCAGATCCCTGTTAATCATGCACTTGTGGGTTTGTTTGACATCTCATCAGGTTATGGGGTGACAGCTGCCACCTCTCCAAGAATTCAAAGACCTCATATGGAGTATTGGGGGGTGGTGTGCATGCATCAATAAGGATCTGAATGCACCCTCTCACACGTAGCCTCACTTCACGGGATATGGGACGAAGGTACCCGGTCAGACTGCGGGAGTATGCCTCCTCACCCTCATCCTGGGCAGCCCTGGCCAGGTAATTGATTACCCCTGTGTCAACATGTCTCTTGGTATCTGAGGCAGGGTTCTCTCTCCTTCGTCGCCCACGGCGGGATATGACAGCAGGCTGTGGGGAGGCCTCCAGAGGAACAGTAGGCCTGCTGCTGTTTCCTGGATCTTCCAGGCTGATGGGTGCTGGTGCAGCTATTGGTGCTGGTGCAGCATCTGGGTCTGGTGCAGGAGGAGCTTGTTGGATGCAGCTGGAAGGCTGAGAAGATGGGCCAGCCACCTCTTCACCTTCCCCGACCAGAACGATAATGGCCTCAGAATCCGACCCTGTCTCCCTCTCAGTGAGGTTGGACTGAGTTCTGTTATGAAAGTTTGAAATAAAAAAAATTATAAGACATATGACCATAAAATACATATGTGTAATGTGGTGTGATGTATGAACTTACGGTCTGAGATCCATACTGGGATCCAGAAAAGCCAGGCGATCATAATAAATATAATTCAGCTTTGTTGGTGAGGAAGCACGACTCCTGGCCCGCTGCTGACGTTCTCACCTATATTGATAACGGATGCTGCACCAACGTCTCATAACATCTTCCACTGCAATGACAGACAGTAAAATAATGTATAAGGACATGACATTGGTATTGTCGACTACCCCCTTATTAAGTGCCTTCCCAAGGGATCACCGACCCCCTTTTCCTTCCCAACCTCCGAATAACGACATGAGTCTCAAGTTGGATATAATTGGCCACAGCGGCCTTTATTATTACAAACAAAACATATAACCATAAACAGCTGGGAAGGGGTCATTGAAGCTAAAATCTGGTGTCACCCATATTATAGTAACATAGTAACATAGTAACATAGTTAGTAAGGCCGAAAAAAGACATTTGTCCATCCAGTTCAGCCTATATTCCATTATAATAAATACCCAGATCTACGTCCTTCTACAGAACCTAATAATTGTATGATACAATATTGTTCTGCTCCAGGAAGACATCCAGGCCTCTCTTGAACCCCTCGACTGAGTTCACCATCACCACCTCCTCAGGCAAGCAATTCCAGATTCTCACTGCCCTAACAGTAAAGAATCCTCTTCTATGTTGGTGGAAAAACCTTCTCTCCTCCAGACGCAAAGAATGCCCCCTTGTGCCCGTCACCTTCCTTGGTATAAACAGATCCTCAGCGAGATATTTGTATTGTCCCCTTATATACTTATACATGGTTATTAGATCGCCCCTCAGTCGTCTTTTTTCTAGACTAAATAATCCTAATTTCGCTAATCTATCTGGGTATTGTAGTTCTCCCATCCCCTTTATTAATTTTGTTGCCCTCCTTTGTACTCTCTCTAGTTCCATTTTAGCCTTCCTGAGCACCGGTGCCCAAAACTGGACACAGTACTCCATGTGCGGTCTAACTAGGGATTTGTACAGAGGCAGTATAATGCTCTCATCATGTGTATCCAGACCTCTTTTAATGCACCCCATGATCCTGTTTGCCTTGGCAGCTGCTGCCTGGCACTGGCTGCTCCAGGTAAGTTTATCATTAACTAGGATCCCCAAGTCCTTCTCCCTGTCAGATTTACCCAGTGGTTTCCCGTTCAGTGTGTAATGGTGATATTGATTCCCTCTTCCCATGTGTATAACCTTACATTTATCATTGTTAAACCTCATCTGCCACCTTTCAGCCCAAGTTTCCAACTTATCCAGATCCATCTGTAGCAGAATACTATCTTCTCTTGTATTAACTGCTTTACATAGTTTTGTATCATCTGCAAATATCGATATTTTACTGTGTAAACCTTCTACCAGATCATTAATGAATATGTTGAAGAGAACAGGTCCCAATACTGACCCCTGCGGTACCCCACTGGTCACAGCGACCCAGTTAGAGACTATACCATTTATAACCACCCTCTGCTTTCTATCCCTAAGCCAGTTACTAACCCATTTACACACATTTTCCCCCAGACCAAGCATTCTCATTTTGTGTACCAACCTCTTGTGCGGCACGGTATCAAACGCTTTGGAAAAATCGAGATATACCACGTCCAATGACTCACCGTGGTCCAGCCTATAGCTTACCTCTTCATAAAAACTGATTAGATTGGTTTGACAGGAGCGATTTCTCATAAACCCATGCTGATATGGAGTTAAACAGTTATTCTCATTGAGATAATCCAGAATAACATCCCTCAGAAACCCTTCAAATATTTTACCAACAATAGAGGTTAGACTTACTGGCCTATAATTTCCAGGTTCACTTTTAGAGCCCTTTTTGAATATTGGCACCACATTTGCTATGCGCCAGTCCTGCGGAACAGACCCTGTCGCTATAGAGTCCCTAAAAATAAGAAATAATGGTTTATCTATTACATTACTTAGTTCTCTTAGTACTCGTGGGTGTATGCCATCCGGACCCGGAGATTTATCTATTTTAATCTTATTTAGCCGGTTTCGCACCTCTTCTTGGGTTAGATTGGTGACCCTTAATATAGGGTTTTCATTGTTTCTTGGGATTTCACCTAGCATTTCATTTTCCACCGTGAATACCGTGGAGAAGAAGGTGTTTAATATGTTAGCTTTTATTATGAACAAGTGGACAAGAGACCAACCGTAGATTACTCTCAGCCGTTACCCCACAGGCTCGAGAGCACCAAAATACCCCAAAGGGTTACCATTGTCCACTTCCAACTTAGGAATCTGGCCCACCATTACCAAGATTCCCCCAGATCACCAGGCCCGCAACCAAAACTTAAACCAACTGGAGAGTCCGTATCCCGACGGACCCCCCAGGCCAATTTAGCACCAACTCCAAGGACCCCTCCCCCCGCCACCATGAGGATACTTGACCCCCTCAAGTAACCGAAACCCCACCAACCTTAACCGCTATGGCCCGCTCAATTCCCGACTGCAACCCCAGAGCCCACAAATCCATGCCCACCGCGTTTAGATGGACCCCGTCTCCCAAAAGAAATTGGTCACCACCACGCTCCAACTCAAAATGGCGCACGGCCATACCTCCGTTTCGCACAACAAAACCCGACACGGCCCGGTTCACCTTAATCCGGGCTCTATTTATCTTGTCCACCGACCTGGCGTGCCTCCAAGATGTACGAGGAACAATCTCGGACCACACGATCGACATCTCCCGAAACGAAACCCATAACCGGAGCATGTCGTGTTTTATGTCCTGTATTAACTCTCGACAAGGACGAATTCCCAGGTCGTTTCCCCCAACGTGCAGAACCAAAATGTCAGGAGGCCTATCCAGACGAATGCCATTGTGTACCTCCTCCAGGACTCTGTTCCAACTTAAACCCCGAAACCCCAACCACCTGATGACGGCCACGTCCCTGGAAAACCCGAGCTGTCTTCCATCGTGCCTGACGTCAGCCCGTCTCGCGCCCCAGTACACATATGAGTGGCCGACGATCCACACCAACAACGAGGATGGACCTGAAAAACATAAACAACTTAGACAAAAGCCCACACACACAAAATATCAACCGTTCCCAGATGCTCAAGGCCTCACATAACTCCGATAGCGGCCGGATTCCCACCGCCCAATCCTTTGCACCACCTCCGGAGCCAATCCGTTTCGCGCCGCCTCGGTGGCAGCCCCAATCCAGAAAGAATGGGAGGCGAACCTGGCCGCATCTACCCCGATGGCCTTTAAACACTGCCGAAAAACCGCTACAAACTGATATTTGGACAGGAAAGACCCATCCTTGTGACACAACAACGGCCCGTCACCACGCGGATGCAACCTAACAAAAGCCTGCCAGCAACGAATAGGACACATCACAGAACCAGGAACTGCGCCCAAAACAACTTTTTTACCCCGCCCCATCTGATCTGTCTTAGACTTCCGAATCCAAAACTGCATTGACCCTTCGGAAACAAAAACGTCCACCGCCCACAGGCCCCCTTGACGAACCGTAGTGGGCGACACCAATTCCCCAATCCTCAACGCTCCGTAAAAGGCCAAAGAAAAAGCTAAGCGAAAAAGCGCAACCTCGAAGCTGGAAACGCATACGTCACTCAAACGTGCCCCCAACCGCTCCAACATTTCAAAGGACACCGGGCGCCTACAATCTCCTCGGCTGCCTGATCTTCTCAGCCCCTTCGCAGCCTGCTTTACCAGAAAGGACTTTGTCACATCCTGAAAACCCCAAAGCCTGAAACCAAAGGCTAAAGCCGCAATCGTCCTATCCACCTTTGCAGCCGACCATCCCTGATCCGCCCCATGTCTCAACCACAGCAACAATGCCCCCACCTGATCAAAACCCGTACTCCCGACACAGCAAGCCGCCAGCCAACTCTCCCAACTGTTCCATACCGCCTGATAAACCGACCACGTACTCGGGGCTAAGGACGCTTGAATTAAAGGCTCTGCAGCCCGGACACCACGTTCCAGAGTTCCGCCGGGCATTCCAGGCCCGTCTCCTCGGCATCCGGCGCCAGCGACCGGAAACGCTCCCACTGGAAACGAGACAAAGAATCGGCAATGCAATTATTAACACCAGGCACATGCGAAGCTGTGAAATAAGCATTCAGGTGTAAACAAGACAAAACCAACTGCCGAAGCACTCTGATCACCGGGGGAGACGCCGTCGTCAAACTGTTAATGGCGCACACCACAGCCATATTATCACAGTTAAAGCGCACCCTTTTGTTCCGAAATTCGTAGCCCCAAATCTGCACCGCCACCAAAATCGGAAAAATTTCCAACAACGTGATGTTCCGCACCAAACCTGTTTCAACCCAGGCTTCTGGCCACCTGGCCGCACACCAACGGCCCCCAAAAAAGGCCCCAAAACCAATACCGCCTGAAGCGTCAGTGAACAAGTCTAAATCAGCATTGCCCACTGCCTCCTCCATCATCAATGAACGCCCGTTATAACAAGACAAAAAACGGTCCCAAACCTCCAAGTCAGCCTTATGCTCAGCTGACAAACGCACAAAATGATGCGGGGCGGTGACCCAGGCCGTAGCACTGGCCAATCTACGTGAAAAAATTTTCCCCATGGGAATAATTCGACACGCAAAATTCAACTTCCCCAAAAGCGACTGCACCTCACGCAGTGGCAATTTTTTCACACGCCTAGCTCGCGCCACCTCGTCCCTCAATCCCAAAACCTTGTCCACCGGCAACCTAAACTCCCACTTCTCAGAATCGATGACAATGCCCAAAAAAGACAAGCTCGTACACGGGCCCTCAGTCTTACCGGGAGCCAACGGGACCCCGAAGCGCTCCGCTACCCAAACAACTGTCCTTAACAGGACCTCACAACATTGAGACTGCTCAGGGCCTATACACAAGAAGTCATCCAAATAATGAATTACCGAGTCTAAACCAGACACATCCCGCACCGCCCACTCCAGAAAGGAACTGAAAGCCTCGAAATAAGCACACGACAGTGAACAGCCCATCGGCAAACATCGATCAACGTAGAACGCACCGTCCCAATAACTACCTAACAACCTCACGCTATCGGGATGAACGGGCAACAAACAAAAGGCCGACTCAATATCAGTCTTGGCCAACAACGCTCCCTTACCGCAAATGCGCACCCACCTGGCTGCCTCATCAAACGAAGTATAATCCACCGAACAAAGCTCCGGATCAATCCCATCGTTAACCGACCTCCCCTTCGGGTATGACAAATGCTGAATGAGCCGGAACTTATTCGGCTCTTTCTTGGGCACCACGCCCAGGGGTGACACAACCAAATCATCCAAAGGGGGAGTAAGAAACGGACCAGACATCCCACCCAACGCCACCTCTTTGCCCAACTTTTCAGACACCACCGAAGCGTGCAACCCGGCCGATTTCAGGTTCTTCAGCGTCGGCGGTATCGCAAAACCCGGAGCCGGTATAGAAAAACCAACATCAAACCCAGCCCGGAGCAACTCTGCCCCCTCCCTATCGGGATACCTACTTAGATAGGGGGCCATCGCGTCCAACCTCACCGGAGTCGCTCCCTTTGGGATTACCCTCTGGCCTCCCTTTCTTCTTAAAACATTTGGAGGCTCCGTGGGAGGCGCCATTGCAGTGCAAGCACAAATGCTTGAACTTGCAAGTCACCCCGAACTTACATTGGCCCTCGTTGAACTGCCAACACACGCCATGCTTCTGACTTCCGGATTGACCCGCCTGACCCCCGGCTCCCGCAGAGGAACCCTGTCCAAAGCCTTGGCCGGAAGTTCCGGCCCCCCTTGAAAGGATTGACCAAACTTCGTCGGCGCCATTACGCGTAACCACAAACCGATGTCCTTCTGATCCCATCTGATCGCTGGACGAACCGCCTTCCGCTGCCGGAACTGCTCATCATACCTTGACCATGCTTGACCACCATAAACCCTATGTGCCTCCCCTATGGAATCCATATAACAAAACAAGGCTGAGCAATTCTCAGGAGCCTTTTCGCCAATAACACTTGCCAAAATCGCAAATGCCTGAAGCCAGTTCACAAACGTCTGAGGAATAAGTCGCCAACGCCGCTTTTCCTCATCCTCTTTCTTACTATCCTCTTTTTTATTCTTGTCCAAGTTAAATTTCTCCAGTGGTAACAGTGAAAATATCTCCACGTACTCATCTTTCCAAATCTTCTCGCGCACTTCTTTCTTCAAATGCGCCCCCAACGGCCCTTCAAAGCACACATACACCTCACCCCGTGCCTTATCATCCAGCCGAATACCCCCTTCCTTCTCCTTCTCCGTCTGTACTGACACCGAGACCGGCTCGGCCGACCTACCCTGGTCACCCGAACCGCTGCCTAACAACGTTAACCCCGAATCGGACGATCCGACCCAAGCTGACAAAGGGGACGGCCCTGCCCTACCACTGTTCAACCGTGACAACAACTCCCGCACCCCCGACAACAACTCACCCACTCCTTCCCGACTCGTATCCACACGCACCGCGACTCCCTCACCGCGCTCCACACAACCCCCAATCCGATCCACCGAAGTCAAAATCGCCGTCGACAACGCCGGGGACAAACAAAACATAGAATGGTTCTCACCAGGCTGCAGGGGAGCTGCAGTCCCCCCAGCCGCAGACGTCGTCGCCGTCCCGCTGTCTCTTACCTGCGAAGCCGTCTGTGCGTCCACCCGGATGTGGACCTCGCTCCTCACCGATCCAGCTGCTCCGCCCCCAGCAGAGGGGACCGAGCCGACTCCGTCACTCCAGGAGGCCGCCAGGAATCCGTCGAGCCCAGACCCGGACCCGCTGACCACAGCGCTGCCACCTGCCGCCATCCCATAGAGTGGTGCGGGCCCGATCGCAGGTGCATGGGGGGAATGGCGTGCCCCGGCTGAGTCTGGCAGCCCCGCCGAGTCTGGGGTGCCGCTTGCAACTGGGATGCTCCCCCGCTGTCTCGTGGCGCCGCCGGAACCAGGCCGCCCGGGACAGGCGTAACCGCCGCGGCCCGCCGTGCCAATACCACGTCCAGCAGCCGCTCTGGCGCGCGTGGGACCAGACCCCCCAGTGGATGAGGGAGAGGGCCCAACTGCCGCCGCAGGCCCCAGCGCAGCAGGGACGCTTACACGCAGGCGCGCGGCCCGGAGGGTCCCGAGAGGGGCTCCTGCGCCGTCGCTGGGGAGTCGGGGCAGCATCGGGGGATAGCCGCTGAGGGGGGCGTACGCGCCTGGACTGCCGCTCACCAGGCCCAGCCGCTGAGGGATCAGCGCCGCTGCCGCCGCCACCGCTGGAACCGCTCAATACCCCTGCTAACTGTGCCTCCAGCCAGCCGGGCAGCTGCGACGCCGCCGCCGCCCGCAACTGAGAAAGCACTCGCTCTATGGCCGCCATTGCAGGAGGTAACGATGCTCCCTCCTGCTACAGATTCTGTAGAGCGGGAAGTGAACCGCTCCACCCCCCGCTCCCATCATCCCCTTCACCACCACTACCCCTCCCCCTGGAACGAACGACACGCCCCCACCCCTTGTCCCCTGCTCCAAACCCCCTGTCATGGCGGCTTCCACTTACGCCGCCCGGGGGGGATGGAGTGGCGAGCGGCTCGCTCCAGCCTGTCTTTGCGCACAGTGGACAAGTTTAGTGAGATTTTACATAGTCATGTGGCCTAGTAAGCTGTATTTTTTAAACATAATCTCAATTAATAAAAATAGGATAAAAAATATCATAATAGAATTTAAGGGGATAGTGTGAACACCTGTTATTTAGTGCAGTTCATAATATTATTTTCAAAACATGAGTGAGCTTACTTATTTGTTGCTGTCCCTCACATGGACGGTCTGCAAAATCAGGAAAAAGTAGCCCACATATCCTCCTCCATACCACCTCTTTTTGGCCTGGTCGGAGTAGTGTGCATCCCTTTGGTCCCATAGCACTGGCCTTTCTTGGATCAGAACAAGAAGCATCTCCACATTGACTAAGGAAGACATGCTGCAGGATTCCGTGGAGGCATTCTTCTGGGCTGTCTGGAGCAGTTTTGGAGCTAATTAGCATGTCTAAGCTTCGTGATAATGGCTTGGCCCATTTCCTGTCACCTGGAAAACTCTTGCGTATTTCTCGCAAGTCACACGCATGGTCTGTGTGTAATCCGTATTTTTCTCGTCATCATAGACTTTTATTGGCGGATATTTTATCACAGCATGCTGCGATTTTCTCAACCCGTAAAATACGGCCGAGAAATATACTGCTGATTGAAGCTGCCCCATAGAGAAACATTGGTCCGTGTGCAATGCGCTGTTTTTGCACCTCTCCCTCGTCCGTATTTCTCTCTAGTGTGACGCCAGCCTTATAGTGCTATACTTTCTTGCTGCTGCCGGGAGTACCACTGCTGGCCCAACACTTGATTGCAGAGTCCATTTCTCTCTACAGCTAAACTGAACTGCTGCTGTGAAGCATGTCCTCCTCAGGGTATACAAACATTTAAATTACTACAAAAATAGTGATCATTTTTTAACAGCTGGCCTGTTCCTGCTTCCTTAATAGAGAGATACTTTTGGAATAGTTTGCTAATATCCATTGCAATTGTTTAGTAATTTTGGGATTAGAAAACTGTTTGTGGATCCTTAACCCCTTACTGACCTTGGACGGGACAGTACGTCCGAGGTCAGATCCCCTGCTTTGATGCAGGGCTCCGCGGTGAGCCCGCATCAAAGCCGGGACATGTCAGTTGTTTTGAACAGCTGACATGTGCCCGCAATAGCGGCGGGTGAAATCGCGATTCACCCGCCGCTATTAACTAGTTAAATGCCGCTGTCAAACGCAGACAGCGGCATTTAACTACCGCATCCGGCCGGGCGGCCGGATATGAGCGCATCGCCGACCCCGTCACATGATCAGAGGTTGGCGATGCTTCTCCATTTTAACCATAGAGGTCATTGAGACCTCTATTGTTACTGATCGCCGGTAGCTGTGAGCGCCACACACCTCACAGCACACCTGATTTTCTACTACATAGCAGCGAACAGCCGATCGCTGCTATGTAGCAGAGGCGATCGTGCTGTGCCTGCTTCTAGCCTCCCATGGAGGCTATTGAAGCATGGCAAAAGTTAAAAAAAAAAGTTAAAAAAATGTGAAAAAAATGAAAAAAATATAAAAGTTTAAATCACCCCCCTTTCGCCCCAATCATAATAAATCAATAAAAATAATCAAACCTACACATATTTGGTATCGCCGCATTTAGAATCGCCCGATCTATCAATAAAAAAAAGCATTAACCTGATCGCTAAACGGTGTAACGAGAAAAAAAATCGAAACACCAGAATTACGTTTTTTTTGGTCGCCGCGACATTGCATTAAAATGCAATAACGGGCAATCAAAAGAACGTATCTGCACCAAATTGGAATCATTAAAAATGCCAGCTCGGCACGCAAAAAAAAAGCCCTCAACCGACCCCAGATCATGGAAAATGGAGACGCTACGAGTATCGGAAAACGGCGCAATTTATTTATTTATTTTTTTAGCAAAGTTTGGAATTTTTTTCATAATCGCAGGTCAGTTTTAGCATTTAGTGAACCTAGCAAAAAAGCCAAACAAAAAACAAGTATGGGACTGCACTTTTTTTGCAATTTCACTGCACTTGGAATTTGTTTCCCATTTTCTAGTACATGACATGGTAAAACCAATGATGTCGTTCAAAAGTACAACTTGTCCTGCAAAAAATAAGCCCTCACATGGCTAAATTGACGGAAAAATAAAAAAGTTATGGCTCTGGGAAGGAGGGGAGCGAAAAACGAACACGGAAAAATGGAAAATCCCAAGGTCATGAAGGGGTTAAAAATGGATATTTTCTTCACTCCTGTTTTGAAAGTGAAGAAGCAATAACTTATCTTCTAGAACACCATTCTGTTTCGTGAATAAAGGAATCATTGTTGGATGTCTTATGAAAAAGCTATCATTTCACTTAGCAGATAACAAATCTCTTGATTTTCCTCAGTTAAGGTACCGTCACACTCAGCGACGCTGCAGCGATATAGACAACGAGCCGATCGCTGCAGCGTCGCTGTTTAGGTCGCTGTAGAGACGTCAAACACAGCAGCTCCAGAACGATGCAGGAGCGATCCAGTGACGTAACGGCGACTCACTTATCGTTGTAGCTGGTTGTTAGCTCCATGTTAAAACATTGCAGGCATCATTGCTTTTGCTGTCAAACACGACGATACACGCCGACCTGACGACCAAGTAAAGTTCTGGACTTCTAGCTCCGACCAGCGATATCACAGCGGGATCCAGATCGCTGCTGCGTGTCAAACACAACGAGATCGCTATCCAGGACGCTCCAACATCACGGATCGTTGTCGTTCTCGTTGCAAAGTTGCTGAGTGTGACGGTACCTTTAGGGAAAATGTTTGCACCACACAATGTGAAAAATGCACAGCTTTTTATGCGCACCATCTATGTAAATATAACAGCAAATCAGATGTATGTTCCATAAAAGGGATAATTTTTGGACATTTTTTGGTAATTAAGAAGTCTAAAAAGTCTGATACTGCGGTGTGTTAGGAGTCGAGTTTCCTCTGCTGCACAGGGGGAATCTCGATCCGTGTCTGCTGCGGTCTCCCATCCAGCATCGGCCGCAGTGGGGTCTGCTCAGCGGAGATGTTGCTCCCAGCGTCTCGCTGAGGCTGATTCTGTGCATAGGGTCACTACTGCCTTTTCTGGCTTTCCTATGGTACCCTGCACTGATCTGCGGCGAGCAGGCCTCTCTGGGACTAAGTCCTTATTTACACACACTGAGCATGCCCAGGGCAGGGTCTCCCATTGGAGGTCGAGGGCCACATGTTCGGTCACATGCTCAGGTGCTGCAGTACATTCCATTGGTCCTTCTGGAAGGTCCTGAAAGGGCAAAACATGCTCAGGTACTGCAGCACTTTCCATTGGTCCTTCTGGAAGGTCCTGAAAGGGCAAAAACTTCAGTAGCAGCTTCCTGTGCTGCAACTATATAAACTGCGCATGACCGCACGGCCATGCGCTAGTATCGTCTTATGCTATATGCTTTGCGCCAATGTGGTCATGTGTTTGAATGTGTTCAGGGACCCGGCTGAAATAAGCCCCTAGAATGCTGGCACCTCCGGCGAGGAGATTGTTTAAGTGTGTTCAGGGACCCGGCTGAAATAAGCCCCTAGAATGCTGGCATCTCCGGCGAGGAGTTTTGTATGCATGCATGACCACTCACTGCTCACATCTGGGTAGTTGGCCTGCGCCTCTGTGAAAGTCTAACAGGGCACAGAGCTTTCCTCTCGCGGTTACTCTGTGAAGCTAACAGAGTTGGTATATACCGCCATATAGAGCCGCCATTATTTAGCAGCAGGTGCTTTCCTGCACGGTGGATCCCGGGTTGCGAACGCACCAATTCCATTTAATAAATTATATATTTGGTGCGTTCCGCCAACCCTAACACGGTGTGATATTAAAAAAGCTGTTGTGTACTGCCGGCAAACATCCATTTATCCTTATCCAGATATGAGGGGCCAATTTGATATTTATAATACTATGTGTTTCCATGAAAAAGATTCACAGGGGGTGCTCAATACAATTCTATAATCCTGTAATTATAGGCTCAGCAGTGCTTGTGATTCACAGCAAATCATTTCACTGCAAATTTAAGTTTTTGGAAAAATTTGAACGACAATTGGCCAATCTAAAGCAAATGATTTCTAATTAGTTTTCCGGTATATTTTTATTGTAGACTAGTCAGTGCTATATTGTTCAGATACATAGAGAGCTCTAAATCCTCTGCATGAACATAACATTCAATGGTATTTCTTTGCTACTGTCTGCCATTACTAAGTTCAGCTTGAAAGCTTACTTTGATACTTTTTATTTAGTCTAATGTATAAACATTATTTCGTTTGCTCCTTGATTCCCTAAAGTGATGATAACAGGCAGACAAAAGTTCATCATGTTAAGGGAAACTTTCAAAACATTTTTTCCCCCCAAAAAAATTCTAAATATCTTTTAGTGCAATCTCTATAGGAGTCTTTAGTAACCCTGATGCATCACATTCCTAAGTTTAAGGTTTAATGCTCGCTTGTAAAGTATGCGAATCAGGTTTATTCGGTCAAAGTAGAGACACTGTAGAGTCCAAGCCTAAAAACTGAGCATTAATTAAGAAGATAATCCGCACAAAGAAACATGATATTAAAAGGTTTATATTCCCTTTAAATCGAATACTTTGCATTCCGTAAAAGGACAACGTGTTAGTGTTATACCCATGTAGATCCATACAGAAACACACTTGTATGCTCTGTATAAAGATGTTGACAGCGTTTACCAGACTTGTAACAAGAAAACGGACAAAACAATTTTTTGGTTTCCTTGGCAACAGCTTAATTTTAAAAGATATTATATTTCTGACGGCTTAAATGTCATGTCCTCCAGAGACCATAATTTGCCCACTTTTAATGGAAACCGCAGTCTGTAGCACACTGTGCAGTGTCAAACAAATGAAACATTAGCCTAAGTACCGCAGTGTGCTGCAACACTACTTTTATATCAAAGCCAGTAGGCTCAATTTAAAGACTTTCCGGAGAGATCGACTTCCTGCACACAATGGATCTCTATGATGTAGTGATCGGGTGATCTGAAATTACATCTGACATCTGCTTTTATTTTACGTAACTTAGGAAATGACCTTCCAAGAAATTTAGCGAAGATGTTCTATAAGCAATTGGTTAAAGCAGATGGATTCCTCCTTTTTCTTCTGAACTGTCATATGCTGAATATGTTTATGTTGCATGAGATCAAAATGAATTTCAGCATTTATGTTGATGTCTTGGAATTTCTGTATCGATATTCCTGCTGTATTATAATCTGACTTTTATTTAAAATTGCATTTTATTTAAAATGTTAACAACATGTTTTGTTTTGAAATAAAGATATTTAAAGAGTAACTGGGCATTCAAGCAACTTTCCAGAATAAGCTGCCTCATGTGTGCAAAGGTGGAATAATACAATATCTGGCCATTATATTACTGGTATTCTGCTTTTCTTGCTGATTTTACTCTCTGCAGTCTCTGATGCCATGTTCACACGCTCATTCTTTGGTCAGTATTTTGCATCGGTAACTGTAAGGCAAAGCCAGGAGTAGGTAAAAATGTAGACGTGATGCACATGTTTCTATTATACTTTTCCTCTAAATTGTTAACCCTTGCTCTGCCTCTCGTGCGTCACTGCATCCCGCATCCTGCTTACACTTGCACAGTAACATCCTGATGATGTTGCAAGAGCCAGACTATCGATCTGCGCTACCCCTAGAAATGATGATGCCTGCGTGAGATCTCAGGTGGAAAGCAGGTCACAGAACCTGACATCTCGAACAGGTGTCGTCATTTCCAGTGGTGGCGAATGTACATGCGGCGCCCCAGGGTCCTGGTCGTCGCAGTGGTATTGCTTTCCTCTCGGAGAGAGTGAAACTACGTTTGGAGGCAATGAAGGAGAACTCTTTGTCAGATAACACAATGCATGCAACATGTTCACACTCCAGACCAGAAGGGGGAGCTCTAAGCCTGTTTAAGGTGAACTCCCCTATAAGAACATCCTGATCTGGAGGGAAATGGCTCAGTTCCTGTCAGGGAGACAGAGGGAAAGGAAACAGAGGAGTCCTGTGGCCTGAAGTTCTGCAGCTCTTAGGAAACAGACAGAAAGCAGAACATATTTCAGCAAGCGTGAAGGAAAGCAAAGCAAAGGAGAGGATATCAGAGGGAGATCAGCCAGGAGCAGGCTGCTTCCTTCTGAGGCGCAGAAATCCAGTGGCCGGAATACCAAGGGAGTAAGGATCTCTACGCTTTACTTCAGAGACCGTCAGGACAGCTATTTCCACGGTACTTGTCCGACCTATACCCAGGAGGCACGGTGGCAACTCTCAGAGGCTGGGGCATGCTAGAGTCCCTATAAACCACCTCAAGCCACCAGTCATACGGATTTGTCTTATCCTATCTGGGGGACAGAGAGAGAGACATAACATCTACAACAGTTGTGAGGACCTTATGAGAAGCTTAGCAGTAAGGGACTACAACACTGCAGCGCAAAGGAAGGCTACTGATTTCCACCTGGATAAGGGGACTCTAGATTTGCCTCCAAACTGGCCGGACTCTGCCTGCCCTGTGGTCTGGTACCCTGGACTGTGGATGCTAAAGCCTTCAGTAAAAGGTAAAGAGACTGCAACCTTGTGTCCTCATTCTTCACTGCACCTCTCACCATCCACCATCTACACACTGGGAAGCCCTGGGGACATACTTCACCTGTGGGAAGGTATACCATCTAGCTGCCATAACATCACCCCAGTGGACCCCTTAAAGCAGCGTCGGTCACCCTGACCGAATACCTCAGGTGGCGTCATGAACATATCCCTTTCCCATTTACACAAATGTCCCAGGGCCACAGACTGGGTCAGCCACCGTGATATCCCCCTGTAAACCGCAGGACCCGGTACCGAGTACCCCGCTGCCTTTGGGGGCGATCCATACAGGTGGATAGTCCAGCTAGCACAATATCATCATGATATTCCTGCACTTGCATCGTCACCGGGAATGACTGCACGTACCGGGGGAGCAGGTCATAGAGAAGAGTGACCTATTAATCACTGTCAGTGGCCAGCGCTGAGAGAAGAAAGAAGAGTCACTGGAGAGCTGTATATGAAGGGCTATACCATTTAAAAAGAGACTTATAATATAAAAATATGGAAATAATCATCATTACAGATAATTACTATGATCATGTTTCTTTGGGGTCTCCTGACAAGTTGGCTTTAAAGTGGTTGTCTCAAGTTCTCAAATGGTTAAAATTGCACAGTGCTTGCATGACATCTTAAAATTTACCCCTTAGTAAAGGCCCTCTCCATTCTCAAGTACTATAGTGTACAGTGTACAGCTCGATGCTTATGTAAGGGGATCTAAGGCCTGGTATTTACCCCTACCCCTTTAAGAACCGAACCATTTCTCATTGTAAATTGGCTTTATCATATTTGCTGTTATGTCCTGATATGCTGCTATGTTGATGTATTTCTATGTCATCTTTTGTTCTGCTGTGTTCAGTGTTTGTTTTATTATAGGGAAAGTGCAGTACCTTAAGTGGAACACTAGATGGGGTACCATAGTATAGTACGTAGTTATGTATAGGAGGGGTCATCTGCAGTTAAGATAGGGAGGATTTTCTCATTTGGGTCAGTCACATCAGGGTGCCCAAGCCGCCTGCATGGGCTTAAGTGCCCGGAATGTTAGCATTGAAGAGAAGCCCAGCCATCCGCAGAATCGGGCCTGGACAGCAGTAGTCCAGTACAGCAGCTGGAAAGGAGACTGAAGGCAGGAACAGTGACAGTGTGGGGACTTAGGTGGCTCCAGTATGTGGCAACTTATCGCATGGGCTGATGCCCTCAGATCTGGTCCAAAATGGCTGAGGGAACTCTGAAATGCAGTGAGTTCAGATCAGGAGGACGCTGTGTCCCCGCAAACTACAGTACAGATGGGCAGGTCACTTCCCAAGTGGCAACAGACTTCGGAGGCTGATATTCCCATGTCTGGGGCGAAACAGACTAAGAAAGGTCTAAGTGTAGCAGAGCTGAACTGGGAGCATGCTGAGGAACCGTACGGTATGGTTCGACCCAGGTATGTGCTTTGTGACAGAAAGAGAAGTGCAGGGAAAGAGGAGGAAATGTGCAATGTGAAACCTGTTGTAAATGCTGTGAAGAATATGGATGTGCTGTGTAAAGAAAATAGTAAAGTTGTTTGTTTAAAAAATGAAATGGACTGCGTCTCAATCTGTGCAAAACCATCTAAACGAAGCCTACAGCAGAGCAGAGGAGACCCTGATGGCACAGAAAGTGGAGCCACAGGTATGTAAAGTAATGAAAATTATTTTCATGTGATGGAAGGCCAGGGCACCAGTGCTTCAGTGTCCTTGGCCATGACTACGACCCTGGCCATCCCTCACACTTATATTACCGGCCACCATCCAATCTCCTAGTACTGAGCTATTTGGATGTGATTCCAGCCATTTGGTGAGGTAAAGACTTGTTAGAAAGCGCAGTTCCATCTTTCTGTGTCTGTTTTTTTTTGCACTTCATTTTATTTAATCTTTTAATTTCAATATTTTTTTCTAACTTTGAGTTGACATTTTGGGGGGCAGTTAGTAGTATTCCAATTACTATTCTATTCTATTTGGACCTGTTATCCATCAGTGCCTCCCTGTGGTCACATGCTACATAACACTTTAATTTCAATCTATCTGTACCCTACCCTTGTATTACACTCCTGACTGTACATCTGTATATCTGCTTTTGTAAATATATACCTGTATCTTTCTAGTGTGCCTTTCGGCAATTAAATATAAAATTAATCTTGGGCTAATCTTGATTCAAGAATCCCCACATCTGCACGCTCAGTTGGTTATTATACGCTACCCGGGTTGGTTTCTGACCCGATATAAGCCTGCTGTCAGACGAGCTTATTTCGAACGAGGAACTGGTGGCAGCATACTGTACTGTGTTAGTGAGGAGCCCTGACAGCGTCGGCCAGGAGGTATATATATATACTAGATGTTGGCCCGATTCAAAAGCATCGGGTATTCTAGAATATGTATATATGTATGTATGTATGTTGCGCTGTCAGTGGTGTTTAAATCCCACACTAATATCGCTGATTGGCTGATATCCGAGACAGACAGACAATTAGAGCCTTATACAACACAATGGCGGCACTTGACAGCAGTGGAGGACAATGATGATTCCAGAATTCGCGGCAGACTGTGCCCGTCGCTGATTGGTCGAGGCAACCTTTATGACATCATCGTCGTCATGGCAACCATTATGACATCTACGTCGATACTGTGCCCGTCGCTGATTGGTCGAGGCGAATTCGCGGCAGACTGTGCCCGTCGCTGATTGGTTGAGGCAACCTTTATGACATCATCGTCGCCATGCTGTGCCCATCACTGATTGGTCGAGGCCTGGTGGCCTCGACCAATCAGAGACGTGGGATTTCCAGGACAGACAGACAGACAGACAGACAGACGGAAAAACCCTTAGACAATTATATATATACTAGATTGTGGCCCGATTCTAACGCATCGGGTATTCTAGAATATGCATGTCCACGTTGTATATGGACAATGATGATTCCAGAATTCGCGGCAGACTGTGCCCGTCGCTGATTGGTCGAGGCAACCTTTATGACATCATCGTCGCCATGGCAACCATTATGACATCTATGTCAATACTGTGCCCGTTGCTGATTGGCCGAGGCCGCCAGGCCGTCAGATGCGGGATGTCTACGTCCTTTATGACATCATCGTCGCTGTGCCCGTCACTGACAGAGACGCGGGATTTCTACGTCGATACTGTGCCCGTCTCTGATCAGAGACGCGGAATTTCCAGGACAGACAGACAGACAGACAGACAGAAAGACAGACAGACGGAAAAACCCTTAGACAATTATATATATATATATATATATATATATATGTGTGTGAAACACTTTTTTTGTGTTCACCCTTTAGAGCAAGTCCATCTAACCTAAGGATGCTTTCCAGGTGTTGACTGTTTACAAAATTATCATCTTCTACAGTGTCACGTCCTGACTTTTTTGGAGGTCCCATTTTTACATCTTTCTGTCTTTTTAACAATATATTTTGTTTTTAACATTATGTCAATAAATAAAAACCTTTTATTCATTTAATTTGAGTCACTTCATACCTTAATTAGGTAACATGTATAACTATATACAGTATATCGCCAGCCTGGACTGGTGATGTATATCCCCCCTCAGTGGGAGTGCATCAATAACACGTACCTATAAAAGAAGCCTTTCCGGTGACTATTTGCCCTCGGTACAGTTCCCTGACTGACCTGGGGCAAGTGGTGGCACTAGAGAGCCGATCCCTGCTTGGTCCTTCTCTTCCCTCCCCAGAGGTGAGTGAAGTCGACATACCCCTTCCCCTGAGCGATCCATCACAGCGTCCGATACATCGTACAGGAGAGGAGTCATAGACTTATAGCTGAGGATTACTGCTCCTTTTCAGCAGTAAACACAATCTCAGCACACAGACATGACATATCAGTAGTTTTCTGAAATGATAAGTAGATATTAAGTTAAATTCGCAATTTGCACAGTCGCCTATCTCATTATTTCAATGTGCATGTTTTGTAAGAAATGTCAATGAACTTCATGTAACTTTTAAAGGTGTTCTGTTGCCCACAAGTGAATCCTATAAAACTATGCAAAATGATTGGCCTCCACATATTTTATAGCCCTGAGTATAGAAAAATAATAGCATAACCCCGCTGAGAGCACTATTGTTAGAAATAACAATGTAGCTTCCTAGTAAAGTGTATTTATATGTTAATTTCCCTTTGGCAAAATAAATCGCATTGAAAGGGTAACTTTATCATTGCAAAGTAATGTAAAAAAAAAGAATGCTTGTTACCTATCAAGCCAGCGGTGATAACCCCATCCCCCATCATTTAAAATGCTACTAATAATCCTTCAAAACCGTCAATTAACAAATCTGAATTTTTATTCACAGTTCCTCTGAGTTTTGATGAGGCTTGATGATGACGAGCTGGAAATGTGCAGTCAGGCGACGGAGAACATAGAAACAGGTTTTCAATAGAAGGAGTTTGATGATCCAATTTGATGCATGTTTTCATCAAGTTCTGAGCTAAAAGGGTACATCAAGGACAAACCACGTTTAACAGTGCAAAAAGCGCAAACTTTAATAGGTAAACAAATGTTTGCCGCCACTTTTTAACCTTTCAGAAGAGTAAAGATGAAAAAAAGTTTGCCGCTTTACTTAGTAAAAATCGATGAGTCAAAAAGTAATGTACTTCCCAAGTCAATATTAAACAGTGATTCGCTGGCCAGGCGGGCAATTAAGTCCATTTTAAAATGAACCTGAGAAAATCTCCGTGTTGGTTAGATTACAAGATAATTAAATGCACACTTCATTGAGCACAAGGATGGTATTAGAAAACCTAAAGGGTAATGAGCAAGCTGATAATAATATATGCAATGACCATCATGTTTTCCAGCTCCACCACAATATTCTGAATTTATGGCGATGAAATCAGGTGTTTCTCATCTTATAGTGTGCGTCTTGATTAGTTATGTTGTATTAGTGCCTCTTATCTTTAAAGTCTCGACAAAGTTTTGAAGAGTAAATCAAATTAAGCCAATAGATTGTCTTTTGCAAGGAAACATTTGTATCGATTTTTTTTACATAAAAACAATATTTGGTGAACAGCCTAAAGAAGTTGGAATTTTATAAATGTGGCCTAAGAATAAGAGTTGATAAAAAAAAAAATAACTGTTAGTTGCATCTTTATCTGATCCGTGCTTGGGGCGGATTCTGCAGTCATAACTGTAGGCATATAATTCATGTGATCACTGCGGCCAAACACTGAGGAAGTAGTGCTTGGATGTACAGCATGTGACCGAAGAAACTAGGGATTGGCAGCGGTGGTCACATGTCTAATGTATGACTTTATGGTTGCTGACTTCCAGGGACCAAAGGAGTGGCGGGAAAAAAACTAACAGGTAGATATTTTTCTAACTAGTTCGCAACTAACTGCCTGTTCCATCTGACTCTGACTCACAGTGATTACTGACTGCTCCTGCCAGTGATTCAGCTTCTCCACATCAGAAGAGCAGTTCTTCTTCCACTTTTCTCTGTCAGTGCGCCATTTGACGTCATACAGATCGACAGCCGGTTCCATGTAGTTAAGCATGATGTCTGCAGTCACGACCCATCAGCAAAGCCAAAAGTGGGAGAGAAGTCGCTGCTCTGTTGATGTGAAAAAGCTGCAGAATAGCCAGCAGGAGTGGTCAATGTGTGCCAGCAGAGATAGGAATTACCTGCCTGTTATTTCTTCAGCCCGCAGTAAAAAATATTATAGTCCTAGATCTCCAGTTTACAGTGGGGGAAATAAGTATTTGATCCCTTGCTGATTTTTTAAGTTTGTCCACTGAGAAAGACATGAACAGTCTATAGTTTTAAGGGTAGGTTAATTTTAACATTGAAAGATAGAATATCACAAATAAAATCCAGAAAATCAAATTGTATATAAATTTGTTTGCATTTTCCATTAAGAAATAAGTAGTCGATCCCCTACCAACCATTAAGAGTTCTGGCTCCTACAGACCAGTTAGATGCGTCCTAATCAACTGGTTATCTGCATTAAAGACATCTGTCTTACACAGTCACCTTTATAAAAGACTCCTGACTTTTTAACATCTGATTCGCGTTTTGCATAAAAAAAAACAAAACTTGCATGACACCATTTCTCACAGTGCTGAAGCATCAGATAATAGGCTAATGTCTTTTTTGCATTGCCATGTGGACCTCTCCATAATGCCCTGAAGCTATGGTACCGTATGGATTATCATACCCTGTACAGTGGTAGTCAGCATCTGAGCCAACACATCACATCAGCGGTTCATAGTTTATGCAGCAATCGTTTTCCATCTCCAGATTCTCTGGGTAAGGCCGGAGTCACACTACAGTAGAATTTGGCCGAGTGCTATGCGAGAAAACATTGCATAGCCCTCGTCTCAGTGTTAATCTATGGGGCAGCTCACATCACTGTTTATTTTCTCTGCCGTATTCAGTGTGCGTGTAAAATCGCAGCATGCTGTGATTGTCACCGAGACTCGCCAATGCGAGCATATGGGTGCGAGAAAAAAAAAATCGCACAGCACTCAGACCATGCATGTACTCTCCAATTTTTATGCACCAGTGTCTTTTGAAAAGCCAGCAATTCATGTTCCACATATATATATATATATATAACAGAGACCCCTAAGGGAACACACTCATCTAAATTATAAAACTATCACTACAATAATGTATAAGACATAATATAGTGACAGCCCCAGGTGTTCAGTAGTGCAGGATGGCGACCACTCAAAAGAGAGACTAAAAGAAAACCCTAGAAAACCCTAGAAAAACGGACTATCATAAAAATGCTGGACAAGATATATTTAATAAAAATTGCCTTTATTAAATAGACAGTGGCACAAACAGTAGTACTAAATAAATAAAAAGACATCTGGACCATATCTGGACCATGCATCTATTGATTAAAAAATATATTATAAACAATGTAATAACCATAAAACCATTAGAACAGATGCCAGACAACAGAGATCGCATAAAAAATATACATACAGTATATATGTACAATATAAAAATACAATTTGTGATCACATAAGGGACACCCAAAAAAAGGAAAAAAGAAAAAGAAGTAACATAGTAACATAGTAAAATCATTATTAAGGTTCAAGGAAGACTTTGAGTCCATTTAGTTCAACCCATAGCGTAACCTAACATGCCCTAACATGTTGATCCAGTGGAAGGCAAAAAAACTGATGTGGCAAAGAGTAAGCTACACATTGGGGAAAAAAAATCCTTCCCGACTCCACATACGGCAATCAGACTAGATCCCTGGATCAACGCCCTATCAAGGAATCTAGTGTATATACCCTGTAACATTATACTTTTCCAGAAAGGTATCCAGTCCCCTCTTAAATTTAATTAATGAATCACTCATTACATCATATGGCAGAGAGTTCCATAGTCTCACTGCTCTTACAGTAAAGAATCCGCGTCTGTTATTATGCCTAAACCTTTTTTCCTCCTGACGTAGAGGATGCCCCCTTGTCCCTGTCTCAGGTCTATGATTAAAAAGATCATCAGAAAGGTCTTTGTACTGTCCCCTCATATATTTATACATTAAAATAAGATCACCCCTTAGTCTTCGTTTTTCCAAACAAAATAGCCCCAAGTGTAATAACCTATCTTGGTATTGCAGACCCCCCAGTCTTCTAATAACCTTGGTCGCTCTTCTCTGCACCCGCTCCAGTTCAGCTATGTGTTTCTTATACACCGGAGACGAGAACTGTACACAGTATTCTAAGTGTGGTCGAACTAGTGACTTGTATAGAGGTAAAATTATGTTCTCCTCATGAGCATCTATGCCTCTTTTAATGCATCCCATTATTTTATTTGCCTTTGTAGCAGCTGCCTGACACTGGCCACTGAACATGAGTTTGTCATCAACCTATACTCCCAGGTCTTTTTCATTGACGGTTTTGCCCAGAGTTTTAGAATTAAGCACATAATTATACATCTTATTACTTCTACCTAAGTGCATGACCTTACATTTATCCCCATTAAAGCTCATTTGCCATTTATCAGCCTAAGCTTCTAGTTTACATAAATCATCCTGTAATATAAAATTGTCCTCCTCTGTATTGATTACCCTGCAGAGTTTAGTGTCATCTGCAAATATTGAAATTCTACTCTGTATGCCCCCTACAAGGTCATTAATAAATATGTTAAAAAGAAGAGGGCCCAATACTGACCCCTGTGGTACCCCACTGCTAATGGCGACCGAGTCCGAGTGTGCTCCATTAATAACCACCCTTTGTTTCCTATCCCTGAGCCAGCTCTTAACCCACTTACACATATTTTCCTCTATCCCCATTATTCTCATTTTATGTTTCAACCTTTTGTGTGGCACCATATCAAAAGCTTTTGAAAAATCCATATACACTACGTCCACTGGGTTCCCTTGGTCCAGTCCGGAACTTACCTCTTCATAGAAGCTGATCAGATTAGTTCAGTGAAAGCAGAAAATATATTTTTATATTAAAATAATATAAAAAAAATAATTAATATACAGTATATAAAAATGTGCCAAAGTTATTGGATAAAGTAGCCACAAGTGAATTATAATAGTGCAAAATGTGATAAAAAAAATTGGGCAAGAGTTGGTTATTAATGAAATAAAACAATAAAACTCACTCTGTTATGGTGACAATCCAAGTGTAGCAAAGTCAAAATAAATAGTATCGATCCATACTGGTTCGCTCCCAGTGAAAAATGTGCAAAGATAGGGAAAAAGGATTAGGAGGCAATACACCTTTAAGGTCCGCACGATCACAGGTGCGCGCAAACCCTGACGCACATTTCGGAATTGATTCCTTACGAAAAATGCAAAATGTTCAGTTTGTCTGATTTTTCTCTTTATAGGAATATTTTTGAGTAAAATGTAAATTGTTCTTTTATTCTATAAACTCCTGACAACATGTCTCCGAATGTCTCCGAATTTCCAAGCAATAAATTTTGTATTTTTTTTCTGACAAAGAAAAAGGGTCAAAATATAAAAAAAAAGAAAAAATGAGACCTCAAATAATGCAAAGAAAAATGTTTTAACTCAGGAAGAGTTCAGAACTCAATATTTTGTGGAATAACCATGATTTTTAATCACAGCTTTCATGCGTCTTGGCATGCTTTCCACCAGTCTTTCACACTGCTTCAGGCTCAAAAAATTGAAGCAGTTCTTCTTTGTTTGATGGCTTGTGACTATCCATCATCCTCTTGATTACATTCCAGAGGTTTTCAATGGGGTTCAGGTCTGGAGATTGGGCTGCCCATGACAGGGTTTTGATGTGGTGGTCTCTTAATTTTTGCCAGAGCTGTATATAGAAGCAGCTTTTTGGGGGGGGCAGGTGAAAAAATTGAATATGTTTTGATTCATAGATTACTACATGCTTTGTGTTACTTTTGTGTGTTATATAATACTCCAAAAAATTATTATTTAAACATTTTACAATCTTACTCATACATTATCCTGTGTTCTGTGGTACTTTTTTTTTATATATAGCACTCCCAAAAAAGCATTAAAAAAACTGCTGGTTTACATTTCTCACCCATATACTATTCAGTGGTATAGGGTACATTTATGTGATACAGTGAGGAAAAAAGTATTTAGTCAGCCACCAATTGTGCAAGTTCTCCCACTTAAAAAGATGAGAGAGGCCTGTAATTGACATCATAGGTAGACCACAACTGTGAGAGTCAAAATGAGAAAACAAATCCAGAAAATCACCTTGTCTGATTTGGCAAGATTTACTTTGCAAATTATGGTGGAAAATAAGTATTCGGTCATTAACAAAAGTTCATCTCAATATTTTGTTATATATCCTTTGTTGGCAATGACAGATGTCAAACGTTTTTTGTAAGTCTTCATAAGGTTGGCACACACTGTTAGTGGTATGTTGGCCCATTCCTCCATGCAGATCTCCTCTAGAGCAGTGATGTTTTGGGTCTGTTTCTGGGCAACATGGACTTTAAACTCCTTCCAAAGGTTTTCTATGGGGTTGAGATCATGAGACTGGCTAGGCCACTCCAGGACCTTCACATGCTTCTTACGAAGCCACTCCTTCATTGCCCTGGCAGTGTGTTTGGGATCAATATCATGCTGAAAGACCCATCCATGTTTCATCTTCAATGCCCTTGCTGATGGAAAGAGGTTTGCACTCAAAATCTCACGATACATGGCCTCATTCATTCTTTCATGTACATGGATCAGTCGTCCCTGTCCCTTTGTAGAGAAACAGCCGCAAAGCATGATGTCGCCAACCCCATGCCTCACAGTAGGTATGATGTTCTTTGGATGCAGCTCAGCATTCTGTCTCCTCCAAACAAGACAAGTTTTGTTTCTACCAAACAGTTCTACTTTAGTTTCTTCAGACCATATGAAATTCTCCCAATACTCTTCTGGATAATCCAAAATGCTCTCTAGCAAACTTCAGATGGGCTCGGACATGTACTGGCTTTAGCAGGGGGACACATCTGGCACTGCAGGATCTGAGTCCCTGGCAGCGTAGTGTGTTACTGATGGTAGCCTTTTTACGGTGGTCCAAGCTCTATGCAGGTCATTCACTAGGTCCCCACGTGTGGTTCTAGAATTTTTGCTCACCGTTCTTGCGATCATTTTGACCCCACGGGGTGAAATTTTGTGTGAAGCCCCAGATCGAGGGAGATTATCAGTGGACTTGTATGCCCTCTATTTTCTTATTATTGTTCCCACAGTTCATCACACCAAGCTGCTTGCCCATTGCAGATTCAGTCTTCCCAGCCTGGTGCAGGGCTACAGTTTTGTTTCTGGTGTCCTTCGACAGCTCGTTTTCACCATAGTGGAGTTTGCAGTGTGACTGTTTGAGGTTGTGGACAGGTGTCTTTTATTATAATGACAAGTTCAAACAGGTGCTATTACTACAGGTAATGAGTGGAGGACAGAGGAGCATTTTAAAGAAGTTACTGGTCTGAGAGATCCAGAAATCTTGCATGTTTTTAGGTGATCAAATACTTATTTCCCACCATAATTTGCAAAATAAATCTTGCCAAATCAGACAAGGTGATTTTCTGGAGTTGTTTTCTCATTTTGACTCTCATAGTTGTGATCTACCTATGATGTCAGTTACAGGTCTCTCTCATCTTTTTATATAGGAGAACTTGCACAGTTGGAGGCTGACTAAATACTTTTCCCCCCACTGTATTTAATACTCCAAAAAAGATTTAAAAATACAGTATTTGATGGATTACATTTCTCACCCATACACTATTTTATGGACTAGCGTATACAGTCATGGCCAAAAGTATTGACACCCCTGCAATTCTGTCAGATAATACTCAGTTTCTTCATGAAAATGATTGCAAACACAAAATCTTTGGTATTATTATCTTCATTTAATTTGTCTTAAATGAAAAAAACACAAAAGAGAATGAAGCAAAAAGCAAAACATTGATCATTTCACACAAAACTCCAAAAATGGGCCAGACAAATGTATTGGCACCCTAAGCCTAATGCTTGGTTGCACAACCTTTAGCCAAAATAACTGCGACCAACCACTTCCGGTAACCATAAATGAGTTTCTTACAATGCTCTGTTGGAATTTTAAACCATTCCTCTTTGGCAAACTGCTCCAGGTCCCTGATATTTGAAGGGTGCCTTCTCCAAACTGCCATTTTTAGATCTCTCCACAGGTGTTCTATAAGATTCAGGTCTGGACTCATTGCTGGCCACCTTAGAAGTCTCTAGTGCTTTCTCTCAAACCACTTTCTAGTGCTTTTTGAAGTGTGTTTTGGGTCATTGTCCTGCTGGAAGACCCATGACCTCTGAGGGAGACTCAGCTTTCTCACACTGGGCCCTACATTATGCTGCAAAATTTGTTGGTAGTCTTCAGACTTCATAATGCCATGCACACGGTCAAGCAGTCCAGTGCCAGAGGCAGCAAAGCAACCCCAAAACATCAGGGAACCTCCACCATGTTTGACTGTAGGGACCGTGTTCTTTTCTTTGAATGCCTCTTTTCTTCTCCTGTAAACTCTATGTTGATGCCTTTGCCAAAAAAGCTCTACTTTTGTCTCATCTGACCAGAGAACATTCTTCCAAAACATTTTAGGCTTTCTCAGGTAAGTTTTGGCAAACTCCAGCCTGGCTTTTTCTGTCTTGGGGTTAGAAGTGGGGTCTTCCTGGGTCTCCTACCATACAGTCCCTTTTCATTCAGATGCCGACGGATAGTACGGGTTGACACTGTTGTACCCTCGGACTGCAGGGCAGCTTGAACTTGTTTAGATGTTAGTTGAGGTTCTTTATCCAACTTCCGCACAATCTTGCGTTGAAATCTCTTGTCAATTTTTAATTTCCATCCACATCTAGGGAGGTTAGCCACAGTGCCATGGGCTTTAAACTTCTTGATGACACTGCGCACGGTAGACACAGGAACATTCAGGTCTTTGGAGATGGACTTGTAGCCTTGAGATTGCTCATGCTTCCTCACAATTTGGTTTCTCAAGTCCTCAGACCATTCTTTGGTCTTTTTTCTTTTCTCCATGCTCAATGTGGTACACACAAAGACACAGGACAGAGGTTGAGTCGACTTTAATCCATGTCAACTGGCTGCAAGTGTGATTTAGTTATTGCCAACACCTGTTAGGTGCCACAGGTAAGTTACAGGTGCTGTTAATTACAAAAATTAGAGAAGCATCGCATGATTTTTCAAACAGTGTCAATACTTTTGTCCACCCCCTTTTTTATGTTTGGTGTGGAATATATCCAATTTGGCTTTAGGACAATTCTTTTTATGTTTTTTTATTTAAGACAAATATAATGAAGATAATAATACCAAACAATTTGTGTTTGCAATCATTTTCAGGAAGAAAATGAGTATTATCTGACAGAATTGCAGGGGTGTCAATATTTTTGGCCATGACTGTATATCTGTGACATCTAGCAATCCAAAAAAGCGTTAAAAAATTAACTGGATTACATTTCTCACCGATACAGTATTCCGTGTCAGAGGTGCTTTTCTGTGACATCTAACACTCCAAAAAAATTGTTATTTTTTTTTATCTATGCAGTATAACATGCTCAGTGGGTGACAAAGATTGCAGAACCAACCAAAGGAGTGACCGAAGGAATATTGGAGCAAGAAGAACCTGGTGCAACAGCATGGGTGGCAGAAGCTTATAGTCCAGTTCCAGCCATTTTCCTGGAACCACCAAGATCCTAACCCAGGCCGCGTTTTTTACTGCTGGGTTTCTTGCAGACTGCAGACGGGAAAGCCGGGATCCAGAAACTGGTGAGTGGACTGTGGGGCCTAGGCTGGTCGGAATAGACAAGCAGACGAGCCAGATCCAGAGAAATGTTATCGGGCCCACTAGCCACAAGATACCAAGAGTTGGTGTGGTTGTTACTTATGACTGTCAGCGGAGAAGGGGTCCATTAATGAGTTTTGGGACCGGTCATCACATCTCGTTCAACCGTCATGCAGTAGAGATGAAACACTTGCCTCGAAGACTGCAAGAGCTGATGGCTGGAACCTTGATCATGTTCCTTAAAATGGAGGAGTAACATCGCTGGTATGCAGTGGTTGTGATCTCAGAAGGAAGGGAGCATGATGATGAACCCATCTTGAGTAATGATGGGGCCTGGGAGAGGCTCCTTGAGGTGGATCGAGACAAGGCTACTACAATCCCTGAGAGAGGCTCTGTCATTACTGGAAGCCGGGTCCCTTACAGCCCCGGTAACTTGAAATCGGGCTCCAGGAAGCAGGTGGAGACAGTTCCTCTCCAGCATCTAGAGGAAGAAGAAGCGGACACCAAATGAGGCTTTTTGTCTTGCCCTCCTTATAATTTTTTACTGGCTTTCCACTTTGTACAAAGCGTTTATGAGTGTAGAAGTACAGCAAGTACACTTTTGAAATATTTGAATGGAGCCAGCCAGTTGTTGCCTTTCAGGGGTCTATGGATGACTGTTCGTAAAATTTTTTCTTGGCTTTGCACTTTATGAAAAGCCTTTATGAGTACAGAAGTACAAAAACTACATTTTCAAAATATTTACGTTCCAAGATTATTCCTGGATTTAATTACTCATCCATTCAATTTAAAGATGTTATTGGTACATTACGGTGTTATGTAAAACTCTGTAAAAGCGTTAAAAATTTGGCTAGGTAAATTTCTCACCCATACACTATTCTGTGGTCTGTTATAAATTTCTGTGTGATCTGAGCCTCCAAAAAACATCAAAAATGTATCTGGATTTTATTAGTATAATGTGTTCTGGGGTACATTTTATAGGTACGAATATAACCCTCAAAGAAAGGGATAGAAAATTTATCGGAGTTGTATTGCTCACCCATAGAGTATTATGTGTTCTTGGGTACATTTCAATGGCATCTATCCCTCTCAAAAATTGAAAAAAAAAATATTGATATTATATTGGTCATGCACACGTGTTCTTGGGAACATTTTTGTGGTATCTAACCTTCAAGAAAAGTGTTCAAAATTGTTCAAAAATGTCTTGGCATTATATTGCTCATCTATAGGGTATTACGTTATTTTGGGTACATTTCTGTGGTATCTAACCCCTAAAAAAATAATTGAAGAATGCATTGTTATTCTATTGCTTATCCATAAAGTATTACTTGTTCTTGGGTGCATTTTAGTGCTATCTAAACCTCCAAAAAAATTGTTCAAACTTTTTTCAGTATTATATTGCTCATGGATAGAGTATTAAATTTTCTTGGGTACATTTTGGTGGTTTATAACCTTCAAGAAATTTGTACATTTTTTAATACATTTTTTGAGAGCTATATCACAGGAAGATGTAATACCCTATGTGTGAGCAATATAATACTGATAACATTTGAAACATGTGTTTTGAGGCTTATATACCACCAAAATCTATCTAAGAAAATGTAAAACTCTATGGACGAGCAATTTAATACCAATACATTTTTAACCCCTTCATGACCTTGCGATTTTTCGTTTTTCCGTGTTCCTTTTTCACTCCTCTCCTTCCCAGAGCCATAACTTTTTTATTTTTCCGTCACTTTGGCCATGTGAGGGCTTATTTTTTGCGGGACGAGTTGTATTTCTGAATGACATCATTGGTTTTAGCATGTCGTGTACTAGAAAACGGGAAAAAAATTCCAAAAAATTGCAAAAAAAGTGCAATCCCACACTTGTTTTTTGTTTGGCTTTTTTGCTAGATTCACTAAATGCTGAAACTGACCTGCCATTATGATTCTCCAGGTCAGTACGAGTTCATAGACACCTAACATGACTAGGTTATTTTTTTACCTAAGTGGTGAAAAAAAATTCCACACTTTGCTAAAAAAAAAAAAAAATTGCGCCATTTTCCGATACCCGTAGCGTCTCCATTTTTTATGATCTGGGGTCGGTTGACGGCTTATTTTTTGCATGCCGAGATGACGTTTTTAATGATAGCATTTTGGTGCAGATACGTTCTTTTGATCGCCCGTTATTGCATTTTAATGCAATGTCACGGCGACCAAAAAAACATAATTCTGGCGTTTCGAATTTTTTTCTCGCTACGCTGTTTAGCGATCAGGTTAATGCTTTTTTTTATTTGATAGATCGGGCGATTCTGAGCACGGCGATACCAAATATGCGTAGATTTGATATTTTTTTTATTGATTTATTTTGATTGGGGCGAAAGGGGGGTGATTTAACCTTTTATATTTTTTTTATTTTTTCCCATTTTTTTTAACTTTTTTTTTTTACTTTTGCCATGCTTCAATAGCCTCCATGGGAGGCTAGAAGCAGGCACAGCACGATCGCCTCTGCTACATAGCAGCGATCTGCTGTTCGCTGCTATGTAGCTGAAAATCAGGTTTGCTGTGAGCGCCGACCACAGGGTGGCGCTCACAGCTGCCGGCGATCAGTAACCATAGAGGTCTCAAGCACCTCTATGCTTACAATTCTGAAGCATCGCCGACCCCCGATCATGTGACGGGGGTCGGCGATGATGTCATTTCCGGCCGCCCGGCCGGAAGCGGTGGTTAAATGCTGCTGTCTGTGTTTGACAGCGGCATTTAACTAGTTAATAGGCGTGGGCAGATTGCGATTCTGCTCGCGCCTATTACGGGCACATGTCAGCTGTTCAAAACAGCTGACATGTCCTGGCTTTGATGCGGGCTTACCGCCAGAGCCCGCATTAAAGCAGGGGATCTGACCTCGGACGTACTATCCCGTCCGAGGTCAGAAAGGGGTTAATAAGTTTTTATAGGGTTATATACCAAATAATATAACAAAATGTACTCAAGAACACATAATACTGTATGGATGAGCAATATAATACTGATTTTTTTTTAAAGTTTTGTTGCACTTAGTGCATAGCCTTTATGAGTCTAGGAGTAGCAATACATGAAAATTTTAACAGAATGTGTATGACGTTCTTCTTTATGTTTAATACAGAGTGTATCTGAGTCCCTCTGAGTCCCTAATTTTTTGCAGTTTTTGGTTCCTTCATAAATTACTAAGAAATTTCCAATTTTTTATAAAAAAAATAATTTTGGCTTACTTAAATAGGAATATACTCACCCTCGGACGCGCCCTGCTTCTTTTCTATTCCTAATAGGAATATACTCACCCTCGGACGCGCCCTGCTTCTTTTCTATTCCTAATAGGAATATACTCACCCTCGGACGCGCCCTGCTTCTTTCCGGCAGCCTTCCTTCCTAAGAATCAGCGCTTGCAGGACCTTGGGGTGACGTCACGGCTTGTGATTGGTGGCGCGAGTGGTCACATGGGCGGTCGCGCGACCAATCACAAGCCGCGACATCACCGCAAGGTCCTGCAAGCGCTGATTCGAAGGAAGAAAGGCTGCCGGTTAGTACCAGGGCGCGTCAGAGGGTAAGTATAGCGATATTTTTTATTTTAATTCTTTATTTTACACTTAAATATGGATTCCGATACCGATTTCCGATATTGCAAACATATCGGAACTCGGGATCGGAATTCCGATACCAGATTCAGAAGATCACCGACTTCATGGCCGACCCCACACAGGGGTCGGGTTGGGTTTCATGAAACCCAACTTTGCCAAAAGTCGGCGACTTCATGGCCGACCCGTTTCGCTCAACCCTACAGATATGCTTCCAAGGGTCTTCTCCATGCTGTTCTCCTTCTATTCAGTACTTTTTCCATCCATTTCAACATTTCCACTGCCTCCACGGACCTCTTTTGTAGGGTTTATTGGAATAATGCTAGGATTTCCTATTGACTCCAATTATACTCATTATTCAAAGTGAGCATTAGAAATTGTTCGGTTCCAGCAACGAGCACCCAAGCATTTTACTGCTCACTCATCTATTATATTTAAATATAAATTTGTAATAGTTTTTTTTCTGATTTTTTACAGCATTCCACATGCATTACAATTAACCTGTTATGATGAATGAGTGCAACGATTCATGGAGGATTGACTTTGAGTCTAATTTCACGAAATTTGCAAGTCTCCACAAACTTGAACATATAGCAATTTGGTTTGCAAAGGTCTCAAGAAAAGTAATGCCTGACACCATTTCACACCTGACTGAAGACTCAAACAGAAGACAGAAGACATTAGGGGTCTTCCACATAATGCCTTTCAGCTATCACATGGTCTACCGCAGCTAATAAGGATGGACTATTACAGGCAGTATAAAATATGAGGGCCAGAAACGCTACACCATTTTATGCTCATTCAACGTAGATATAGGATGTAAAAGCACATAGGTAATTCATCTTAGGGATAAAAAAGGCTTAATCTGATTGTAGTGTACTACTGCAATGCTGAAGCACATGGAAAAGGGGACTGGAGCACTGGCAGAGAACCCACACTGGACCCAGGTTTAGTGAGTACATGTTACGTCTGTTATTTTAGGTATTTTACAAAGTTTGTTTAAGGTATTTTACAAAGTTTGGGCTAACATTCCAGAATGTGGACATCTCCTTTAATGCTTGTCAAACTGTAGATCTCTCGTTAAACAATAGTATTCAGTAAAGTTGAAAAACATGACCAAAGATCAAACAAAGAGTCCGTGTGTATTGCAAAGTAAATGCACTGATCATATTCAGTTGCACGCACGAGCACAAGAGTCCCTCTGATCTCATATTAAGGTGCTGTAGAATCTTTGTGTGTTGTGTAGTTTTTCGTAAGTCAATGTTACTCGAGGTGAACGTCTCCTTAATATAGAAAATAGCTAAACATACCAACTTTTCTTCCTACTGAAAAAAACCTCCCATGTGACTCTGTTTGAAATCCGAGGCATATGTGGCTGCAATGTGAATCCGTAAAATATAAGTTCATATACAGGATCTCAAGTATAAAACAGTGTAAAATTATTTAGAGAAGGTAAAGTATTGAAGCTGATAAAAGGCAACCGGCTCAATGTCACAATACGTTTGGATTCAAACTGGCAAAATTCTAGAATTGAAAGGATCAGTGTCAACATGTTTGAAAATACTTGTCAGAGTTAGCGGTTATCTCACTCCCAGATGCCGCAGCTTGTCCAAATTAATGATTCAAGCGGTGTCTTAAATGGTAGTCTGTGCCCTTGGGAAGAGAGATGTATAATGGCTACTTAGGATATAACTTTTTTCTTAGTCACCATTTTAAAATTAGGATGACAAATATTCACTGTTTCTTTTATTATTAGCAAAACAAAAACAAAGTGGAAAGAGAGAACTAAATAGAGAGACAGAAAGAATGAAATGCGATGACAAATATTAATTGTGGATTTTTTGATAAAAAAACAAAGTGAAACATAAGATGAAAAGAGAGAGAAAAAATGAAAGAAAAGTGTAGAAAAAAAAGAAAGAAAAAAAAGAAGAAATAGGGAAAGTTACATTATAATGAACGAAAACAAGTCTCAGATTGAAGAGAAATAAATAAGAGTTAGAATTAGATTTATTTATTTCGATGCTCCTCTATTACCCTCTATCACGTCTCTATGCACTTCATAACATTTTATTTTTTTGAATCATTTCATAAATCTGCTGAAAATGGGCTGTACCATTATACCTTTGTCACTTACTGGAAATGAATGCCGTCTGAGATTTCTCCTTAGTCGGTCTTCTTCCATCTCAGAACGTGACCTCATGTTTTTGTATCTCTCATGTCTGAAATTTGTTTCTGTCTAGCATTTGTTTCCTTTATTGTATCTAAGACCCATTTTGCAAAGTGCAGACTCTCCAAATTGCACTGATTACGCTAATTCATTTTAAGGACTAAGAGAAGGTGAAGGTTACTTAAAGAGAATCAGGAAATGATTAGCGCTCATCTCATAGAAAACTTTGTACCTGACTTATTCTTTCCTGAAATGAATTCTCTTAAGCTAAAATATTAACACCATTAACCCCTTAGTGACAGAGCCAATTTGGTACTTAATGACCAGGCCAATTTTTGCAATTCTGACCACTGTCACTTTATGAGGTTATAACTCTGGAACGCTTCAACGGATCCCGCTGATTCTGAGACTGTTTTTTCGTGACATATTGTACTTCATGTTAGTGGTAACATTTCTTCGATATTACTTGCGATTATTTATGAAAAAAATGGAAATATGGTGAAAATTTTTTAAATTTTGCAATTTTCAAACTTTGTATTTTTATGCCCTTAAATCAGAGAGATATGTCATGAAAAATAGTTAATAAATAACATTTCCCACATGTCTACTTTACATCAGCACAATTTTGGAAACAAAATTTTTTTTTGTTAGGGAGTTATAAGGGTTAAAAGTTGACCAGCAATTTCTCATTTTTACAACACCATTTTTTTTTAGGGACCACATCACATTTGAAGTCATTTTGAGGGGTCTATATGATAGAAAATAATGAAGTGTGACACCATTCTAAAAACTACACCCCTCAAGGTTCTCAAAACCACATTCACGAAGTTTATTAACCCTTTACGTGCTTCACAGGAACTGAAACAATGTGGAAGGAAAAAATGAACATTTAACTTTTTTTTGCAAACATCTTAATTCAGAACCATTTTTTTTATTTTCACAAGTGTAAAAACAGAAATGTAACCATAAATTTTGTTATGCAATTTCTCCTGAATACGCCAATACCCCATATGTGGGGGTAAACCACTGTTAGGGCGCACCGCAGAACTTAGAAGTGAAGGAGCGCCGTTTGACTTTTTCAATGCAGAATTGGCTGGAATTGAGATCGGACACCATGTCACATTTAGAGAGCCCCTGATGTGCCTAAACAGTGGAAACCCCCCACAAGTGACACCATTTTGGAAACTAGACCCCTTAAGGAACTTATCTAGATGTGTGGTGAGCACTTTGAACCCCCAAGTGCTTCATAGAAGTTTATAACGTAGAGCCGTGAAAATAAAAAATCGCTTTTGTTTACACAAAAATGATCTTTTCGCCCACAAATTCTTATTTTCACAAGGGTAACAGGAGAAATTAGACCACAAAAGTTGTTGAGCAATTTCTCCTGAGTACGCTGATACCCAATATGTGGGGGTAAACAACTGTCAGGGCGCACCGCAGAGCTTGGAAGAGAAGGAGTGCCGTTTTACTTTTTCAATGTAGAATTGGCTGGAATTGAGATTGGACGCCATGTCGCGTTTGGAGAGCCCCTGATGTGCCTAAACAGTGGAAACCCCCCACAAGTGACACCATTTTGGAAACTAGACCCCTTAAGGAACTTATCTAGATGTGTGGCGAGCACTTTGAACCCCCATGTGCTTCACAGAAGTTTATAACGTAGAGCCGTGAAAAAAAAAATTGCATTTTTTCTACAAAAATGATCTTTTTGCCCACAAATTTTTATTTTCACAAGGGTAACAGGAGAAATTAGACCACAAAAGTTGTTGTGCAATTTCTCCTGAGTACGTCGATACCCAATATGTGAGGGTAAACCACTGTTTGGGCGCACCGCAGAGCTTGGAAGAGAAAGAGTGCCGTTTTACTTTTTCAATGTAGAATTGGCTGGAATTGAGATCGGACGCCATGTCGCGTTTGGAGAGCCCCTGATGTGCCTAAACAGTAGAAATCCCCCACAAGTGACCCCATTTTGGAAACTAGACCCCCCATGGAACTTATCTAGATGTGTGGTGAGAACCTTGAATGCCCAAGTGCTTCACAGAAGTTTATAATGCAGAGCCGTGAAAATAAAAAATATTTTTTTTTCCACAAAAAAGATTTTTTAGCCACCAAATTTTTATTTTCACAAGGGTAACAAGAGAAATTGGACCCCAAAAGGTGTTGTCCAATTTGTCCTGAGTATGCTGGTACCCCATATGTGGGGGTAAACCACTGTTTGGGCACACGGCAGAGCTCGGAAGGAAGGAGCGCCGTTTTGGAATGCAGACTTTGATAAAATGGTCTGCGGGTATTATGTTGCGTTTGCAGAGCCCCTGATGTACCTAACCAGTAGAAACCCTCCACAAGTGACCCCATTTTGGAAACTAGACCCCCCAAGGAACTTATCTAGATGTGTGGTGAGAACTTTGAATGCCCAAGTGCTTCACAGAAGTTTAGAATGCAGAGTCGTGAAAATAAAAAATATTTTTTTTTCCACAAAAAAGATATTGTAGCCCCCAAGTTTTTATTTTCACAAGGGTAACAGGAGAAATTGGACTGCAATAGTTGTTGTCCAATTTATCCCGAGTACGCTGATGCGCCATATGTGTGGGTAAACCACTGTTTGGGCGCACGGCAGAGCTCGGAAGGGAAGGAGCGCCTTTTTGGAATGCAGACTTTGATAGAATGGTCTGTGGGCATTATGTTGCGATTGCAGAGCCCCTGATGTACCTAAACTGTAGTAACCCCCCACAAGTGACCCCATTTTGGAAACTAGACCCCCCAAGGAACTTATCTAGATGTGTGGTGAGAACTTTGAATGCCCAAGTGCTTCACAGAAGTTTAGAATGCAGAGTCGTGAAAATAAAAAATATTATTTTTTTCACAAAAAAGATTTTGTAGCCCCCAAGTTTTTATTTTCACAAGGGTAACAAGAGAAATTGGACCCCAGAAGTTGTTGTCCAATTTATCCCGAGTACGCTGATGCCCCATATGTGGGGGTAACCCACTGTTTGGGCGCACGGCAGAGCTCAGAAGGGAGGGAGCACCATTTGACTTTTTGAGCGCAAAATTGGCTGTCGTATTTGGAGACCCCCTGATGTACCTAAACAGTGGAAACCCCCCAATTCTAGCTCCAACCCTAACCCCAACACACCCCTAACCCTAATCCCAACCTCATCCATAATCCTAATCACTAACCCTAACCATAATCACAACCCTTACCCCAAAACAACCCTAATGTCAACCCTAACCATAACCCTAATCAAAACCCTAAATCCAACACACCCCTAATCCTAATCTCAACCCTAACCTCAAACCTAACCCTAATCCCAATACACCCCTAATCACAACCCTAACCTTAACCCTAATCCCAAACCTAACCCTAATCCCAAGCGTAACCCTAATGCCAACCCTAACCCTAATACCAACCCTAATCCAAACCCTAACCCTAATCCCAGCTCTAACCCTAACTTTAGCCCCAACCCTAGCCCTAACTTTAGCCCCAACCCTAACCCTAGCCCTAGGGCTACTTTCACACTTGCGTCGTTTGGCATTCCGTCGCAATCCGTCGTTTTGGACAAGAAACGGATCCTGCAAATGTGCCCGCAGGATGCGTTTTTTGCCCATAGACTTGTATTGCCGACGGATCGTGACGGATGGCCACACGTCGCGTCCGTCGTGCACTGGATCAGTTGTATTTTGGCGGAGCGTCGGCACAAAAAAAGTTCAATGAAACGTTTTTTTGTACGTTGCATCCGCCATTTCTGACCGCGCATGCGTGGCCGTAACTCCGCCCCCTCCTCCCCAGGACATAGATTGGGCAGCGGATGTGTTGAAAAACTACAGCTGCTGCCCACGTTGTGCACAATTTTCACAACGTGCGTCGGTATGTCGGGCCGACGCATTGCGACGGCCCCGTACCGACGTAAGTGTGAAAGAAGCCTAACCCTAAGTTTAGCCCCAACCCTAACCCTAAATTTAGCCCCAACCCTAACCCTAAATTTAGCCCCAACCCTAACCCTAAATTTAGCCCCAACCCTAGCCCTAACCCTAGCCCTAACCCTAGCCCTACCCCTAACCTAACCCTACCCCTAACCCTACCCCTAACCTAACCCTACCCCTAACCCTACCCCTAACCCTACCCCTAACCTAACCCTAACCTAACCCTAACCCTACCCCTAACCCTAACCTAACCCTACCCCTAACCCTACCCCTAACCTAACCCTACCCCTAACCCTACCCCTAACCCTACCCCTACCCCTACCCCTAACCCTACCCCTAACCCTAACCCTACCCCTAACCCTAACCTAACTCTAACCCTACCCCTAACCCTAACCTAACCCTACCCCTAACCCTAACCCTAACCCTACCCCTAACCCTACCCCTAACCCTACCCCTAACCCTAATTTTAGCCCCAACTGCTGTTCTCCTGCCGGCCGGCAGATGGAGACAGATGGCGGGCGCACTGGGCATGCGTCCGCCATGTTCTGCTGCCGGCGGCCAGGAGGAGCAGCAAGAGGATCCAGGGACCTAGGTGAGCATGCTAGGGCCCCCGAATCCCCCTATTTCTCTGTCCTCTGATGTGCGATCACATCAGAAGACAGAGAATTACACTTTACTTTTTTTTTTTTTTTTTGCGGTCGCCGGTAAACAGTTAATTACCGGCGATCGCAAAACAGGGGTCGGTAATACCGACCCCGATCGTGCTCTTTGGGGTCTCGGCTACCCCCGGCAGCCGAGACCCCAAAGATTCTCCCGGTGCCGGCCGGCGGGCGCACTGCGCATGCGCCCGCCATTTTGAAGATGGCGGCGCCCACCGGGAGACACGAGGAGCATCGGGGGAGCTAGGTGAGTATTGGGGGGCCACCTGGGACCCCTTTTCTCTGTCCTCCGATGTGCGATCAAATCGGAGGACAGAGAAATTAAAAAGAGATCGCTTTTTTTTTTTTTTTTTGCGATCGCCGGTAAACGGTTAATTACCGGCGATCGCAAATGCGGGGTGGGTTAAAAACCCCCCGAATCATGTTCTCTGGGGTCTCGACTACCCTCGGCAGCCGAGACCCCGGAGAAAATCGGCCTCTGGGGGGCGCTATGGACTTTTTCCACAGCGCCGTTAATTAACGGCGCTGTGGTTTAAGTACCCTTAGCGGCCGCCGTTAAAAGGCGTATCGGCGGTCGCTAAGGGGTTAAATTAAAAGTAATTTTTATTTTGTACTCTTGTTGTTTACTGAAGACAGTACTTCAATGGCTGATTGCCACTTGAACACACTTTGCATAATATAATTCCAGAATGTTGCATTGCAATGTTACAAAATATTTTATATATAATACAACCTTACTGAGGTCAATGAAAATTTCCATTTTCAGAGCTTGAAAGAGACCTTTCTAAAGTATTGTATCCCCAATGAAAAAAAACCTTAAAGATCTTCATTAGTGTTGAGCGATACCGTCCGATACTTGAAAGTATCGGTATCGGATAGTATCGGCCGATACCCGAAAAATATCAGATATCGCCGATACCGATATCCGATACCAATACAAGTCAATGGGACATCAAGTATCGGAAGGTATTCTCATGGTTCCCAGGGTCTGAAGGAGAGGAAACTCTCCTTCAGGCCCTGGGATCCATAGGGATGTGTAAAATAAAGAATTAAAATAAAAAATATTGATATATTTACCTCTCCGGCGGCCCCTGAACTCAGCGCGGGTAACCGGCAGGCTTCTTTGTTCAAAATCAGCGCTTTTAGGACCTGAGAATCACGTCCCGGCTTCTGATTGGTCGCGGGCTGCCCATATGACCGCCACGCGACCAATCACAAGCCGCGACGTCACCGCAAGCTATTAACGCGCTCATTTTTAAAAATGAGCGCGTTAATGGCTTTCAAAGACGTAGCGGCTTGTGATTGGTCGCGTGGCCGCGACCAATCACAAGCCGCGACGTCACCACAAGCTATTAACGCGCTCATTTTTAAAAATGAGCGCGTTAATGACTTTCAAAGACGTAGCGGCTTGTGATTGGTCGCGGCCACGCAAAATGAGCGCGCTAATAGCTTGCGGTGACGTCGCGGCTTGTGATTGGTCGCGTGGCGGTCACATGGGCGGCCCGCGACCAATCAGAAGCCGGGACGTGATTCTCAGGTCCTAAAAGCGCTGATTTTGAACAACGAAGCCTGCCGGTTACCCGCGCTGAGTCCAGGGGCCGCCGGAGAGGTAAATATATCAATATTTTTTATTTTAATTCTTTATTTTACACATCTCTATGTATCCGATACCGATACCCGATACCACAAAAGTATCGGATCTCGGTATCGGAATTCCGATACCGCAAGTATCGGCCGATACCCGATACTTGCGGTATCGGAATGCTCAACACTAATCTTCATTGATCTTCAAAGATCTTCATTGTTCGTTGTGAAAACATCTTAAACTCTAGATGTTGTGTTGTTTAATTTAACAGTTTAATAAGAGGCAAATCTACGTTTTCCTGCACCCGGGACAAGAATTCAGTTTGGAACCCCTCCTAAACAAAGATTAAGTGATTTGAGTTGTCATTCATCAGTAATGAGCGAGCACTAAAATGCTCGGGTACTTGTTACTCGAGTCAAGCAAATCGTAATGCTCGGGTACTCGACCCAAGTAACAAGTATTATGGAAGTCAATGGGAAACTCGAGCATTTTTCAGGAGCCCTCCCCTGAGAGGTCTGGGGGAGGGTCTAAAAATTGCTAAGATGAAAACAGGATTGAAATGGCATGTTGAAGATTCCTAAAACCATCTGTGAATCCCAGGTACCTACTGGAAACAGAGGCATAGCTAGGGTTTTGGTTCAGGGGGGGGGGGGGCGAAGCTTCTGAGTGGGCCCCTAACCAGGTAACCTTGATTACAACTGGGTGACACCCTAGTAGTGGAGGAGAACGTCAGCAGATGACCGCGCTATTACTGAAGATAATCTTTATATAAAGACCAACATAGATATTACTGCCATATGGTCAGTGGTAGATACCAGCCCTACAGAACATGTAAGAGATCACAGCACAGTTACAGATAATGACTTACCTCTGACGTTCTTTCTGATGGAGTCGTTCGCTTTTCACTTTTCCATCTGGCCAAGACCGACATGACCACTTCTTCCAGCCTCGACTCGGCTGCAGAGAATACAACAAAAACACATTTCACTTCTCATATTCCAGCCCCCATCACCATCTATCTCCAACCTGCACAAACTCCTCATCCTGCTAATACCCCAATACTGAGCCGCTGCTGCCGAATGTGTCCCTATTACTGCACCTACTGTATGGTTCTCTGTGCCATCTAAATTCTAAAGCATCCCTCTATAATATAGTAATGCTGGGCACAAGTGCCCTTGAAAATAGTGCCCACATTTTGCTCCCTAGAAAGTAATATTGCCCTGTGTGCCCCTCTGCCAATCACAGTAACCTGAGTTCCCCTATAACAATAAGTGCCCTCTTTACATTTAATAATGTCTCGAGTCCCCCCTGTACAGCTGCCCTATACACAGTATGATGCTCTCTTATACACAGTATAATACCTCCTCACTGTATGGTACCACCCACACAGTATACTTAGTATACTTAGTAGCCCCCAAACTGTTTCATGGCTCCAACACTGAATGATAGCCCCCTCACTGTAATCTCCACACTGAAAGATAGCCCCTAAATAGCCTCCATATAGTATAATGCACGAGATCGTCCTAAATATAGTATAATGCACTCCACATAGGCCTACTCTATAATGTATAATGCACCCCATAGGTAGACTCTATAGCATAAGGCAGCCCCCATAGGCAGACTCTATAGCACAAGGCAGTCCCCGATAGGCAGACTCTATAGAACAAGGCAGCACCAATAGGCGGACACTATAGCACAAGGCAGCACCCATAGGCAGACTCTATAGCACAAGGCAGCACCCCATAGGCAGACCCTGTAGTATAAGGCAGCATCCCCATAGGCAAACCATGTAGTATAAGACAGCACCCCCATAGGCAGATCCTGTAGTATTAGGCAGCACTCCCATAGGCAGACCCTGTAATATAAAGCAACACCCACATAGGCAGACCCTGCAGTATAAGACTGCACCCCCATAGGCAGACCTTGGAGTATAAGACAACACTCCATAGGCAGACCCTGTGGTATAAGGCAGCATCCCCATAGGCAAACCATGTAGTATAAGACAGCACCCCCATAGGCAGATCCTGTAGTATTAGGCAGCACTCCCATAGGCAGACCCTGTAGTATAAAGCAGCACCCACATAGGCAGACCCTGCAGTATAAGGCAGCACTCCCATAGGCAGACCCTGTAGTATAAAGCAGAACCCCATAGGCAGACCCTGTAGTATAAGGCAGCATCCCCATAGGCAAACCATGTAGTATAAGACAGCACCCCCATAGGCAGACCCTGTAGTATAAAGCAGCACCCACATAGGCAGACCCTGCAGTATAAGGCTGCACCCCCACAGGCAGACCTTGGAGTATAAGACAGCACTCCATAGGCAGACCCTGTAGTATAAGGCAGCATCCCCATAGGAAAACCATGTAGTATAAGACAGCACTCCCATAGGCAGACCCTGTAGTATAAAGCAGAACCCCATAGGCAGACCCTGTAGTATAAGGCAGCAGCCCCATAGGCAGACTCTGTGTTATGGACTGGCGGAACGCACCAAGTAAAGATGATATGAAACTAGGTGCGTTCGCAGTCTGAGGTCCACCGTGCAGGTAAAGACCCTGCTGCTAGTAAGACGGACTATATGGCGGTACAAAGTATACACACATGGGTTAACTTCACCCTGCGTGAAGGAAGCGATCCTGTTGCGTCACAGGACCGCGGTACCGCACATAGAGCGCGAGCAAGAAGTCAGCGAGCACAACCCCTACTCAGGATTGAAGCCCGATTAGACACTTGCTGGCACAACACCGCAACTGGGTGTGTAAGGAAACTATTAAATAGTATATAAAGGCACGAGAGTGCGTGCGGTGCCGCACTGACGGATGCCACTAACCACCCAGGCTTGGGTAAGGAAAGCGCAGAGGAAGCGCACGGCGCCATACTGGCAGACACAACAACTGGACGCTGTGATGTGTGTTACGTGCAGATGGCTAGTCGGGCGCTAGATAGCTACCATCATCCGCGAGCAGTCAACAACACTAGGGAGGGATACTTAGGAGCTTTCATCCATCGACATACATCCGTCTACACACACACATTATATCAAGACAATACTAGCGCATGGCCGTGCGGTCATGCACAGCTTATATAGTTGCAGCACAGGAAGCTGCTACCGAAGTTTTGCCCTTTCAGGACCTGCCAGGAGGACCAATGGGATGTGCTGCAGCGCCTGAGCATGTGACCCTCGATCTCCAACGGGTGATCTTGCCCTAGGCATGCTCAGTGTGTGCAAATAAGGACTTAGTCCCAGAGAAGCCCGCTCGCCGCAGAACAGTGCAGGGTACAACAGGAGAGCCAGAAAAGGCAGCAGTAACCCCCTGCACAGAATCAGTCCCAGCAAGACGCTGGGAGCGACGCCTCCGCTGAGCAGAGCCCACTGCGGCCGAAGCAGAATGGGGGACCGCAGCAGACACGGATCGAGATTCCCCCTGTGCAGCAGAGGAAACTCGACTCCTAACACTCTGTAGTATAAGGCAGCACCCCCATAGACAGACCCTGCAGTATAAGGCAGCACCCCAAAGGCAGACCCTGCAGTATAAGGCAGCACCCCCATAGGCAGACTCAGTAGTTTAAAACAGCACCCCATAGGCAGACCCTGTAGTATAAGGCAGCACCCCATAGGCAGACCCTGTAGTATAAGGCAGCACCCCACAGGCAGACCCTGTAGTATAAGGCAGCACCTCTATAGGCAGACCCTGTGGTATAAAGCAGCATCCCCATAGGCAGACCTTGTAGTATAAGGCAGCATGTCCATAGGCAGGCCCTGTAGTATAGGGCATCACCCCATAGGAAGACCCTGTAGTATAAGGCAGTACTCCATAGGTAGATCATGTAGTATAAAGCAGCACCCCATAGGCAGACCCTGTAGTATAAGGCAGCACCCCACAGGCAGACCCTGTAGTATAAAGCAACATCCCCATAGGCAGATCCTGTAGTATAAGGCAGCACCCCATAGCATTATTCCCCCCTCCTAGGGCCCCCCCTCCTTGAGCCTCACTACGCTCAAAAGCTGCAATAAGCAGCGGAGCCCGAATGTGCTCCACAGGCTCCCAGGTTCTATCCTCTGGGCCGTGACCCTTCCAGTCCACCAGATAAAATTTCTTGCCACGTACCACCTTGCACCCCACAATAGCATTCACCTCAAACTCATCCGTGAATGAACCCGATGTCCCAGCAGATGACTCAGAAAACCGGGACAAATGAACGGGCTTTAAGAGGGAAACATGAAAAGTATCGGTGATACCAAGGCATGGAGGAATAGCCAAACGGTAGACCACAGGGTTGACCTGTTCCAGAACCTTAAACGGGCCAATGTAGCGAGGAGCAAACTTAGTGGACTCAACTCGCAGCCTGATGTTACGGGCGGAGAGCCACTTTAAGTCGCCAGGAGCAAAGACCGGAGCGGGGCGCCGGTGTGTATCAGCCGAAACCCTCATTCTCTCCTTGGAGGCCCGGATGGCATCCTGTGTGCGGTCCCAGATGTCACGTGCCTCCACCGCCCAGTCTGCCACCCTAGAATCGGTGGATGACACGGGCATGGGCACAGGGACACGCGGATGCTGGCCGTAATTAAGGAGAAAGGGAGTTTGACCAGTGGAATCGGCTACGGCGTTGTTCAAGGCAAATTCCGCCCAAGGTAGCAAAGATGCCCAGTCATCCTGCCTAGCAGAGACGAAATGTCGCAAATATGTCACCAGAGTCTGGTTGGTTCTCTCCACCAACCCATTCGTCTCGGGATGGTATGCAGAGGAGAGGTTTAACTCTATGCTGAGTAAACTGCAGAGCTCTCTCCAAAACCGAGACGCGAACTGGGGACCCCGATCGCTGAGAATCTTATCAGGCATACCATGCAATCGGAAAACGTGCTTAATGAGCAACACCGCCAAGGCCCGTGCTGAGGGTAACCGAGGAAGCGGCACCAAATGCACCATCTTAGAGAAATGGTCGGTGACAACCCAAATAATAGAGCAGCCACGCGACTTGGGTAAGCCCACCACAAAGTCCATCCCGACCATCTCCCAGGGCCTGTCTGCCACCGGTAGAGGGTAAAGCAACCCAGCAGGCCGTTGCCGAGGAGACCGATTCTGGGCGCAAGAAACGCACGCCTGAATATAGTCCCTGACATCTCGGGCCATATGCGGCCACCAGTATGTTTTCGCCAAAAGCTCAGATGTCCTCTTGGTCCCAAAATGCCCATCCACTCTGGAGGAGTGAGCCCAAGAGAGAACCTCTGGTCGCAAGTTAGCTGGTACGAAAGTCTTGCCCGGGGGCACAGACTCTAGCGAAACCGGAGCTACAGTTCTCAGGCTCTCAGAAGGGACAATAAGCCGAGGCTCCTCCTCCTCCTCCTCCGATGACACTACGGAGCGGGAGAGAGCGTCAGCACGAACGTTCTTCTCCCCGGAGAGGAAATGGAGTGTAAAATGGAACCGGGAGAAGAACAGGGACCATCTAGCCTGGCGAGAATTCAGACGCTGGGCCGTTTGTAGATTTACCAAGTTCTTGTGGTCAGTGAAGACTTGGAAGGGAAAGCGAGCTCCCTCCAAGAGATGTCTCCACTCTGAAAAAGCCAACTTCATGGCTAGCAACTCCCTGTCCCCGATGGAGTAATTCCTCTCCGCTGGTGTGAAGGTCTTGGAGAAGAAGAAGCAAGGATGCTTCCGACCTTGAGCATCCTTTTGGAAAAGGACTGCTCCAGCACCAATGGATGAGGCATCCACCTCCAAGATAAATGGTTTATCAACATCGGGGCGATGTAGGATGGGAGCCCTAGCGAAGTGTGACTTAATCGAGAGAAAGGCTTTGGAGACCTGCTCTGACCACAACTTGGGATTTGCTCCCTTCTTGGTGAGGGCAACCAAGGGAGCTACCAAAGTTGAGAAGTGTGGAATGAACTGGCGATAGTAATTAATGAACCCCATAAAGCGCTGCACCGCTTTATGAGAATGGGGTTCCTGCCAGTCCATTACAGCCTGTAGCTTGGCAGGATCCATAGCCAAACCCTGGGCAGAGATGATATAACCAAGGAAAGGCAAGGACTCCTGCTCAAACACACACTTCTCCAACTTGGCGTAGAGGGAGTTTGCCCGAAAGAGGTCGAAGACTTTGCGAACATCTCTCCGATGGGAGTCAATATCTGGAGAGAAGATGAGAATATCACCAGATAGACTACGACCGAGGTGGTGAGCATATCCCGGAAGATGTCGTTCACAAAGTCTTGGAAAATGGCTGGGGCATTACAGAGCCCGAAGGGCATCACCAGATATTCATAGTGCCCATCCCTGGTGTTAAAAGCCGTCTTCCATTCATCCCCCTCACGGATGCGAATCAGGTTGTAAGCACCCCGCAGATCTAACTTAGTTAATATCCTCGCTCCCCGTAGCCTATCAAACAGCTCAGATATCAGGGGTAATGGGTACTTGTTCTTATCGGTGATGGCGTTAAGACCCCTGTAGTCTATGCATGGCCGTAAGTCTCCAGTCTTCTTCTGTACGAAGAAGAACCCAGCCCCTGCCGGTGACACTGACTTCCTAATGAATCCTCTTGCCAGATTCTCTTGGATGTACTGAGACATTGCCTCCGTCTCCGGGAGAGATAACGGATAGACTCGACCCCGGGGAGGCTCAGCACCAGGCAAGAGGTCAATAGGACAGTCATAGGGGCGGTGAGGCGGAAGGGTCTCCGCAGCTCTTTTGGAGAACACGTCTGCATAGGACCAATAGTGCTCGGGGAGAGAGGAAAGATCTGCGGGTACCTGTGTAGTAGCAACCTGAACGCACTCCCTCTGACATCTACCCTCGCAGGATTTACTCCATCCCAAAATTCTCCCAGAGGACCACTCAATATGATGGTAGCGAAGCCATGGTATCCCCAACAGGACCTCATCAATTCCCTCTGGAATGACTAATAGGGAGATTATCTCCTGATGTGATGGAGACACAGAAAGTGTGAAAGGAATGGTTTGGTGGGTAATCTGTGAGGGTAGTGTTGACCCATTTACCACTCGAACGGTTACAGGCTTGGCGAGCATCACCAAGGGTATTGCGTGACGCTGGGCAAAAGAGGAAGACATAAAATTACCCTCTGCCCCAGAATCCACGCATAGCTCGACCATAAGAGTGGATGGGCCTATGGTAATTGTCCCCTTGAAGGACTACTTTGAGGCAAACGTCGCCGTGTCTAGTGTACCTCCTCCAACTGCCACTAGACGCTGACGTTTCCCCGACCGCTGAGGACCCTTGGAGGCAAGATGTCCTGACTGCTGGCAAACATGACGGACCCTATGTGCACGGGCGGACTGAGATTTGGATCCCGCTCGTGTCACCTCTAAGGCCTCATGTGACTCAGGTGCCTGGACTGGAGATTCCAAAGGTTTGGTGAAGGTGGGAGCCAGCCGAAACCTCTGCCTACACTGGGCTCGCTCTAACCTCCGCTCGTTAAAACGGAGGTCAATACGAGTAGAGACAGTTATTAACTCCTCCAGTGTGGCAGGAATCTCCCTAGTGGCCAGAGCATTCTTAACGTGATCAGCCAGGCCCCTCCAAAATATGGGGATAAGGGCTTTATCCGACCACTCCAGCTCAGAAGCTAAAGTACGGAAGCGGACGGAAAAATGGCTGACCAAGGACTCACCCTGAGTTAATGCCAGTAGTTGGAGCGCTGTGTCATGGGTGACTTGAGGTCCTAAAAAGACCTTTTTCAGAGTGCTCAGAAACAACGGAGCACTCTGCACCACATGATCACCACGCTCCCACAGCGGCGTAGCCCACTCCAACGCCCTGTCCGACAAGAGAGAGACAATAAATCCCACCTTAGCCCGCTCTGTAGGAAAACGTGCAGCCAGGAGCTCGAGGTGGATAGAGCACTGACTCACGAATCCCCTACAAGTTTTGCAATCTCCAGAAAATTTTTCTGGCAACGGGAGGCGGGATAATGTCGGAACTGGGGTGGCAGTGGACAAGGTTGCTGCAGCCACGCTAGCAGCCTGTACAGCAACTGCGGTAACATCCACAGCTGAGGTTGAGCTCTCGAGAGCCGTCAACCTACCCTCCAGCTGCTGGATATACCGCAAAGATTGCTGAATGTCCGCCATTTACTAGCCAGACCGTGGCGCTAGTATTATGTTATGGACTGGCGGAACGCACCAAGTAAAGATGATATGAAACTAGGTGCGTTCGCAGTCCGAGGTCCACCGTGCAGGTAAAGACCCTGCTGCTAGTAAGACGGACTATATGGCGGTACAAAGTATACACACATGGGTTAACTTCACCCTGCGTGAAGGAAGCGATCCTGTTGCGTCACAGGACCGCGGTACCGCACATAGAGCGCAAGCAAGAAGTCAGCGAACACAACCCCTACTCAGGATTGAAGTCCGATTAGACACTTGCTGGCACAACACCGCAACTGGGTGTGTAAGGAAACTATTAAATAGTATATAAAGGCACGAGAGTGCGTGCGGTGCCGCACTGACGGATGCCACTAACCACCCAGGCTTGGGTAAGGAAAGCGCAGAGGAAGCGCACGGTGCCGTACTGGCGGACACAGGAACTGGACGCTGTGATGTGTGTTACGTGCAGATGGCTAGTCGGGCGCTAGATAGCTACCATCATCCGCGAGCAGTCAACAACACTAGGGAAGGATACTTAGGAGCTTTCATCCATCGACATACATCCGTCTACACACACACAATATATCAAGACAATGCTAGCGCATGGCCGTGCGGTCATGCGCAGCTTATATAGTTGCAGCACAGGAAGCTGCTACCGAAGTTTTGCCCTTTCAGGACCTGCCAGGAGGACCAATGGGATGTGCTGCAGTGCCTGAGCATGTGACCCTCGATCTCCAACGGGAAATCTTGCCCTGGGCATGCTCAGTGTGTGCAAATAAGGACTTAGTCCCAGAGAAGCCCGCTCGCCGCAGAACAGTGCAGGGTACAACAGGAGAGCCAGAAAAGGCAGCAGTAACCCCCTGCACAGAATCAATCCCAGCAAGACGCTGGGAGCGACGCCTCCGCTGAGCAGAGCCCACTGCGGCCGAAGCAGAATGGGCGACCGCAGCAGACACGGATCGAGATTCCCCCTGTGCAGCAGAGGAAACTCGACTCCTAACACTCTGTAGTATAAGGCAGCACCCCCATAGACAGACCCTGCAGTATAAGGCAGCACCCCAAAGGCAGACCCTGCAGTATAAGGCAGCACCCCCATAGGCAGACTCAGTAGTTTAAAACAGCACCCCATAGGCAGACCCTGTAGTATAAGGCAGCACCCCATAGGCAGACCCTGTAGTATAAGGCAGCACCCCACAGGCAGACCCTGTAGTATAAGGCAGCACCTCTATAGGCAGACCCTGTGGTATAAAGCAGCATCCCCATAGGCAGACCTTGTAGTATAAGGCAGCATGTCCATAGGCAGGCCCTGTAGTATAGGGCATCACCCCATAGGAAGACCCTGTAGTATAAGGCAGTACTCCATAGGTAGATCATGTAGTATAAAGCAGCACCCCATAGGCAGACCCTGTAGTATAAGGCAGCACCCCACAGGCAGACCCTGTAGTATAAAGCAACATCCCCATAGGCAGATCCTGTAGTATAAGGCAGCACCCCATAGGCAGACCCTGCAGTATAAGGCAGCACCCCACAGGCATACCCTGTAGTATAAAGCAGCACCTCCATAGGCAGACCTTGTGGTATAAAGCAGCATCCCCATAGGCAGACCTTGTAGTATAAGGCAGCACCCCATATGCTGACCCTATAGTATAAGGCAGCACGTCCATAGGCAGGCCCTCTAGTATAGGGCATCACCCCATAGGAAGACCCTGTAGTATAAGGCAGTACTCCATAGGTAGATCATGTAGTATAAAGCAGCACCCCATAGGCAGACCCTGTAGTATAAGGCAGCACCCTCATAGGCAGAACTTATAGTGTAAGGCAGCACTCCCATAGGCAGACCCTGTAGTATAAGACAACACCCCAAAGGCAGACTCTGTAGTATAAGGCAGCACCCCATAGGCAGACCCTGTAGTGTAAGGCAGCACCCCACAGGCAGACCCTGTAGTATAAGGCAGCACCCCCATAGGCAGACCCTGTAGTATAAAGCAACATCCCCATAGGCAGAACCTGTAGTATAAGGCAGCACCCCATAGGCAGACCCTGCAGTATAAGACAGCCCCCATACAAAAACAGTAACAGCAGGTGCCGGGTTGTGACATCATCATGCCTGCTGTCAGTGTCGGCGTCAGTGACATCAGACGCTGACAGAAGGATGATGGGAGAAAGAGCGTAGCTCTCCTTCTTTCATCAATGCCGGCTAAGTGCTGAAACAACTGACGTTGCGATGTCGGGCGGGGGACTCACTGCTGGCACCGGCCCCCTGCCTGCTCAGGGGCCCCATAGCGGCACAGCAGGGAGATCAATTCTCCCTGCTCGGTCACATAATGTAACTGTATTGACGCGCTGTGGGTGCTGATACAGTTACAGTAGCGTAGCTCCAGGTGGGCCCCCTCTGAGCACTGGGCCTGGTGCAAAGTCCCCCTCTGCCACCCCGGTAGCTACGCTACTGGCTGGAAGCAATGTTATGAGAGCAGCATGCCATTTTTGCAGACAAAAAATTAAGCATACAAAAGCACAATTTAAATGGATTTGTCTGGAATAAATGTTAAGCATTATTTCCAGGATAATGACTTGTATATAAGACAAAATAAATAATAGAAAAAAATGCTCCGCCACATGTTGGACGATGTTCACACATAGTCTTTTTGCACGTTTGCATTGCTTTGGTGAAAGAAACATTCTGCAGAAAATGTAATGTTATCATTTTAATACCTTATCTGTCCATGTGGTGTGTGAGACATGATCAGACACATTCTGTTTAGTTTAGGAGTGACTCTGAAAGTCACTTTTTTTTCAGGGCCATTAGACTGTCATCACTATTTGTAGAGGGCCATCAGGCGACCCTTAGTATTGTTAGAGGCCCAGCAAGTGGTCCTCATTATTATCAAAGGGCCATCAGGTGGCCATTACTCTACTTTTAGAGGGCCAGCAGCCACCCTTCACTAAGCATTTTTGGAGGGCAGAAGATGGCTATGGTTCAAATAGCCGTATATTGCTACTGCAATATAATTTATCCATCTGAGGTGGACATTTTTTTTTCTTACTAATAATGTAAAGTTTGAAACATGGAGAGCCAGCAAGCTGCCCTCGCAATTTATAGAGGGACAGCAGGTGACAGGTGACCCCCACTATTTTTAGAGGGCCAGCAGGCATCTCGTGAACAGATGAGACCAAGATAGAGTTTTTTTTGGAAAAGCAAATCATTCTACTGCTTACTGTAAAGGGAATGAGGCCTGCAAATAAAAGAACACATTAGTGACAGTGAAATATGGTGGAGATTCAAAGATATTTTGGGGTTGCTTTGCTGCTTCTGGCCCTGAGTGCCTTTACTGTGTTCAAGAAATCATGAAATGTGAAGATTGCCAAAGGATTTTGGGTTGCAATTTTGTGACCGAAGTCTAATAGCTGGGTTGTCATCCTAGGTAATTTGTCTTTCAGCAGGACAATGACCCCATACATACTTAAAGAAATACTCAGAAATAGATAGAAACAAAGCACTCGAGAGTTCAGAAGTGGTAATTCCAGCTCCAGTAGCGTGAACTGTCCCACTACCACCTCTTACATACAGATGCTAAATAGAAACTGTGTCTGGACACATTTAGGCTGGTTTCACATTTGCGTCTGTGCATGCAGCGTTTGCTCCACATAGATCTGCATATGTCATGCGTACATATATTTAACATGGTGTAGGCATGGGCATGCATTTGTATGCGTTTAATGCTTTTTTGCGGTGTGCGGCTGGGCATGGCAAACGCAACATGTTGTGCAGGCTTGTGCATATGCGCAGGCTTGTGCATGCGGATGAGTGCATAAAAAATGCATTACTCTCTATGGGAACGCATGCGTACGCATGTCCTTGCATATGCATGTCAAGGAACTGATTGAGACACTCCCATTAAGAAATGCCCTCCTCAAAATATCATAAAAAACGCAATCACAGGCAAAAAACGCATACTAACGCATGCACACACAGCGTTTTTAATGCTGTCATGCATAAGTTGATGCGGATAAAAAATGCTGCGTAAATATGCATTTGTATATGTTTTGGCATGCGTTTGTGTATGCACATGATACACTGCGCAAATATACGCAAATGTGAACTTAGTCTGTCAGTTAATTCTGCCTGCTTTGATGAATTTTTAAATACAGATCACCATAAAAAACATGAATAGGTCAATGAGTCCATGGAATGAGCAGCAGCAAGATTTAGGATTAATAAGGCAAAAATTCCTGACTTGATGTCTGTCATACGCTATACCTAGTGCCACACCTCACCCAACACAAAGTGCAGATAAGAGCGGTATTAGTGTAGAAAATAGAAGGGATTTGAACTGTCCCTGAAAAGATTTTTGTTGTACATGGCAGCAACATGCTCTGGATGAATGCAAGTAACACTGACTGCTTTGATGAATTTCTAAATACAGATCCCCATAAAAAAAACATGAATCGGTCAATGAGACTATGGAAAGAGCAGCAGCAAGGCTTAGGATTTACAAGGCAAAATTCCATGGCTAGATGCCCGTCATATGCTATCCCTACTAAGGCAGCACACTGCAGTGCTAAAACATGCAAACATGAAACATGAAAATTGAACTGCATTACTGCACTAGAAATATGAAAAAATGAGAGCATTTAGCACATAAATTATCCAATTTATGTGTACCTGGTAGCCACATTAGGGCATCTCTCTTACCAGGTCCTTCACTTGCCTTTCCTCGCTGAGAATAAACGTCTTCATCTGAATGGGTACCACATAAACTAATGTGGCTTCCAGGTACACATAAATTGGCTAATTTATGCGCTAAAAGCTCTCATTTTTTCATATTTCTAGTGCAGTAATGCAGTTCAATTCTGCTCAATTCTGAGCAGCCAATCGCAGCCTTTCTCATTGTTTCAGCCAATCAATTTGGCTGAAACAGTGAGGTCCCAGCCTAGGATCGAGTACCGATGTACTCGATCCTAGGCCAGTGCCTGGCAATGCCAGGCATGGGCCCAAACCCCCCCAGGATTGGCGCGATCGAGATCGATCGATCGTGCCAATCGCAGGGCACAGCAGCGGTGTTACCGCTCTGTGCCCTGCCTGTACCTGCGCGCTCTGCAGCCCCGGGCCATGGCTCCGGATCCCCTGCCATGGCTCCGGAGCATTCAACTCTGATTGGCGCGATCAACGATCACATCGATCGTGCCAATCGTAGTACACAGCGGTGTTACCGCCGCTGTTACCGCCGCTGTGTCCTGCCTACCTGCGTGCTCTGCAGCCCCGTGTTCCCTGCCATGGCTCCGGATCCTTCCAGTCTGATTGGCGCGATCGATGTGATCGTCGATCGCGCCAATCACAGAGCACAACAGCGGTGTGACCGCGCTGTGCCCTGCTGGTGACCCTCCGGTGACCTGCCTATGATCGGAGCTGTGAGCTCCGATCATAGGCTGGTGCATAGCAACACCAGCGTCACCAGGGCTTTCTTTGATTGGTGGGATCGATGTGATCATCGATCCCACCAATCACAGGTCACAGCAACGGTGTGACCGCTCTGTGACCTGTCTCACCTGCCCCTGACCTGTGTAACTGCTCTGAAGGAATCCTCACACTTGGTGAGGATTCCTTCAGAGCGGTCACGCTGCGAGATCCCCTCCTGTGCTGAGACTTGTGGTGACACCACAATTCTTGCTAAAGAAAGAAGAGAGAAAAAAGAAGAGAGAAGAAAGAAGAGAGACTACAAACCGTAAGTGTTGATACCCCGATCCCGGCCCGATCTCTATTCATCCCCCCTTCTCCCATCCCCCCTTCTCCCATCCCCCCTCCTTGCGTCGTATCCGTGCCCAAATTTAGCAGCCGCCGAGCGTTGAATGGTGACGCAGTTCACCTATCAACACTCGTGCTCGCTTTTTTTTCACCCCCTTAGCGCCGCCGAGCGTTGATTGGTGACGCAGTTCACCTATCAACACTCGTGCTCACTTTTTTTCCCCATCCCCGTGCGCTCCCCCAGCCGCCGCGTCTAATCACATTCCCATTCGCACACCCAGCAGACGCAGGAACTCTGATAAGTGAACCGTGTAACTTATCAGAGCTCTCGTGCCTGGCGTTTTTTCCACATCCCCGTTCATACACCCAGCAGGCGCCGAAATTTGATAAGTGACGCGGTTCACTTATCAGAGCTAGGGCCTGCTGTTTTAGACTTTTCCTTTCACAGGTATTTTTTTCTCCCCTTTGCTTTTTTTTTCTTTAGCTTTTTCTTTTTAGAACAGTTTGCACCAAACACTATCCCCCCACACGTACACATAGTTACCAATAAAGTACACAAAAGCACCATACTCACAAAAAAAAGTCCAGTTCGTCCCGTTCGTCCCAACAGCGCTATTCAGCGGAGGAGGCATATGCTTTCCTTGCCTCTGACACTGATAGCGAGGGAGAGGATCCCACTTTTCTTTATTTTTCTGATTCTTCCTCATCCTCTTCCTCATCCTCTTCCCCCTTCTCATCTTCCTCCTCCGGCCCTGCGGAACCGCCACGCAGACGCCGCAGGACAGAAGAAGTGCCCATCATTCATGAAGATGAAGATGAGGCAGGGCCCACTCCTGAAGATGAACCAGCGCGCCCCTCTTCGGACCCCGTATGGACCTCGTCCCCCGAAAATTACGAGCCACTGATTCCTGATTTTGTGGCAGAATCAGGAATCAGGTTTGACACCACCGGCCTCACAGAAATAGACTTTTTCCAAGTCTTTTTCTCTGAGGATTTTGTTAACCTTATGGTGGAGCAAACTAATTTGTACGCTCGTCAATTTTTGGAGCAAAACACTGGTTCATCATATTCTAACTGGTCTCCTGTAGACGCAGTTGAAATGATGCAGTTTTGGGGCCTGATGCTTCATATGGGGCTCCTGAAGAAGCCAGAAGTTCGGCAATATTGGAGTGTTGATATTTTATTCAACACTCCAGTGTTCCCATAGGCAGACCCTGTAGTATAAAGCAGAACCCCATAGGCAGACCCTGTAGTATAAGGCAGCATCCCCATAGGCAAATCATGTAGTATAAGACAGCACCCCCATAGGCAGATCCTGTAGTATTAGGCAGCACTCCCATAGGCAGACCCTGTAGAATAAAGCAGCACCCACATAGGCAGACCCTGCAGTATAAGGCTGCACCCCCATAGGCAGACCTTGGAGTATAAGACAGCACTCCATAGGCAGACCCTGTAGTATAAGGCAGCATCCCCATAGGCAAACCATGTAGTATAAGACAGCACCCCCATAGGCAGATCCTGTAGTATAAGGCAGCACTCCCATAGGCAGACCCTGTAGTATAAAGCAGAAACCCATAGGCAGACCCTGTAGTATAAGGCAGCAGCCCCATAGGCAGACTCTGTAGTATAAGGCAGCACCCCCATAGACAGACCCTGCAGTATAAGGCAGCACCCCAAAGGCAGACCCTGCAGTATAAGGCAGCACCCCCATAGGCAGACTCAGTAGTATAAAACAGCACCCCATAGGCAGACCCTGTAGTATAAGGCAGCACCCCATAGGCAGACCCTGTAGTATAAGGCAGCACCCCACAGGCAGACCCTGTAGTATAAGGCAGCACCTCTATAGGCAGACCCTGTGGTATAAAGCAGCATCCCCATAGGCAGACCCTGTAGTATAACGCAGCACCCCATAGGCAGACCCTGTAGTATAAGGCAGCACCCCACAGGCAGACCCTGTAGTATAAGGCAGCACCTCTATAGGCAGACCCTGTGGTATAAAGCAGCATCCCCATAGGCAGACCCTGTAGTATAAGGCAGCATGTCCATAGGCAGGCCCTGTAGTATAGGGCATCACCCCATAGGAAGACCCTGTAGTATAAGGCAGTACTCCATAGGTAGATCATGTAGTATAAAGCAGCACCCCATAGGCAGACCCTGTAGTATAAGGCAGCACCCTCATAGGCAGAACTTATAGTATAAGGCAGCACCCCATAGGCAGACCCTGTAGTACAAGGCAGCACCCCCATAGGCAGACCCTGTAGTATAAAGCAACATCCCCATAGGCAGACCCTGTAGTATAAGGCAGCACCCCATAGGCAGACCCTGCAGTATAAGGCAGCCCCCATACAAAAACAGTAACAGCAGGTGCCGGGTTGTAACATCATCATGCCTGCTGTCAGTGTCGGCGTCAGTGACATCAGACGCTGACAGAAGGATGATGGGAGAAAGAGCGTAGCTCTCCTTCTTTCATCAATGCAGTCAGTTATGACGGCTAAGTGCTGAAACAACTGACCTTGCGATGTCGGGCGGGGGACTCACTGCTGGCACTGGCCCCCTGCCTGCTCAGGGGCCCCATAGCGGCACAGCAGGGAGATCAATTCTCCCTGCTCGGTCACATAATGTAACTGTATTGACGCGCTGATACAGTTACAGTAGCGTAGCTCCAGGTGGGCCCCCTCTGAGCACTGGGCCTGGTGCAAAGTCCCCCTCTGCCACCCCGGTAGCTACGCTACTGGCTGGAAGCAATGTTATGAGAGCAGCATGCCACTTTTGCAGACAAAAAATTAAGCATACAAAAGCACAATTTAAATGGATTTGTGGTCCTCATTATTATCAAAGGGCCATCAGGTGGCCATTACTCTACTTTTAGAGGGCCAGCAGCCACCCTTCACTAAGCATTTTTGGAGGGCAGAAGATGGCTATGGTTCAAATAGCCGTATATTGCTACTGCAATATAATTTATCCATCTGAGGTGGACATTTTTTTTTCTTACTAATAATGTAAAATTTGAAACATGGAGAGATAGCAAGCTGCCCTCTCAATTTATAGAGGGACAGCAGGTGACAGGTGACCCCCACTATTTTTAGAGGGCCAGCAGGCATCTCGTGAACAGATGAGACCAAGATAGAGTTTTTTTGGAAAAGCAAATCATTCTACTGCTTACTGTAAATGGAATGAGGCCTGCAAATAAAAGAACACATTAGTGACAGTGAAATATTGTGGAGATTCAAAGATATTTTGGGGTTGCTTTGCTGCTTCTGGCCCTGAGTGCCTTTACTGTGTTCAAGAAATCATGAAATGTGAAGATTGCCAAAGGATTTTGGGTTGCAATTTTGTGACCGAAGTCTAAATGTACCTTCACACATAACGATATTGTTAACGATATCGTTGCTTTTTGTGACGTAGCAACGATATCGTTAATAAAATCGTTATGTGTGACAGCGACCAACGATCAGGCCCCTGCTGGGAGATCGTTGGTCGCTGAACAAAGTCCAGAACTTTATTTCGTCGCTGGATCTCCCGTGGACATCGCTGGATCGGCGTGTGTGACACCGATCCAGCGATGTCTTCACTGGTAACCAGGGTAAACATCGGGTAACTAAGCGCAGGGCCGCGCTTAGTAACCCGATGTTTACCCTGGTTACCATCCTAAAAGTAAAAAAAACAAACACTACATACTTACCTACCGCTGTCTGTCCCCGGCGCTGTGCTCTGCACTCCTCCTGTACTGGCTGTGAGCGTCGGTCAGCCGGAAAGCAGAGCGGTGACGTCACCGCTCTGCTTTCCGGCCGCTGTGCTCACACAGCCAGTACAGGAGGAGTGCAGAGCACAGCGCTGGAGGACAGACAGCGTAGTTAAGTATGTACTGTTTGTTTTTTTTTACTTTTAGGATGGTAACCAGGGTAAACATCGGGTTACTAAGCGTGGCCCTGCGCTTAGTTACCCGATGTTTACCCTGGTTACCGGCATCGTTGGTCGCTGGAGAGCGGTCTGTGTGACAGCTCTCCAGCGACCAAACAGCGACGCTGCAGCGATCCGGATCGTTGTCGGTATCGCTGCAGCGTCGCTTAATGTGAAGGGGCCTTAATAGCTGGGTTGCCATCCTAGGTAATTGGTCTTTCAGTAGGACAATGACCCCATACATACTTAAAGAAATACTCAGAAATAGATAGAAATAAAGCACTCGAGAGTTCAGAAGTGGTAATTCCAGCTCCAGTAGCGTGAACTGTCCCACTACCACCTCTTACATACAGATGCTAAATAGAAACTGTGTCTGGACACATTTAGGCTGGTTTCACATTTGCGTCTGTGCATGCAGCGTTTGCTCCACATAGATCTGCATATGTCATGCGTACATATATTTAACATGGTGTAAGCATGGGCATGCATTTGTATGCGTTTGCATGCTTTTTTGCGGTGTGCGGCTGGGCGTGGCAAACGCAACATGTTGTGCAGGCTTGTGCATGCGGATGAGTGCGTAAAAAATGCATTACTGTCTATGGGAACGCATGCGTACGCATGTCCTTGCATATGCATGTCAAGGAACTGATTGAGACACGCCCAGAAATGCCCTCCTCAAAATATCATAAAAAACGCAATCACAGGCAAAAAACGCATACAAACGCATGCACACACAGCGTTTTTTATGGTGTCATGCGTAAGTTGATGCGGATAAAAAATGCTGCGTAAATATGCATTTGTATATGTTTTGGCATGCGTTTGTGTATGCACATGATACACTGCGCAAATATACGCAAATGTGAACTTAGTCTGTCAGTTAATTCTGCTAGCTTTGATGAATTTCTAAATACAGATCACCATAAAAAACATGAATAGGTCAATGAGTCCATGGAATGAGCAGCAGCAAGATTTAGGATTAATAAGGCAATAATCCCTGACTTGATGTCTGTCATACGCTATACCTAGTGCCACACCTCACCCCACACAAAGTGCAGATAAGAGCAGTATTAGTGTAGAAAAAAGAAGGGATTTGAACTGGCCCTAAAAAGATTTTTGTTGTACATGGCAGCAACATACTCTGGATGAATGCAAGTAACACTGACTGCTTTGATGAATTTCTAAATACAGATCCCCATAAAAAAACATGAATCCGTCAATGAGACTATGGAAAGAGCAGCAACAAGGCTTAGGATTTATAAGGTAATATTCCATGGCTAGATGCCCGTCATATGCTATCCCTACTAAGGCAGCACACTGCAGCGCTAAAACATGCAAACATGAAACATGAAAATTGAACTGCATTACTGCACTAGAAATATGAAAAAATGAGAGCGTTTAGCGCATAAATTAGCCAATTTATGTGTACCTGGTAGCCACATTAGGGCATCTCTCTTACCAGGTCCTTCACTTGCCTTTCCTCGCTGAGAATAAACGTCTTCATCTGAATGGGTACCACATAACCTAATGTGGCTTCCAGGTACACATAAATTGGCTAATTTATGCGCTAAAAGCTCTCATTTTTTCATATTTCTAGTGCAGTAATGCAGTTCAATTTTCATGTTTCATGTTTGCATGTTTTAGCGCCGCAGTGTGCTGCCTTATTTGTTTGACTTTATACGAGTTGGTGACTCTAGGTTCAGCACCTGTTCACACTTATTCTATGTTTGGATGTGACGGTCAGTTTTTTGAAATTTATGCAATCCCTACTGTCACACCTCAATCACAGAAGACGTTTTGTCATGACTTTGTGGATGGTTTCTGCTCCCTGATTGGCTACTGGAATGTACATATATTAGGATATTTCAGAGCCCCCCAATAAACAAAAATTACACTCCTCCACTCCTCTGAACTTGACCACACCATAGACAAAATGCAAATAAGAATGTTATTATCATAACAGAATAGAATCTCTTTGAATTAGCCCTAAAAATGATTACATTAATGTAGCAGCATTACTATTTCTTTTACCCTGCTGGGGAACATAGTGGAGTATTTTGCATCTACTCACAAACAGCTAAAATTAGTGGCAGACACCATGAAAAGTGGTATCAAATGACCCACAGTTAAAATTTGCAAATGGCACAGCAGCAATTAGCCATCTGGATCTGGGCCAGCATTAACAGTTTTAAATTGAAGTTTGAATGAAGACCTGGTGGTTAAGGGAGCCATGTAAGCCTTCTTTTGTGGGAGCCCTGTTACCTCATGCAACCGTTCCATTTTTTATTTTTATTTCCAGCCACACTCACATGGCACAAACAGAAGTTTAATATAGTATTATTATAGGTAGAAAAATGTAAGGAAAGTGACACAGGAATTGGGTGAAAGTAAGTGCCAACCCGCTTGTCTTGGAGCCCCAATTCTACCGACAACACATATTAGGAAGACCCAACTTGAATTCTCCACATTTCAAAAAATTATTCTCACATACCACAAATGTGGCATCAATTTCCACAGAGTTGAAACAGTATACAGTAATAGGCCTCTGACACACCTTCCACTGCAGGCAACCCATCAGATGGAGACCCAAGTTGGAGTCTCCACAATCCAAAAAATTATTGTCACACACTACAAAAGTGGCCTCAATTTCCACAGAGTAAATATAGAATAACAGGCATCTGACACACCTTTCACTACAGTCAACCCATCTGATGGAGACCCATCTGTGAGTCTTCATATTTCAAAAAATTGTTTGTAAGATCAGCAGCAGTAGCAACAAGAGGCATAGAAACCAAGAGAATGGTGTGACAGACTGCAATGACACAAGAACAATGCATGACAAAAAAAGACAATGAGTTCTGAGAGAATGCTGGCTGCCAGGCAAAATCCTCCAAGGCAATCCTCCAAGGCAAAATCCTAGGGTGAAAGCGCAAATAGCGTCTTATAGGGTCATATAAATAAAGTTCTTAATTTAACTTTAATTATGCTTTAACAATGAGTCATAAAACCAAAAAGCATGAAGAAAATGATAATTTGTGGATATTTCCCACACTGCTGTGTACAGAAGATGTCAAATCTCAACTATTCATGCAAGTGTTTTTTATTCAGCACGTTTAAAAGTGTCGAGCACTTGTTCCTCAGGAAATGACCACAAACAAATATCAGACATATAAGGTTGTACACATTGCTTGTTTGTTATATCCTGAAGAAGTGCTAACACTTTGAGATGTGTTGAAATAAAACCAAAGACTTGAATAAATTGTTGATTTTACATAATCTTTACATGGCAGAGCAGGAGAGATCCATATATTATCCTTATCTTCAAAACCTCCAAGGCATGACAGGCGAGCTCAGGCCACTCTTCCATTTTTGAAGACCAAAATGCAAATGGGTCCAAACCCCCCAGATGGCATTGCTATTGTTCTCCGCAAGCCTTATTTGCTAAATCTCCATACTGGCCCAAGCTATGGTAAAGAACATATTGCACCAGTGCTTGTTGCTGCTATCACAGTCGCTGCAACATGTGCAGAGTGGATTTCCACCATGTCAGAACATCTCAAATGAAATGATTGACCAGTATGCTGAAAGACCTCTGTAACAAGGCAATTTGATGATCTGCAGGAAGAGATCATCAGAAGTGAGTACCCTGCGACCGTGCATTTTTGCAGAGGCGCATCCAGGCAGGGATAGCAGCAGAGAAATTGCTGTACTACCAGGTTGAGAATGTGAGCCATGCAACACACTTTTGTGAGGTTGCCCTGGCATAGGAACACCACAAGGTTTGCATCGTCATCACACGTAGCCTTCACTGGCTCTAGGTTCAGTGGAGACAGTCATTGCTCTAACTAGGCCTGGAGGGCACAGGAGGAGGCCCTAGAGGTAATGGAGGAGCCAGAGGCAGCGATGGAAGTAACATAGTAACATAGTAACATAGTAACATAGTTAGTAAGGCCGAAAAAAGACATTTGTCCATCCAGTTCAGCCTATATTCCATCATAATAAATACCCAGATCTACGTCCTTCTACAGAACCTAATAATTGTATGATACAATATTGTTCTGCTCCAGGAAGACATCAAGGCCTCTCTTGAACCGCTCGACTGAGTTCGCCATCACCACCTCCTCAGGCAAGCAATTCCAGATTCTCACTGCCCTAACAGTAAAGAATCCTCTTCTATGTTGGTGGAAAAACCTTCTCTCCTCCAGACGCAAAGAATGCCCCCTTGTGCCCGTCACCTTCCTTGGTATAAACAGATCCTCAGCGAGATATTTGTATTGTCCCCTTATATAATTATACATGGTTATTAGATCGCCCCTCAGTCGTCTTTTTTCTAGACTAAATAATCCTAATTTCGCTAATCTATCTGGGTATTGTAGTTCTCCCATCCCCTTTATTAATTTTGTTGCCCTCCTTTGTACTCTCTCTAGTTCCATTATATCCTTCCTGAGCACCGGTGCCCAAAACTGGACACAGTACTCCATGTGCGGTCTAACTAGGGATTTGTACAGAGGCAGTATAATGCTCTCATCATGTGTATCCAGACCTCTTTTAATGCACCCCATGATCCAGTTTGCCTTGGCAGCTGCTGCCTGGCACTGGCTGCTCCAGGTAAGTTTATCATTAACTAGGATCCCCAAGTCCTTCTCCCTGTCAGATTTACCCAGTGGTTTCCCGTTCAGTGTGTAATGGTGATATTGATTCCCTCTTCCCATGTGTATAACCTTACATTTATCATTGTTAAACCTCATCTGCCACCTTTCAGCCCAAGTTTCCAACTTATCCAGATCCATCTGTAGCAGAATACTATCTTCTCTTGTATTAACTGCTTTACATAGTTTTGTATCATCTGCAAATATCGATATTTTACTGTGTAAACCTTCTACCAGATCATTAATGAATATGTTGAAGAGAACAGGTCCCAATACTGACCCCTGCGGTACCCCACTGGTCACAGCGACCCAGTTAGAGACTATACCATTTATAACCACCCTCTGCTTTCTATCACTAAGCCAGTTACTAACCCATTTACACACATTTTCCCCCAGACCAAGCATTCTCATTTTGTGTACCAACCTCTTGTGCGGCACGGTATCAAACGCTTTGGAAAAATCGAGATATACCACGTCCAATGACTCACCGTGGTCCAGCCTATAGCTTACCTCTTCATAAAAACTGATTAGATTGGTTTGACAGGAGCGATTTCTCATAAACCCATGCTGATATGGAGTTAAACAGTTATTCTCATTGAGATAATCCAGAATAACATCCCTCAGAAACCCTTCAAATATTTTACCAACAATAGAGGTTAGACTTACTGGCCTATAATTTCCAGGTTCACTTTTAGAGCCCTTTTTGAATATTGGCACCACATTTGCTATGCGCCAGTCCTGCGGAACAGACCCTGTCGCTATAGAGTCACTAAAAATAAGAAATAATGGTTTATCTATTACATTACTTAGTTCTCTTAGTACTCGTGGGTGTATGCCATCCGGACCCGGAGATTTATCTATTTTAATCTTATTTAGCCGGTTTCGCACCTCTTCTTGGGTTAGATTGGTGACCCTTAATATAGGGTTTTCATTGTTTCTTGGGATTTCACCTAGCATTTCATTTTCCACCGTGAATACCGTGGAGAAGAAGGTGTTTAATATGTTAGCTTTTTCCTCGTCATCTACAACCATTCTTTCCTCACTATTTTTTAAGGGGCCTACATTTTCAGTTTTTATTCTTTTACTATTGATATAGTTGAAGAACAGTTTGGGATTAGTTTTACTCTCCTTAGCAATGTGCTTCTCTGTTTCCTTTTTGGCAGCTTTAATTAGTTTTTTAGATAAAGTATTTTTCTCCCTATAGTTTTTTAGAGCTTCAATGGTGCCATCCTGCTTTAGTAGTGCAAATGCTTTCTTTTTACTGTTAATTGCCTGTCTTACTTCTTTGTTTAGCCACATTGGGTTTTTCCTATTTCTAGTCCTTTTATTCCCACAAGGTATAAACAGCTTACACTGCCTATTTAGGATGTTCTTAAACATTTCCCATTTATTATCTGTATTCTCATTTCTGAGGATATTGTCCCAGTCTACCAGATTAAGGGCATCTCTAAGCTGTTCAAACTTTGCCTTCCTAAAGTTCAATGTTTTTGTGACTCCCTGACAAGTCCCCCTAGTGAAAGACAGGTGAAACTGCACAATATTGTGGTCGCTATTTCCTAGATGCCCAACCACCTGCAGATTTGTTATTCTGTCAGGTCTATTAGATAGTATTAGGTCTAAAAGTGCTGCTCCTCTGGTTGGATTCTGCACCAATTGTGAAAGATAATTTTTCTTGGTTATTAGCAGAAACCTGTTGCCTTTATGGGTTTCACAGGTTTCTGTTTCCCAGTTAATACCCGGGTAGTTAAAGTCCCCCATAACCAGGACCTCATTATGGGTTGCAGCTTCATCTATCTGCTTTAGAAGTGTTAGATACAGAGGTGTATCCCAAAAAGTTTGGAGATTGCAAGACTTGTGGAGCAGCCCCTTGAATGCCTGCCCCAATCACCAGTGCCCAGTCAGTGATATGTAACGCTCCTGCCCATGGTTTCTTGTCCAGGTGTCAATGGTGAAGTGCACCCTGGTAGACAGGTTTTTTCAGGGAACTTGTGATGCTTTCTGCACCATGCTGGTGTAGCACAGGCACATCTTTGTTAAAGAAGTAATGGCGACTGGACAACTGGGAATGGGGGGCTGTGATGGTTATAAACTTTCTGAAACCGTCTGTATCCACCAGGTTGAAAGGCAGCATTTCTGTGACCAACAGTTTGGAGATGGTGGAGTTCAAGCTCTTAGCTTTGGCATGTGTAGAGGGAAACATTTTTTTATGTGACCACAACTGTGGGACAGAGGACTGGCTGTTGTGCTGAGAGAGGGTGGAGTAGGGCAAACAGGACAAGCTGATGGACTGTGAGTAAGGTGCATGCAGATATGTTATGGTTGATTGAGAAAGTTGTGTTATGCTAGGTGACACAAAAACAGCAGTCATGTCCATTTATGTAGCAGCTGATGGGCACCCCAACTGTAGGGGGTAAAAAAGTTTAGTTTCTGTGATGCAAGACCTGTGTGAGAACACTTGGCATGGTGATGGAGAAGGAAGAAGCAGTAGATGTGGTTGATGGGATGGAGAGGCCCACTAGTCAGCATTTTAGCACAGTGAGATTCCCAGACCAAGGCATGTTGATTGCACATGTGCCAGATCATGCATGTAGTTGTCAAATTATTGCAATTTGTGCCTCTGAGTTTTTTTCTTGAAACTTTAGCAGATAACATGACTTGAGTCATCCTTTGCGGTCTCAAAAAAGGCCCAGGCTAGGCAACTCTTGCCGCCCCTGAGACCTGCAGACTCGTGACCAGTGTTGGCCACAACCAGAGTTGTGGCTGAGCATGCAGTGCTTGTCATGGTTGCATTACTCTGTCTGTATAGGATGCTGCAACATAACCTACTTGTTTTGCTCCCCCTCCACCTCATTCTCCTCTGCTGAGCTACTACCTTTGGGTTCACACCAAGTGGGATCTACAACCTCATCCTATCTGTAGTCACACTCCTCACCCTGATAGTCACCCTCCTCCTCTTCTTGCCCTGACATCACAGTACAGTCCACGTGCACCTCTGATATCTCGGTCTCATCATGTTGTTAAGGGGCATCGATGCTATGCTTTCCTCCCTGGATTCTGTGAGTCTTTGGAGTTGACCTCTAATGCCCATGGAATAGAATGTGTCAACAGCTCTGCAGACCGGACCATCTGTGGCTCCCGACAGCCAGTTGGGCATTTGGAAATTTGTGACGTGGGAGGAAACAACGGTGATTGACACCACTCTTCCTCTCATAAAACACACGACACCACTATCCTAGACAAAGTCAATGTCAATACAAAAGCATAAGTGGAAACAAAATTGATTACTGCTCTGTGATTGATTTTTGATGACTTTGAAGAAGGCTGCTCAGGAAACCGAACATGAATCCAAAGGTGCTAAGTACGTGCCAAATTTGAGATTGTCAAATGTTTTCAGAGGAGTTCACTCTTCTTTAGTTGAGAGGTTACAATCAAGAAATGTGGTAAACAGCTCCTTGAAGTGTCCTAGTGTGGGATCACTCTTTTCCTCGGACTCAACATGTTAGGTGAAAAGAGGATTAGGTGGTCCAGACTTTAGACTGGTGAGACTGGACCACATGGAAGACTGTGTGGTGCTGTCAAGCCTGCTGGATATTCAATCACCAACCAGTTTGCACTGCTCTGGCTTCAGAAGTGGTGTACTGTACCTCCAGGCAAAGTGGGACATGAATGTATGTGTCGTGGATGGGCATGTTTCTTCTGCTCCAGGAGCAGGCGTGTTCACACCTGCCCCACATCCTCTACATATGCGTGCACTATCATCAGCACTTCCACTTCTCTGTCACTTAATGCACACTGTGGAGACACAGGAGCCTGGCAGGCACTCCGGTCCGCTAGCCAAAACTGCATGGACCAGGGATCACCCCACCGAATGCCTTCTCTGACTTTAATGTGGGCATACTGTTACTCAGACCACACAGGGTGAGGTAAAACAGTGTGGCAATGCTTTATATAACCACAAAACAGGCAGATAACACGTATAACAGTCCCAACAAAATACCCCAAGATGGTGCACATTACAGAGTCTCACCCTTCCACTGATTCGCCAGGATAATGGCAGCTGTTACTTCAGAGCTTCCAGGGTTGACTAACCCATCTGTGGCAAGCACACAGAGAGGAGGTAATGACAAGCATAGGAAAATGACAGTCCATTCAGGTACAAGGCCAGGTGACCCGAGGGTCACAACCTGGCTTCTCCGAACTTCTCCATGTCCCTTGTTATAGAGCCATGATGTATTGGCAGCAGACCTGTAGGGTCCCCTGGATGTTTGCATGTCTTGGCAGAATCTCCGTATCCCTCTCTCTGTCTCTGTCACGCTATACATATAGTCATATAACCTATTTCTATACTTAACAAGTGTCCTTCATTCAATATTTACATAAAGGGTAAAAATGGAGATGAGATCAAGTAGTATTACTTGATTTTTTTAATCTATATGAATAGATTTTCCTCCTCTGTTTTCAATGTCAACAAACTAGGCAGATAACACAATGCATAATTAGCATATCAGCAAACATAATCAATTATCAAGCATAACAGCACAATATCTTATATGAAATATCAGCTTACAAGTCAGCATTACAGGTTTACACAAGCAAAAGTCAGTTTTCTTGACCAGTCAGAAAGAAATGCTGAAATTCAAAAGTCAACATATAGATAACAGCCTATTCTTTCTGGCTTGCTAAAAATAGTCGTCTCGTTAATTAAGATACAATGCTGTGTCTCCACACACACCTAACCCATTTTGTAATTGCTAGGTTTCGTAAAACCAAGTTTAACTTTAATAAAATAAAAAAATGGTAACCTGCAGCAAACAAAGCATTTTTTTGTGAATTTACTCCACAGTAATGTAACAGAAATAATGCAAATTGTACGGATGACTATAAAATTAAATCCAGAAAAATGTTTCAATGCTTTTTCTCAGTTTTACAGATCACAGAAATGTTCACAGATAAACATAGCACTGTATGTCTGAGAAATGGAAGCCAACAAAATTTTTTAAAGCTTTTAACTTTTAGAGATCACAGAAATATTCAAAGACACTGTATGTCTGAGAAACGGAGGCCTGCAAATTTTTTAAAAGGTCTTGTTCACTGAGATCACAGACATTTACTGTGTATGGCTGAGAAATGTAGCCCAGGTAAATGTTTCAACAATTTTTGGGTGTGTTATAGAACACTAAAAAGGACTTCAAAGCACATAATACTTGATGGAACCAAATACATTCAATTTTTCCAGCACCCACAAAACAATTGCAGCTATATATTTGGCAACACACTGCACATGCCTTATCCCTGTCTACAGACTGGATTCTGTCACTCTCCCCGCTCCTACGACTCCCTTTCACTTCCTAGGCTGAGTGCCGATTTTATGTGCTGCAAGCAATTAGCCCTTAAAAGTGCTGTTAGTGTTATGGCTTAGCTTCAGCACCAGTACAAACACTACAGGCCTCTGATTCAATACTGTGCACACAGGCCCTGACAAGTACTATCTCCCTCCAATACGATAGGTCACAGAGCTGTACAATGACACCAGTGTGCCGAGCCTGGGGCGGAGGCTGTCAATCACAGTAATTCCACAACACAGATGGCTACAGCATCACAGTGACTCACGGGCAATCTCCGCATGCTTATTGGTTGCATAACAGGCACCAAAGATGTGGGTCGGGGATTCGGGTTTTACATCGAGCACCACCCATTATTCGCCAATTAACAAGCACAGCACATCCAAACACATTGATACTCAGGTGATAACCAAGTATCACCAAGCACGTTCGCTTATCCCTAGTAAATAACCCTCAAAAAAGTGTTCAAATATTTATCGGTCTTATACTGCTCATCCATATGGTATAACGTCTTTTTTTTGGTACATTTAGCTGATACATAACTCTTAAAAACTTGGTAAAAAAGTATCACTATTATATTGTTCATTCACAGAGTTTTACATATTCTTGGGTAGATTTCGATGGTATATAAACATCAAAAAAATTGTTAAAAAATGTATCGGTATTATATTGCTTATCCATACAGAATTACGTGTTCTTGGGTACATTTCAGCACTTCAAAAAAAGTTTAAATTGTTTTTCCTGATTCAATTAGTCATCCATACAGTTTTCATGTTCTTTGTGTAAAATTACAGTTGGATAACATTTTCAGAAACTGCTTGTCCTGCTACAGTTAAAATGATTTTGTTCCAAAAATGGACTATTGTCACATATACTCTACATCTTGGTTTGTGTGAATTTTTTTTTATTTGAAATAAAATCCAAAATTGGCCTGGTACAGGTGTAGAAATTTAGTCCCTCAGTACTCGGTCCTCAGCCGCCACTATTTCTTCGCCTGTAGCGGCCCAAACTTGAACCAGCACGTGTCCAGGAATATCACTCATACCTTTACCAACATGGTTACTGGAGTTGTCCACTTAAGAACAAACATGTGGACAAGAGCTTATGGCCAGTGATGCTTCAGTTCCCTGATAGTGCACTCCAACCTACTACACCAGTTCCTGCACCCCGTCCTGATCCTCCTCAAACTTCATCTCCGATGTGCTATCTCAGAATACGTCATCCGCATCATCTGGAAGCACTGTAGCACTGCCTCAGTGAAGCAGCAACAGGCTCTGTTGAAGCTAATTTGTCTAGGAGTCAAACCGCACACCGCAGCAGTTCCGTAAAGAAATTACAGACCAGGCAGATCTGTGGTTTTTGCCGTTGAACCTCCAACCAAGCATGGTCGTGTGTGATAATGGGTATAACCTGAGGGTTGTTGTGAAGCTTGGCAAGCTCACACACTTAGGCTGCCATCACACTAGCAGTATTTGGTCAGTATTTTACATCAGTATTTGTAAGCCAAAACCAGGAGTGGAACAAATAGAGGAAACGTATAGTAGAAACATATGCATCACTTCTACATTTATCTCCCACTCCTGGTTTTGGCTTACAAATACTGATGTGAAATACTGACCAAATACTGCTAGTGTGACGGCAGCCTTACTATGCTCGGCACATGTGCTCAACTTGGTAGTTCAGTGTTTTCTGAAAACCTGCCCAGTTGAGTCAGCTTCAGCTGCTGTTGCTCTAGCAGTGCTGTAGCTGACTAAACCAGTGTACTCCCTAATTCCTCTGCGTCCTTCAGCTATTGGATCTCATAGCTGGACACCTGGAATGAGATGTTCCTCTGTGCCTTTGAGGTTATATGCTACCCTGCCACTATCGTCTTGTCTGCGTGGATTTAAATGCAACGAAGGTGGGGAGGTCGTAACAAACAGATGCTTTTGACTGACAACAGAAAGTGCTGACAGGCTCACTCTGATAACAATGAACAAAGCCTGGCTTAGACCTGACTTTCACACACCACCAAAATATAGAAATGCGAGCAGGTAAAATCAATCCAATCTTTATTAATATTATATATAAAAACACACAGAATATACAAGAATTTCACAGAATGGAAAGCACAGGTAGTGAAGTACCGCTGGCATTACCATAATAAGAATAATAAATGCGTAGTCAGCACCTAAGTAGTAGTAAATGACTATAGCTAAGGGGGTATGCTGTTTGGTAAAATATTAGTCCATGACCTAAATGAGTAAATAGACAATACAACCTAACTAAATAATATGCATAGATCAGTGAAAAAAAAGTGTTGTACATAGATGCAGTATATTTAATAAAGGTCCCATTTGACTAATGAATAGCTGTAATGAAAATTAGGCACACATTAAAATACGACATAACAACTGAGGGGCTACCACAGTTCAAAACAAGGGGGAGGAACAGAAATAAACACCCATACATGGCCATGGTGAATTACTATAGAAATACAATGTGGGCTAATAATAATGTACAACAGCTAAAATAGCTGCAACAATTAAGAAAAAGCTGGAAGACTCTCATTCTGTTTGCTTTCCATTCAGCATTCCATTCACTTTTTCCTTACATTTTAACATTTTCACTGCCCCCCAGACCTCTTTGTACGATCTGCAGGAAAAATGCTTGGATTTCCCTTTGACTGCCATTATACTTGTTACTCAAAACTAGCATCGCAGCGTTAGGAATTGCTTTGTTCAATCAATGAGCACCCGAGTATTTTAGTGCTCAGTCATCTCTAGTGCAAACACTTTTTGCCATGACTGTACATATTTGATATCCCAGCACATCGAACATCATTATAGAGAGAATAAAACAGAGCAGTTGCGTAAAACAAATGTGTAAATTAAAAGTATTCTACAATGGTCAGTTTAGTAAGTGCAATTCATTTTGCAAAAATTAAGGCTTCATACAGTACACTTGCCTAGTTATAAAAATGTTACAAGTGCCAGAATGTAGACCAGTTAAAAAAAGTGCAATTTCTTACTGTTCAACGGGAAAAAGTGTTCAAATCTAAATGAGAATTTGTCAACAGGTTTTTCCTGCCTCACCTGAGAGCAGCCTTAAGAAGGGACAGATGCCTCAATTCTATCTGAATCATTTAATTGGCTTCTTGCTGTAGTTTTGATAAAATATCGTTTTACCTTCTGCCTCTCTGCTAGCCCTCTCATTAATCAGTTTCTTCCTCCATAATTATGGGCTCTGCTTATCTCTCCCTCCATCATTGATTGCATAAACAGAAAACTGTTAATCATGAGTTGGGGTAGTGATTTGCTAGAATTCATGACTATTGAGCACTACAGAGCAGAAGCTTATCTATGAGAAGACTAGCAGCATTAAAAAAGAGATAGCAAAAATGCACCAAGGAAAAAAGAGACAAAGGTGGAATCCGGACCTCTGCACCTATTTTATGCTGCCCTCATGTTCAAAAGCATAAACTTGGTGACATATATCCTTTAATGCCTATATAAGTATGATATAACAAGAAAAAATCACATCATATCACATAATATGTCACATTCCATACATTCCATACATTAATCATGGGATACTTATAAGGCATTTGTGGTGACATGGGTGTTCAGTGGGTGCTCTCATACGCTGTCCCAAGTCTGCATTGACCAGGGCTTATCTTACTGAATGCCTGCTCTGTCATGATCCAGTCCGGGGTTTGTTTCTGATTATTCTCTCCCTGGGATGGTCATGCGGGGGTTAATCTTCTTTGCCTCTCTGGCTATTTTAGTCTGCTGTTACCTGCAAGCAGTGTCAGTTATAGTTCCTGTCTCTGGCTTGAGCAGCTGACCCGTTGTACCCTGAGTTGTCCTGTGCCCGTTTCCCTAAGTCCCATTCTTGTGTTCCCCTGTAACTTTGCTCATTGTAGTACTCACTCTCCGTGTTGTGACCCCTTGACATTTGACTTGGCTTGTCCTCTGACCTGTTTGACTGTCTTGCATCTCTAACTTTCCTGCTCCTGCTCGGCTCTGACTTTTTGGCTTGTTTCTGACCATGTGTACTGCTGTGACCTCTGGTACTTCGTTTCCTCTCTGTTGCTGACCTGGCTTTTTCTGACTACTCTTTTGCCATTTAATGGTTTTTGCTTGCTGCTCTATGATTTATATGTGAGTGTACCTGTTTTCCTTCACCCGCACCCCCTGGTGGAGTGGGTTGTGTGCTACTTGCTACTGCGCTGCAGCAGGCATTACATTATAACTGACCAATTCATTTAGAGAGGTTTATTCATTTTTTCCCCTGGCTATGGATCCGCTGTGCAATCTGGCTGACCAAGTGTCCAGTTTGACACAGATGATGGGAATTGTCATTGGAACATAGAGCACTGGCCACGTCCCATACTCAATTACAGAAAGAGTTGATGGAGATAGTTAAAACTGTGCAGAGTGCCTTCCCCCTCAGTCAAGCTTCCTGACACCTTTTCTGGTGAGAAGGATAAGTTTCATACGTTTAGGAAGAGTTGCAAATTGTTGTTTTCACTTAGACCTCAATCCTCTGGGGATGAGAGTCAGCAGGTGGGAATAATTATTTCCTTACTCTGGGAAGGTCCACAATCTTGGGCTTTCTCATTGTCTACCACTGCCCCTGAACGGGTGTCGGTGGGTAGGTTTCTTGAGGCTCTAGGACTTATCTATGATGAACCAGACCATGTTAGGGTGGCAGAGGATACTATCATGGGTGTTGCTCAGGGAAAGCTCTCAGCCAAGTGGTATTGCTCGGAGTTTAGATGATGGTCCCCAGAGGTCTCATGGAATGACTCTGCACTCAGGTGCCAGTTCCAGAGGGGACTGTCTGACCATTTGAAGGACGCTCTAGCTCTCCATCCACCACCTAGATCTTTAGAGGAGGCTATGACTCAGGCCATCCACATGGATCAAAGACTAAGGGAAAGGGGTGTCATGCAGTGAGGTCCATTGCTTCCGAGTAACCCTGATGCTACGCATCAGACGGATCCCATGGAGGTGGGGGTCACCACCATCAAGGAAAAGGAGATGAGATGACGTGATGGGAGACTTATACTGTGGTAGTCTGGGACACTGGAAGAGGGACTATCCCTCCTGTCCTCTGACTCCCAAGGTGCTGGGAAATGCCTTAGTCTGGGTAAATATAAACATAAGGATGAATGACCTCAGGGAGATCAAAACATCCAACACCGTGGAGACACCATCACGTGTTTCTCAACGCAAGCAATAAATAGCCAGGTCTTTCACCGGGAAGGGCAGCATCCAAAAAGGAAAACCACCTATGCCAAAACATGGTATCCATCCACAGACAGCTGTTTCGGGGTAAGTCTGGGTAACTGTCAAGGAGGTTGCCCAGACTCTCAGGTACCTTTGTCCTCATCTCTTAAACTACTGGTGGAAGTAGAACTTTAGGTCAAGAAAGGTTGTACCTCCACTTCAGCTTTTGTGGATTGTGGGTCATCTTTGAACTTGATTTACTCTGATTTGGTGGCCAAATGTAATATAGGGATAGTCAGGTTTGAAACTCCCATTAATATTGTGGCCATTGATAAAACACCCCTCACTAAGAATCTTGTAGTTTATCTCTGAGGAGTTTATCCTTAAGGTGGGGTCCTCTCATCAAGAACATATTACATGTTTTATTATTGACAATCTACCTGCTAGACTGGTGTTGGGCTTTCCCTGGTTACTGTTACATAACCCGATCATTGATAGGAAAACTCGGGGTATTGTTAATTTGGGTCCTAATTGTTGTAAGGATTGCCTTGTAATCTGTCTGTGTCTTTCGTCAATCTGGAGGGTATTCCGGAGTACATGAAGGATTTTGAGGATGTATTCTCCAAAAAATGAGGCTGAGGTTCTACCACCACACCACCCATTCGGTTGTGCTGTTAATCTCGTCCCTGGTGCCAAAGTGCCCAAGGCTGATTTATACAATTTCTCCGGCCCTGAATGGGAGGCTATGAAGGAGTATATCTCTGATAGTCTTCATAAAGGGCACATTCGCCCCTCCGTGGTGGTTTACGCCCATGCCTCGATTTATGAGAATTAAACAAGATCACTGTAAGGAATACTTACCCCCTCCCACTTATTCCTGATTTGTACAATCAATTGTCCAGGGCTAGGTGGTTCTCTAAAGGTACCGTCACATTTAGCGATGCTGCAGCAATCCAGACAATGATCCCGATCGCTGCAGCGTCGCTGTGTGGTCGCTGGAGAGCTGTCACACAGACAGCTCTCCAGCGACCAATGATGCCGGTCCCCTGGTAACCAGGGTAAACATCGGGTTACTAAGCACAGGGCCGCGCTTAGTAACCCGATGTTTACCCTGGTTACCAGCGTAAACGTAAAAAAAAAAAAACACTACATACTTACATTCCGGTGTCTGTCCCCCGGCGCTGTGCTTCTCTGCACTGACTGTGAGCGCCAGCCAGAAAGCACAGCGGTGACGTCACTGCTGTGCTCTGCTTTCCGGCTGGCCGGCGCTCACCATGCAGAGAAACAAAGCGCTGGAGGCCAGACAGCGGGAGGTAAGTATGTAGTGTTTGTTTGTTTTTTATGTTTACGCTGGTAACCAGGGTAAACATTGGGTTACTAAGTGCGGTCCTGCGCTTAGTAACCCGATGTTTACCCTGGTTACCAGGGAAGACATTGCTGAATCGGCGTCACACACGCCGATTCAGCGATGTCTGCAGGAGGTCCAGCGACGAAATAAAGTTCTGGACTTTCTGCTCTGACCAACGATGGCACAGCAGGATCCTGATCGCTGCTGCCTGTCAAACTCAACGATACCGCTAGCCAGGACACTGCAACGTCACGGATCACTAGCGATATCGTTCAGTGTGAAGGTACCTTAAGTTAGACCTCAGGGGAGCATATAATCTCATCCGCATGCGGGAGGGGGATGAGAGGAAAATTACTTTCTTCACCTCCGAGGGTTTATTTTAGAACCTAGTTATGCCTTTTGGTCTGACTAACGTGCCAGTGGTATTTCAGAATTTCATTAATCATGTTTTTTTCGGATTTCATTGGGTGCTTCATGATGGTGTATCTGGAAGATATCCTTATATATTCTGCTGATAAAATGAAACATATGGATCATCTCCATGTTGTCCTCCAGAGGCTCGGAGAGAACTCACTCTTTGCTAAACTGGAGAAGTGTTCATTTTTAGTGCAAGAACTGTCCTTTCTGGGGTTTATTTTGTCTGCTGAGGGGTTTCACATGGACCCTGGAAAGGTACAGGCTATTGATGATTGTGTGCAACCCAACCCAAAGATCTCAAGGGTCTTCAGAGATTTTTTGGGTTTTGCCAATTACTATAGAAAATTCATCAATTGGTTTTCACAGGTTATTAAACCACTGAATGATTTAGCTTGCAAGGGGGCTGATATAAAAAATTAGTCAACTCCAGCTTTAGTGGCATTTTCTTCTTTAAAAGAATGTTTCATGTCTGCCCCTGTACTGATTTCAACCAGATCTGTCTAAGCTATTTATCGTGGAGGTTGACGCCTTGGAGGTGGTATCGGAAATGGTGTTGTCTCGAGGGCCAACCACGTTAACCAACTTAAGACCCTGTGCCTTCTTTTCTAAAAAGATTTCCTCTGTGGAAAGGAATTACAATGTGGGTAACTGGGAGTTACTAGCCATTAAATTGGCTTTTGAAGAATGGAGGCATTTTGTTGGAGGGGGCTGTCTATCAAATCACGGTCATCACAGACCACAAGAAACTGTCTTATATTGAGTCAGCCAAACGTGAACATAAAAATTAAAGTTTCATCTTTTATTCAATCCATTGTAAAAAGTTAAAACATACTTATCATAGTGTCTCAAGGGGCAAACATCCCCTGCACTCCTGACACATTTCAGACTTTTTGCTCTTACTCATAGGCATCTAAATTACAATGAACACACAAGGTTTATAAGACATACACAAACCGAACCCCACATGTGAAAAAAGTTACAAAACCAATGGACCAATCGTTATATGGTAGAATCAACTTTCAAATGTTAGTCTTAATAAGCAGAATTAGAAACATGTGGCAAACAAATATTGTTCTATCAAATATTGCCCTTAACAAAAATAGAAAAATAGAACAATTAGTTGACACATGTTCAAAAACTTATGATGCTAATAAAAAGTGTTCACTATTTCAACTGTTGTACAATATATGCACCGATAAGACATTTATCTCAGTTCCTTACATGCAGAAAAGAAAATGTGCACACTCCATGTAAGTTCACTTGATATTATATCTACCACTGTTAAGTTTCTATGAAATTATTTCATATGCATGCAAGATCCAATTCAGACATGCATGCAAGACAGCAAAAAAGGAAAAACTTTATTGCACACTGCACGTAAGTTCACAAAATGCACACACTTGGTATTAAAACTACATCTGTTAACCCATTACTTGCCAAATTAGAAATTGTTATTTTACTGATTTTTCAGAAAAGGGCGTCCCAATATTCAATTAAAAATGACAATGACATGATTTCCTATTTTGAAAACATTCATTTTACAAACACAACACAAAAAAATGGACTTAATTATATAAATGATAAAATCTTAGTTGCTAGAAGCAAAAGATTAGGCGTCCCAAAAAAGGACATTGCTAGATAATGGGTTAAGTTTATATAGAGTTAATTCATGTGCATTTAGGAACCTGCTCACACATGCATGCAAGAGAGCAAAAAGGAAATATCTATTTGCACACTCCATGTAAGTTCACAAAATGCACACGCCTGATATTATATCTGCATCTGTTACGCTCATGTGAAATTATTTCATGTACATGAAGGAACCTGTTCATACATGCATGCAAGAAAAAAAAAGTTTTTTGGGTAAAATTGGAATGAAGCAGTGTAACAACACAGAACAATTTACTTATATTGCTCCTAGGGGTAACCTGACAAAAGAAATCAATAAAAATATCTTAAATCCCCCCTAAAATTCAAGTCCTCTGGATGTCTGGCATTTAGTGCCAGTATCCAGTATGCTTCTCTCCTCAGCACCAACCTCTCCTAATTTCCGCCTCGGACTGGTCTCGACTCACATTCTATGCCTTTTACCCTCAGGCTATCAGTAGTCCCTGTATGTACCTCCAAGAAATGCCTAGACAACCCCAAAACACTCTTTTTCTTGGAAGTGGAGTTGGGTTAACTTGCGGTAACATGCTCACTGATTTTCTTTTTCAAGCATCTTGTTGTACATCCCACATACTATTTATTGCATGGCGCACACGTTGCCATATAGACCATGCGTGTGGTATTGTAATTGATATATGCTTTTATTTTGTAGTGCTTATGTGTAATTATATTAGAAAAAGTGTCAGTTTTCTCCTTGAAACTGCACAAACTACACATTTTTCCTCCGCATACAAAATTACCTGCATGTTGTAACCAAACTGGAGTAGGGGATGAATTGACAAAGATACTGGGGGATAAGATGTTGCCAATAGTTTTGGATCATCTTGAAACACACCTATAACCTTGTGTAAGGATCCTTGAAAGAATTGGATCCTCCTGATGCAATAATGGTAGAAATTTGTGAAGCAATTGCAGAGGTAAAAGTAGGAACACTTGGTTTTTGTGCAGAGACAGATATATACTACACACAATCAGTCAATAAAGAAGCTCTAGATCTCTTCCCCACTATAGACTCAGCTCTTTTAATCATCCATGGCTTATAAATGCGGTTTTTACTTTGCTCCAGAAAATCCTCTTCTATAGTCTCTTCGCTCTGACTAATTCCACCACAGGCCGATTGCGCATCACATGTGTGGGATGTCAACTCTCCGCATGTAACAGAGAGTTACCACTAATGGGTTTTCTATATTAATGAGGTTTGAATACAACCTGAAACATGATCTCCCATAAGGAGCCCATCTAGATATGGTGCAGTATTGTCATGCATTTGGTATGTGAAAGTCAAGTTATATTGATTGTTTTGAATATAAAGTATGCACTGGGAAAATACAGAATCACTCTCGGCCGCAGGTGGAGGAGACACACCAACACACCCCCTCCAAATGATGATGATGTAATCGATGTATCTCCCCCACCAAACAACACGAGACAGAAAAGGATTATCATCTGTATATATAAATTCTCTTTCCCATGTGGCCATATACAAATTTGCCAATGAGGGCGAAAAATTTGCTCCCATTGGACAACCGCAAACCTGCAAGTAGAAATGTGCATCAAATTTGAAAAAAATTGGTGGTTAATAGATGATTCACATCTATCCTGTCAAACAATTTGGAAATAGATTCCAAAGCAGTATGGGGTATGCAGGAGTAAAGCGATGTCACATCACATGTGACCCACTTATATTCATCTCGCCACTCCATATTCTGAACACACTGAAAAAGATGCTTCGTATCTTTGATCAGTCCTGTTATTTGGGACACCAATGGTTGTAATTTTTTGTCTACCCAAGTTGACAATCTTTCATTCACACCCCCTATTCCAGCTACAATGGGGTAGAAAGGGGGAGGAAAAATATCCTTATGGGTTTTAGGAAGAGCATGGAAAATAGGGCAGACAGGCCTGTCCACTAAAAGATATTCAGACTTTTTTTACTCAATACTCCCAAAGCCCTGCCTTCCCCCAATAGTTTCTCCAAATTTATCTGAACCTTTACAGTTGGATCTGATGAGGGGCGGTAAGTTACATTGTCTGCTAACATACTGATAATTTCACGATAATATAATTGTTTGTCAAGCACAATAACTGACCTACCCTTGTCAGCAGGTCTCACAGTTATATGAGGACTATCCTTTAATTCCTGTAGAGCACTCTTATCAGCAAAAGTTAAATTGTCATTATAGGGTTTTTTCCTAGAAAGTAAATTTCTAACTTCTCTTTCAATTATGTTCTGAAAATTATCCATTGCTGGAACCCTCAATGCAGTAGGATAATAATACGGGTTAGGAATCACTTCTTTGTCAGAATGGGTCTCCATCAAAGCAGATTGAGACTGTGAGCTTTCACCATATAATTCCTGCAATGTCAGATGTTAATTGCTCCTCAAACAGAAGCTCCAAAGGAATAGCATTATTCATAGAACTATTTGATTTAATGTTAGAGACCCATTTTCAGACACAGACCTAACTTCATTTTCACTGCTGAAATGTCTCTTAACCGTGAGCAAATGTACAAATTTGTTAATATCACATAAGGTCTGAAACAAATCTCCTCTAGTTGTGGGTCCAAAATTTCAATCTCAATCTGTGTCAAAGAAATAATACTGGCAAACATGTTATGCCCTGATTTGTCCTCTGCCCATTTACTCAAGTCCCATTCCTGTTTCCCCTGTGACTTGGCTCATTGTAGTACTCGTTCTCCATGTTGTAACCCCTTGGCATTTGACTCAGCTTGTCCTCTGACCTGTTTGGCTGTCTTGCATCTCAGGCTTTCCTGCTCTCGATTGGCTCTTTTTGGCTTGCTTCTTACCACGTGTATTACTGTGACCTCTAGTACTTCGCTTCCTCTCTGTTGCAGACCTGGCTTTTTCTGACTACTCTTTTGCCACCTAGTGGCTTCTTCCTCACTCGCAACCCCTGGTGGAGGTTGTGTGCTACTGCGCTGCAGCAGGCATTACATGCACTCCTTTTCCCATGGGCATAATACTACTCAGACAACAGAGGGTGAGGCTAAAACAGAGTGGCAAACCAACAATAACATTTAGGACAATCCCAGCAAAACACCCACAATGGTGCATAATTACAAAATTACAAAATATCATCCTTCTGCTGACTCTCTGAGATTAGAGCAGATGTGACTTTGGTGCTTCCAGGGCCACCTACCCGCACCTGTGACACTTCGTTTTTGGCAGGCACCCACAGAGAGGAGGTAACAGCAAGATTACGATGATACGATACAATATACTTTATTGATCCCGGGGGAAATTACGGTATTACAACAGCAATACAAACAGCAGTACATAAAATGTTAGGACACAAATCTTGCACAAGCGTACCAACATTACATAAATCAATGTGTGTAGTTCAGGTATATAAGTCACTGTTAATTGTCATTAGTACACCTGCAATCAGTCATTGTTGTCTACCACCCTTAAGAAATTATTATACATCCCCAAAGCAGTACATACAGCCGATTTCCTGAATTTCTCCTTCTTATACCTTAGTAGGATTAGACGGCTGCTGAATGTGCTCTTCTGCTTCAAGAACAGTGGGTGTGTATTATTGATCATTATAGCCCTACTCTTCTTCTGAACCCTATCCTTCAATACCTCCTCAAAAGAGTCCAGATGGAGGCCAACAACCGCACTTGCCTTCTTGATAAGTTTGTTGAGCTTATTAGCACCAGATACTCTCACACTACTGCCCCAGCATATGATAGCAAAAAAAAAAAAAATGTCGCTTGCCACAACGGACTGGTAGAACATTCCAACATTTTACTGCACACATTGAACAACCTGAGCTTCCGAAGAAAGTACAGTCTGCTCATTCCCTTTTTGTAAAACTTTTCTGTATGACACCTCCAATCGAGTAAACTGTCACGGTGAACCCCCAAATATTTGTAGCTCTCAACAATCTCCACCTCCTGGCCAGCAATATTGATTGGTAAGTAATCCTCCTTTTTCCTTCTATAACTCACCACCAACTCATTGGTTTTCATTAGTGCTAGACAGTTAGTCCGGCACCAATCCACAAAGTCAGAAACCACCTTTTTATATTCCTCCTCCCCCCAGCCCCCCACAATGCCCCCTACAATCACTGAGTCATCAGAGAATTTTTGGAGGTGACAAAAATCTGATTTATACTGAAAGTCAGCTGTATACAATGTGAAGAGGAAGGGTGACAGCACGGTACCCTGAGGGGCTCCAACACTACTCCGTATACTGCCAGATACCACCTCCCTGCTCCTTACAAACTGCGGCCTGTCCATCAGGTAGTTGTTTATCCAGTTCACCATCCCCTCATCAACTGCCATATCAGTCAGCTTATTTCGTAGTAAGGGCGGCTGTAAAGTATTGAAAGCAGTTGAAAAGTCAAAGAACATGGCACGCTCTACAGTTCCATATCTGTCCAAGAATGAATGTACTGTATGTAGCAGAGACACTACAGCATCATCCACCCCCAATCTCTGCTGGTACGCAAACTGTAGGGGCTCAGTGAAAGCCTTCATCCTCGGACACAAATAGCGTGGTGTCACCCTCAGACACATTAGGATTCTGACTGTCCATTGAGGCACATTGCCAGGTGACCAAACAATCCCAACCTGGCTTCTCAAATGTCTCCATGGAGCCAGGTGACCGGATGGTCCAAATCCTGACTTCCACAAATGTATCCTTGGATTCCATGATGGTCAATGGAGCAGATTTGCATTCTTCCAGCTAGAGCTATTGTCCTTAAGCTGGCATCTTGTTGAAATGTAATGCTGTGTCCTGACAGCTATGCTGTATAGTGTTCCTGGCTGTGGTTTCGTAAAGAGTCTCCTTTCTCAGAAGGATAGAAAATCCTTTTTATACCAACATCTGTGGTTCAGGTCATCATCCACAGTTCAGGGGTGAGGTGGGATGAGTTTAACTCTGATTGTTTGAGCATTTAATAAATCTGGATAGTTCATCCTTTTCTGTCTTGCAAATCAACAAACTAGCTGGACTTATACAATGTGTAATCCATATATAAGCAAACATCTGTTGTTCAATTACCCTATTTCCCTGTCTTGCAAAGATAGCAGACAGTAAAGGTACCGTCACACATAACGATATCGTTAATGATATCGTTGCTTTTTGTGACGTAGCAACGATATCGTTAAGGAAATCGTTATGTGTGACAGCGACCAACGATCAGGCCCCTGCTGGGAGATGATTGGTCGCTGAGGAAAGTCCAGAACTTTGTTTTGTCGCTGGACTTCCCGCTGACATCGCTGGATAGGCGTGTGTGACACCGATCCAGTGATGTCTTCACTGGTAACCAGGGTAAACATCGGGTTACTAAGCGCAGGGCCGCGCTTAGTAACCCGATGTTTACCCTGGTTACCAGCGTAAACATTAAAAAAACAAACACTACATACTTACCTTCAGCTGTCTGTCCTCGGCGCTCTGCTTCTCTGCACTCCTCCTGCATCCTGTGTCAGCGCCAGCCAGCCGGAAAGCACAGCGGTGACGTCACCGCTCTGCTTTCCGGCTGACCGGCGCTGACAGTGCAGAGGAAAGCAGAGCGCCGGAGGACAGACAGCTGAAGGTAAGTATGTAGTGTTTGTTTTTTTAACGTTTACGCTGGTAACCAGGGTAAACATCGGGTTACTAAGCGCGGCCCTGCGCTTAGTAACCCGATGTTTACCCTGGTTACCAGGGGACCTCGGGATCGTTGGTCGCTGGAGAGCTGTCTGTGTGACAGCGCTCCAGCGACCAAACAGCGACGCTGCAGCGATCGACATCGTTGTCGGTATCGCTGCAGCGTCGCTTAGTGTGACGGTACCTTAACCTGTAGGAGCTGATATAAGAGACAAACTGCAGCCATTCATCAATTCAGAAACAACAATTAAATAGTAAAACATTCAAACAATAGTCTATGATTCTTGACCTACTGGAAGAGAAAACAAATCAATTCTAAGGTTAACATTCAAACAATAGCCTATTTCTCCTGGCCTACAGAAAATAGATATAGATGTCTAGATAATTAAGATTAAACGCTGTATCGTTACAGCATTTATTAGTCTTGAAATAGTTTTAGAGCTCAAATAAAAACATAAAAATATTTATTATATATACTCACTGTTGACAACTTTAGCCCCTTAGGCTGGTTTCACATTTGCGTTTTTTTGGGTGCGTTTTTGCGGTAAAAAACGCAAAAAAACGCATGGTGAAAAAACGCATGTAAACGCATGCAAACGCTGCGTTTTTTAACGCATGCGTTTTTGCATGTGGTGTAAAAAACGCGGCATTTTACCGCATTTACATGCGTTTTTTCATGCGTTTGCGTTTTTTAAACGCATGCTGAGAAATGTGTGACAGCTGCCAATCATTAAAATAAAGTAAAAAACCCACTATAAACAGAAATAGTTAGGGTTAGGGGTAGGGGTAGGGTTAGGGGTAGGGATCATAACCCTAACCCTAACCCTACCCCTAACCCTAAAGGGATCCTAACCCTAACCCTACCCCTAACCCTAACCCTAAAGGGATCCTAACCCTAACCCTAACCCTACCCCTAACCCTACCCCTAACCCTACCCCTAACCATAAAGGGGTTAGGGTTAGGGGTAGGGTTAGGGGTAGGGTTAGGATCCCTTAGGGTTAGGGTTAGGGGTAGGGTTAGGGTTAGGGGTAGGGTTAGGGTTAGGGGTAGGGTTAGGGTTAGGGATAGGGTTAGGGTTAGGGCTAGAGTTAGGATTCCTTTATCACCTTTACGTTGGGTGGTGACATATTAGTGTGTTTTCAGGGTTTTTAATAAAAAAAGCATGCGTTTTTTAACGCAAAAAACGCATGCACCAAAAAACGCATGCGTCCCCATTGACTCCAATGCATTTTTTGACCCCCCAAAAAACGCATGAAAACGCATGCGTTTTTTTTTGGTCCAAAAAACGCTTCTAAAAATACTACAAGTAGCATTTTAGAAAAAAAACGCATGCAGTAAAAAAACGCATGCGTTGCAAAACGCGACCAAACGCATACACAAAAAAACGCATGCGTTTTCAATGTTAAATATAGGGGGAAAAAACGCATGCGTTTTTTTGAAAAAAAACGCTGCAGACAAAAACGCAAGTGTGAAACCAGCCTTAGTGACAGAGCCAATTTGGTACTTAATGACCGAGCCAATTTTTGCAATTCTGACCACTGTCAATTTATGAGGTTATAACTCTGGAACGCTTCAACGGATCCCGCTGATTCTGAGAATGTTTTTTCGTGACATATTGTACTTCATGTTAGTGGTAACATTTCTTCGATATTACTTGCAATTATTTATGAAAAAAACGGAAATATGGCGAAAATTTTTAAAATTTTGCAATTTTCAAACTTTGTATTTTTATGCCCTTAAATCAGAGAGATATGTCACAAAATATAGTTAATAAATATCATTTCCCACATGTCTACTTTACATCAGCACAATTTTGGAAACAAATTTTTTTTTTGTTAGGGAGTTATAAGGGTTAAAAGTTGACCAGCAATTTCTCATTTTTACAACACCATTTTCTTTTAGGGACCACATCACATTTGAAGTCATTTTGAGGGGTCTATATGATAGAAAATAATGAAGTGTGACACCATTCTAAAAACTACACCCCTCAAGGTTCTCAAAACCACATTCAAGAAGTTTATTAACCCTTTACGTGCTTCACAGGAACTGAAACAATGTGGAAGGAAAAAATGAACATTTAACTTTTTTTTGCAAACCTCTTAATTCAGAACCATTTTTTTTATTTTCACAAGTGTAAAAACAGAAATGTAACCATAAATTTTGTTATGCAATTTCTCCTGAATACGCCAATACCCCATATGTGGGGGTAAACCACTTTTTGGGCGCACCGCAGAACTTAGAAGTGAAGGAGCGCCGTTTGACTTTTTCAATGCAGAATTGGCTGGAATTGAGATCGGACGCCATGTCACGTTTAGAGAGCCCCTCATGTGCCTAAACAGTGGAAACTCCCCACAAGTGACAACATTTTGGAAACTAGACCCCTTAAGGAACTTATCTAGATGTGTGGTGAGCACTTTGAACCCCCAAGTGCTTCACAGAAGTTTATAACGTAGAGCCGTGAAAATAAAAAATCACTTTTGTTTACACAAAAATGATCTCTTCACCCACAAATTCTTATTTTCACAAGGGTAACAGGAGAAATTAGACCACAAAAGTTGTTGTGCGATTTCTCCTGAATACGTCGATACCCCATATGTGAGGGTAAACCACTGTTTGGGCGCACCGCAGAGCTTGGAAGTGAAGGAGCGCCGTTTTACTTTTTCAATGTAGAATTGGCTGGAATTGAGATTGGACGCCATGTCGTGTTTGGAGAGCCTCTGATGTGCCTAAACAGTGGAAACCCCCCACAAGTGACCCCATTTTAGAAACTAGACCCCTTAAGGAACATATCTAGATGTGTGGTGAGCACTTTGAACCCCCATGTGCTTCACAGAAGTTTATAATGTAGAGCCGTGAAAAAAAAAATCGCATTTTTTCTACAAAAATGATCTTTTTGCCCACAAATTTTTATTTTCACAAGGGTAAAAGGAGAAATTAGACCACAAAAGTTGTTGTGCAATTTCTCCTGAGTACGCTGATACCCAATATGTGGGGGTAAACCACTGTTAGGGCGCACCGCAGAGCTTGGAAGAGAAGGAGTGCCGTTTTACTTTTTCAATGTAGAATTGGCTGGAATTGAGATTGGACGCCATGTCGCGTTTGGAAAGCCCCTGATGTGCCTAAACAGTGGAAACCCCCCACAAGTGACACCATTTTGGAAACTAGACCCCTTAAGGAACTTATCTAGATGTGTGGCGAGCACTTTGAACCCCCATGTGCTTCACAGAAGTTTATAACGTAGAGCCGTGAAAAAAAAAATTGCATTTTTTCTACAAAAATGATCTTTTTGCCCACAAACTTTTATTTTCACAAGGGTAACAGGAGAAATTAGACCACTAAAGTTGTTGTGCAATTTCTCCTGAGTACGTCGATACCCAATATGTGGGGGTAAACCACTGTTTGGGCGCACCGCAGAGCTTGGATGAGAAAGAGTGCCGTTTTACTTTTTCAATGTAGAATTGGCTGGAATTGAGATCGGACACCATGTCGCGTTTGGAGAGCCCCTGATGTGCCTAAACAGTAGAAATCCCCCACAAGTGACCCCATTTTGGAAACTAGACCCCCCATGGAACTTATCTAGATGTGTGGTGAGAACCTTGAATGCCCAAGTGCTTCACAGAAGTTTATAATGCAGAGCCGTGAAAATAAAAAATATTTTTTTTTCCACAAAAAAGATATTGTATCCCCCATGTTTTTATTTTCACAAGGGTAACAAGAGAAATTGGACCCCAAAAGTTGTTGTCCAATTTGTCCTGAGTATGCTGGTACCCCATATATGGGGGTAAACCACTGTTTGGGCGCACGGCAGAGCTCGGAAGGAAGGAGCGCCGTTTTGCAATGCAGACTTTGATAGAATGGTCTGCGGGTATTATGTTGCGTTTGCAGAGCCCCTGATGTACCTAACCAGTAGAAACCCTCCACAAGTGACCCCATTTTGGAAACTAGACCCCCCAAGGAACTTATCTAGATGTGTGGTGAGAACTTTGAATGCCCAAGTGCTTCACAGAAGTTTAGAATGCAGAGTCGTGAAAATAAAAAATATTTTTTTTTTCCACAAAAAAGATATTGTAGCCCCCAAGTTTTTATTTTCACAAGGGTAACAGGAGAAATTGGACTGCAATAGTTGTTGTGCAATTTATCCCGAGTACGCTGATGCGCCATATGTGGGGGTAAACCACTGTTTGGGCGCACGGTAGAGCTCGGAAGGGAAGGAGCGCCTTTTTGGAATGCAGACTTTGATAGAATGGTCTGTGGGCATTATGTTGCGATTGCAGAGCCCCTGATATACCTAATCTGTAGTAATCCCCCACAAGTGACCCCATTTTGGAAACTAGACCCCCCGAGGAACTTATCTAGATGTGTGGTGAGAACTTTGAATGCCCAAGTGCTTCACAGAAGTTTATAATGCAGAGTCGTGAAAATAAAAAATATTTTTTTTTTCCACAAAAAAGATATTGTAGCCCCCAAGTTTTTATTTTCACAAGGGTAACAGGAGAAATTGGACTGCAATCGTTGTTGTGCAATTTATCCCGAGTACGCTGATGCGCCATATGTGGGGGTAAACCACTGTTTGGGCGCACGGCAGAGCTCGGAAGGGAAGGAGCGCCTTTTTGGAATGCAGACTTTGATAGAATGGTCTGTGGGCATTATGTTGCGATTGCAGAGCCCCTGATGTACCTAAACTGTAGTAACCCCCCACAAGTGACCCCATTTTGGAAACTAGACCCCCCAAGGAACTTATCTAGATGTGTGGTGAGAACTTTGAATGCCTAAGTGCTTCACAGAAGTTTATAATGCAGAGTCGTGAAAATAAAAAATATTTTTTTTTTCACAAAAAAGATATTGTAGCCCCCAAGTTTTTATTTTCACAAGGGTAACAAGAGAAATTGGACCCCAGAAGTTGTTGTCCAATTTATCCCGAGTACGCTGATGCCCCATATGTGGGGGTAACCCACTGTTTGGGCGCACGGCAGAGCTCAGAAGGGAGGGAGCACCATTTGACTTTTTGAGCGCAAAATTGGCTGTCGTGTTTGGAGACCCCCTGATGTACCTAAACAGTGGAAACCCCCCAATTCTAGCTCCAACCCTAACCCCAACACACCCCTAACCCTAATCCCAACCTGATCCATAATCCTAATCACTAACCCTAACCATAATCACAACCCTTACCCCAAAACAACCCTAATGTCAACCCTAACCATAACCCTAATCAAAACCCTAAATCCAACACACCCCTAATCCTAATCTCAACCCTAACCTCAAACCTAACCCTAATCCCAATACACCCCTAATCACAACCCTAACCTTAACCCTAATCCCAAACCTAACCCTAATCCCAAGCGTAACCCTAATGCCAACCCTAACCCTAATACCAACCCTAATCCAAACCCTAACCCTAATCCCAGCTCTAACCCTAACTTTAGCCCCAACCCTAACCCTAGCCCTAAGGCTACTTTCACACTTGCGTCGTTTGGCATTCCATCGCAATCCGTCGTTTTGGACAAGAAACGGATCCTGCAAATGTGCCCGCAGGATGCGTTTTTTGCCCATAGACTTGTATTGCCGACGGATCGTGACGGATGGCCACACGTCGCGTCCGTCGTGCACTGGATCAGTTGTGTTTTGGCGGAGCGTCGGCACAAAAAAAGTTCAATGAAACGTTTTTTTGTACGTCGCATCCGCCATTTCTGACCGCGCATGCGTGGCCGTAACTCCACCCCCTCCTCCCCAGGACATAGATTGGGCAGCGGATGCGTTGAAAAACTACAGCTGCTGCCCACGTTGTGCACAATTTTCACAACGTGCGTCGGTATGTCGGGCCGACGCATTGCGACGGCCCCGTACCGACGTAAGTGTGAAAGAAGCCTAACCCTAAATTTAGCCCCAACCCTAACCCTAAATTTAGCCCCAACCCAAACCCTATATTTAGCCCCAACCCTAGCCCTAACCCTACCCCTAACCCTACCCCTAACCCTACCCCTAACCCTAACCTAACCCTACCCCTAACCCTACCCCTAACCCTACCCCTAACCCTAACCTAACCCTACCCCTAACCCTACCCCTACCCCTAACCCTAACCTAACCCTACCCCTAACCCTACCCCTAACCCTACCCCTAACCCTAACCCTACCCCTACCCCTAACCCTAACCCTACCCCTAACCTTACCCCTAACCCTAACCCTACCCCTAACCCTACCCCTAACCCTAACCCTACCCCTAACCCTAATTTTAGCCCCAACTGCTGTTCTCCTGCCTGCCGGCAGATGGAGACAGATGGCGGGCGCACTGGGCATGCGTCCGCCATGTTCTTCTGCCGGCGGCCAGGAGGAGCAGCAAGAGGATCCAGGGACACAGGTGAGTATTGTAGGGTCCCCGAATCCCCCTATTTCTCTGTCCTCTGATGTGCGATCACATCAGAGGACAGAGAATTACACTTTACTTTTTTTTTTGCGGTCGCCGGTAAACAGTTAATTACCGGCGATCGCAAAACAGGGGACGGTAAAACCGACCCCGATCATGCTCTTTGGGGTCTCGGCTACCCCCGGCAGCCGAGACCCCAAAGATTCTCCCGATGCCGGCCGGCGGGCGCACTGCGCATGCGCCCGCCATTTTGAAGATGGCGGCGCCCACCAGGAGACACGAGGAGCATCGGGGGAGCTAGGTGAGTATTGGGGGGCCACCTGGGACCCCTTTTCTCTGTCCTCCGATGTACGATCACATCGGAGGACAGAGAAATTAAAAAGAGATCGCTTTTTTTTTTTTTGCGATCGCCGGTAAACGGTTAATTACCGGCGATCGCAAATGCGGGGTGGGTAAAAAAAACCCCGAATCATGTTCTCTGGGGTCTCGGCTACCCCCGGCAGCCGAGACCCCGGAGAAAATCGGCCTCTGGGGGGCGCTATTGACTTTTTCCACAGCGCCGTTAATTAACGGCGCTGTGGTTTAAGTACCCTTAGCGGCCGCCGTTAAAAGGCGTATCGGCGGTCGCTAAGGGGTTAAGAATTCAGAATTTGGGTTTACTCTGGGTCCTTTGGTTTCTTCCCACACTCCAAAGACATACTCATGGTAATTTAGATTGTGAGCCCCAATGGGGATTTTGATGATAATGTCTGTGGAATGGATGTGGAATTAATGGCACTATGTAAGTAATGCATAATAAATAATAAATGCAACTCTTGTTTTAAATTACAGCTTTAAGAAAATAATTCCCATCCCTATTTTTAAAATATCATCCATAACTTTTCTCACAGATTCTAAAACACAATTAATATAAAACATATTATAAAATTTAGTAAGCAGTCAGAATTTATCTGAAAATTTCCAACACACTGTCTAAAATACTATTAAATCAGTGTATGTAAGAGAAATGCATGTTCTTCATTAATCTTTACAATTTCTGAAAAATGTAATACAATTTAAATGCCAGAAAGCCAGATATGATGACGAAAATTTAATTTCTTTTATTGCAATGTCATTTTCCAAACATCAGTTTTATATTTTCAGTCTGGTGACAGAAAGACTGAGTAGAAATGAGTCCATCCTCAAATTATAATCACGTAGAAATACAAGAGATAATTGTGGTATAATATGAAAGTTTTCATTCAATTACAGAGAACAATTCGAATATTTACAAAGTTAAAAATTAGCACCTTCCTTAACCCTGTCTGACCAGTCTTAGAAAAAAGTCTGCAGTCCCTCTATGTGGCTGTAGACTGCAGAATTGTGACAGTGTGCAATATTGTTAAAGGACTAAAGGTACCTTCACACTGAATGATATCGCTAGCGATTCGTGACGTTGCAGCGTCCTGGCTAGCGATATCGTTCAGTTTGACATGCAGCAGCGATCAGGATCCTGCTGTGATGTCGTTGGTCGCTGCAGAAAGTCCAGAACTTTATTTCGTCGCTGGACTTCCTACAGACATCGTTGAATCGGCGTGTGTGATGCCGATTCAGCAATGTCTTCACTGGTAACCAGGGTAAACATCGGGTTACTAAGCGCAGGGCCGCGCTTAGTAACCCGATGTTTACCCTGGTTACCAGCGTAAACGTAAAAAAAACAAACGCTACATACTTACCTTCTGCTGTCTTTCCCCGGCGCTGTGCTTCTCTGCACTGGCTGTGAGCGCCGGCCAGCCAGAAAGTACAGCGGTGACGTCACCGCTCTGCTTTCCGGCCGCCTTGCTCACAGTCAGTGCAGGAAAGCAGAGCTCCGGGGACAGACAGCAGAAGGTAAGTATGTAGTGTTTGTTTTTTTTCCGTTTACGCTGGTAACCAGGGTAAACATCGGGTTACTTAGCGCGGCCCTGCGCTTAGTAACCCGATGTTTACCCTGGTTACCAGGGGACCTCGGCATCGTTGGTCGCTGGAGAGCTGTATGTGTGACAGCTCTCCAGCGACCAAACAGCGACGCTGCAGCGATCGACATCGTTGTCGGTATCGCTGCAGCGTCGCTGTGTGTGAAGGTACCTTAAGAGGCTGGCCTCTAAACCAACTGGGCTAACCAGCACTATTGTATGGACTTGTTGCTTTATGTTTTACTTTGTGCTGAACCAAGACTGTATTTGAGTTTCCTGTGACATAGTTAACGAGGACTGAAATAAACCATATGGACTTTTAATAGAAATGGTTCCTGTGATACCTAAAATTGCTCCAAAGTGAGTAGCATTGTTACAGCAGCAATAGAGTATAGAATAGAATAGAGTATAGAGTATTAGCTCATGGGTTTTTTTGGACAGCCAACCATAATTGGCGCGTTTTGGTAAAGTTGCTTTCAGGGATCAAATAAGGTGGCATACACCTAGGAGCATATAGACTGCAGACATGCTTAGATAAGAAAAAATACTTTACCTTCCAATTTTAGATTATTATCTACCGTGTACAATACAACAAACTGCACAATTGCTCAAAGTTTTAAATTCATAAATATGTAAGGAAATACAGAGAAAGTTCATCTGTCAGCCTCAGTACAAGAGAGGAATGAAACATACTTGAGTTCATCTTTCAGGTTGTGCATTCATGTATTAAGCCCTTTCCATATAACGTTTCACATTTACCAAGCTGGTGGGATAAACTTTCCACAGACTCCTGTACCATAGTAACATAGTAACATAGTTGGTAAGGCCGAAAAAAGACATTTGTCCATCCAGTTCAGCCTATATTCCATCATAATAAATCCCCAGATATACGTCCTTCTACAGAACCTAATAATTGTATGATACAATATTGTTCTGCTCCAGGAAGACATCCAGGCCTCTCTTGAACCCCTCGACTGAGTTCGCCATCACCACCTCCTCAGGCAAGCAATTCCAGATTCTCACTGCTCTAACAGTAAAGAATCCTCTTCTATGTTGGTGGAAAAACCTTCTCTCCTCCAGACGCAAAGAATGCCCCCTTGTGCCCGTCACCTTCCTTGGTATAAACAGATCCTCAGCGACATATTTGTATTGTCCCCTTATATAATTATACATAGATATTAGATCGCCCCTCAGTCATCTTTTTTCTAGACTAAATAATCCTAATTTCGCTAATCTATCTGGGTATTGTAGTTCTCCCATCCCCTTTATTAATTTTGTTGCCCTCCTTTGTACTCTCTCTAGTTCCATTATATCCTTCCTGAGCACCGGTGCCCAATACTGGACACAGTACTCCATGTGCGGTCTAACTAGGGATTTGTACAGAGGCAGTATAATGCTCTCATCATGTGTATCCAGACCTCTTTTAATGCACCCCATGATCCTGTTTGCCTTGGCAGCTGCTGCCTGGCACTGGCTGCTCCAGGTAAGTTTATCATTAACTAGGATCCCCAAGTCCTTCTCCCTGTCAGATTTACCCAGTGGTTTCCCGTTCAGTTTGTAATGGTGATATTGATTCCTTCTTCCCATGTGTATAACCTTACATTTATCATTGTTAAACCTCATCTGCCACCTTTTAGCCCAAGTTTCCAACTTATCCAGATCCATCTGTAGCAGAATACTATCTTCTCTTGTATTAACTGCTTTACATAGTTTTGTATCATCTGAAAATATCGATATTTTACTGTGTAAACCTTCTACCAGATCATTAATGAATATGTTGAAGAGAACAGGTCCCAATACCGACCCCTGCGGTACCCCACTGGTCACAGCGACCAAGTTAGAGACTATACCATTTATAACCACCCTCTGCTTTCTATCACTAAGCCAGTTACTAACCCATTTACACACATTTTCCCCCAGACCAAGCATTCTCATTTTGTGTACCAACCTCTTGTGCGGCACGGTATCAAACGCTTTGGAAAAATCGAGATATACCACGTCCAATGACTCACCATGGTCCAGCCTATAGCTTACCTCTTCATAAAAACTGATTAGATTGGTTTGACAGGAGCGATTAAACCCATGCTGATATGGAGTTAAACAGTTATTCTCATTGAGATAATCCAGAATAACATCCCTCAGAAACCCTTCAAATATTTTACCAACAATAGAGGTTAGACTTACTGGTCTATAATTTCCAGGTTCACTTTTAGAGCCATTTTTGAATATTGGCACCACATTTGCTATGCGCCAGTCCTGCGGAACAGACCCCGTCGCTATAGAGTCCCTAAAAATAAGAAATAATGGTTTATCTATTACATTACTTAGTTCTCTTAGTACTCGTGGGTGTATGCCATCCGGACCCGGAGATTTATCTATTTTAATCTTATTTAGCCGGTTTCGCACCTCTTCTTGGGTTAGATTGGTGACCCTTAATATAGGGTTTTCATTGTTTCTTGGGATTTCACCTAGCATTTCATTTTCCACCGTGAATAGCGTGGAGAAGAAGGTGTTTAATATGTTAGCTTTTTCCTCGTCATCTACAACCATTCTTTCCTCACTATTTTTTAAGGGGCCTACATTTTCAGTTTTTATTCTTTTACTATTGATATAGTTGAAGAACAGTTTGGGATTAGTTTTACTCTCCTTAGCAATGTGCTTCTCTGTTTCCTTTTTTGGCAGCTTTAATTAGTTTTTTAGATAAAGTATTTTTCTCCCTATAGTTTTTTAGAGCTTCAATGGTGCCATCCTGCTTTAGTAGTGCAAATGCTTTCTTTTTACTGTTAATTGCCTGTCTTACTTCTTTGTTTAGCCACATTGGGTTTTTCCTATTTCTAGTCCTTTTATTCCCACAAGGTATAAACCGCTTACGGTGCCTATTTAGGATGTTCTTTAACATTTTCCATTTATTATCTGTATTCTTAATACTGAAGATATTGTCCCAGTCTACCAGATTAAGGGCATCTCTAAGCTGGTCAAACTTTGCCTTCCTTAAGTTCAGTGTTTTTGTGACTCTCTGACAAGTCCCCCTAGTGAAAGACAGGTGAAACTCTACAATATTGTGGTCGCTATTTCCTAGATGCCCGACCACCTGCAGATTTGTTATTCTGTCAGGTCTATTAGATAGTATTAGGTCTAAAAGTGCTGCTCCTCTGGTTGGATTCTGCACCAATTGTGAAAGATAATTTTTCTTGGTTATTAGCAGAAACCTGTTGCCTTTATGGGTTTCACAGGTTTCTGTTTCCCAGTTAATATCCGGGTAGTTAAAGTCCCCCATAACCAGGACCTAATTATGGGTTGCAGCTTCATCTATCTGCTTTAGCAGTAGACTTTCCATGGTTTCTGTTATATTTGGGGGTATGTAACAGACCCCAATGAGAATTTTGTTACCATTTTTCCCTCCATGAATTTCAACCCATATGGACTCGACATCCTCATTACCTTCGCTAATATCCTCCCTTAAAGTGGACTGTAGACAAGACTTTACATAGAGACAAACCCCTCCTCCTCTCTGATTTTTACGATCCTTTCTAAACAGACTGTAACCCTGTAAGTTAACTGCCCAGTCATAGCTTTCATCTAACCATGTCTCGGTTATTCCCACTATGTCAGAGTTACCTGTAGATATTTCTGCTTCTAGTTCTTCCATCTTGTTTGTCAGGCTTCTGGCGTTTGCGAGCATGCAGTTTAAAGGATTTTGTTTTGTTCCAATCTCCTCGCTGTGGATTGTTTTAGAAATGTTCTTACCTCCCTTCTGAGTATGTTTTCCTGGGTCTTCTTTGTTCGAGTCTAATGTTTTTCTTCCCGTCCCCTCTTCTTCTAGTTTATCGCCCTCCTGATGAGTGTAGCGAGTCTTCTGGCGAATGTGTGTTTCCCAGGTTTGTTGAGGTGTAATCCGTCTCTGGCGAGGAGTCCATCATACAAGTAATTCACACCGTGGTCCAGGAATCCAAATCCTTGTTGTCTGCACCATCGTCTTAGCCAGTTGTTCGCATCAAGGATCCTGTTCCATCTCCTGGTGCCAAGCCCGTCTACTGGAAGGATAGAAGAAAAAACTACCTGTGCATCCAGTTCCTTTACTTTCTTCCCCAACTCTTCAAAGTCCTTGCAGATAGGTCCTTCCTTGCCGTGTCATTGGTGCCAACATGTATCAGAAGAAATGGGTGGATGTCCTTGGAGCTGAAGAGCTTTGGTATCCTATCGGTCACATCCTTTATCATCGCACCTGGAAGGCAGCATACTTCTCTTGCGGTTATGTCCGGTCTGCAGATGGCTGCTTCTGTGCCTCTCAGTAGTGAGTCTCCCACCACCACCACTCTTCGTTGCTTCTTGGCTGTACTTTTTGCTGTCTTGGCTGTACTTTTTGCTGTCACTTGTTGCTGTGTGCCCTTTTCTTTTTTGCTTGCTGGTATTGCTTCATCCTTAGGTGTGCCATCTTCATCCTCTACAAAGATTTGATATCGGTTCTTCAGTTGTGTGGTTGGTAGTGTTGAGCATTCCGATACCGCAAGTATCGGGTATCGGCCGATACTTGTGGTTTCGGAATTCCGATACCAAATTCCGATACTTCCCGCATATCGGATACCGGAATCGGAAGTTCCCAGAATTCAAACTGCACCCAGCAGCCAATGAGGAATGAATGGAAGTGTGGGCACATCCTGTTTAGCATGGTGGGCATGTAAGTACTGGCAAGGCTGTGATTGGCTGCTGAAATGATGTCAGTCTGCACTATAAAAAACGCTGCCGCCATTTTTCGCTCACTCTGCTGTGATTTCAGTTAGGGACAGGACGCTGTGTTCTAACTGAGGGCCAGTTGAGATAGCTAATTGCTTTATTTTGCTTTCCCAAGGCTAATTTAGCAAAACGCTGTGTGTTGTTCACTGTTCACCTTGCTCTTGCCTTGCAGCGCTGTTTTAACAGCGTTCTGCAAGGTCTCTGTGTGTGTGTGTGTGCAGCTCACTCTGTAGTCTGTGTGCAGCCATATACCCGGTTGTATTCAGCTCAGGGGGGGTTCACACTGTCTCATACAGTTCTATCCATTGTCTTTTTTTGCTCATAGTGCAGCCTGCTGCACTTTCTTTCTAAAATTTCCTATTAGTGTTTTTCCACCCGTCTCCAGCTAAATTGTGGAAAAACACTACATAGGATAACCTAGAGGGGGTTTTTTGGGCCTTGCAGCGCTGTTTACGGCTGTCTGCACGGTCTCCGTGTGAGCGCAGCTCGCCCTGTAGTCTGTGTGCAGCCACAGCCGGTTGTATTCAGCTCAGGGTAAGTCACTGCCTCATACCGTGAAAAAACTTTTCCTTTTTTTCAAATAGTGCAGCCTGCTGAAAGTTTTTACAAAAATTTCCTATTAGTGTCTTTCCACCCGTCTCCAGCTAAATAGTGGAAAAACACTAAATAGGATAACCTAGAGGAGGGTTTTTGGGCCTTGCAGCGCCGTTTACGGCTGTCTGCACGGTCTCCGTGTGAGCGCAGCTCGCCCTGTAGTCTGTGTGCAGCCACAGCCGGTTGGATTCAGCTCAGGGTGCGTTACTGCCTATAACAGTTAAATAACTTGTCCTTTTTTTCAAATAGTGCAGCCTGTTTAAAATTTTTCCAAAAATTTCCCATTAGTGTCTTTCCACCCGTCTCCAGGTAAATAGTGGAAAAACACTACATAGGATAACCTAGAGGAGGGTTTTTGGGCCTTGCAGCGCCGTTTATGGCTCTCTGCACGGTCCCCGTGTGAGTTAAACTCGCTCTGTAGCCCGATCTGCAGAAAAAAAAAAAAGGTAAAGTTCACCAAACACCACTTAACACTTGTGTAGGCCACATTTTATAAATAATAAAGTCTAGTCCACACTTTACAACATTAGTGTTTCTTACACCTGTTAGGAGGAGCATTTCAGGAATAAGCACACTAAGGCCTTAGTACTTTTCTGCTTATCTTTATCTGTCAACCAAGATGAAGAGGGCAGGGAGTAAGGCACGTGGGCGTGGGCGCGGAGCAGGGAGAGGAGCAGGGAGAGGACGTGGTGATTCTGTGCCTGCTGCGGGCACCGGTGACTCATCATCACTCAGTTTCAGCAGGGAACAGTCCTTCATGCGCAGCTTTGTCGGAGAGCGCAGTGCACCGCTGCTGCGTGAAGATCAAATTGAAGCCGTTGTCGGATGGATGGCAGCTAACGCATCGGCATCGACTTCAATTAGTGCCACATCCTCTCAGGCACAGACCACTGGAGAGCAGCCATCTGTCTCTTCACCACCTGCCAAATTGGCCAGGCAGTCAGAGAGCCCAGGACAGGAGCCGTCTCTACTTCTGTTCTCTGAATCTGTTGGCTTGGAAACAGGGGGCCAGCCAAGCAGCATTGGAGAAATGGAAGAAGAGGCAGTGTGCAGTGATGCCCAACAGCTTTGTCTCTCTGACTCTGAAGAGGCGGGTGGGCCAGTGCCTGCGGTGACCACAGCGCAGTACGCATCTGATGATGAAACTCAGGTGCCGCTTTCTGGTGCGTACTGTGCTGCCGAGACTACCCAGGAGGAGCAGTTGGTGGCAGAGGGTAGTGGAGATGATGAGGTCCTTGACCCATCGTGGCGTGAGAAACAGGAAGGTGGTGGGAGCAGCTCTGAGGAAGAGATTCCCCTTACGGGCCAAAGAGGGAGAGGGAGGGGGAAGACTGCGGAGCCTGTAGCCTCCACTTTGGCACCCGTTAGGAGCCTGTCTCTTTCAAAAGCCAAAAAGGGCGCTCCCAAGACTTGCAGTGCCTGGTCCTTTTTTGACACAGTTGCAGATGACATTTGTTTTGTCAAATGCAAGCTGTGTCATCAGAAAGTCAAAAGAGGTAAAAGTGTCAGCAACCTCAATACCACAAATATGTGGAAACATGTGCGGACCAGGCACGCGCTGGAGTTACAAAAACACACTGAAGACGTAGGCCAACCAACAGCGGCAGCTACCACCTCTTCAGCTCATGCTGCCTCTTCCTCCAGCTCCCGCACAGCTGGTTTGGCTTCCTCCCAGGATCGCCATGGAAGAACCTCTAGCACTGTTGTCCAGAGACCTAGTGTAATTCCACCCACAGCACCACATTCCCAGTCATCCTCACACTCCCAGTCTACTCTACAGCCATCGGTAGTACAGGCATGGGAGAAAAGGCGGGCATTCTCGTCCAACCACCCCCGAGCACAGGCTCTGAATGCAGGCATTGCCAAACTTCTGTCCCTGGAAATGCTCTCATTCAGGCTGGTGGAGACTGACAGCTTCCATGACTTGATGGCATTGGCAGTCCCACAGTACAAGGTGCCCAGCCGCTTTTACTACAGCAGTAATGTGTTCACTGATACCATTATACCGTCCCGGAGCTGGGACTTTCCTTCATAATGTGACGCAGCACAGCCGTCATTCCTACCCCCTTGGTGCCATGCGCTGCCTCCTCAGCGTTGTTTTAAGCTGTCACGGAGCCTGCGCTGTTCTGTTATCCCTTGGCCATGCCCAATTTGCGCTGCCTGTCTTCTGACATAATTTGGTGTCAGGCTGGCTGCACCTGTGCGCCCGCGCTGCCCGAGAACCCGCCTCGCAGTGTCTTCTGATTGATCACACTGCGAGCCTGGGATCCATGGGCATGCGCAGTGCATATCTTCACCTTAGGCTCTCACTCATCTCCCTCCGCCTTCTTTAGACTGTGCGCCGTCAGCTGATCCCTAATAGCATGCCACGGCCGTGACGCCGCACAGTCTGTAGAAGAGGGAAGGAGGGGAGTGAGAGGCGAGGATATGCACTGTGCATGCCCATGGATCCAAGGCCCGCAGTGGGATTACATTAGACGACACTGCGAGGTGAGATCTGGAGCAGCGGGGACGCACAGGCACTGACAGCCTGAAACCAAATTATGTTAGAAGACAGGCAGCGCAAATTGGGCATGGCCAAGGGATAACAGACCAGCGCAGGCTCCATGACAGCTTAAAACAACGCTGAGGAGGCAGCGCACGGCACCAAGGGGATAGGAATGACAGCTGTGCTGCGTCCCATTACGAAGGAAATTCCCACCTCCGGGACGGTTTTATGGTATAAGGGGACACATTTTTAGTGTTTACTTCTGTGTTTGCAAGGATCATAATTAAAAGAGCAACCTTTTCCTTTTGCATCCTTAGTGCTGCACAAGATGGCTCTTTCAGCTACAAACGTCTTGGGGAGGGGGGTTAAAGGTTCCCTTTCAACTTGCTCCAATCAGGCTTCGGCCTCCACTCTGTTCCTCTGCTCCTCCTGCTGTCCCTGGGCTCTAACACCGCCAGTTGGTGCCTGGAAGTGCTGTCTGCACAGTCAACAGTCGCTCCTCTGTTATTAGGGTTCAGTAACGTCAGCTGATCCCCAGCTGTGTGTGCGGCAATACCTCCAATCTGCTCCTCCTGCTGTCCCTGGGCTCTAACACCGCCAGTTGGTGCCTGGAAGTGCTGTCTGCACAGTCAACAGTCGCTCCTCTGTTATTGGGGTTCAGTAACGTCAGCTGATCCCCAGCTGTGTGTGCGGCAATACCTCCAATCTGCTCCTCCTGCTGTCCCTGGGCTCTAACACCGCCAGTTGGTGCCTGGAAGTGCTGTCTGCACAGTCAACAGTCGCTCCTCTGTTATTGGGGTTCAGTAACGTCAGCTGATCCCCAGCTGTGTATCCAGCAACGTGTCATGCGACCGCCACGCTGGCACAACAAAAATGTAAGGGAACCTGTCCCCCCCCCTAGGTGTTTGTTACTGAAAGAGCCACCTTGTGCAGCACTAATACTGAACAAGGAAAAGGTCGCTCTTGAAATTATGCTCCTTGGAATCGCTGAACTACACACTCATGTAATGTGTCCCCTCACACCGTCCAACCGTCCCGGAGGTGGGACTTTCCTTTGTAATGTGACGCAGCACAGCCGTCATTCCTACCCCTTTGGCTCCGTGCGCTGCCTCCTTAGCGTTGTTTGATTCCGTCATGGACCCTGCGCTGTTATGTTATCCCTTGGCCATGCACAGTTTGCGCTGCCCGTCCTCTGACATCATTTGTTGTCATCCTGGCTGCGCCTGTGCGTCCATGCTGCCCGAAATGCCACCTCGCAGTGTCGTCTAATGTGATCCCACAGTGGGCCTGGTATCCATGGCCATGCGCAGTGCATATACTAGCCTCTCACTCCCCTTCTTAACGCTTCTTCAGACTAGGCGGCGTCAGCTGATCCCTAATAGCATACCACGGCCGTGACGCCGCACAGTCTGAAGAAGCAGGAAGGAGGTGAGTGAGAGGCGATGATACGCACTGCGCATGCCCATGGATCCCTGGCCCGCAGTGGGATTACATTAGATGACACTGCGAGGTTTGATCTCGGGCAGCTTTGACGCACAGGCACTGCCAGCCTGACACCTAAATGGTGTCAGAAGACGGGCACCGCTAACTGTGCATGGCCAAGGGATAACATTACAGCGCGGGCTCCGTGACAGAACCAAACAACGTTGAGGAGGTGGCGCACGGCACCAAGGGGGTTGGAATGACGGCTGTGCTGTGTCACATTACAAAGGAAAGTCCCACTTCCGGGACGGTTTAACGGTGTGAGGGGACACATTATATGAGTGTGTACTTCAGCGTTTGCAAGGAGCATAATTTTAGGAGCCACCATTTTCCATGTGCAGTATTACTGCTGTACAAGATGGCTCTTTCAGCAACAAATTCCTGGGGGGGGGGTTAAAGGTTCCCTTTCAACTTGCTCCACTGCAGGCTTTGGCCTACACTCTGCTCCTCTTTGATTCCCTGGGTTTCAACACTGTCAGTTGCCACCTGGAAGTGTTGTCTACACAGAAAAAACACTAGCTGATGTGTCAGTGGGGTTCGGCACCGCCAGCTGTTCCACTGCTGTGTAGTCGGCAACGTGTCCAGCACAAGCCACGCTGGCACAACAGACCAAAAGCTGCCACCAGTGCAGGCTTCGGCCTACACTCTGCTCCTTTCCTCCTCCTGCTGACCCTGGGCTCTAACACCGCAAGTTTTTGCCCGGACGTGCTAGCTGCACAGAGAAAAACACCAGTCAATGTGTCAGTGGGGTTCAGCAGCGCCAGCTGTTCCCCTGCTGTGTAGCTGGCAACGTGTCCTGCAAACGCCATGCAGGCACCTGAACTGAAATTAAAGGGAACCTGCCCCCCCCCCAGGTGTTTCTATGTATAACAGCCACCTTGTACAGCAGTACTGCTGCATTTGTACAGGGTGGCTGACTTTTTCTCCTTGCCCACGTTGAATTAAACACGTACAAAATGTGTCTCATTACAGACCATTACAATGTCCCTGAGGTGTGACTTTCCTTTTTAATGACACGCAGCACCCCCCTTGGTAGCACTGCCCGTCTTCTGACATCATTGGTTGGCTGCCTGTGCCTGTGCGTCCGCCCTGCCCGACACAACCCCCCTCGTTGTCTCATATATTATGACTGCGAGGGTGTGATTGATGGGCATGTGCAGTGCATATGGTCGCCTGTCTTAACTCATCTCCTTCCGCCTTCTTCAGACTGTGCGGCCTCATGGCCGTGGCAGGCGATAAGGGATCAGCTGAGGCCGCCCTGTCTGAAGCAGGTGTAAGGACATGTGTGAGCGGCAAACATATTTACTGCACAAGGCCATGAATCCCAGATCTGCAGTGTGACTTTATTAAAAGACACTGCGGGTCTGGGATTCATGGCCATTGGTAACCGCACAGCCCAACATGAAATGAGGTGAGAAGACAGGCAGCGCTCACAGCGCATGGCCAAGGGATCACAATAGCACAGACTCCTGTACAGCAAATAACAACGCTCAGGAGGCTGCACCCAGCACCAAGGCATTATTTATGTGCACCTGTGCTGCGTCTCCTTAAAAACACAAGTCACGCCTCCAATACAGTTCTACTGTACAATGGGCAAAATTCTGTATGTCTTTCATTCTGCGTGAGCAATGAGCAAAATTTAAAGAGCAACCTTTCACTTGTGGAGCATTACTGCTGCACAAGGTGTGGCTCTTCAACATTGTAACACCTGAGGGTGGGTTAAAGGTTACCTTTGAAATTGGTTCTACAAGGCTTCAGCCTACACTCTGCTCCTCCTGCAGACCCTGGGCTCTAACTACGCCAGTTGGGGCCCGGAAGTGCTGGCTGCACAGATAAAAACACCCACTATTGTGTCAGTGGGGTTCAGCACCGCCAGCTGTTCCCCTGCTGTGTAGCCGGCAACGTGTCCAGCACAAGCCACGCTGGCACAACAGACCAAAAGCTGCCACCAGTGCAGGCTTCGGCCTACACTCTGCTCCTCTCCTCCTCCTGCTGACCCTGGGCTCTAACACCGCCAGTTTTTGCCCGGACGTGCTAGCTGCACAGAGAAAAACACCAGCCAATGTGTTAGTGGGGTTCAGCACCGCCAGCTGTTCCCCTGCTGTGTAGCCGGCAACGTGACCTGCAAACGCCACGTAGGCACCTGAACTGAAATTAAAGGGACCCTGACCCCCACCCCCAGGTGTTTCTATGTATAACAGCCACCTTGTACAGCAGTACTGCTGCATTTGTACAAGGTGGCTGACTTTTTCTCCTTGCCCACGTTGAATTCAACACGTACAAAATGTGTCTCATTACAGACCATTTCACTGCCCCTGAGGTGTGATTCTCCTTTTTAAATGACACGCAGCACCCCCCTTGTTAGCGCTGCCCATCTTCTGACATCATTGGTTAGCTGCTTGTGCCTGTGCGTCCGCCCTGCCCGACACAATGCCCCTCGTTGTCTCATATATTTTGACTGCAAGCGTGTGATTGATGGGCACGAGCAGTGCATATCTTCGCCTGTCTTCACTCCCCTCCTTCCGCCTTCTTCAGACTGTGCGGCCTCATGGCCGTGGCAGGCGATAAGGGATCAGCTGAGGCCGCCCAGTCTGAAGCAGGTGTAAGGACATGTGTGAGCGGCGAACATATTTACTGCTCAAGGCCACGAATCCTAGCCCCGCACTGTGACTTTATGAAAAGACTCTGCGGGTCTGGGATTCATGGCCATCGTTAACTGCACCAGCCAACATGAAATGAGGTCATAAGACGGGCAGCGCTAACTGCCCATGGCCAAGGGCTAACAAGAGCGCAGACTCCTGTACAGCAAATAACAACGCTCAGGAGGATGCGCCCAGCACCAAGGCGTTATTTTGGACAGCTGTGCTGCGTCTCCTTAAAAACAAAAGTCACGCCTCCAATACAGTTTTACTGTACAATGGGCATAATTGTGTACGTCTTTCATTCTGCGTGTGCAATGAGCAAAATTTAAAGAGCAACCTTTCACTTGTGGAGCATTACTGCTGCACAAGGTGTGGCTCTTCAACATTGTAACACCTGAGGGTGGGTTAAAGGTTACCTTTGAAATTGGTTCAATTAGGCTTCGGCCTACACTCTGCTCCTCCTGCAGACCCTGGGCTCTAACTACGCCAGTTGGGGCCCGGAAGTGCTGGCTGCACAGGTAAAAAAACCCGCCATGGTGTCAGTGGGGTTCAGCACCGCCAGCTGTTCCCCTGCTGTGTAGCCGGCAACGTGTCCAGCACAAGCCATGCTGGCACAACTGACAAAAAGGTGCCACCAGTGCAGGCTTCGGCCTACACTCTGCTCCTCTCCTCCTCCTGCTGACCCTGGGCTCAAACACCACCAGTTTCTGCCCGGACGTGCTAGCTGCACAGAGAAGAACACCAGTCAATGTGTAAGTGGGGTTTAGCACCGCCAGCTGTTCCCCTGCTGTGTAGCCGGCAACGTGTCCAGCACAAGCCACGCTGGCACAACTGACCAAAAGCTGCCACCAGTGCAGGCTTCGGCCTACACTCTGCTCCTCTCCTCCTCCTGCTGACCCTGGGCTCAAACACCGCCAGTTTCTGCCAGGACGTGCTAGCTGCACAGAGAAGAACACCAGCCAATGTGTTAGTGGGGTTCAGCACCGCCAGCTGTTCCCCTGCTGTGTAGCCGGCAACGTGACCTGCAAACGCCACGCAGGCACATGAACTGAAATTAAAGGGACCCTGAACCCCACCCCCAGGTGTTTCTATGTATAACAGCCACCTTGTACAGCAGTACTGCTGCATTTGTACAAGGTGGCTGACTTTTTCTCCTTACCCACGTTGAATTTAACACGTACAAAATATGTCTCATTACAGACCATTACAATGTCCCTGAGGTGTGACTTTCCTTTTTAATGACACATAGCACCCCCCTTGGTAGCGCTGCCCATCTTCTGACATCATTGGTTGGCTGCTTGTGCCTGTGCGTTCGCCCTGCCTGACACAACCCCCCTCGTTGTGTCATATATTTTGACTGCGAGGGTGTGATTGATGGGCATATGCAGTGCATATGTTCGCCTGTCTTCACTCCCCTCCTTCCACCTTCTTCAGACTGTGCGGCCTCATGGCCGCGGCATGCGATAAGGGATCAGCTGAGGCCGCCCAGTCTGAAGCAGGTGTAAGGACATGAGTGAGCGGCAAACATATTTACTGCGCAAGGCCATGAATCCCAGACGTGCAGTGTGACTTTATGAAAAGACACTGCGGGTCAGGGATTCATGGCCATCGCTAACCGCACCGGCCAACATGAAATGAGGTGAGAAGACAGGCAGCGCTCACAGCGCATGGCCAAGGGCTAACAAGAGCGCAGACTCTGTACAGCAAATAACAATGCTCAGGAGGCTGCGCCCAGCACCAAGGCGTTATTTTTGGACACCTGTGCTGCGTCTCCTTAGAAAGACAAGTCACGCCTCCAATACAGTTCTACTGTACAATGGGCAAAATTGTGTACGTCTTTCATTCTGCGTGTGCAATGAGCAAAATTTAAAGAGCAACCTTTCACTTGTGGAGCATTACTGCTGCACAAGGTGTGGCTTTTCTACATTGTAACACCTGAGGGTGGGTTATAGGTTACCTTTGAAATTGGTTCAATTAGGCTTCGGCCTACAATCTGCTCCTCTCCTCCTCCAGCTGACCCTGGGCTCTAACACCGCCAGTTTTTGCCCGGACGTGCTAGCTGCACAGAGAAAAACACCAGCCAATGTGTCAGTGGGGTTCAGCACCGCCAGCTGTTCCCCTGCTGTGTAGCCGGCATCATGTCCAGCACAAGCCACGCTGGCACAACAGACCAAAAGCTGCCACCAGTGCAGGCTTCGGCCTACACTCTGCAAACGCCACGCAGGCACATGAACTGAAATTAAAGGGAACCTGCCCCCCCCCAGGTGTTTCTATGTATAACAGCCACCTTGTACAGCAGTACTGCTGCATTTGTACAAGGTGGCTGACTTTTTCTCCTTACCCACGTTGAATTTAACACGTACAAAATATGTCTCATTACAGACCATTACAATGTCCCTGAGGTGTGACTTTCCTTTTTAATGACACACAGCACCCCCCTTGGTAGCGCTGCCCATCTTCTGACATCATTGGTTGGCTGCTTGTGCCTGTGCGTTCGCCCTGCCCGACACAACCCCCCTCGTTGTGTCATATATTTTGACTGCGAGGGTGTGATTGATGGGCATATGCAATGCATATGTTCGCCTGTCTTCACTCCCCTCCTTCCACCTTCTTCAGACTGTGCGGCCTAATGGCCGCGGCATGCGATAAGGGATCAGCTGAGGCCGCCCAGTCTGAAGCAGGTGTAAGGACATGAGTGAGCGGCAAACATATTTACTGCGCAAGGCCATGAATCCCAGACCTGCAGTGTGACTTTATGAAAAGACACTGCGGGTCTGGGGTTCATGGCCATCGTTAACTGCACCAGCCAACATGAAATGAGGTCATAAGACGGGCAGCGCTAACTGCCCATGGCCAAGGGCTAACAAGAGCGCAGACTCCTGTACAGCAAATAACAACGCTCAGGAGGATGCGCCCAGCACCAAGGCGTTATTTTGGACAGCTGTGCTGCGTCTCCTTAAAAACAAAAGTCACGCCTCCAATACAGTTTTACTGTACAATGGGCATAATTGTGTACGTCTTTCATTCTGCGTGTGCAATGAGCAAAATTTAAAGAGCAACCTTTCACTTGTGGAGCATTACTGCTGCACAAGGTGTGGCTCTTCAACATTGTAACATCTGAGGGTGGGTTAAAGGTTACCTTTGAAATTGGTTCAATTAGGCTTCGGCCTACACTCTGCTCCTCCTGCAGACCCTGGGCTCTAACTACGCCAGTTGGGGCCCGGAAGTGCTGGCTGCACAGGTAAAAAAACCCGCCATGGTGTCAGTGGGGTTCAGCACCGCCAGCTGTTCCTCTGCTGTGTAGCCGGCAACGTGTCCAGCACAAGCCATGCTGGCACAACTGACAAAAAGGTGCCACCAGTGCAGGCTTCGGCCTACACTCTGCTCCTCTCCTCCTCCTGCTGACCCTGGGCTCAAACACCGCCAGTTTCTGCCCGGACGTGCTAGCTGCACAGAGAAGAACACCAGTCAATGTGTTAGTGGGGTTTAGCACCGCCAGCTGTTCCCCTGCTGTGTAGCCGGCAACGTGTCCAGCACAAGCCACGCTGGCACAACTGACCAAAAGCTGCCACCAGTGCAGGCTTCGGCCTACAATCTGCTCCTCTCCTCCTCCTGCTGACCCTGGGCTCAAACACCGCCAGTTTCTGCCAGGACGTGCTAGCTGCACAGAGAAGAACACCAGCCAATGTGTTAGTGGGGTTCAGCACCGCCAGCTGTTCCCCTGCTGTGTAGCCGGCATCGTGTCCAGCACAAGCCACGCAGGCACAACAGACCAAAAGCTGCCACCAGTGCAGGCTTCGGCCTACACTCTGCTCTTCTCCTCCTCCTGCTGACCCTGGGCTCTAACACCGCCAGTTTTTGCCCGGACGTGCTAGCTGCACAGAGAAAAACACCAGCCAATGTGTCAGTGGGGTTCAGCACCGCCAGCTGTTCCCCTGCTGTGTAGCCGGCATCATGTCCAGCACAAGCCACGCTGGCACAACAGACCAAAAGCTGCCACCAGTGCAGGCTTCGGCCTACACTCTGCAAACGCCACGCAGGCACATGAACTGAAATTAAAGGGAACCTGCCCCCCCCCCCCAGGTGTTTCTATGTATAACAGCCACCTTGTACAGCAGTAATGCTGCATTTGTACAAGGTGGCTGACTTTTTCTCCTTGCCCACGTTGAATTTAACACGTACAAAATGTGTCTCATTACAGACCATTTCACTGCCGCTGAGGTGTGATTCTCCTTTTTAAATGACACGCAGCACCCCCCTTGGTAGCGCTGCCCATCTTCTGACATCATTGGTTGGCTGCTTGTGCCTGTGCGTCCGCCCTGCCCGACACAACGCCCCTCGTTGTCTGATCTTTTTTCAGGGTGTGATTGATGGGCATGTGCAGTGCATATCTTCGCCTGTCTTCACTCCCCTCCTTCCGCCTTCTTCAGACTGTGCGGCCTCATGGCCGTGGCAGGCGATAAGGGATCAGCTGAGGCCGCCCAGTCTGAAGCAGGTGTAAGGACATGTGTGAGCGGCGAACATATTTACTGCTCAAGGCCATGAATCCCAGCCCCGCACTGTGACTTTATGAAAAGACACTGCGGGTCTGGGGTTCATGGCCATCGTTAACTGCACCAGCCAACATGAAATGAGGTCATAAGACGGGCAGCGCTAACTGCCCATGGCCAAGGGCTAACAAGAGCGCAGACTCCTGTACAGCAAATAACAACGCTCAGGAGGATGCGCCCAGCACCAAGGCGTTATTTTGGACAGCTGTGCTGCGTCTCCTTAAAAACAAAAGTCACGCCTCCAATACAGTTTTTCTGTACAATGGGCATAATTGTGTACGTCTTTCATTCTGCGTGTGCAATGAGCAAAATTTAAAGAGCAACCTTTCACTTGTGGAGCATTACTGCTGCACAAGGTGTGGCTCTTCAACATTGTAACATCTGAGGGTGGGTTAAAGGTTACCTTTGAAATTGGTTCAATTAGGCTTCGGCCTACACTCTGCTCCTCCTGCAGACCCTGGGCTCTAACTACGCCAGTTGGGGCCCGGAAGTGCTGGCTGCACAGGTAAAAAAACCCGCCATGGTGTCAGTGGGGTTCAGCACCGCCAGCTGTTCCCCTGCTGTGTAGCCGGCAACGTGTCCAGCACAAGCCATGCTGGCACAACTGACAAAAAGGTGCCACCAGTGCAGGCTTCGGCCTACACTCTGCTCCTCTCCTCCTCCTGCTGACCCTGGGCTCAAACACCACCAGTTTCTGCCCGGACGTGCTAGCTGCACAGAGAAGAACACCAGTCAATGTGTTAGTGGGGTTTAGCACCGCCAGCTGTTCCCCTGCTGTGTAGCCGGCAACGTGTCCAGCACAAGCCACGCTGGCACAACTGACCAAAAGCTGCCACCAGTGCAGGCTTCGGCCTACACTCTGCTCCTCTCCTCCTCCTGCTGACCCTGGGCTCAAACACCGCCAGTTTCTGCCAGGACGTGCTAGCTGCACAGAGAAGAACACCAGCCAATGTGTTAGTGGGGTTCAGCACCGCCAGCTGTTCCCCTGCTGTGTAGCCGGCAACGTGACCTGCAAACGCCACGCAGGCACATGAACTGAAATTAAAGGGACCCTGAACCCCACCCCCAGGTGTTTCTATGTATAACAGCCACCTTGTACAGCAGTACTGCTGCATTTGTACAAGGTGGCTGACTTTTTCTCCTTACCCACGTTGAATTTAACACGTACAAAATATGTCTCATTACAGACCATTACAATGTCCCTGAGGTGTGACTTTCCTTTTTAATGACACATAGCACCCCCCTTGGTAGCGCTGCCCATCTTCTGACATCATTGGTTGGCTGCTTGTGCCTGTGCGTCCGCCCTGCCCGACACAACGCCCCTCGTTGTCTGATCTTTTTTCAGGGTGTGATTGATGGGCATGTGCAGTGCATATGTTCGCCTGTCTTCACTCATCTCCTTCCGCCTTCTTCAGACTGTGCGGCCTCATGGCCGCGGCATGCGATAAGGGATCATGTGAGGCCGCCCAGTCTGAAGCAGGTGTAAGGACATTTGTGAGCGGCGAACATATTTACTGCACAAGGCCATGAATCCCAGCCCCGCAGTGTGAATTTTTGAAAACACACTGTGGGTCTGGGATTCATGACCATCGATAACCGCACCGACCAACATGAAATGAGGTCATAAGACAGGCAGCGCTAACAGCGCATGGCCAAGGGATAACAAGACCGCAGACTCCTGTACAGCAAATAACAACGCTCAGGAGGCTGCGCCCAGCGCCAAGGCGTTATTTTTGGACACCTGTGCCGCGTCTCCTTAAAAAGACAAGTCACACCTCAAATACAGTTCTACTGTACAATGGGCAAAATTGTGTACGTCTTTCATTCTGCGTGTGCAAGGAGCAAAATGGAGCATTACTGCTGCACAAGGTGTGGCTCTTCTACATTGTAACACCTGAGGGTGGGTTAAAGGGTACCTTTGAAATTGGTTCAATTAGGCTTCGGCCTACACTCTGCTCCTCTCCTCCTCCTGCTGTCCCTGGGCTCTAACACCGCCAGTTTTTGCCCGGAAGTGCTAGCTGCACAGAGAAAAACACAAGCCAATGTGTCAGTGGGGTTCAGCACCGCCAGCTGTTTCCCTGCTGTGTAGCCGGCATCGTGTCCTGCAAACGCAACGCAGACACAAAGCTGCCTCCAGTGCAGGCTTTGGCCTACACTATGCTCCCCCTGCTTACCCTTTGCTCCAACACCGCTAGTTGGGGCTCTAGGAAGACAATCTTGAATAGGCAACGCATCCGGGTTCCAGCAGTGTTTTTGTCACGGGTACTCCCTCGTGCCCAGCCTGGTTCCAGCACCGTCAGCTGTTTCCGGGTAGTGTCAAGCTCACTGAGACGCTTATGCTTGCCCCGTCGTGTTGCGGTCGGGTTAGCCAACTCCAGGGTGCCTCCAGTTTAGGAGCTACCTATGTGGGCTGCGTGAATTGGCAGTCAAGGCTGGTTCTGTAGTGCCAGTAGGCCATGCTCCCCCTGTAGGACTGTTAGGGTTCGGTAACTGCGGCTGCCTCGCGGCCTAGCTGTTCTCTCCTCTCCTGTGGACCTTCTGGTCCACCACCTGGTTCCAGCTCCGTCAGCTGGTTCCGGGCCGAGCCTTTGGCTTAGGTGCCTCCTCCTGGGGTATCCAAGTTCCGCCAACGCCAGGTGGTCCTTGGTAGTGCTATTAAGCGCGGGCACCTACAGCTTAGTAACCGGGTTCCAGCACCGTCAGCTAGTCCTCGGTGCCATTGGCTCTTGCACACTGGGGCAACGCATCCGGGTTCCAGCACCGCCAGCTGGTTCTCGGCAGTGTTTTTGTCACGGGTACTCCCTCGTGCCCAGCCTGGTTCCAGCACCGTCAGCTGTTTCTGGGTAGTGTCAAGCTCACTGAGACGCTTATGCTTGCCCCGTCGTGTTGTGGTTGGGTTAGCCAACTCCAGGGTGCCTCCAGTTTAGGAGCTATCTATGTGGGTTGCGTGAATTGGCAGTCAAGGCTGGTTCTGTAGTGCCAGTAGGCCAAGCTTCCCCTGTAGGACTGTTAGGGTTCGGTAACTGCGGCTGCCTCGCGGCCTAGCTGTTCTCTCCTCTCCTGTGGACCTTCTGGTCCACCACCTGGTTCCAGCACCGTCAGCTGGTTGGGCAGAGCCTTTGGCTTAGGTGCCTCCTCCTGGGGTATCCAAGTTCCGCCAACGCCAGGTGGTCCTTGGTAGTGCTATTAAGCGCGGGCACCTACAGCTTAGTAACCGGGTTCCAGCACCGTCAGCTAGTCCTCGGTGCCATTGGCTCTTGCACACTGGGGCAACGCATCCGGGTTCCAGCACCACCAGCTGGTTCTCGGCAGTGTTTTTGTCACGGGTACTCCCTCGTGCCCAGCCTGGTTCCAGCACCGTCAGCTGTTTCTGGGTAGTATCAAGCTCACTGAGACGCTTATGCTTGCCCCGTCGTGTTGCGGTCGGGTTAGCCAACTCCAGGGTGCCTCCAGTTTAGGAGCTACCTATGTGGGCTGCGTGAATTGGCAGTCAAGGCTGGTTCTGTAGTGCCAGTAGGCCAAGCTCCCCCTGTAGGACTGTTGGGGTTCGGTAACTGCGGCTGCCTCGCGGCCTAGCTGTTCTCTCCTCTCCTGTGGACCTTCTCGTCCACCACCTGGTTCCAGCACCGTCAGCTGGTTCCGGGCAGAGCCTTTGGCTTAGGTGCCTCCTCCTGGGGTATCCGAGTTTCGCCAACGCCAGGCGGTCCTTGGTAGTGCTTTTAAGCGCGGGCACCTACAGCTTAGTAACCGGGTTCCAGCACCGTCAGCTGGTCCTCGGTGCCATTGGCTCTTGCACACTGGGGCAACGCATCTGGGTTCCAGCACCGCCAGCTGGTTCTCGGCAGTGTTTTTGTCACTGGTACTCCCTCGTGCCCAGCCTGGTTCCAGCACCGTCAGCTGTTTCCGGGTACTGTCAAGCTCACTGAGACACCTATGCGTTACCCCGTCGTGTTGCGGTCGGGTTAGCCAACTCCAGGGTGCCTCCAGTTTAGGAGCTTCCTATGTGGGCTGCGTGAATTGGCAGTCAAGGCTTGTTCTGTAGTGCCAGTAGGCCAAGCTCCCCCTGTAGGACTGTTGGGGTTCGGTAACTGTGGCTGCCTCGCGGCCTAGCTGTTCTCTCCTCTCCTGTGGACCTTCTGGTCCACCACCTGGTTCCAGCACCGTCAGCTGGTTCCGGGCAGAGCCTTTGGCTTAGGTGCCTCCTCCTGGGGTATCCGAGTTTCGCCAACGCCAGGCGGTCCTTGGTAGTGCTTTTAAGCGCGGGCACCTACAGCTTAGTAACCGGGTTCCAGCACCGTCAGCTGGTCCTTGGTGCCATTGGCTCTTGCACACTGGGGCAACGCATCCGGGTTCCAGCACCGCCAGCTGGTTCTCGGCAGTGTTTTTGTCACAGGTACTCCCTCGTGCCCAGCCTGGTTCCAGCACCGTCAGCTGTTTCCAGGTAGTGTCAAGCTCACTGAGACACCTATGCGTTACCCCGTCGTGTTGCGGTCGGGTTAGACAACTCCAGGGTGCCTCCAGTTTAGGAGCTTCCTATGTGGGCTGCGTGAATTGGCAGTCAAGGCTTGTTCTGTAGTGCCAGTAGGCCAAGCTCCCCCTGTAGGACTGTTGGGGTTCGGTAACTGCGGCTGCCTCGCGGCCTAGCTGTTCTCTGCTCTCCTGTGGACCTTCTGGTCCACCACCTGGTTCCAGTACCGTCAGCTGGTTCCGGGCAGAGCCTTTGGCTTAGGTGCCTCCTCCTGGGTATCCGAGTTCCGCCAAAGCCAGGCGTTCTTTGGTAGTGCTTTTAAGCGCGGGCACCTACAGCTTAGTAACCAGGTTCCAGCACCGTCAGCTGGTCCTCGGTGCCATTGGCTCTTGCACACTTGGGCAACGCATCTGGGTTCCAGCACCGCCAGCTGGTTCCCGGCAGTGTTTTTGTCACAGGTACTCCCTCATGCCCAGCCTGGTTCCAGCACCGTCAGCTGTTTCCGGGTAGTGTCAAGCTCACTGAGACACCTATGCTTGCCCCGTCGTGTTGCGGTCGGATTAGCCAACTCCAGGGTGCCTCCAGTTTAGGAGCTACCTATGTGGGCTGCGTGAGGTGGCAGTCAAGGCTGGTTCTGTAGTGCTAGTAGGCCAAGCTCCCCCTGTAGGACTGTTGGGGTTCGGTGACTGCGGCTGCCTCGCGGCCTAGCTGTTCTCTCCTCTCCTGTGGACCTTCTGGTCCACCACCTGGTTCCAGCACCGTCAGCTGGTTCCGGGCAGAGCCTTTGGCTTAGGTGCCTCCTCCTGGGGTATCCGAGTTCCGCCAACGCCAGGCGGTCCTTGGTAGTGCTTTTAAGCGTGGGCACCTACAGCTTAGTAACCAGGTTCCAGCACCGTCAGCTGGTCCTCGGTGCCATTGGCTCTTGCACACTGGGGCAACGCATCTGGGTTCCAGCACTGCCAGCTGGTTCTCGGCAGTGTTTTTGTCACGGGTACTCCCTCGTGCCCAGCCTGGTTCCAGCACCGTCAGCTGTTTCCGGGTAGTGTCAAGCTCACTGAGACGCCTATGCTTGCCCCGTCGTGTTGCGGTCGGGTTAGCCAACTCCAGGGTGCCTCCAGTTTAGGAGCTACCTATGTGGGCTGCGTGAATTCGCAGTCAAGGCTGGTTCTGTAGTGCCAGTAGGCCAAGCTCCCCCTGTAGGACTGTTGGGGTTCGGTAACTGCGGCTGCCTCGCAGTCTAGCTGTTCTCTCCTCTCCTGTGGACCTTCTGGTCCACCACCTGGTTCCAGCACCGTCAGCTGGTTCCGGGCAGGGCCTTTGGCTTAGGTGCCTTCTCCTGGGGTTTCCGAGTTCCACCAGCGCCAGGCGGTCCTTGCTAGTGCTTTTAAGCGCGGGCACCTACAGCTTAGTAATCGGGTTCCAGCACCGTCAGCTGGTCCTCGGTGCCATTGGCTCTTGCACACTTGGGCATTGCATCTGGGTTCCAGCACCGCCAGCTGGTTCTCGGCAGTGTTTTTGTCACGGGTACTCCCTTGTGCCCAGCCTGGTTCCAGCACCGTCAGCTGTTTCCGGGTAGTGTCAAGCTCACTGAGATGCCTATGCTTGCCCCGTCGTGTTGCGGCGGGTTAGCCAACTCCAGGGTGCCTCCAGTTTAGGAGCTACCTATGTGGGCTGCGTGAATTGGCAGTCAAGGCTGGTTCTGTAGTGCCAGTAGGCCAAGCTCCCCCTGTAGGACTGTTGGGGTTCGGTAACTGCGGCTGCCTCGCGGCCTAGCTGTTCTCTCCTCTCCTGTGGACCTTCTGGTCCACCACCTGGTTCCAGCACCGTCAGCTGGTTCCGGGCAGAGCATTTGGCTTAGGTGCCTCCTCCTGGGGTATCCAAGTTCCGCCAACGCCAGGCGGTCCTTGGTAGTGCTTTTAAGCGCGGGCACCTACAGCTTAGTAACCGGGTTCCAGCACCGTCAGCTGGTCCTCGGTGCCATTTGCTCTTGCACACTGGGGCAACGCATCCGGGTTCCAGCACCGCCAGCTGGTTCTCGGCAGTGTTTTTGTCACGGGTACTCCCTCGTGCCCAGCCTGGTTCCAGCACCGTCAGCTGTTTCTGGGTAGTGTCAAGCTCACTGAGATGCTTATGCTTGCCCCGTCGTGTTGCGGTCGGGTTAGCCAACTCCAGGGTGCCTCCAGTTTAGGAGCTACCTATGTGGGCTGTGTGAATTGGCAGTCAAGGCTGGTTCTGTAGTGCCAGTAGGCCAAGCTCCCCCTGTAGGACTGTTGGGGTTCGGTAACTGCGGCTGCCTCGTGGCCTAGCTGTTCTCTCCTCTCCTGTGGACCTTCTGGTCCACATCCTGGTTCCAGCACCGTCAGCTGGTTCTCAGCAGTGTCTTTTGCTCTTGTACCTTCTGCTCCCCATCCTGGTTCCAGTACCGTCAGCTGGTTCCGGGCAGAGCCTTTGGCTTAGGTGCCTCCTTCTGGGTATCCAAGTTCCACCAACGTCAGGTGGTCCTTGGTAGTGCTTTCAGGCACGGGTACCTCCTGCTTAGTAACCGGGTTCCAGTAACGTCAGCTGGTCCTCGGTAGTTCCATTGGCTCTTGGACCTTCGGCTACCCATCCGGGTTCCAGTACCGTCAGCTGGTTCTCGGCAGTGTCTTTTGCTCTTGTACCTTCTGCTCCCCATCCTGGTTCCAGTAACGTCAGCTGGTTCCGGGCAGAGCCTTTGGCTTAGGTGCCTCCTTCTGGGTATCCGAGTTCCGCCAACGTCAGGCGGTCCTTGGTAGTGCTTTTTAGCACGGGTACGTCCTGCTTAGTAACCGGGTTCCAGTAACGTCAGCTGGTCCTCGGTAGTTCCATAGGCTCTTGAACCTTCGGGTAGCCATCCGAGTTCCAGTTCCATCAGCTGGTTCTTGGCATTTTCTCAGCCTTCTTGTACCTTCTGCTGCATTTCCAAGTTGAAGACCCTAAAGACGACGACCTGGAAGACCACCCCTAAGATGATGACGACACCAGAGACGACAACCAGTGAGATGACGACGACCCTGGAGATGACGACCCTGAAGACCACCCCGATGACGACGACGGCGGCGGAGACGACGACGACGGAGACGACGAACTTGGAGACGACGACATGGAAGACCGAGAAGCAGAAGAACAAGAGGCTGCAGAACAAAGAGCAGAAGAACATTAAGCATAACACTTAATATCAGAGCAAAAGATATTATCTAAATTATATGCAGAAGAAGACTAAGCAGTGTATGGGGGTGAGTCCGTTCCTCCTCGTGGTGCCCCTGGATAAAGCCTGATGCTGCAGGCCAAACTGAACGCGGACAAATGTAACTTTTGTGACAGGCAGAACGGAAAGTGTAATCTTCAAACTATTATAGATAACAACTATGGGAATGCCTGTCACAAATGAGAATATGATGAATAAGTAGAATAGGAAGAATAATAATAGTTGAATAAAATGAATATGTAGAATAGGAAGAATAATAATAGTTGAATAAAATGAATATGAAGAATGTAATAAAAAAAAAATAGGTAGAAGATGAAGAAGAAGATGAATAAGGTGAAGAAGAAGTTGATGTCAAAGATGCTGATGATGATGAAGATGAAAGTGTGGGAAAAGTAAAAAAAAGAAGGGGAAGGGCGTGGAATAGTGAAACATCAATATCTGATAAAATAAAAAAAAATTTACATAGTCAATATCTTTGTCACTCCGAACGTCTTTAAAAAAAAAAAAAATCATGCTATTCTATTTGATTGGGCTAAACCTCTATGCCTTTAATGTCTCCGCCACCTCCCCAAATACATCCTGCATTATTCTTACTTGTTTTCCTTCATATATAAATAGCAAAAAGGGAAACCTAAAATATAACGTTTAATAAATACTAATTAGAAAACTATACGACACAACAATACATATAATGACAAACTCGTGTATTGACCAACAGGTCAATCAGACAGGGAAATGATAAACAGTCCAAAGAGAAAAGATCAGTAGTCAATTTGGAACCCTACACAACCTTCAGGGCTTATTATCATAATATGCACCCAGTCAAGTAAAGCAGAGGAACCCAGCATAACAAATATATACTACTGTGAAAAAAATATAACTTGAGGTTCTATATAAGGTGAACGGGGAAAATACCACTATCTATCACCAATAAGAAACCTTCAAATACATGGGGATACACATAGAGCTATTGGAACAATCTCACCCAAATGTAATGCTGCAGCATATTGAAATGTGTTCACCATGTCAAGATAAGAGTCCTATGGATCAGGTCCCGACCATCTAGGATCCGTTGGACTCCCGGACCACTTTCTGTGTTAAAGACCACCTCCCTACGCGTTTCATCTCAGGGAAGAATCCTCAGGGGACACGGCAGTCAGTACGTTGTCAGGATTTGATGGAGTGCTCAACCGAGACAAAAAATCTCCAGGGAGCCTCTCATCAAACCACCCAAGAATGGCGTCTCTTTTATATGGTACTCCTATCAGGGATAATGCCTATTGCTCCAGAACAGCTGAGATTCAGCCAATCAATCCTGGGCCTATAACCCACATACAGCGGTCCAACTAACCTCATTGGTGAATCAGGGTTAATGGCGGCGACATGAATTCCACGTGGGATACACAACAATGAAGGTGTGTGTTAGATACACTTCCGTCTCTCAGTGAAGAGCACGCAATTCTGACTCATAACAATGAGTCATGGACATGCGCAGTAACTCTGGAACGCAAGCGGCATTAATGTTGTCGGAGCGTGCGCATCTGCCTCAACATAGTGAGTCACAACCCTGCGCCTGGAACGCAAGCAGCGGCTAATACATTTCTGCCCAGGCGCGCACATATGACTCACCAGAGTGAGTCACAGCCATCCGCCCGTGCTACAGATAGGAGGGGGGCGTGGATCACACTGTAGCTAATGCAGATACCAGGTTCACAGTTCTGACAGTTCAGCATTATCCCTGATAGGAGTACCATATAAAAGAGACGCCATTCTTGGGTGGTTTGATGAGAGGCTCCCTGGAGATTTTTTGTCTCGGTTGAGCACTCCATCAAATCCTGACCACGTACTGACTGCCGTGTCCCCTGAGGATTCTTCCCTGAGATGAAACGCGTAGGGAGGTGGTCTTTAACGCAGGAAGTGGTCCGGGAGTCCAACGGATCCTAGATGGTCGGGACCTGATCCATAGGACTCTTATCTTGACATGGGGAACACATTTCAATATGCTGCAGCATCACATTTGGGTGAGATTGTTCCAATAGCTCTATGTGTATCCCCATGTATTTGAAGGTTTCTTATTGGTGATAGATAGTGGTATTTTCCCCGTTCACCTTATATAGAACCTCAAGTTATATTTTTTTCACAGTAGTATATATTTGTTATGTTGGTTTCCTCTGCTTTACTTGACTGGGTGCATATTATGATAATAAGCCCTGAAGGTTGTGTAGGGTTCCAAATTGACTACTGATCTTTTCTCTTTGGACTGTTTATCATTTCCCTGTCTGATTGACCTGTTGGTCAATACACGAGTTTGTCATTATATGTATTGTTGTGTCGTATAGTTTTCTAATTAGTATTTATTAAACGTTATATTTTAGGTTTCCCTTTTTGCTATTTATACATAATTCTTTGGGCACCCATTTTTTCAGTGAGTGGTTCATTACCCTCTTTTTGCTATATTGTTTTCCTTCATGTAGAATGAACTTACAAGGAAAGAAAGGGTTTATTTTAATTCCGATATTTTGGTCCCATTGACTTGCATTGGGATCGGGTATCGGTATCGGCGATATCCGATATTTTTTGAATATCGGCCGATCCAATCCGATACCGATACTTTCCGATATCGGAAGGTATCGCTCAACACTAGTGGTTTTCACAATAGTATATACTTGTTATGTTGGTTTCCTCTGCTTTACTTGACTGGGTGCATATTATGATAATAAGCCCTGAAGGTTGTGTAGGGTTCCAAATTGACTACTGATCTTTTCTCTTTGGACTGTTTATCAGTTCCCTGTCTGATTGACCTGTTGGTCAATACACGAGTTTGTCATTATATGTATTGTTGTGTCGTATAGTTTTCTAATTAGTATTTATTAAACGTTATATTTTAGGTTTCCCTTTTTGCTATTTATACATAATTCTTTGGGCACCCATTTTTTCAGTGAGTGGTTCATTACCCTCTTTTTGCTATATTGTTTTCCTTCATGTAGAATGAACTTACAAGGAAAGAAAGGGTTTATTTTAATTCCGATATTTTGGTCCCATTGACTTGCATTGGGATCGGGTATCGGTATCGGCGATATCCGATATTTTTTGAATATCGGCCGATCCAATCCGATACCGATACTTTCCGATATCGGAAGGTATCGCTCAACACTAGTGGTTGGTGATTTCTCCATGGTCTTCTTGCTTCTTTTGGTCACATGCTTCCACTCATCTGCTTTTGGAGGTTCTCTGACACTTTTTTCACCTTCTGTGACCAGTAGAGATGCTTCTGTTCTGTCTAGGAAGTCTTCATTCTCTTTGATGAGTTTCAAAGTTGCTATTCTTTCTTCCAGACCTTCTAAAAGGCCACTAGTCTACACGTCTGACAGGTGAAATTCGATTCTTCTTCTGGTCAATCTGTGAACATGTAGCAAATGCTGCAGCTCACCATGTAGGTTGTCACATCTGCCATGTTGCTCCTAGATCCTGCTGACTAGCTGTGTGTTTTCCTTCTTGTGTAGTCTACTCAGCCAAGCTTTCTTGCAATAATGTCCTACAGGCAAAAATTTGCGCGCTGTATAAGTAAGTCCTCATTCCCACGTTAGTTTTCCGCATACTTGTGCTATCTGTGCTTTTTATTGATAACACTCATATCTATGGGGCTATTCACATGTCCATAATTATTTTGCAGACCTAGTGGTTGGATCAAAATCGATAATGAAAGTCTATGGTCCGATAAAACAAATCGGACAGCAGTTAGATAGACTGTTAGACTGGACAAGGTGGGGAAACATGTTTTCCTTTCTCATCAGAGAAAAATTGATAATGCAACTTGAACCAAACTCTGATCAAAGACTCTCATGAAACTTGGAACAAGTGCATGAGTCCGTTTCAGGGATAAAACAGGCTCAAGAATTCTCTCCACTCAAGTCTCAGCAGTTGTAAGCTGTGACATATTTAGTAGGGTTGAGTAAGCACTAAAATGCTTGGATTCTCGTTGCTTGAACTGAGCAACTCTTAATTCTTGAAAACTTGTTTCGAGTCATGAGTATAGTGGAAGTCAATGGGAATTCCGAGAATTTTTCCAGCAGACCACTGTCATGATCCCAATGGCAGGGGATCACCAAAGGACAAGCACAGATACAAACAAGCTCTAGGGCGATGGAACCTGAGCTGACCGCGACCCTGAACCTAACACACAAATAAAAGTAGCCGGGGAACGTGCCTACGATGATCCTAGACGTCTCGCTCCAGCCGAAGATCTAACTTCCCCTATTAGTAGAAACACAGACCTCTCTTGCCTCCAGAGAAATCCCCCACAGAAATAGCAGCCCCCCACATATAATGACGGTGAAATGAGAGGAAAGCACATACGCAGTATGAAAACAGTTTCAGCAAAATGAGGCCCGCTAAAGCTAGATAGCAGAGGATACAAAAGTGAACTGCGCGGTCAGCGAAAAACCCTTCAAAAAAACCATCCTGAAATTACTTGAACTCATGTGCCAACTCATGGTACATGAGGAGCAATTTCAGCCCACTAGAGCAACCAGCAGCAAGAATCACATATCTGCAGGCTGGACTAAAAACCAAATAAAGCAAAACACCAAAACAGGAAAATCCAAACTTAGCTTGACCAGAAGGTTCTAGGAGCAGGGAGCAGAGGTAACAAGACACACTGGATACATTGATAACCGGCGAGGAAATGCCAGCAAGGCCAGGTTAAATAGGAAACTCCCATATGCTGATGGAACAGGTGGAACCCAGAAACCCAGGAAAGACAAGTCACCCAGTACCATCAGTAACCACCAGAGGGAGCCCAAAAACAGAACTCACAACAGACCACACAAGGAGGTCTGGGGGGGCAGAGAAAATGTTAAAGTGGATGGAATACAGTAAGTGCTGAATGGAAGGAGAACAGCATGGGGAAGATCCCTGGAAGAATCTCTGGCTCCCAGTTCGCTGCTGAGGACAATTGTGTCACACTTACTCCACTTTAAGGACTAACAATAAAACATTCAAAATCGACGAGAAATTAGAGTTTACAGGAAAAAAATGTAACAAAACATTCTTTCCTGCATTAAGACTTGTATATAAGGCAAAATTTTAAAAAGATTTAAAAAATAATAATTTTAAGTAACTTTAGTGTAATCTATGACGGAAGCAAGAACTGCCAAAAATTCGATGGAAGAGGGACTCAGATACACACTGTTAGGGCTGGCGGAATGCACCAAATAATATAAAGGAAGATATATGGTGTGTTCGCAGCCCGGAGTCCACTGTGCAGAGATGACACCTGCTGCTCGGTAATGGCGGACTATATGGCGGTATAATGTGAACACACGGGTTAGCTTCAACCGGTAAGTAAGGAGGTGAACCCTGTTGCTTCACAGGGCCGCAATACTGCTAAGAGAACGCTAGTGTTAGGTCACAGGACTCTGCCCCAAGGACACAGGGTTAGAGTCCCTCTAGGCCACTAGTGCTCGGCACCGCAACTGCGGTACCAGAGAAACCTAAATAATCTTTAGCACACTGAGTGTGCGCAGCGACGCTCTGGTGGATGCCACTAACTGCTCTAGCTAGGGTCCAGAAACCACACTAAATGTGCACAGCGCCGCACTGGCGGACGCTGCTTACGCAGTATGATCATGCTTTGTGCGGGATGTCACAAACTGGCGCTAGTCAGCTTCAACACCCAAGCCACATACAAAAATGCTATGGAGGGGATTGATTAGGAGCGTTCACCAGATGTTAAAAACTCACCCACACACACACCATATAAGTTTTATACTAGCGCATTTTATCATTTTATAGCAACGTCCTTCCGGGACCTTCCCAGTGGTCCAATCAGGGCCGCTTCAGGACCTGGGCATTTGACTCCCGACCTCCAATGGGAGGACATCCCACGGGCATGCTCAGTTGAGAAAAAGCACAACTTACTCCCAGGAACATCTGCTCGCCACTGACCACTGTTGGTTATAGTAGCAAAACCAGGAATGACAGTGGTAACCAGACGCACAGCATCAGCTTGGGCAAGATGCTGGGACCATTGTCTTTGCTGAGCAGGTTCCTCTGCGGCTGGGGAAAAAAGGGAGACCGCAGAGGACATAGTTTGAGATTCCCCCTGTGTGTTGGGAATTCGACACCTAACACACACTGCAGTAGATATAAAGGAGGGCCTCATACACATTCTGTTCAAATTGTCATGTACTGGTACTCCTAGACTCATAAAAGCTATGCAAAGTCTGCCAAAAAATATAAACAGGGTCCTACATACACCCTTCACTGCACCAACTATAGTACCTCATTTAAATATTGTTAAAATAGTGCAGTTGTGGGATTCCCACACTTATAAAAGGTCTACACACACTACAAAGCCTGCCACAAATTACAAGCAGGGTCAACCATACTCCCTTCAAGGCAAAAACTGTAGTATCCAAATGTTGTGCACAAAGTGTAGCTGTAGCACTCCCATACCACTCATATAAGGTCTGCACACAGTAAAAAACCTGTCAAAAATTACAAGCAGGGTCATCCATAGACCCGTCAAAGGAAGATCTAACAGGCCTCATGAAAAAATTAAAAAAGTGTAGTTGTGGAACTTCTGCAATCATAAAGGATTTACACAGTACAAATTCAGGAAAAAATTATAAGGAGTGTCATTTATAGACTCTAGAATTCAACAACTGGAGGCCCTAATTAAAATATTGAAGATTAAAAATCTTTATGTCCTGCTGTCATCTGGTGGTGTGGAAAAGTCAGGGCTAATCCAGGCTTTGTTTATTTTTATCAGAGTGAGCCTGTCATCAATTTCTGTTGATGACTCAGTGTGCCTGTCAGATGGCACTACAAACCCGCTCAGACAAGACCCTAGAAGCAGGAATGTACAACACCTCCAAGGCATAGAGGGACGGCTCATGCCAGGTGTTCAGGTTTGAGCCACAGAGGAATTGGGGAGTACGCTGGTTTTGTCAGTCAGTTATTGCTCGACCATCTATAAAAACTTTTCCCTCCTAGCCAAAACTACTGCTCATCAGGGCCGGCCTCTGCTGTACCTGGTGTGTGTCTTCCTGGCCTCTTCTCCTTAGTTGGGCAAGGAAGCTTGCCCCCTGCCACTAGTACTGTCTGATAGGAATTTTTTCAACATATTTTCCACAATGGCCTTCTGGTATAGCACCATTACGCCTCCTGACGAAGCCCGTGACGGCGAAACGCGCGTCGAGGCCCCCTCCTGCTCCCACCACGCCGGTGTTCTGACACCAGCATGTCTCAAGGTAATGCCATAACATCATTAGCAGTATGCACATATATTTCCTAGGACTTGGGCTTGCTGGTGACTTTTACATCGTTATGCTCGGGATCTCTTGTTTGAATATAGTTATATACTCCTTTTTGAGCTATTCTAACTTTTATGGGCTACCTTTACGGGCATATTATGTATTACCTTGTATTATGATTCTTTCACGTAGGTTTGCCCACTTGTGACTCTCCTTATATATTTTCCACTAATGAGCATATCCCGGCGTGTTGGTGTAGTTAGGAGGCCTGGATTCTCTGTGTCTTTCCCCAGCAGTTGGTTAACATCTTCTATGCTGGTGTGGTTCTTCCTGTTTTCTCCATTTTTTTGTCCATGTGTATTAATTGTTGCTCTGTGTATTTGACATTTCAAATAAAATTGTTTTTGATACCTCTACCGATTGTTTGTAGAGTTTGGGACATATTTATGTGTGGCACCCCTAGGGGTATTTGCCACAAAAGTAGTTACTGACAGTAAATACAAATACTAAAATAGCAAGACTGCACTACCACCTCCGGCCAGAAGGGGGAGCTCCAGAGACTCCCCTTGATCCATTCTGGTCTGAGAGAAGAAATGGCAGTTGGGCTAAGGAGCTGAAAGTGAGAGGTCATACAGCTGAATTTCTAACAGCCCTATGACGGTTTCCAGGCCCAAATCACCGGCCTGAGGAGAAGAGGGACAGAGAAAAAGGACATTGTGAGAACCGGGTAGCATTAATCACTACCCAGAACAGGCGCAAAGACGGATACCGGATCCGTGGCTGTATTCATTATATATAATACAGCAACCGGAAAAACGTGAGGTGATAGCTTCACTAGGGCCGGACGCAGCAACAGACACAGAGTTCAGCGGTACTCCCGGAGGGGGTAAGCCGATAAAAGGACTCGGGTTGCCCGTCGAACCAGGACCCGGAGGGGACAGATTGGGCCGGCAGCCAGTTCACATACAGCAGCAGGGCCACACAGAAACTGCGTACAATAAGAGGCGAAGACCCCGGCAGGGTCAAAGTAACTCAGAGTTCCCATACAGACTCCGGTGACAGGACTGGTTGTAAATCCCTTTTATGTTGAAGTAAACTGGTTAAACGTTTCAGTGCCTCAGTCTTTCATTTGGACAATAGCCAATATCCAGGATCGGGATCATCACCGCTGAGAGAACCTGCTGCTGATCAAGTAAGTGCCTGTTCCCTCATGATACCCCTTATACTGTGCATTGCCTGAGGCCACAGCACCGGGTCAAGCCACCCGTGACATCCCCCTCAAGAGACAGACTCCATTGGTCCGGTGCTGGGTACCCCGGTCTCCTGGGCGTCACATATGATTCTGATAGGTTTTGTATTTTCTCTACCTTATTATATCCCACAACCCAGTGTGTTTCTATAGGTTTATATATAGCACCATTATAGTAAACCTCTCCGCCTCTCTAAGGAAAGATTCTCTATGTAGAGTCGGTCTAGCAGGATGAACAATCAGTACTTTTTTGTCCAAGATGAATGTAAAGCATGGGTCGCTTGAAAGGCAGTCGTACATAAAGTTGGCCATATGTGCCAACATTTCCCTGTCTCCAGCATGATGACTACTCTCCATCTCTCCTCCTCTTACATCTTTTGTTTCCCATTCCCCTCCTCTGCCTATCCATGTAGGAGAAACAGGATGAAGGTTGTGTGGGTATTAGTCTCTTTTGCGCTATCAGCCAGCTCATGTTCCTCCTTCTCAGCATCCACCTCCTCACTGTTACCTAATCGACTTAGCAGATTAAATGAGGCTGGGGTGGATAGTATCTCCCTTTCTTATGTCTTCTACATCTCCACCTAATACACATGCAAAGCTTCAGCTTTAATTGTGAGCAGCAACTGTTTAAGTAGGCACAGAAGAGTGATTGTTGCATTGATTATGGCTTCATCGCCACTCATCATCTTTGCGCAGTCCTCAAACTCTTGTAGAACTGCACAAATGTCAGACATCCATGCCCACTCTTCAGCTGTTATGTGCGGAGGCTAACCAAAATACCAATGGGTGTGTTGGAGCTAGAATTCTACAACTGGCATTTGCTACTCACAATGCCTTGCTATCATGTGCAATGTTAATTTCCAGCATGCAGTGATGTTGCACACCAGTCGGTGAGCTGGCACTTTCATGCACTGCTGCAGCATTGCCAAGTAGGTATATATAAAAGAGCCACATACATGTACAATGCAGAGAGAAATGAATAACAAAGGTATATTACCAAGGTGCTGAGATCCAAGTACCCACCATGCCTGGGGTTCGTTTCGCTTGAATAGCTTTGTGCAGTCCTGACCAATTTTCGCACTTGTTTCATACATAATATCTCATGCTGTAAAATAATATGCTAATAATCCCATGTGTTAAAGTCTGTTAAACCGACAAAAAAAACTTTAAAATTATTTTAAAATTTATTTTGTTTCTATCATGTTCCAAAGACCAGTGTAAAAACTGACTAGAAAGTTTTAAAGGACGTAACCCAGAATCATGCAAATGAAAAATTGAAACTGTAGTACATTAAATATGTCCTCATATAGCTCCATTGACAGAAATGTAAAAATTATTGCTGAGTGAACCCGTACCAATTTGGGTTCGGCTGGAATTTTTAAAAGTCTGGTTCAGGACCTGAACTTGACTTTGAACACTGAACCCTATATAAGCCAATGGGGATCAGAACTTCATTGCTGTAAAATAATTGAAGTAAGGGATAACAGCAGGACAATTGCCCTGTAAACAAATGTGGATGGTGAAATTACTTAAATAAGTTCTAGATCCAAAGGGTAACGTTTCTCCTTGCAGAGAGTAACATGTCAAGCCAAGGTGAGGAGACTTTTAAGCCTTGCAATGCTCCTCTGGGAAATATGCAAATTGTCTCTTCAGAGAGGAAGAGGAATAAAACTCTAATGCCACCTACAGGAAGTGGCAATCCTAAAAGTCTGTATCTATCCTCTAACAAACCTTGTCACATGACTTACAATAAAAGTCAAAACCAAAATCTCAATTTGCATGCACTGTGTTTCAGGGTTGATAGTGACTTTTAGGATTGCTACTTCCTGTTGGTGGCACTGTAGTTCTAGTCCTCTTCCTCTCTGAAGTGACAATTTGCATATTTTTAAAAAAGTTCTGTCACCACAGCAATCATGGTAAAATAAGAATTTAATGAATAACATAAAAATGTTAAGAGTCCCCTCACAGAGACTGTGGCTTGCTACTGCCAGTCCAGTAAAATTTCACCCACAGAACAATGAGGCAAAGTACCCACAAAGCTCAAAAATGTCAGTTCCAGTAGTATACTTTACAAATGCCGCTGATATAGAAATAAAAAGTAAGACTCTTAAACCAGCAGGAACAGTTCAAAGTTGAGGAGGAGGTGGGCGTGGAGGTATAGGTCGAAGAAGCAGGGCAGCACCATGGCTCAGTGGTTAGCACTGCATCTTTGTAGCGCTGGGGTCCTGGGTTCAAATCCAAAAAAGCACAAAATCTGCAATTTGCCAATGGGGTCAGTGCTGATAATGTCTGTAAAGCGCTCTGGAATAAATGGTGCTATATAACTGATTAAAATAAATAAATGAAGAGTCAAGGGAGGAGAAATTCAGCACTTTTTTCATTTTTTTGGTATTTTCTTATTTTCTTCATTGTTTTTTTCTTTTCTTCTTCTTTGCAACCTCCTGAATTAAAACAACCTCGAATTTACAAAAACTAAAACTAGCAATCTATAACAGGAGGAGTAGGCCCAAGTGCAGGAAGAGGTGGATGTGGCAGTATAGGTGGGTGAGTCAAGTGAGGAGTAATCCAACTGACTTAAAAAACCTAGATTTATCAAAAATAAAACAAGCTATCTAGAACAACAAGGCGTGTCTCCAAGTGGAGGGAAAGGTGGACATGGCAGTAAAGGTGGAAGAGGCTAAGGAGGAGGTAGCCAACATAGTTGTTTTAGATTTTTATTTGGGGAGCATGCACTGAAATGAAATGAATGGCAAAAAGAGTTCTATACTGGCTGGGTGTGGCTAATATACTTGTCCAATCATCCAATGTTATGGGCAAGTCCTGTGGTATTCACGCCGGGCTCATTTAAGGGAATATTAGGTTCCTCACTTTGGATATCGACAGGTGGCTGCACCTAATCACATGTTCAGACATGACACTTGTCATAGAAAGACCAGCACCTCCAAGACATAAAGAGCAAGGTCAGGCCATGTGTCCAATTTTGAGACCCAGAAGTTAAATGGGTTAGGCCCATTAGGTTAGTATGTGGAGATGTGTGTACAGGTACTCATCCATTATGTAGTTGTAATTCTGCAACACCTTCCTCTGTGGCCTCCCCACCAACTCTCTTGCACCACTCCAGTCTCTCCTCAACTCTGCTGCCCGATTAATCCACCTCTCTCCTCGCTACTCCCTTGTTTCTTCCCTCTGAAAATCCCTCCACTGGCTCCCAATTTCCCAATGAATCCAGTTCAAACTTCTAACACTGATCTACAAAGCCATCTACAACCTGTCCCCTCCCTATATCTCCAAACTAATCTCCAAATATCTCCCCTCCCTTAATCTTTGATCCTCCCAAGACCTCCAACTCTCCTCTACACTTATTCGTTCCTCACACAACTGCCTCCAAGACTTCTCCTAAAAATCCCCCATCCTTTGGAATGCCATGCCTCAAAGCGTCCGATTATCCACCACCCTCGGATCCTTCAGAGGGAACCTGAAAATCCATCTCTTCAGGAAAGCTTACAGCCTGCGATAACTATTCTGCCACCTCATCACCACCAGAGCTGCTGCACCCCGACCTTCTGTCTCTTCCCCATTATCCCGTAGAAAGTAAATCCACAATGACAGGGTCCTCTCCCCTCTTTACCAGTCTGTCACTGTAAATTTGTTTACTGTAAATGATATCTATAACTTTGTATATGTAACCCCTTCTCATGTACAGCACCATGGAATTAATGGCGCTATATAAATAAATAATAATAATAATAATCTGGCACCTACGAATATGGACCCTAATTAATGGTGGTGCTATATGTTGTGGCATGCTCATAGCGTTTTGACACATTTTGGCCATGCTAACGCTGCCTTCCGAGGTGCTGGCGGTATCCCAACTGCGTTGGCGACTTCCTCCTTCACCTGTGCCCTGTTCTATCACTGAGTCCCATCTGTCAGGTGGGAAATCCATCAGTAATTTCTGTAAAAGCATCTGCTTGTATTCACATATTTGGTTCTCCCACACTAGTGACTTTAGTAATGACGGAATGTTGTCCGTGTACCAGGTTGATCACCCAGTAATCTGCACTGGTAACAATACGTGCATCAAGGTGGTCATTGAGCAGACACTGCAGCATGTATTGGCTCATGTGTGCCAGGCTGCCCAGGGGCAACAGAGCTGTCCTCTGTGGGAAGTGTATCATCTGGATACTCTGTATCCCCCTGCCACACTCCCGTAAGCTGATCTGAGTGCTGCCCTGCTCTGAACACGGTTGTTGTATATATTACACAAATACCAAAACTCATATAGATGTTGGATGAAAATAACTCATTAACCCCTTTCCAACATTGGGCGTAATAGTATGCCCACATCGGACTTCCCCTGTTTGCCGGAGCCAGCACCTTTCTGGGCACATGTCAGCTGATATATAAAGTTGACATTTGACAATTTCCCACAGAAGCTGTTGGTTGAATCATGATCCACCAGTGGCTGTTAACTAGTTAATTGCCGCTGTCAATCTCTGATAGCGGCATTTAACTCACACTTACCGGAATCACGTCCTTTATCCCGCCACATGATCGCGGGTCACCGATGAGTCGACATGACAACCAGAGGTCTCCAGCAGACCTCTATGGTTATCATAGCCAGATTGCTATGAGTGCTGCCCGGTGGTCGGCGCTCATAGCAAGTGAGCATTTCTGCTGCACACAGGTGATCTGATCATCGCCTGACTGTAGCAGAGGCGATCGAAGTATTGTTGCAGCTTCTAGTATCCCATGGAGACTATTGAAGAATGCAATTTGTTAAGGACCAATTATTTATTTTCCACCATAATTTGCAAAATAAATCTTGACAATTCAGACAAGGTGATTTTCTGGATTTGTTTTCCCATTTTGACTCTCATAGTTGTGGTCTAACTCTGATGTCAGTTACAGGCCTCTTTCATCTTTTTAAGTGGGAGAACATGCACAATTGGTGGCTGACTAAATACTTTTTTTCTCAACTGTATATATTGTTATTTTTTGCACTATGCACTTTCCAGTCTCTATACTCCCTGCAGTTTGCTTAGGGGTCCCTGTATTTTAACATTGTTTTATTTTAAATCAATTTCAATAAATATTATTTTTGGATTACACTCGGTGAGCCTTCAGTTCCTTTTTTTTGCAGTGTTGTATAAATGGTATGGCAACGCTGATGGTGCAATATTCGAAGCAATGCAAGACAGCACATACGTTCCGCATGGAGGCCCACTCATTGGTGGTGAAGTGATGTTGTTCTGTAGAGTGACTCAGTCATGCATGCTGCAGCTAAAACTCCATTATTGTCTGCTGCAGTTTGCAGTCTTTCCAGAATATGCAAGGTGTAAGTCCAACTTGTTTATATGTTGCATATCAACCGGTGAACGGGAAGGCAGAAGTAACCCTGTAGCGCAGACAGGCAAGCAACAGCAGGGAGAGAACGCCGAAGTACACACACTGATCGCACTTTCAGCAGCAGCTCCAACATGTGTGGAAAGTGTTTCAGAAAGCTCTGCACCACCGAGTTCAGCACATCCACCGGTCAATGGATGGGCATCAACCAAGTTTGAGGTGAACTGGCACTAACCACTCATCTGTTTGCTGTTTGATCCCAGTCACCAGCTCCTGTGCGTTGTGGGATTTGTGTTATTGTGACAGGATGAGGAGGCGGTAAAAAAAGCAGAGTTGGAGGAGGAGGCAACCTGACCAGATAAGGATATAGGAAACCTTGATGGTGTAGGGCATGGACTACAACCATTTCTGCTTCTGTCCCAGCCACGGCTACATTTAACCAGTGGGCAGTTACGGAGATGTAACATCCCTGGCAGTGCTAACTGGTCCTTGTATCAGTAGTTATGTGGACCGTTTCACTGATTGCATTGCGCAGTGCACATCTGACAACATGTATTGGCAGGGCATGAATGGCTCAAATGGATAAGTAGTGGTGTCTAGGAATAAAGTACTGCGGCACTGCCACCAACATCTGTTTTTTAATCTGTCCATCTCCTCCAGCCAAAATGGCAGTATTTCAAAGGCCAGTCTCTTGAAAATGCTGTAATTCAGGAACATTGCTTGTGGGTGGTTAGAAGGGAGTTATCTCCTGTTTCTCTCGTGGGTTTGGGGGTTGTAAAGCTGAACACTTCCATGGGACAGTGTGGAGATATTCGGTGACACTGGTGGTGGTGGTGATGCTGTCACATCCTTTCTTTGGGGAAGGCAGGTGGCCTTGTTGATCATGAGCGGGAGGAAGAGGCCGAGATCGCAGTAGAAAAGGGAGCAGGAGGATGCTCAGATCTTTCATGCTTTTTAATGTTTTGAACCTGGTGCTTATGTTCAGAACATTTATGATTCGCTTCAGGGTCTGACAGCAGAGCGTGAAAACCACCTATATCTTGTCATCACCACATTCTCTGAAGAAATGCCATACCAGGGAGCTCTTTTGAACTTTCTTTGGTGTGCTGATTTCAGTGGTAACTTGGGCAGTAGCAGCCAATGTACTGGCTAGTGGCTGCCTGCTATGCCTTTGCACCATGCTCCTTCTTTTGCTGTGCTGCTGTGCCAGCGTGGCCACCTCCTATGCACATCACTAGAATGGCCTTAGACCAGACCTGGGCAAGATGCGGCCCGCGGGCTGCATCCGGCCCGTCCTGATGATTGTAAACAGCCCGCCGCCCCCGGCACCGCTCGGCCAGCCACCAGAGACAGTGCAGCTGCTGCGCGTCGCTGGTTCCCCTTCCCTTCAGCCACGCTGCGCCTGTGCGCCCTGCATTCAAACCCCTGTCTGCTGAGAGGCGCTGACCGCCGCTGGCACTTCCGCATCAGGGAAGCGCCAGCAGCGGGTGACGTCACTCAGCGTGACACAGGCCGCTGCGCTGCTCTGCTCCCTTGCGCCGGTGTTCTGTGTGTGCGGCTGTACTGAGGTTACTTGAGGAGTCGGACGGTGCCGGTGGTCGGTGGTAAGTGCTCCATGCCGCGGGGACTGGGTGATGGAGCTGCCTGGCGCCTGCCTGCCTGCATGCATGATAGAGGGGGGAAAGGGAGCAGTGGTCAGCCATGGGGGCAATGCAGATGGGGGCAGCACAAACAGGACATTATGGGGCTGTGGGGCACAATTATCAGGAGTCAGGACAGTATGATGGGGCACAAGTGACAAATCAGGACAGTATGGGCCCCATACTGTCCTGATTTGTCACTTGTGCCCCCACACTGTCCTGATTTGTCACTATGGGGGCACAAGTGACAAATCAGGAGAGTATGGGGGCACAAATAAAATCTGGACATTATGGGGGCACTAATGAAATCTGGACATTATGGGGGCACAAATGAATGAAATCTGGACATTATGGGGGCACTAATGAAATCTGGACATTATGGGGGCACTAATGAAATCTGGACATTATGGGGGCACTAATGAAATCTGGACATTATGGGGGCACAAATGAAATCTGGACATTATGGGGGCACTAATGAAATCTGGACATTATGGGGGCACAAATGAATGAAATCTGGACATTATGAGGTCACAAATGAAATCTGGACATTATGAGGGCACAAATGAAATCCGGACATTATGGGGGCACAATGAGATCTGGACATTATGTATTGTAAATCTCTGCATTGTTTAACATACTGTTTGTTTATGAAAATATAGCATATGTATACTACAGTATTGGGTAAAAATGAGTTAATTCTATTAGTCCGGCCCTCTAAAACCATCCAAATTTCTCATGCGGCCCCATGGCAAAATTAATTGCCCACCCCTGCCTTAGACTCCTCAACCCTGCTCTACTTGCCAGTCTGCAAACCGCAGAAAGACCCTGCAATTGGCAACTGTATTTCGTCATCATTTGACATGTTCTGTGGTGGTCCATTGATCTTGTGCACTAGCCCTCCAATGTACTCATCCACCAATATAAAAAGTGGATGGGCATCGGTACACTTAGCCTCTCTTACTTCCGGAGTAGGGCCAGGTGGATGGGACATGGAACCACAGCCAGCAGAGTCATCAAAAAGCAGAAGAGACTGCGGCATGACTTGGCTGATTTGCAAGGGGGTGAGGTGGAAGCTGGGTGAATGTGGTCTTCAGGTGCTAATTGTGCACTTTCTGATAATGCGAAGGAACTGAAGCCACTCTCTGCCAATTTAACACTTTTTCAACATCTTGTGGCCTCGCCATTTATGCAGCGGTATTCAGGCCTACGAAAGCACCAGAGGAAGGTATTGTGTTGTATTTGGGCATTTAGCAGGTACAGAACAACCATGTCCTCTTCCTGCATCAGCTACACCACCACCAGCAGGTACACCAGCACCCCCACGGCCATGGCCACGTCCACATAACGTATTTGATGTTCTCTTCATTTTTGTAAATGTTTTTTCTAAACACTACTCGCAAGAGATGGCAGAAGAGTAAATTTATTTATTTGCAACAGTCCCAGAAAACACACAGAGGTCCTGAAAATTAATTCTTTGGCTCAGAAAAGGCAATGAGACCTCTGATGCTAATTATTTTTAGACAACACTACTAGAAAACACACAGCAGTATTGAAAAAATATTTCTTTAGCATAAAAATGACAACGAGATGGCTGATACCAATTATTTATTTCCTAGACTACATTAAAACACACACCGGCTTAGGAAAATTATTTATTTGGCCTAGAAATGGCAATGACATTCGTCGTATCGTCTTTGTCCGTCGGCCGGAGACAACGGACATAGTAATGTTTTTTGTGTACGCCGAAAAGTCGGACTGCGACGGATCCTGCGCCATCCGTCGTTGGCTATAATGGAAGCCTATTGGCGCAGGATCCATCGCTGTCGATCAGAAGACGAAATCCAGTGATGGATTCGGTTTTTTTAAATCGAGCATGCCCGGAAGAATTTCTTTTCCTTTAATTTAACCCATTTTTCCGTTCAGGGAGAAAATTCTCTCTCTCTCTCTTCCGGCTGCAACTACTTCAACGGATGTGTCAAAATCCAGTGCATCTTTTTTTTACAATCGGCACAGGATTCGTCTTTTCAACACTTTGACGGATTGTGACTGATTCTAAAAAACGGATGTGTGAAAGAGGCCTAATAAGTGATTACAAAGGATTAGCACAGTCACACTAAGACCTCATCCAAACATCCTTTTTCTTTCCTGCACTTGAAAAAAATAGACCAATTTTCATCAATGTTTTTTAATCCAATTTTTATCAGTGTTTGGTCAGTGTATCAGTTTTTACCATTAGTATAGATAGCTAAAATCGGTAACAATAATGTCTACATGTTTTTTATTTTGCTGACACCTGATCTGCAAAAAATATGGACATGTGAATAGCTTCTCAGACTGTAATGTGTAAGTGTGCTATAAATGGAAAATAAGGATAGAAGACCTACTTAAAAAATGGACGCCTGAATGAGGCTTAAGTGTATTTGAAATATTTGCGGAGAAGTTTCTGTGTATCTCTGCCGGTCTATTTTCTTTTATACATAAATGGAAATATATTCATACATGCTGACACTTTATCCTTCGTCTCAGCTTGATCATATTTAAAGTATATATATATATATGTAACTGAGTGTTTTCTCTGTTAAAAGCAATGAATAATTTACACAATGAGAACTAGAATGGATGAAATGCGTCAATTCAAATTCATTTCTTTCAAAAGCTTTAAATCATTTCCAAGAACACTTAGTCACTGCGCTTCTTTATTTTATTTATTTACCCTGATTTTAACTAGTTATATTTACCTTTATTTTACTTATCAGTACTTATTGCATGGATATTGGGCTGTGCAAAAGTGATATCTCGCATCTGCTTCCAACGATGCTTATGTCGTGATCGCCCTAGAACATCAGATCTGTCATACTCTAAGCTTTGTTCATTAGATTGAAAATTAGACCTAATGACCATGGGCAATGGGCCATTTGGATATTTGTGCCATCATTCAGGGGCCGTAGAAAATTATCAGCTTGAAAATTACCTTGCTATATTTGGTCAAACATTTAATTAATTCATTCCTAATGTGATGTTTGAAACTGCTTGTCTTTGGTGAAGCTATGATGTTAGATGATATGGACGATGTTGGTTTTCCAGTATTGCATCACTCTTTGTATTGATAAGTTTTGTAAAGAACTCACAGCAGTAAGTTGAGCTAAACACAGATGTACATTGATGTACATTACATGCTTTCTGCCAATGGGAAATCCATCACTGCTCTCGCTACATTTATACAACTTAAGCAGTGGGACATCTGCAGTATACAAAACATGGGAGACACGGAGACTGCTGCATACATCACATAGGAGTTATCAAGACTGCTGTGTATACATCACACGAGGCATGAGGTTGGAGCATAAAAATCACAGGAAACATGGGGCTGGGGCATAAACATCTGAGAAGACACTTTGGAGCTGTGGTATAGACATCGCAGGAAACACTTTGAGGCTGCAGTATAGATATCACTGGAGACACTTTGGGGCTGCAGTAAGAACATCACAGGAGGCACTTTGGAGCTGCAGTATAGACATCACAGAAGATACTTTGGGGTTATGGTATTAACATCACATTCTACACTGGCACTACTGTCCTCTACTGTGAGACAGGAGTGCATCACGCAATAACTTTGCCCACAAAGTAAGTCCTGATCCTGACACTGGCCAAAGTGAGGATAAAATCTTTCATTGAACAAACAGTAGTGAACGCTGCATGCTTGTGCTCGCAATGTGGGAACTGATTAAATGTCTGTCAATCATCGAAATGCAGCTGCCAGCCCGAGTACTACAGTCCGTGGGAATATACCCTGGAGACAGACAGAAGTCATTATGGCCTGTAAACGGGCCTGGGCTTCCCCTCCCCTACTCTACTGAGGCCATAGCACACGTTCTCTGTTTGCATAGCATGCTTGCTAGTGATGAGTAATTCTGCCATAATATGAATTTGGTACAGCACTTGAATTTGGTCTTGAAATACAATATGCCTCAAAGTTATTCACTGCAAATTGAATGTGCCTTATTATGCTCTTGGGTTTTTCCAAGATCAGTTGCCATTGCCTGCATAGCTTGGTGGCCAAGAGCTATGAATCATTGCTGTAGCCCTTACATTCTCTAGCAATATAGGACACTTTTATAAGCTTTCTGTGTAGGTCCTGTGCACAATATGTATAATATGACAATAAACAAATTAAGGATAGTAGAAAAAACAACTATGGCTGAATAGAGCTCTAAGGGGCACAATAAATAGCAAACATTAAGCGATTGGAGAATTAAAACAAGAGAGTAGTGACAAGGCATAAAGTAATGATATATATATAGTGTTAGGCAGTGACTCCTGTTACAGCTAGGGGGCACTGTTTGTGCTCCCCAAAATGAGCACAGAGGTGTATGATGGTCATAGGTGTGCATTGCAGTCGCAGGTGTAACTGTGATTGCACTGTGAGGCAGTGACTCGTGTCACAGGTAGGGGTCGCTGTGTGTTCTCCCCAGGTTGTGCATGCAGACGGATGAAGTCCCTAGGTGTGCATGAAAGTCATGGATTTCCAGTTCGGGTTTCCCATGTGGCTGAAGGCCACAGGTTTGTGTGCTAAAAGCCCTGCAGTAAGGGATATGTGTGTGTCAGGTGTCAGATGGTGCATGTCAGTGTCAGTCTGGTGTGTGCTGGTGTGCAGAGCATAGACCTGGAGAGCGCTGGCTGAGTGCATGGAGCCACAAGCCAGCGGAGCCAGCACCCAGGACAGCTGAATAGCCTGGCACCCGCAGCGTACACAGCAATGCAAGTTGTCCATGGTACTGGTCTTGGGTGTGGACAGTCCTGTGCCCGGAGGTGGATGTCCTGTGCCTGAAAGAGTCGGAAGTGGACAGTCCTGTGCCCGGAGGTGGATGTCCTGTGCCAGAAAGAGGACTAGCATGTGTGACGATTGCAAACAGGTGGATATGGTGCCGGCCACTATCTGGAGGATATCCTAGGCTGTGTACGGCTGTGTGAGTAAAGAGACTGTGATACAGTGATGCAGGACACCCACGAGAACTAGTCAGAGGAAGGCTGGCGTGTGTAGTGTCTGCAACATTTAGAGCTGTGTTTGGGGACTGTAATATGGCGTGCGGTCGCCCAGGGAAACCGAACAAGTGGAAGTCTGGCCTGTTTAGGGCCTGTAATCTAAACCATATGTTATGTAGTACTATGAAACAGGCACTGAGATGAGATGAACTGTATGTAATGAACTTGGATGTCGTGTAATAAAAATGCTAGGCACCTTTATGTGTGAAGTAACACATTAAAGAGATTTTTGTGTTTGAACTTTGTGGGTCACTGTGTAGAATGCTACCCCAACATTACAATAGAGAAAAACATATTGTCTTAAAATAAATCAGGACAGCAAAGACACAGAGATGCTCATTGCTAAAGAAAATAAAGATAATCCAAAATATTCCTACGTATTAACTACAAAAACAGTAGGTGATTAAAAAAATAGTGTTGGCCCCATCAAAAATACTGTAGATGAAATTGTGGAAGAGAATAGGCGAAAGGCCAATCTATTATATGCCTATTTCGCTATAGTATTTACCCCAAGAAATCCCAGAACAAATGGCATAATCAGGGGTACTAAAAATTTTCCATAAAATGTCACCTGCTTAACTCAGCAGGAAGCACGGCACTGGCTCAAAATCACAAAAGTAGACAAATTACCGGGTCCGAATGGTAAATACCCCTGGGTTCTGCCAGAATTAAATACCGCAATAGGCAAACAGAAATTTCCACACCCTCAGCTAGAATTAAGGAATGCGGGATTACGTTAATGCAAGAGGGAGGGAGTATGATACCAAAACATGAGTAATGTGTATTAATTTTCAAAGAAGATATAAAATGTAGATGTTTTGGCTGCATTTCTCCATATCTGTTGTAAACACAAGGTGGAAAGATTCCCCCACAAAGCTTTGCCATTTATTCATGTAGGAATACTTCGGGTGATCATCTGGACAGGGATTAAGTAATATCTGATAGATGTCCGATATAAGACCATTGGTTGAGACACCTGCTCTACACAATTTTTCGAAATGAGTGGGAGAGAGATTTTGCAGGTTGAAAAAAGAGAATGCATATAGTGTCTGATTTGCAAGCATTGGTAGTGAGAGTATTGGTATAATGACATGGCCCTTTCCTCACCTGACCTAATCCCTATTGAGAACTTGTGAGACTTTACTAAATGGGAGATTTGAGATTAAGGAAAACAGAATTTGTGACACACGTGAAGCTTATTAATAATAATAATAATAATAATAATAATAATAATAATAATTTTTGGTTTCTATAGCACCAACATATTCCGCAGCACTTTACAATTATAGAGGAGCACTTTACAATTATAGAGGGGATTTGTACAGACAATAGACATTACAGCATAACAATAATCACAGTTCAAAATAGATACCAAGAGGAATGAGGGCCCTGCTCGCAAGCTTACAAACTATGAGGAAAAGGGGAGACACGTGAGGTGGGTGATAACAATTGCTTAACAAAAGCTTAAAGTTTAAGTAAATGACTGCCCATATCTGTCTGTATTGAATGTCCATCAATGATACTGGAGGGGATCGACATTTTTATTATGATTGAGATGGATATCGTCAAATCATTGTTTCTTCTAACTTACATTATTTTGGCAACTCATGGACAGTATATATGAGAAGATGTGCAATAATTACAAATGTTTTTGCTGACACGTGAAATAAGAGTTCATCAACAAACAAGCTTTTTCTTTTTCATTTCATCACTGGACAAAGTGTCCACTCAACGTCCTTTAAGCAAATTATCCATAAGTAACAGCTTGAGTTCTAGATGGCGTTTATATTTTATTATGAACACCTTCCTTCTGTGCATAAAGCAGAAACATAAATCATTGCATTTGACCATTTTGAAGATTTTTTTTGAGGTTCTATTCTGTAAGTAAATGCAGTAACACTTTCACTATTTTACGTGTTGCTATAATACGGATGGGCTGGAGCAATCTATTCTGGTCCTGCCATACACAGTCAGCAATTCAAGTCTGGATGTGTAAAAAAATACCATGAACCATAAAGCCTGTTCTTTTCCTTTATATCATCGCCAAGGCCACAACGAAAGGAAAGGTCAGTTATGTATCAGAAATATGTGCAGCTGAACGTCTTTATCAAATATTAACCATGAGATCCTTCATTTAGCTTTGCCATTTCTTATATTTTTGAGGACCTGTATAGCCATTCTTTTAAAAAGGGAGAATGCTTTATGCCTGCAGCTATGGTCCTACATGTAGTTACATCTTTTACCAGTTTATTTATACTGAAATACATGTTTAATATTCATTCTTACAATTATGAATTACAATTACATATTATTAACCTTAATAATATGTGTCCTGGTCACACCTATTATTTCAAAAATATTGCAGATTTTCTGTCCTGATCTTAGGATGTAAATTCCGCAGAGGAATATAATAACTTAAAAATGAATAAGATAAGAACAGATCTCATCCACATTGTCACGGTTTACCATGACAGAGAGGAGCCAGAAGACCAAAGCATCTGATTACTCCTACTCATGCACTGATTAGAAGCATTTCACTTTCATATTAAATGCTGTGAATATCTTTTAGCTGTGCAGGGGTTAATCAGCTCAGTTGAAAGCTCCTGGAAGCTTTCCTGCGTTAAGGTGCAGCTGTTCACTGTTAGCTACTCCTATCTCCTATATATTCTGGGCCCTGGCTAGCACTCATTGTCAGAGCAAGCTTATTCTGCCTGGCTGGAGGTTGTTGGTGGTTGTTATTGGAGAAGGCGTTTGGTGGATATATCTGTGACTGTTGCTAGGTTTATAATGTATGATAATTCCCTTTCTTTCCCTACTTTGTTTTGTCCCCATCCTCCACTCCTCAGTGTTTACCTCTGTTGTTTATGTGTGTGTATTTGTATGATTGGTATTTTCCTTTTTCCCTGTTCCTATTATTATTATAATTATTATTATTTATTGTTATAGCGCCATTTATTCCATGGCGCTTTACATGTAAGGAGGGGTATACATAATAAAAACAAGTACAATAATCTTAAACAATACAAGTCATAACTGGTACAGGAGGAGAGAGGTCCCTGCCCGCGAAGGCTCACAATCTACAAGGGATGGGCGAGGGTAGAGCTGGTCATGCAGCGGTTTGGTCGATCGGTGGTTACTGCAGGTTATAGGCTTGTTGGAAGAGGTGGGTCTTAAGGCTCTTTTTGAAGGCTTCGATGGTAGGCGAGAGTCTGATGTGTTGTGATAGAGGGTTCCAGAGTAAGGGTGATACGCGAGAGAAATCTTGTATACGATTGTGGGAAGAGAAGATAAGAGGGGAGTAGAGAAGGAGGTCTTGTGAGGTGTTATGACCTGATGGTTAGGACAATAATGGACCTGGTGGTTAAGAGCACACGGAATGACCTGATAGTTACTAATAATACAGGACAAGCTCTGAGACATGGGAACTCTGCTGACCGCAATCCCTAATCCTATCACACACACTAGAAATAGCCGTGGATTGCTCCTAACGCTCCCTATGCAACTCGTCACAGCCTAAGGAACTAGCTAGCCCTAAAGATAGAAAAATAAAGCCTACCTTGCCTCAGAGAAATTCCCCAAAGAAAAAGGCAGCCCCCCACATATAATGACTGTGAGTTAAGATGAAAATTACAAACACAGAGATGAAATAGATTTAGCAAAGTGAGGCCCGACTTACTGAACAGACAGAGGATAGGAAAGGTAACTTTGCGGTCAGCACAAAAACTACAAAATGACCACGCAGAGGGCGCAAAAAGACCCTCCGCACCGACTCACGGTGCGGAGGCGCTCCCTCTGCGTCCCAGAGCTTCCAGCAAGCAAGACAAAAATCAAAATAGCAAGCTGGACAGAAAAATAGCAAACAATAGAAAAACAAGCAGGAACTTAGCTTCTGCTGGGAAGACAGGTCACAAGAACGATCCAGGAGCGAACTAGACCAATACTGGAACATTGACAGGTGGCATGGAGCAATGATCTAAGTGGAGTTAAATAGAGCAGCCAGCTAACGAATTAACCTCGTCACCTGTGGAAGGAAACTCAGAAGCCGCAGCCCCACTCACAACCACCAGAGGAAGCCCATGGACAGAACCAGCCGAAGTACCATTCATGACCACAGGAGGGAGCTTGACAACAGAATTCACAACAGTGAGGATCGGAGGTTGTGTGTAGATAAGTACTGGGAGACGAGGTCACAGATGTATGGAGGAGACAGGTTGTGGATGGCTTTGTACGTCATGGTTTGGGTTTTGTACTGGAGTCTCTGGGCAATGGGGAGCCAGTGAAGGTATTGACAGAGGGGAGAGGCTGGGGAATAGCGGGGGGACAGGTGGATTAGTCGGGCAGCAGAGTTTAGAATAGATTGGAGGGGTGTGAGAGTGTTCGAGGGGAGGCCACAGAGCAGGAGGTTGCAGTAGTCAAGGCGAGAGATGATGAGGGCATGGACTAGGGTTTTTGCAGATTCTTGGTTTAGGAAATATTTTTGAGTTGAAGTTGGCAGGAAGTGGAAAGGGCTTGGATATGTGGTTTGAAGGAGAGATCAGCGTCAAGGATTACCCCGAGGCAGCGAGCCTGTGGGACTGGGGTGAGTGGCAGCCATTTACTGTAATGGATAGGTTCGTTGGGGGGGTCATGTGAGATGGGGGAAAGATGATGAATTCTGTTTTGTCCATGTTAAGTTTCGGAAATCTAGCAGAGAGGAAGGATGAAATAGTGGACAGACATTGAGGGATTCTGATTTGTAGGGAGGTGATATCTGGTCCAGAGATGTAGATCTGTGTGCATTAGCATAGAAATGATACTGAAAGCCATGAGATTCTATGAGCTGTCCCAGGCCAAAGGTATAAATGGAGAAGAGCATGGGCTCTAGGATTGAACCTTGTTGGACTCTGACAGATAGGGGGCGAGGTGAGGAGGTGGTGTGTGAGTGGGATACGCTGAATGTCCAGTCTGTTAGGTATGATGAGATCCAGGATAGGGCCAAGTCTGTGATGCCAAGGGATGAGAGGGATGAGAGGGTCTGTAATAATAGGGAATGGCCCACTGTGTCAAAGGCAGCCGACAGGTAGAGGAGGAGGAGGACAGCAGCGTAGTGTCGCTTGCTCTTGGCGGTTAAGAGGTCATTGGTGACCTTAGTTAGGGCAGTTTCAGTGGAGTGGTGTGACCGGAAGCCAGATTGTAAGCGGTCGAAGAGGGAGCAAGAAGAGAGATGGGAGGACAGTTCAAGGTAGACGTGTTGTTCCAGTAGCTTGGAGGCATAGGGGAGAAGTGATATAGGGCGATAGCTAGATACACAGGATGGGTCAAGAGAGGGCTTTTTGAGGATAGGTGTGATAGAGGCATGTTTAAAGCTTGAGGGGAAAACAACAGTTGTTAGTGATAGGTTGAAGAGATGGGTTAGGGTTGGGATGAAGACTGTGGTGAGGTTTGGGATGAAGTGGGATGGGATCAGTTCAAGTGCACAGGTGGTGAGATGTGATCTTGAGAGTAGAGTGGAGAGTCAATCTTCTGTAATGGTGGAGACATTGGTTTTGGAGGTGAAGGGCTGGGAAGTCGGGAGGAAGGGCTCTAGGGGTTGTTGACCAAAACTGTCTCTGATGTTCTCAATCTTCTGCTTGAAAAATGAGGCAAAGTCTTCAGCTGAGATGAGTGGGGATGGAGAAGGTGTTGGGAGCCGGAGGAGAGAATTGAAGGTGTTGAATAACTGTTAGGGTTGTGAGACAGGGAGGATATTAGAGATGAGAAGTAGGTTTGTTTAGCTGTGGCGAGTGTGGTCTTGAAAGTAGTGAGGGACTGCTTGAATGCGATAAAGTGCTCATTGGAGTGGGATCTTTTCCATCTGCGCTCAGCAGCCCTGGAAGCTCGCCTCAGTTCTTTGGTCAGGCTGGTGTGCCAGGGCTGTCTGTTGATTTTGTGAGCTTTGGTTTGTGTAAGTGGGGAAGCAGATTCCAAAGCTACAGCTATTGTGGTGTTATATAGAGCGGCAGCGTCATCCGCATTGTGAAAGGAACTTATATCTGTGAGAGGGAGGAGGGATTCAGAGAATGAGTGTAAGTCAAGGTGTTTAAGATTTCTGCGAGGGTGTGAAAGTTTGTGGAGTGGGGATTGTAGACATGGAGTGGAGAGGGAAGAGAATGTGAGAAGGTTGTGGTCAGAGAGAGGAAGAGATGAGTTAGAGAGGTTAGATAGGGAGCAGAGGTGGGTGAAGATGAGGTCCAGTGTGTGGCCATCTTACCTTTATAGTCTGAGTGGTGTATTATGGTATACTACTAATCCCCTCCTTCTGTGTGGAGGAAGGGCACAGACTGAGGACAGATTCAGGAGCTAAGGTAAGGTATGTGGCCCCGGCGTCTTCAACATCACACGTAACCCGGAGAACAGGGCGAGCTAGGGCTCTCCTAGCATTACAGACAGAGAAGGAGCCCCTGGTCCTGGAACACCGGACAATAGAGTCATGACTCGTGATACAGAAGCTGTAGAAAATATTCAAATAGACTTGCCATACCAATTGTTCAAATCTTCAGTTTGTCAATCTATGTCACAAATTTATTTTACAGGTTTCCCAATGGGATTCAAGTAGAACTAAACTCTGCCTAAATTTTAAAAATACGAAAGACAAATGGTTAGCACTCGACTATTTGTATAATGGTGCTGGTGAAAGGAACCCAAGGTCCCATAAGCATAAGTTCCGAAAAAATCACTGCACACGTCCAAGAAAAATAGTGCTTCAGGTGAGTATTTATTTGATGCTGATAGGTGAAGCGACAATTTAAGACGTTTTTGGCCAATTAATGGCCATAATCATATAGTTGCCTTTTCAAATAAGCATCATGGGAAAAACGGGTAAGTCGTGTCACCGCAATGAAATATGTCACAGGAGTGTCCGCATCCTCTACTGCGCCACCAATAACACAAGCCCGTATTCCGTGGAGACCGGCTCCTCCTGAACCCATTGCTTACACTGGGCATTGCCTCTATCAGGGCTTAAAATTCTCTATGACATATTTCATTGCGGTACTAAAAGAAAGAACCTGGCACTCAACTTAATGCTTGTGAGATTTTAATCGTAGTAGCCAAAAAACGTTTCGGTCCTATATCTGGACCTTCATCAGTTACGTACTATGATGAAAAAAGTAAATGACTGTAGTGTCATATAAGGCACAGCATGGTCTGCGTCTGGTATTTGCGCAGATAGGTTTAGGCACACAGAGTGGACTTATTCACGCTGATAGGTGCTGTGCTTGTGTCCACCAGATGCGGTGTCCCCGCTTGTCTCTGAGAGGAGTGGAAGGGTCGAAGAAGTAATTGATGAGATGTATATAACGATTTTGTATTTTTTACATATTACATTATTTATGCTTCTGGTCTGTAGAGATCCTGGAGCATAATAAAGGAAATAAAATTTGCTGAAAAATACTTAATCCCTTGATCCCATAGTAACAACAACCTGGACTCATGTGCATCATTTTAAACCTGACGATTGCAACCAATCACAGGCTACTTCAGTCACATATGGTGACACTTCATCACTGAAATCAGGGAGTAAATAGAACTGTGGTTGATCAGCTGATCAGTAGTGTTGAGCGATACCTTCCGATATCGGAAAGTATCGGTATCGGTTTGGATCGGCCGATATTCAAAAAATATCGGATATCGCCGATACCGATACCCGATCCCAATGCAAGTCAATGGGACCAAAATATCGGAATTAAAATAAACCCTTTCTTTCCTTGTAGGTTCATTCTACATGAAGGAAAACAACTAAGAATAATGCCGGATGTATTTGGGGAGGTGGCGGAGACATTAAAGTCATAGAGGTTTATCCCAATCAAATAGAATAGCATGTTTTTTGTTTTTTTTTAAGACGTTCGGAGTGACAAAGATATTGACTATGTAAATTTTTTTTTTATTTTGTCAGATATTGATGTTTCACTATTCCACGCCCTTCCCCTTCTTTTTTTTCTTTTTTTTTTTCTTTTCCCACACTTTCATCTTCATCATCATCAGCATCTTTGACATCAACTTCTTCACCTTATTCATCTTCTTCTTCATCTTCTACCTATTTTTTTTTTTTTATTACATTCTTCATATTCATTTTATTCAACTATTATTATTCTTCTTATTCTACATATTCTTTTTATTCCACTGTTATTATTCTTCCTATTCTACTTCTTCATCATATTCTCATTTGTGACAGGCATTCCCGTAGTTGTTATCTATAAAAGTTTGAAGATTACACCTTCCGTTCTGCCAGTCACAAAAGTTACATTTGTCCGCGTTCAGTTTGGCCTGCAGCATCAGGCTTTATCCAGGGGCACCACGAGGAGGAACGGACTCACCCCCATACACTGCTTAGTCTTCTTCTGCATATAATTTAGATAATATCTTTTGCTCTGATATTAAGTCTTATGCTTAATGTTCTTCTGCTCTTTGTTCTGCAGCCTCTTGTTCTTCTGCTTCTCGGTCTTCCATGTTGTCGTCTCCAGGGTCGTCGTCTCCAGTGTCGTCATCTCCGCCGTCGTCGTCTCCGCCGTCGTCGTCGTCGTCATCGGGGTGGTCTTCCGTGTCGTCGTCATCGTGGTGGTCTTCCGGGTCGTCGACGTTAGGGTCTTCAACTTGGAAATGTAGCAGAAGGTACAAGAAGGCTGAGAAAATGCCAAGAACCAGCTGATGGAACTGGAACTCGGATGGCTACCCGAAGGTTCAAGAGCCTATGGAACTACCGAGGACCAGCTGACGTTACTGGAACCCGGTTACTAAGCAGGAGGTACCCGTGCTAAAAAGCACTACCAAGGACCGCCTGACGTTGACGGAACTCGGATACCCAGAAGGAGGCACCTAAGCCAAAGGCTCTGCCCGGAACCAGCTGACGTTACTGGAACCAGGATGGGGAGCAGAAGGTACAAGAGCAAAAGACACTGCCGAGAACCAGCTGACGGTACTGGAACCCGGATGGGTAGCCGAAGGTCCAAGAGCCAATGGAACTACCGAGGACCAGCTGACGTTACTGGAACCCGGTTACTAAGCAGGAGGTACCCGTGCCTGAAAGCACTACCAAGGACCACCTGACGTTGGTGGAACTTGGATACCCAGAAGGAGGCACCTAAGCCAAAGGCTCTGCCCGGAACCAGCTGACGGTACTGGAACCAGGATGGGGAGCAGAAGGTACAAGAGCAAAAGACACTGCCGAGAACCAGCTGACGGTGCTGGAACCAGGTGGTGGACCCGAAGGTCCACAGGAGAGGAGAGAACAGCTAGGCCGCGAGGCAGCCGCAGTTACCGAACCCCAACAGTCCTACAGGGGGAGCTGGGCCTACTGGCACTACAGAACCAGCCTTGACTACCAGTTCACGCAGCCCACATAGGAAGCTCCTAAACTGGAGGCACCCTGGAGTTGGCTAACCCGACCGCACCACGACGAGGCAAGCATAGGTGTCTCAGTGAGCTTGACACAACCCGGAAACAGCTGACGGTGCTGAAACCAGGCTTGGCACGAGGGAGTACCTGTGACAAAAACACTGCCGAGAACCAGCTGGCGGTGCTGGAACCCGGATGCGTTGCCCCAGTGTGCAAGAGCCAATGGCACGACCGAGGACCAGCTGACGGTGCTGGAACCCGGTTACTAAGCTGTAGGTGCCCGCGCTTAAAAGCACTACCAAGGACCGCCTGGCGTTGGCGGAACTCGGATACCCAGGAGGAGGCACCTAAGCCAAAGGCTCGGCCCGGAACCAGCTGACGGTGCTGGAACCAGGTGGTGGACCCGAAGGTCCACAGGAGAGGAGAGAACAGCTAGGCCGCGAGGCAGCCGCAGTTACCGAACCCCAACAGTCCTACAGGGGGAGCTGGGCCTACTGGCACTACAGAACCAGCCTTGACTACCAGTTCACGCAGCCCACATAGGAAGCTCCTAAACTGGAGGCACCCTGGAGTTGGCTAACCCGACCGCACCACGACGAGGCAAGCATAGGTGTCTCAGTGAGCTTGACACAACCCGGAAACAGCTGACGGTGCTGAAACCAGGCTTGGCACGAGGGAGTACCTGTGACAAAAACACTGCCGAGAACCAGCTGGCGGTGCTGGAACCCGGATGCGTTGCCCCAGTGTGCAAGAGCCAATGGCACGACCGAGGACCAGCTGACGGTGCTGGAACCCGGTTACTAAGCTGTAGGTGCCCGCGCTTAAAAGCACTACCAAGGACCGCCTGGCGTTGGCGGAACTCGGATACCCAGGAGGAGGCACCTAAGCCAAAGGCTCGGCCCGGAACCAGCTGACGGTGCTGGAACCAGGTGGTGGACCCGAAGGTCCACAGGAGAGGAGAGAACAGCTAGGCCGCGAGGCAGCCGCAGTTACCGAACCCCAACAGTCCTACAGGGGGAGCTGGGCCTACTGGCACTACAGAACCAGCCTTGACTACCAGTTCACGCAGCCCACATAGGAAGCTCCTAAACTGGAGGCACCCTGGAGTTGGCTAACCCGACCGCACCACGACGAGGCAAGCATAGGTGTCTCAGTGAGCTTGACACAACCCGGAAACAGCTGACGGTGCTGAAACCAGGCTTGGCACGAGGGAGTACCTGTGACAAAAACACTGCCGAGAACCAGCTGGCGGTGCTGGAACCCGGATGCGTTGCCCCAGTGTGCAAGAGCCAATGGCACGACCGAGGACCAGCTGACGGTGCTGGAACCCGGTTACTAAGCTGTAGGTGCCCGCGCTTAAAAGCACTACCAAGGACCGCCTGGCGTTGGCGGAACTCGGATACCCAGGAGGAGGCACCTAAGCCAAAGGCTCGGCCCGGAACCAGCTGACGGTGCTGGAACCAGGTGGTGGACCCGAAGGTCCACAGGAGAGGAGAGAACAGCTAGGCCGCGAGGCAGCCGCAGTTACCGAACCCCAACAGTCCTACAGGGGGAGCTGGGCCTACTGGCACTACAGAACCAGCCTTGACTACCAGTTCACGCAGCCCACATAGGAAGCTCCTAAACTGGAGGCACCCTGGAGTTGGCTAACCCGACCGCACCACGACGAGGCAAGCATAGGTGTCTCAGTGAGCTTGACACAACCCGGAAACAGCTGACGGTGCTGAAACCAGGCTTGGCACGAGGGAGTACCTGTGACAAAAACACTGCCGAGAACCAGCTGGCGGTGCTGGAACCCGGATGCGTTGCCCCAGTGTGCAAGAGCCAATGGCACGACCGAGGACCAGCTGACGGTGCTGGAACCCGGTTACTAAGCTGTAGGTGCCCGCGCTTAAAAGCACTACCAAGGACCGCCTGGCGTTGGCGGAACTCGGATACCCAGGAGGAGGCACCTAAGCCAAAGGCTCGGCCCGGAACCAGCTGACGGTGCTGGAACCAGGTGGTGGACCCCAAGGTCCACAGGAGAGGAGAGAACAGCTAGGCCGCGAGGCAGCCGCAGTTACCGAACCCCAACAGTCCTACAGGGGGAGCTGGGCCTACTGGCACTACAGAACCAGCCTTGACTACCAGTTCACGCAGCCCACATAGGAAGCTCCTAAACTGGAGGCACCCTGGAGTTGGCTAACCCGACCGCACCACGACGAGGCAAGCATAGGTGTCTCAGTGAGCTTGACACAACCCGGAAACAGCTGACGGTGCTGAAACCAGGCTTGGCACGAGGGAGTACCTGTGACAAAAACACTGCCGAGAACCAGCTGGCGGTGCTGGAACCCGGATGCGTTGCCCCAGTGTGCAAGAGCCAATGGCACGACCGAGGACCAGCTGACGGTGCTGGAACCCGGTTACTAAGCTGTAGGTGCCCGCGCTTAAAAGCACTACCAAGGACCGCCTGGCGTTGGCGGAACTCGGATACCCAGGAGGAGGCACCTAAGCCAAAGGCTCGGCCCGGAACCAGCTGACGGTGCTGGAACCAGGTGGTGGACCCGAAGGTCCACAGGAGAGGAGAGAACAGCTAGGCCGCGAGGCAGCCGCAGTTACCGAACCCCAACAGTCCTACAGGGGGAGCTGGGCCTACTGGCACTACAGAACCAGCCTTGACTACCAGTTCACGCAGCCCACATAGGAAGCTCCTAAACTGGAGGCACCCTGGAGTTGGCTAACCCGACCGCACCACGACGAGGCAAGCATAGGTGTCTCAGTGAGCTTGACACAACCCGGAAACAGCTGACGGTGCTGAAACCAGGCTTGGCACGAGGGAGTACCTGTGACAAAAACACTGCCGAGAACCAGCTGGCGGTGCTGGAACCCGGATGCGTTGCCCCAGTGTGCAAGAGCCAATGGCACGACCGAGGACCAGCTGACGGTGCTGGAACCCGGTTACTAAGCTGTAGGTGCCCGCGCTTAAAAGCACTACCAAGGACCGCCTGGCGTTGGCGGAACTCGGATACCCAGGAGGAGGCACCTAAGCCAAAGGCTCGGCCCGGAACCAGCTGACGGTGCTGGAACCAGGTGGTGGACCCCAAGGTCCACAGGAGAGGAGAGAACAGCTAGGCCGCGAGGCAGCCGCAGTTACCGAACCCCAACAGTCCTACAGGGGGAGCTGGGCCTACTGGCACTACAGAACCAGCCTTGACTACCAGTTCACGCAGCCCACATAGGAAGCTCCTAAACTGGAGGCACCCTGGAGTTGGCTAACCCGACTGCACCACGACGAGGCAAGCATAGGTGTCTCAGTGAGCTTGACACAACCCGGAAACAGCTGACGGTGCTGAAACCAGGCTTGGCACGAGGGAGTACCTGTGACAAAAACACTGCCGAGAACCAGCTGGCGGTGCTGGAACCCGGATGCGTTGCCCCAGTGTGCAAGAGCCAATGGCACGACCGAGGACCAGCTGACGGTGCTGGAACCCGGTTACTAAGCTGTAGGTGCCCGCGCTTAAAAGCACTACCAAGGACCGCCTGGCGTTGGCGGAACTCGGATACCCAGGAGGAGGCACCTAAGCCAAAGGCTCGGCCCGGAACCAGCTGACGGTGCTGGAACCAGGTGGTGGACCCGAAGGTCCACAGGAGAGGAGAGAACAGCTAGGCCGCGAGGCAGCCGCAGTTACCGAACCCCAACAGTCCTACAGGGGGAGCTGGGCCTACTGGCACTACAGAACCAGCCTTGACTACCAGTTCACGCAGCCCACATAGGAAGCTCCTAAACTGGAGGCACCCTGGAGTTGGCTAACCCGACCGCACCACGACGAGGCAAGCATAGGTGTCTCAGTGAGCTTGACACAACCCGGAAACAGCTGACGGTGCTGAAACCAGGCTTGGCACGAGGGAGTACCTGTGACAAGAACACTGCCGAGAACCAGCTGGCGGTGCTGGAACCCGGATGCGTTGCCTTGCCTATTAAAGATTGTCTTCCTAGAGCCCCAACTAGCGGTGTTGGAGCAAAGGGTAAGCAGGGGGAGATGAGTGTAGGCCGAAGCCTGCACTGGAGGCAGCTTTGTGTCTGCGTTGCGTTTGCAGGACACTTTGCCGGCTACACACTGGGGGAACAGCTGGCGTTGCTGAACCCCACTAACACAATGGCGTGTGTTTTTCTCTGTGCAGCTAGCACTTGCGGGCAAAAACTAGCGATGTTAGAGCCCGTGTTGAAGCAGGAGGAGGAGGAGAGGAGCAGAGTGTAGGCCGAAGCTTAGTTGAACCAATTTCAAAGGAAACCTTTAACCCCCCCCTCAGGTGTTACAAAGTACAAGAGACACACCTTGTGCAGTATTAATGCTGCACAAGTGAAAGGTTGCTCTATTAATTTGTCTACTTGCACACGCTGAATGAAAGACATACACAATTTACCCCATTCTACAGTCAAACTGTAGTGGATGCGTGACTTGGTTTTTTGATGAGACGCAGCACAGGTGTCCAAAATAACGCCTTGGTGCTTGGAGCAGCTTCCTGAGCGTTGTTATTTGCTGTACAGGAGTCTGCGCTCTTGTGTTATCCCTTGGCAATGCCCTGTTAGCGCTGCCCATCTTATGACATCATTTCATGTTGGCCGGTGCGGTTAACGATGGCCATAAATCCCAGACCCACAGTGTCTTTTCATAAAGCCACACTGCGGTGCTGGGATTCGTGGCCTTGAGCAGTAAATATTTTGGCCGCTCACACACGTCCTTACACCTGCTTCAGACTGGGCGGCCTCTGCTGATCCCTTCTCGCATGCCGCGGCCATGAGGCTGCACAGTCTGAAGAAGGCTGAAGGAGATGAGTTAAGACAGGCGAAGATATGCACTGCTCGTGCCCATCAATCACACCCTCGCAGTCAAAATAATTAAGACAACGAGGAGCATTTTATTCAGGCAGGGCGGACGAACAGGCGCAAGTAGCCAACCAATGATGTCAGAAGACGGGAAGCGCTACCAAGGGGGGTGCTGCGTATCATTAGAAAGGAAAGTCACACCTCAGGGACAGTGGAATGGTCTCAAAGAGACACATTTTGTACGTGTTGAGTTCCACGTGGGCAAGGAGAAAACATCAGCCACCTTGTACAAATGCAGCAGTACTGCTGTACAAGGTGGCTGTTATACATAGAAACACCTGGGGGTGGGGGCCAGGCTCCCTTCAATTTCAGTTCATGTGCCTGCGTGGCGTTTGCAGGTCACGTTGCAAGCTGCACAGCAGGGGAACAGCTGGCGGTGCTGAACCCCACTAACACATTGGCTGGTGTTTTTCTCTGTGCAGCTAGCATTTCCGGGCAAAAACTAGCGGTGTTTGAGCCCAGGGTCAGCAGGAGGAGGAGGAGAGGAGCAAAGTGTAGGCCGAAGCCTGCACTGGTGGCAGCTTTTGGTCGGTTGTGCCAGCGTGGCTTGTGCTGGACACGATGCCGGCTACACAGCGGGGGAACAGCTGGCGTTGCTGAACCCCACTAACACATTGGCTGGTGTTTTTCTCTGTGCAGCTAGCATTTCCGGGCAAAAACTAGCGTTGTTAGAGCCCAGGGTCAGCAGGAGGAGGAGAGGAGCAGAGTGTAGGCCGAAGCCTAGTTGAACCAATTTCAAAGGTTACCTTTAACCCCCCCTCAGGTGTTACAAAGAACAAGAGCCACTCCTTCTGCAGCATTAATGCTGCACAAGTAAAAGGTTGCTCTATTAATTTGTCTACTTGCACAAGCTGAATGCAACACGTAGACTATTTAGCCCATTATACTGTTTAACAGTAGTGGAGGCGTGACTTGTCTTTTTAAAGAAAAGCAGCACAGGTGTCGAAAACAACACCTTTTTGCATGGGCGCAGCTTCCTGAGCGTTGTTAGTTGCTGTACAGGAGTCTGCGCTCTTGTGATCCTTTGGCCATGCGCTGTGAGCGCTTCCTGTCTTATGACCTCATTTCATGTTGGCCGTTGCGGTTAGCGATGGACATGAATCCCAGACCCACAGTGTGTTTTTAAAAAATCACACTGCGGTGCTGGGATTCGTGCCCTGGTGCAGTAAATATGTTTGCCGCTCACACATGTCCTTACACCTGCTTCAGACTGGACGGCCTCATCTGATCCCTTATCGCCTGCCGAGGCCATGAGGACACCCAGTCTGAAGAAGGCGGAAGGAGATGAGTGAACACAGGCAAACATATGCACTGCACATGCCCATCAATCACACCCTCGCTGTCCAAAAAAATAAGACACCGAGGGCCGTTGTTTCGAGCAGGGGAGATGCACAGGCGCAGCCAGCTAACCAATGATGTCAAAAGACGGGCAGCGCTAACAAGGGTGGTGCTGCGTGTCATTACAAAGGAAAGTCACACCTCAGGGACATTGTAATGGTCTCTAATGAGACACATTTTGTACGTGTTGAGTTCCACGTGGGCAAGGAGAAAAAGTCAGCCACCTCGTACAAATGCAGCAGTACTGCTGTACAAGGTGGCTGTTATACATAGAAACACCTGTGGGTGGGGGGCAGGCTCCCTTCAATTTCAGTTCATGTGCCTGCGTGGCGTTTGCAGGTCACGTTGCAAGCTACACAGCAGGGGAACAGCTGGCGTTGCTGAACCCCACTGACACATTGACTGGTGTTTTTCTCTGTGCAGATTGCATGTCCGGGCAAAAACTAGCGGTGTTAGAGCCCAGGGTCAGCAGGAGGAGGAGGAGAGGAGCAAAGTGTAGGCCGAAGCCTGCACTGGTGGCAGCTTTTGGTCGGTTGTGCCAGCGTGGCTTGTGCTGGACACGATGCCGGCTACACAGCGGGGGAACAGCTGGCGGTGCTGAACCCCACTAACACATTGGCTGGTGTTTTTCTCTGTGCAGCTAGCATTTCCGGGCAAAAACTAGCGGTGTTTGAGCCCAGGGTCAGCAGGAGGAGTAGAGGAGCAGAGTGTAGGCCGAAGCCTAGTTGAACCAATTTCAAAGGTTACCTTTAACCCCCCCCCTCAGGTGTTGCAAGGTACAAGAGCCACACCTTGAACAGCATTAATGATGCACAAGTCAAAGGTTGCTCTATTTAATTTTGCTCCTTGCACACGCTGAATTAAACACGTACACTATTTAGCCCATTATACTGTCAAACAGTTGTGGAGGCGTGACTTGTCTTTTTAACGAGACGCAGCACAGGTGTCAAAATTTGCACCTAGGTACTGGGCGCAGATTCCTGAGCGTTGTTATTTGCTGTACAGGAGTCTGCGCTATTGTGTTATCCCTTGGCAATACCCTGTTAGTGCAGGCCGTCTCATGACCTCATTTCATGTTGGCCGGTGCGGTTAACGATGGCCATAAATCCCAGACCCATAGTGGCTTTTCCTAAAGTCACACTGCGGTGCTGGGATTCGTGGCCTTGTGCAGTAAATATGTTCGCCGCTCACACATGTCCTTACACCTGCTTCAGACTGGGCGGCCTCAGCTGATCCCTTATCGCATGCCGCGGCCATGAGGCCGCACAGTCAGAAGAAGGCGGAAGGAGGGGAGTGAAAACAGGGGAACATATGCACTGCTCGTGCCCATCAATCACACCCTCGCAGTCAAAATATATGAGACAACGGGGGGCGTTGTGTCGGGCAGGGGGGACGCACAGGCACAGCCAGCCAACCAATGATGTCAGGAGACGGGCAGCGCTAACAATGGGGGTGCTGCGTGTCATTAAAAAGGAAAGTCACACCTCAGGGACATTGTAATGGTCTGTAATGAGACACATTTTGTACTTGTTGAGTTCCACGTGTGCAAGGAGAAAAAGTCAGCCACCTTGTACAAATGCAGCAGTACTGCTGTACAAGGTGGCTGTTATACATAGAAACACCTGTGGGTGGGGGGCAGGCTCCCTTCAATTTCAGTTCATGTGCCTGCGTGGCGTTTGCAGGTCACGTTGCAAGCTACACAGCAGGGGAACAGCTGGCGTTGCTGAACCCCACTGACACATTGACTGGTGTTTTTCTCTGTGCAGATTGCATGTCCGGGCAAAAACTAGCGGTGTTAGAGCCCAGGGTCAGCAGGAGGAGGAGGAGAGGAGCAAAGTGTAGGCCGCAGCCTGCACTGGTGGCAGCTTTTGTTCTGTTGTGCCAGCGTGGCTTGTGCTGGACACGTTGCCGACTACACAGCAGGGGAACAGCTGGCGGTGCTGAACCCCACTAACACATTGGCTGGTGTTTTTCTCTGTGCAGCTAGCATTTCCGGGCAGAAACTGGCGTTGTTTGAGCCCAGGGTCAGCAGGAGGAGTAGAGGAGCAGAGTGTAGGCCGAAGCCTAGTTGAACCAATTTCAAAGGTTACCTTTAACCCCCCCCTCAGGTGTTGCAAGGTACAAGAGCCACACCTTGAACAGCATTAATGATGCACAAGTCAAAGGTTGCTCTATTTAATTTTGCTCCTTGCACACGCTGAATTAAACACGTACACTATTTAGCCCATTATACTGTCAAACAGTTGTGGAGGCGTGACTTGTCTTTTTAACGAGACGCAGCACAGGTGTCAAAATTTGCACCTAGGTACTGGGCGCAGATTCCTGAGCGTTGTTATTTGCTGTACAGGAGTCTGCGCTCTTGTGTTATCCCTTGGCAATACCCTGTTAGTGCAGGCCGTCTCATGACCTCATTTCATGTTGGCCGGTGCGGTTAACGATGGCCATAAATCCCAGACCCACAGTGGCTTTTCCTAAAGTCACACTGCGGTGCTGGGATTCGTGGCCTTGTGCAGTAAATATGATCGCCGCTCACACATGTCCTTACACCTGCTTCAGACTGGGCGGCCTCAGCTGATCCCTTATCGCATGCCGCGGCCATGAGGCCGCACAGTCAGAAGAAGGCGGAAGGAGGGGAGTGAAAACAGGGGAACATATGCACTGCTCGTGCCCATCAATCACACCCTCGCAGTCAAAATATATGAGACAACGGGGGGCGTTGTTTCGAGCAGGGGAGATGCACAGGCGCAGCCAGCTAACCAATGATGTCAAAAGACGGGCAGCGCTAACAAGGGTGGTGCTGCGTGTCATTACAAAGGAAAGTCACACCTCAGGGACATTGTAATGGTCTCTAATGAGACACATTTTGTACGTGTTGAGTTCCACGTGGGCAAGGAGAAAAAGTCAGCCACCTCGTACAAATGCAGCAGTACTGCTGTACAAGGTGGCTGTTATACATAGAAACACCTGTGGGTGGGGGGCAGGCTCCCTTCAATTTCAGTTCATGTGCCTGCGTGGCGTTTGCAGGTCACGTTGCAAGCTACACAGCAGGGGAACAGCTGGCGTTGCTGAACCCCACTGACACATTGACTGGTGTTTTTCTCTGTGCAGATTGCATGTCCGGGCAAAAACTAGCGGTGTTAGAGCCCAGGGTCAGCAGGAGGAGGAGGAGAGGAGCAAAGTGTAGGCCGAAGCCTGCACTGGTGGCAGCTTTTGGTCGGTTGTGCCAGCGTGGCTTGTGCTGGACACGATGCCGGCTACACAGCGGGGGAACAGCTGGCGGTGCTGAACCCCACTAACACATTGGCTGGTGTTTTTCTCTGTGCAGCTAGCATTTCCGGGCAAAAACTAGCGGTGTTTGAGCCCAGGGTCAGCAGGAGGAGTAGAGGAGCAGAGTGTAGGCCGAAGCCTAGTTGAACCAATTTCAAAGGTTACCTTTAACCCCCCCCCTCAGGTGTTGCAAGGTACAAGAGCCACACCTTGAACAGCATTAATGATGCACAAGTCAAAGGTTGCTCTATTTAATTTTGCTCCTTGCACACGCTGAATTAAACACGTACACTATTTAGCCCATTATACTGTCAAACAGTTGTGGAGGCGTGACTTGTCTTTTTAACGAGACGCAGCACAGGTGTCAAAATTTGCACCTAGGTACTGGGCGCAGATTCCTGAGCGTTGTTATTTGCTGTACAGGAGTCTGCGCTATTGTGTTATCCCTTGGCAATACCCTGTTAGTGCAGGCCGTCTCATGACCTCATTTCATGTTGGCCGGTGCGGTTAACGATGGCCATAAATCCCAGACCCATAGTGGCTTTTCCTAAAGTCACACTGCGGTGCTGGGATTCGTGGCCTTGTGCAGTAAATATGTTCGCCGCTCACACATGTCCTTACACCTGCTTCAGACTGGGCGGCCTCAGCTGATCCCTTATCGCATGCCGCGGCCATGAGGCCGCACAGTCAGAAGAAGGCGGAAGGAGGGGAGTGAAAACAGGGGAACATATGCACTGCTCGTGCCCATCAATCACACCCTCGCAGTCAAAATATATGAGACAACGGGGGGCGTTGTGTCGGGCAGGGGGGACGCACAGGCACAGCCAGCCAACCAATGATGTCAGGAGACGGGCAGCGCTAACAATGGGGGTGCTGCGTGTCATTAAAAAGGAAAGTCACACCTCAGGGACATTGTAATGGTCTGTAATGAGACACATTTTGTACTTGTTGAGTTCCACGTGTGCAAGGAGAAAAAGTCAGCCACCTTGTACAAATGCAGCAGTACTGCTGTACAAGGTGGCTGTTATACATAGAAACACCTGTGGGTGGGGGGCAGGCTCCCTTCAATTTCAGTTCATGTGCCTGCGTGGCGTTTGCAGGTCACGTTGCAAGCTACACAGCAGGGGAACAGCTGGCGTTGCTGAACCCCACTGACACATTGACTGGTGTTTTTCTCTGTGCAGATTGCATGTCCGGGCAAAAACTAGCGGTGTTAGAGCCCAGGGTCAGCAGGAGGAGGAGGAGAGGAGCAAAGTGTAGGCCGCAGCCTGCACTGGTGGCAGCTTTTGTTCTGTTGTGCCAGCGTGGCTTGTGCTGGACACGTTGCCGACTACACAGCAGGGGAACAGCTGGCGGTGCTGAACCCCACTAACACATTGGCTGGTGTTTTTCTCTGTGCAGCTAGCATTTCCGGGCAGAAACTGGCGTTGTTTGAGCCCAGGGTCAGCAGGAGGAGTAGAGGAGCAGAGTGTAGGCCGAAGCCTAGTTGAACCAATTTCAAAGGTTACCTTTAACCCCCCCCTCAGGTGTTGCAAGGTACAAGAGCCACACCTTGAACAGCATTAATGATGCACAAGTCAAAGGTTGCTCTATTTAATTTTGCTCCTTGCACACGCTGAATTAAACACGTACACTATTTAGCCCATTATACTGTCAAACAGTTGTGGAGGCGTGACTTGTCTTTTTAACGAGACGCAGCACAGGTGTCAAAATTTGCACCTAGGTACTGGGCGCAGATTCCTGAGCGTTGTTATTTGCTGTACAGGAGTCTGCGCTCTTGTGTTATCCCTTGGCAATACCCTGTTAGTGCAGGCCGTCTCATGACCTCATTTCATGTTGGCCGGTGCGGTTAACGATGGCCATAAATCCCAGACCCACAGTGGCTTTTCCTAAAGTCACACTGCGGTGCTGGGATTCGTGGCCTTGTGCAGTAAATATGATCGCCGCTCACACATGTCCTTACACCTGCTTCAGACTGGGCGGCCTCAGCTGATCCCTTATCGCATGCCGCGGCCATGAGGCCGCACAGTCAGAAGAAGGCGGAAGGAGGGGAGTGAAAACAGGGGAACATATGCACTGCTCGTGCCCATCAATCACACCCTCGCAGTCAAAATATATGAGACAACGGGGGGCGTTGTGTCGGGCAGGGGGGACGCACAGGCACAGCCAGCCAACCAATGATGTCAGGAGACGGGCAGCGCTAACAATGGGGGTGCTGCGTGTCATTACAAAGGAAAGTCACACCTCAGGGACATTGTAATGGTCTCTAATGAGACACATTTTGTACGTGTTGAGTTCCACGTGGGCAAGGAGAAAAAGTCAGCCACCTCGTACAAATGCAGCAGTACTGCTGTACAAGGTGGCTGATATACATAGAAACACCTGTGGGTGGGGGGCAGGCTCCCTTCAATTTCAGTTCATGTGCCTGCGTGGCGTTTGCAGGTCACGTTGCAAGCTACACAGCAGGGGAACAGCTGGCGTTGCTGAACCCCACTAACACATTGGCTGGTGTTTTTCTCTGTGCAGCTAGCATGTCCGGGCAGAAACTGGCGTTGTTTGAGCCCAGGGTCAGCAGGAGGAGGAGAGGAGCAAAGTGTAGGCCGAAGCCTGCACTGGTGGCAGCTTTTGGTCGGTTGTGCCAGCGTGGCTTGTGCTGGACACGTTGCCGACTACACAGCAGGGGAACAGCTGGCGGTGCTGAACCCCACTAACACATTGGCTGGTGTTTTTCTCTGTGCAGCTAGCATTTCCGGGCAAAAACTAGCGGTGTTTGAGCCCAGGGTCAGCAGGAGGAGTAGAGGAGCAGAGTGTAGGCCGAAGCCTAGTTGAACCAATTTCAAAGGTTACCTTTAACCCCCCCCTCAGGTGTTGCAAGGTACAAGAGCCACACCTTGTGCAGCATTAATGCTGCACAAGTAAAAGGTTGCTCTATTTGTTTTGCTCCTTGCACACGCTGACTAAAACACGTACACTATTTAGCCCATTATACTGTCAAACAGTTGTGGAGGCGTGACTTGTCTTTTTAACGAGACGCAGCACAGGTGTCAAAATTTGCACCTAGGTACTGGGCGCAGATTCCTGAGCGTTCTTATTTGCTGTACAGGAGTCTGCGCTATTGTGATCCCTTGGCCATGCGCTGTGAGCGCTTCCTGTCTTCTGACCTCATTTCATGTCGGCCGTTGCGGTTAGCGATGGACATGAATCCCAGACCCACAGTGTGTTTTTAAAAAATCACACTGCGGTGCTGGGATTCGTGCCCTGGTGCACTAAATATGTTTGCCGCTCACACATGTCCTTACACCTGCTTCAGACTGGGCGGCCTCATCTGATCCCTTATCGCCTGCCGCGGCCATGAGGACACCCAGTCTGAAGAAGGCGGAAGGAGATGAGTGAACACAGGCAAACATATGCACTGCACATGCCCATCAATCACACCCTCGCTGTCCAAAAAAATAAGACACCGAGGGCCGTTGTTTCGAGCAGGGGAGATGCACAGGCGCAGCCAGCTAACCAATGATGTCAAAAGACGGGCAGCGCTAACAAGGGTGGTGCTGCGTGTCATTACAAAGGAAAGTCACACCTCAGGGACATTGTAATGGTCTCTAATGAGACACATTTTGTACGTGTTGAGTTCCACGTGGGCAAGGAGAAACAGTCAGCCACCTCGTACAAATGCAGCAGTACTGCTGTACAAGGTGGCTGATATACATAGAAACACCTGTGGGTGGGGGGCAGGCTCCCTTCAATTTCAGTTCATGTGCCTGCGTGGCGTTTGCAGGTCACGTTGCAAGCTACACAGCAGGGGAACAGCTGGCGTTGCTGAACCCCACTGACACATTGACTGGTGTTTTTCTCTGTGCAGATTGCATGTCCGGGCAAAAACTAGCGGTGTTAGAGCCCAGGGTCAGCAGGAGGAGGAGGAGAGGAGCAAAGTGTAGGCCGAAGCCTGCACTGGTGGCAGCTTTTGGTCGGTTGTGCCAGCGTGGCTTGTGCTGGACACGATGCCGGCTACACAGCAGGGGAACAGCTGGCGGTGCTGAACCCCACTAACACATTGGCTGGTGTTTTTCTCTGTGCAGCTAGCATTTCCGGGCAAAAACTAGCGGTGTTTGAGCCCAGGGTCAGCAGGAGGAGTAGAGGAGCAGAGTGTAGGCCGAAGCCTAGTTGAACCAATTTCAAAGGTTACCTTTAACCCCCCCCTCAGGTGTTGCAAGGTACAAGAGCCACACCTTGTGCAGCATTAATGCTGCACAAGTAAAAGGTTGCTCTATTTGTTTTGCTCCTTGCACACGCTGACTAAAACACGTACACTATTTAGCCCATTATACTGTCAAACAGTTGTGGAGGCGTGACTTGTCTTTTTAACGAGACGCAGCACAGGTGTCAAAATTTGCACCTAGGTACTGGGCGCAGATTCCTGAGCGTTCTTATTTGCTGTACAGGAGTCTGCGCTATTGTGATCCCTTGGCCATGCGCTGTGAGCGCTTCCTGTCTTCTGACCTCATTTCATGTCGGCCGTTGCGGTTAGCGATGGACATGAATCCCAGACCCACAGTGTGTTTTTAAAAAATCACACTGCGGTGCTGGGATTCGTGCCCTGGTGCACTAAATATGTTTGCCGCTCACACATGTCCTTACACCTGCTTCAGACTGGGCGGCCTCATCTGATCCCTTATCGCCTGCCGCGGCCATGAGGACACCCAGTCTGAAGAAGGCGGAAGGAGATGAGTGAACACAGGCAAACATATGCACTGCACATGCCCATCAATCACACCCTCGCTGTCCAAAAAAATAAGACACCGAGGGCCGTTGTTTCGAGCAGGGGAGATGCACAGGCGCAGCCAGCTAACCAATGATGTCAAAAGACGGGCAGCGCTAACAAGGGTGGTGCTGCGTGTCATTACAAAGGAAAGTCACACCTCAGGGACATTGTAATGGTCTCTAATGAGACACATTTTGTACGTGTTGAGTTCCACGTGGGCAAGGAGAAACAGTCAGCCACCTCGTACAAATGCAGCAGTACTGCTGTACAAGGTGGCTGATATACATAGAAACACCTGTGGGTGGGGGGCAGGCTCCCTTCAATTTCAGTTCATGTGCCTGCGTGGCGTTTGCAGGTCACGTTGCAAGCTACACAGCAGGGGAACAGCTGGCGTTGCTGAACCCCACTGACACATTGACTGGTGTTTTTCTCTGTGCAGATTGCATGTCCGGGCAAAAACTAGCGGTGTTAGAGCCCAGGGTCAGCAGGAGGAGGAGGAGAGGAGCAAAGTGTAGGCCGAAGCCTGCACTGGTGGCAGCTTTTGGTCGGTTGTGCCAGCGTGGCTTGTGCTGGACACGATGCCGGCTACACAGCGGGGGAACAGCAGGCGGTGCTGAACCCCACTAACACATTGGCTGGTGTTTTTCTCTGTGCAGCTAGCATGTCCGGCAGAAACTGGCGTTGTTTGAGCCCAGGGTCAGCAGGAGGAGGAGAGGAGCAAAGTGTAGGCCGAAGCCTGCACTGGTGGCAGCTTTTGGTCGGTTGTGCCAGCGTGGCTTGTGCTGGACACGTTGCCGACTACACAGCAGGGGAACAGCTGGCGGTGCTGAACCCCACTAACACATTGGCTGGTGTTTTTCTCTGTGCAGCTAGCATTTCCGGGCAAAAACTAGCGGTGTTTGAGCCCAGGGTCAGCAGGAGGAGTAGAGGAGCAGAGTGTAGGCCGAAGCCTAGTTGAACCAATTTCAAAGGTTACCTTTAACCCCCCCTCAGGTGTTGCAAGGTACAAGAGCCACACCTTGTGCAGCATTAATGCTGCACAAGTAAAAGGTTGCTCTATTTGTTTTGCTCCTTGCACACGCTGACTAAAACACGTACACTATTTAGACCATTATACTGTCAAACAGTTGTGGAGGCGTGACTTGTCTTTTTAACGAGACGCAGCACAGGTGTCAAAATTTGCACCTAGGTACTGGGCGCAGATTCCTGAGCGTTCTTATTTGCTGTACAGGAGTCTGCGCTATTGTGATCCCTTGGCCATGCGCTGTGAGCGCTTCCTGTCTTCTGACCTCATTTCATGTCGGCCGTTGCGGTTAGCGATGGACATGAATCCCAGACCCACAGTGTGTTTTCAAAAAATCACACTGCGTGGCTGGGATTCGTGGCCTTGTGCAGTAAATAGGTTGGCCGCTTACACATGTCCTTACACCTGCTCCAGACTGGGCGGCCTCAGCTGATCCCTTATCGCCTACCACGGCCAGGAGGCCGCACAGTCTGAAGAAGGCGGAAGGAGATGAGTTAAGACAGGCGAACATATGCACTGCTCGTGCCCATAAACCACACCCTCGCTGACAAAATAAATATGACAACGAGGGGCGTTGTTTCTAGCAGGGCGGATGCACAGGCGCAGCCAGCTAACCATGATGACAAAAGACGGGAAACGCTACCAAGGGGGGTGCTGCGTATCATTACAAAGGAAAGTCACACCTCAGGGACAGTGGAATGGTCTCAATGAGACACATTTTGTACGTGTTGAGTTCCACGTGGGCAAGGAGAAAAAGTCAGCCACCTTGTACAAATGCAGCAGTACTGCTGTACTAGGTGGCTGTTATACATAGAAACACCTGGGGGGGTGGGGCCAGGTTCCCTTTTAATTTCAGTTCCTGTGCCTGCATGGCGTTTGCAGGTCACGTTGCCGGCTACACAGCAGGGGAACAGCTGGCGTTGCTGAACCCCACTAACACATTGGCTGGTGTTTTTCTCTGTGCAGCTAGCACTTCCGGGCAAAAACTAGCGGTGTTTGAGCCCAGGGTCAGCAGGAGGAGGAGAGGAGCAGAGTGTAGGCCGAAGCCTGCACTGGTGGCAGCTTTTGTTCTGTTGTGCCAGCGTGGCTTGTGCTGGACACGTTGCCGACTACACAGCAGGGGAACAGCTGGCGGTGCTGAACCCCACTGACACATCACCTAGTGTTTTTTTCTGTGTAGACAACACTTCCAGGTGGCAACTGACAGTGTTGAAACCCAGGGAATCAAAGAGGAGCAGAGTGTAGGCCGAAGCCTGCAGTGGAGCAAGTTGAAAGGGAACCTTTAACCCCCCCCCCCCAGGCATTTGTTGCTGAAAGAGCCATCTTGTACAGCAGTAATACTGCACATGGAAAATGGTGGCTCCGAAAATTATGCTCCTTGCAAACGCTGAAGTACACACTCATATAATGTGTCCCCTCACACCGTCAAACCATCCCGGAAGTGGGACTTTCCTTTGTAATGTGACACAGCACAGCCGTCATTCCAACCCCCTTGGTGCCGGGCACCACCTCCTCAACGTTGTTTGGTTCTGTCACGGAGCCCGCACTGTAATGTTATCCCTTGGCCATGCACAGTTAGCGGTGCCCGTCTTCTGACATCATGTAGGTGTCAGGCTGGCAGTGCCTGTGCGTCCAAGCTGCCCGAGATCCAACCTTGCAGTGTCATCTAATGTAGTCCCACTGCGGGCCAGGGATCCATGGGCATGCGCAGTGCATATCATCGCCTCTCACTCACCTCCTTCCTGCTTCTTCAGACTGTGCGGCGTCACGGCCGTGGCATGCTATTAGGGATCAGCTGACGCCGCCTAGTCTGAAGAAGCGTGAAGAAGGGGAGTGAGAGGCTAGTATATGCACTGCGCATGGCCATGGATACCAGGCCCACTGTGGGATCACATTAGACGACACTGCGAGGTGTGATTTCGGGCAGCGTGGACGCACAGGCGCAGCCAGGACGACAACAAATGATGTCAGAGGACGGGCAGCGCAAACTGTGCATGGCCAAGGGATAACATAACAGCGCAGGGTCCATGACGGAATCAAACAACGCTAAGGAGGCAGCGCACGGTGCCAAGGGGGTAGCAATGACGGCTGTGCTGTGTCACATTACAAAGGAAAGTCCCACCTCCGGGACGGTTGGACGGTGTGAGGGGACACATTACATGAGTGTGTAGTTCAGCGTTTGCAAGGAGCATAATTTCAAGAGCGACCTTTCCCTTGTGCAGTATTAGTGCTGCACATGGTGGCTCTTTCAGTAACAAACGCCTAGGGGGGGGGGGGGGACAGGTCCCCTTACATTTTAGTTGTGCCAGCGTGGCGGTCGCATGACACGTTGCCGGATACACAGCTGGGGATCAGCTGACGTTACTGAACCCCAATAACAGAGGAGCGACTGTTGACTGTGCACACAGCACTTCCAGGCACCAACTGGCGGTGTTAGAGCCCAGGGACAGCAGGAGGAGCAGATTGGAGGTATTGCCGCACACACAGCTGGGGATCAGCTGACGTTACTGAACCCCAATAACAGAGGAGCGACTGTTGACTGTGCACACAGCACTTCCAGGCACCAACTGGCGGTGTTAGAGCCCAGGGACAGCAGGAGGAGCAGAGGAACAGAGTGTAGGCCGAAGCCTGATTGGAGCAAGTTGAAAGGAAACCTTTAACCCCCCCCCCCAAGACGTTTGTAGCTGAAAGAGCCATGTTGTGCAGCACTAAGGATGCAAAAGGAAAAGGTTGCTCTTTTAATTATGCTCCTTGCAAACACCGAAGTAAACACTAAAAATGTGTCCCTTTATACCGTTAAACCGTTCCGGAGGTGCGAATTTCCTTCGTAATGGGACACAGCACAGCTGTCATTCCTATCCCCTTGATGCCGTGCGCTGCCTCCTCAGCGTTGTTTTAAGCTGCCACGGAGCCTGCGCTGTTCTGTTAGCCCTTGGCCATGCCCAATTAGCGCTGCCTGTCTTCTGACATAATTTGGTGTCAGGCTGTCAGTGCCTGTGCGTCCACGCTGCTCCAGATCCCACCTCGCAGTCTCATCTAACGTAATCCCACTGCGGGCCTTGGAACCATGGGCATGCACAGTGCATAACCTCGACTCTCACTCCCCTCCTTCCCTCTTCTTCAGACTGTGCGGTGTCACGGCCGTGGCATGCTAGGGATCAGCTGACGGCGCACAGTCTAAAGAAGGCGGAGGGAAATGAGCGAGAGCCCGAGGGGAAGATATGCACTGCGCATGCCCATGGATCCCAGGCCCGCAGTGTGACTCAATCAGAAGACACTGCGAGGCGGGATCTCGGGCAGCGCGGCCGCACAGGCGCAGCCAGCCTGACACCAAATTATGTCAGAAGACAGGCAGCGCAAATAGGGCATGCCCAAGGGATAACAGAACAGCGCAGGCTCCGTGACAGCTTAAAACAACGCTGAGGAGGCAGCGCATGGCACCAAGGGGGTAGGAATGACGGCTGTGCTGCGTCACATTACGAAGGAAAGTCCCAGCTCCGGGACGGTATAACGGTATCAGTGAACACATTTTATAAGTGTTAAGTTCTGCGTGTGCAAAGAGCTAAAAAAAAAGAGCTACCTTTTCCTTGTGCAGCATTACTGCTGCACAAGATGGCTCTTTCAGTAACAAACGACGGGGGGGGGGGGACAGGTTCCCTTACATTTAGGTTGTTGTGCCAGCGTGGCGGTCGCAGGACACATTGCCGGCTACACAGCTGGGGATCAGCTGACGTTACTGAAACCCAATAACACTGGGTCGTATGTTTTTACTGTGCAGCCTGCACTTCTGAGCCGCAACTGGCGGTGTTGGAGCCCAGGAATAGCAGTTCAGGTGGTAGAAAGATGAACACAGCAGGAGACCTGGATGACACCCAATTACTTAATCAGGCAGAGGAGTGGCAAATTCCTGCGAGATCCAGGCCTGGTTCATTTTCAGGAAAGTAAGCCGGTCAACGTTATCGGAGGATAGTCGCATGCGACGGTCTGTTAGTACACCACCTGCGGCACTAAAGACACGTTCCGATAAGACACTAGCCGCAGGGCAAGCCAGCACCTCCAATGCATACTGGCTTAGCTCTGGCCATGTATCCAGCTTAGAGACCCAAAACTTGAACGGGGAAGAGCCGTCTGGGAGTACAGTAAGAGGGCAAGCCATGTAGTCTGTCACCATCTGACGGAACCGTTGCCTCCTGCTGACTGGAGCCGCCGGTGATGGTGTAGACATTTGGGGCGGGCACACAAAAGTGTGCCAGAGTTGTGCCATACTGGGCTTGCCTTGGGCAGAGGCACTGCTTCTGCTCCCTCTTTGGGCAGAGCCTCCCCCACTGCCTCGACGCACTGAGCTGCTTTGTAAAGCACTAGCAGCACTCCTCTCAGTTGGACAGGAGAAGATGATGGAATTCACCAGTGTGTCGTGGTACTCCCGCAATTTACGCTCCCGGGTCAACGCAGGGATGAGGTTTTGGACGTTGTCCCGGTAGCGAGGATCGAGGAGGGTGAACACCCAATAATCAGGCATGTTGAGAATGTGGTCGATGCGGCGGTCGTTTCTCAGGCACTGCAGCATGAAATCCACCATGTGCTGCAGAGTGCCAACCGGCCCAGAAACGCTGTCCCCTGCTTGAGACATGATCTCTGCCCGCTCGTCATCACCCCACCCTCGCTGTACACACTGACCACTGGACAATTGTGTCGCTCCCTCCTCTGGACGGAGCTCTTCCTCCTCCATTGACTCCTCCTCATCCTCCTCACAAATTGGCCCCTGCGTACCCCTTTGTGAGGAACCACGTGGCGCTGACTCTCCAGAAGCTGATGGAAAAGGTGACTCCTCATCCTCCACCTCTTCCACCACATCATCCCTTAACCCTTGCAAAGTTTGCTGAAGCAGGCAGATAAGGGGGACAGTCATGCTGACTAGTGCATCATCTGCACTTGCCATCCGCGTGGAATAATCAAAAGGACGCAAAACCTGGCAGACGTCCTTCATAGTGGCCCACTCTGTGGTTGTGAAGTCTGATCGGCGCTGACTGCGACTTCTTTGCGCCTGATGCAGCTGGTACTCCATAACTGCTTGCTGCTGCTCACACAACCGCTCCAACATATGTAGCGTGGAATTCCACCGGGTAGGTAGGTCACATATGATGCGGTGTTCCGGAAGGCGGAATCGGCGCTGCAGAGCAGCAATGCGGGATCTGGCCAAGCTGGAACGCCGCAAGTGAGCACACTCTAGGCGGACCTTGTGCAGCAGGGCATCAAGATCCGGATAGTCCCTCAGAAAACTCTGCACAACCAAATTGAGCACATGTGCCAGACATGGGATGTGAGTGAGGTTGCCAAGGGCCAAAGCTGCCACCAGATTTCGGCCATTGTCACACACTACCATGCCTGGCTGGAGATTCGCTGGCAGTAACCACACATCGCTCTCCTGCTTTATGGCATTCCAGAGCTCCTGCGCTGTGTGGCTTCGATGCCCCAATGAAACTAGTTTCAAGACGGCCTGCTGACGTTTGGCCACGGCTGTGCTCATGTCGGTCATAGGTAAACGTTCACGGGTCCATGTGGGGGTGGACTGTGACGGATCCTGCAGAGAGGAATCAGAGGAACTGGTGTAAGAGGAGGAGTCGATGCGTACAGACTGGATTCCTGCAATCCTTGGAGTGGGCAGGACACGTCCTGCGCCACTCGCACGATCTGTACCTGGCTCAACAACATTAACCCAATGGGCAGTGAGGGAAACATATCGCCCCTGTCCATGCTGACTGGTCCACGCATCGGTGGTGAGGTGGACCTTGCTACTGACGGCGTTCAGTAGCGCATGTTTTATGTTTGCCTCAACATGCCTGTGCAGGGCAGGGACAGCCTGCCTGCTGAAGTAAAAGCGGCTGGGCACCTTGTACTGTGGGACTGCCAATGCCATCAAGTCACGGAAGCTGTCAGTCTCCACCAGCCTGAACGAGAGCATTTCCAGGGACAACAGTTTGGCAATGCCTGCATTCAGAGCCTGTGCTCGGGGGTGGTTGGCCGAGAATGCCCGCCTTTTCTCCCATGCCTGTACTACCGATGGCTGTAGAGTAGACTGGGAGTGTGAGGATGACTGGGAAGGTGGTGCTGTGGGTGGAATTACACAAGGTCTCTGGGAGGAAGCCAAACCAGCTGTGCGTGAGCTGGAGGAAGAGGCAACACGAGCTGAAGAGGTGGTAGCTGCCGCTGTTGGTTGGCCTACATCTTCAGTGTGTTTCTGTAACTCCACCGCGTGCCTGGTCCGCACATGTTTCCACATATTTGTGGTATTGAGGTTGCTGACATTTTTCCCTCTTTTTACTTTATGATGACACAGCTTGCATTTGACAAAACAAATGTCATCTGCAACTGTGTCAAAAAAGGACCAGGCACTGCAAGTCTTGGGAGCGCCCTTTTTGGCTTTGGAAAGAGACAGGCTCCTAACGGGTGCCAAAGTGGAGGCTACAGGCTCCGCAGTCTTCCCCCTCCCTCTCCCTCTTTGGCCCGTAAGAGGAAGCTCTTCCTCTGAGCTGCTCCCACCACCTTCCTGTTCCTCACGCCACGATGGGTCAAGGACCTCATCATCTCCACTACCCTCTGCCACCAACTGCTCCTCCTGGGTAGTCTCAGCAGCACAGTACGCACGAGAAAGCGGCACCTGAGTTTCATCATCAGATGCGTACTGCGCTGTGGTCACCGGAGGCACTGGCCCACCTGCCTCTTCAGAGTCAGAGAGATAAAGCTTTTGGGCATCACTGCACACTGCCTCTTCTTCCATTTCTCCAATGCTGCTTGGCTGGCCCCCTGTTTCCAAGCCAAGAGATTCAGAGAACAGAAGTAGAGACGGCTCCTGTCCTGGGCTCTCTGACTGCCTGGCCAATTTGGCAGGTGGTGAAGAGACAGATGGCTGCTCTCCAGTGCTCTGTGCCTGAGAGGATGTGGCACTAACTGAAGTCGATGCCGAGGCGTTAGCTGCCATCCACCCGACAACGGCTTCAATTTGGTCTTCACGCAGCAGCGGTGCACGGCGCTCTCCGACAAAGCTGCGCATGAAGGACTGTTCCCTGCTGAAACTGAGTGACGACGAGTCACCGGCGCCCGCAGCAGGCACAGAATCACCACGTCCTCTCCCTGCTCCTCTCCCTGCTCCGCGCCCACGCCCACGTGCCTTACTCCCTGCCCTCTTCATCTTGGTTGACAGATAAAGATAAGCAGAAAAGTACTAAGGCCTTAGTGTGCTTATTCCTGTAATGCTCCTCCTAACAGGTGTAAGAAACACTAATGTTGTAAATTGTGGACTAAACTTTATTATTTTTCAAATGTGGCCTACACAAGTGTAAGTTGTGTTTGGTGAACTTAACCTTTTTTTTGGTGCAGATCGGGCTACAGAGCTAGTTTAAATCACACGGAGACCGTGCAGACAGCCGTAAACGGCGCTGCAAGGCCAAGAAACCCTCCTCTAGGTTATCCTATATAGTGTTTTTCCACTATTTAGCTGGATACAAGTGGAAAGACACTAATAGGAATTTTTTTTTTCAAATTTTAAACTGGCTGCACTATTTGAAAAAAAGGAAATTGTTTTTCAAGGTATGAGGCAGTAACGCACCCTGAGCTGAATCCAACCGGCTATGGCTGCACACAGACTACAGGGCGAGCTGGGCTCACACGGAGACCGTGCAGACAGCCGTAAACGGCGCTGCAAGGCCAAAAAACCCTCCTCTAGGTTATCCTATATAGTGTTTTTCCACTATTTAGCTGGATACGAGTGGAAAGACACTAATAGGAATTTTTTTTTTCAAATTTTAAACAGGCTGCACTATTTGAAAAAAAGGAAAATTTTTCTCAAGGTATGAGCCAGTAACGAACCCTGAGCTGAATCCAACCGGCTATGGCTGCACACAGACTACAGGGCGAGCTGGGCTCACACGGAGACCGTGCAGACAGCCGTAAACGGCGCTGCAAGGCCAAAAAACCCTCCTCTAGGTTATCCTATATAGTGTTTTTCCACTATTTAGCTGGATACGAGTGGAAAGACACTAATAGGAATTTTTTTTTTCAAATTTTAAACAGGCTGCACTATTTGAAAAAAAGGAAAATTTTTCTCAAGGTATGAGCCAGTAACGAACCCTGAGCTGAATCCAACCGGCTATGGCTGCACACAGACTACAGGGCGAGCTGGGCTCACACGGAGACCGTGCAGACAGCCGTAAACGGCGCTGCAAGGCCAAAAAACCCTCCTCTAGGTTATCCTATATAGTGTTTTTCCACTATTTAGCTGGATACGAGTGGAAAGACACTAATAGGAATTTTTTTTTTCAAATTTTAAACAGGCTGCACTATTTGAAAAAAAGGAAAATTTTTCTCAAGGTATGAGCCAGTAACGAACCCTGAGCTGAATCCAACCGGCTATGGCTGCACACAGACTACAGGGCGAGCTGGGCTCACACGGAGACCGTGCAGACAGCCGTAAACGGCGCTGCAAGGCCCAAAAACCCCCCTCTAGGTTATCCTATGTAGTGTTTTTCCACAATAGAGCTGGAGACTGGTGGAAAAACACTAATAGGAAATTTGAGAAAAAATGTGCAGCAGGCTGCACTAAGAGCAAAAAAGAACAACTGTGTGAGGCAGTGTGAACCCCCCCTGAGCTGAATACAACCGGGTATATGGCTGCACACAGACTACAGAGTGAGCTGCACACACACACACACAGAGACCTTGCAGAACGCTGTTAAAACAGCGCTGCAAGGCAAGAGCAAGGTGAACAGTGAAGAACACACAGCGTTTTGCTAAATTAGCCTTTGGAAAGGAAAATAAAGCAATTAGCTAGCTCAACTGGCCCTCAGTTAGAACACAGCGTCCTGTCCCTAACTGAAATCACAGCAGAGTGAGCGCAAAATGGCGGCAGCGCTTTTTTATAGTGCAGAGTGACATCATTTCAGCAGCCAATCCAAGCCTTGCCAGTACTTACATGCCCACCATGCTAAACAGGATGTGCCCACACTTTCATTCATTCCTCATTGGCTGCTGCGTTCAATTTGAATTCTGGGAACTTCCGATTCCGGTATCCGATACGCGGGAAGTATCGGAATTCGGTATCGGAATTCCGATACCGCAAATATCGGCCGATACCCGATACTTGCGGTATCGGAATGCTCAACACTACTGATCAGTTGATCAGCTGCTCCTCCTATACATAAAACAACTCAGCACAGAAAGCAACAACCGTGGCACATGCTGCAAACATGTTTCCTGCAGCGGTGCTCCAGGTGCGCAGAACGTCTGTGGAGAAAATCTAATCTACCCGAAGATTTCATCCATTATAAGTTCATGCTAAAGACATACAATTCTGCCCTTCACCTCTCCAAACAAACCTATTTTAACACCCTCATCACCTCCCTGTCCAATAACCCTAAACGTCTCTTTGACACGTTTCAGTCCCTACTCAACCCAAGAGAGCAGGCCCCAACCACAGATCTCCGCGCTGACGATCTGGCCAATTACTTCAAAGAAAAAATTGACCAATCTCTTCATACCATGCACTGTCCTCCCTCCCCCACTGCATCTAGTTCACTCTCTGACTTTGAACCAATCACAGAAGAAGAAGTAAGCAGGCTCCTTGCATCTTCTCGCCCGACCACTTGCACCAGTGACCCCATTCCGTCACATCTCCTCCAGTCCCTTTCCCCGGCTGTCACCTCTCACCTAACAAAAATATTCAACCTTTCCCTCACTTCCGGTATTTTTCCCTCCTCATTTAAGCATGCCATCATACATCCATTACTTAAAAAACCATCCCTCGACCAAAACTGTGCCGCTAATTATAGACCTGTCTCTAATCTTCCCTTCATCTCTAAACTCCTCGAACGCCTGGTCCACTCCTGTCTTATCCGCTATCTCTCAGATAACTCTCTTCTCGACCCTTTTCAATCTGGCTTCCGCTCTTTACAGTCTACTGAAACTGCCCTCACTAAAGTCTCTAATGACCTTCTAACAGCTAAATCTAATGGTCACTACTCCAAGCTAATTCTCTTGGATCTCTCTGCAGCATTCGATACTGTGGATCATCAGCTCCTCCTCACTATGCTCCGCTCCATCGGCCTCAAGGACACCGTTCTCTCTTGGTTCTCCTCCTATCTCTCTGACCGATCCTTCACTGTATGTTTTGCTGGTTCCTCCTCCTCTCACCTTCCCCTTACTGCTGGGGTTCCTCAAGGATCAGTCCTAGGCCCCCTCCTCTTCTCGTTGTATACTGCCTCTATTGGACAAACAATCAGTTGATTTGGTTTCCAGTACCATCTCTATGCTGATGACACCCAATTATACACTTCTTCTCCTGATATCTCGCCTGCCTTATTAGAAAACACCAGTGATTGTCTTACCGCTGTCTCTAACATCATGTCCTCCCTCTATCTGAAACTAAACCTGTCAAAAACTGAACTCCTCGTGTTCTCTCCCTCTACTAACCTATCTTTGCCTGACATTGCCATCTCCGTGTGCGGTTCCACCATTACTCCAAAGCAACATGCCTGCTGCCTTGGGGTCATCCTTGATTCTGACCTTTCATTCACCCCCCACATCCGATCACTGGCTCGCTCTTCTTATCTGCATCTCAAAAACATTTCTAGAATTCGCCCTTTTCTTACTTTCGACTCTGCAAAAACTCTTACTGTTTCACTTATTCATTCTCGTCTGGACTATTGTAACTCTCTACTAATCGGCCTCCCTCTTACCAAACTCTCCCCGCTCCAATCTGTCCTGAATGCTGCTGCCAGGATCATATTCCTCACCAACCGATACACCGATGCCTCTACCTTGTGCCAGTCATTACACTGGTTACCCATCCACTCCAGAATCCAGTACAAAACTACTACCCTCATCCACAAAGCACTCCATGGCTCAGCACCACCCTACATCTCCTCTCTGGTCTCAGTCTACCACCCTACCCGTGCCCTCCGCTCCGCTAATGACCTCAGGTTAGCATCCTCAATAATCAGGACCTCCCACTCCCGTCTCCAAGACTTTACACGTGCTGCGCCGATTCTTTGGAATGCACTACCTAGGTTAATACGATTAATCCCCAATCCCCACAGTTTTAAGTGTGCCCTAAAAACTCATTTGTTCAGACTGGCCTACCGCCTCAATGCATTAACCTAACGATCCCTGTGTGGCCTATTAAAAAAAACAAAACAAAAAAAAACAAAACAATAACAAAAAACACAACATAATCAGGTTCCTCGCATCATGTTCTCATACACTTTATGCAGTTATTAGCCCTCTGTGTCTGTACTGCTACATACTTAAGGCCCCTTCACATTAAGCGACGCTGCAGCGATACCGACAACGATCCGGATCGCTGCAGCGTCGCTGTTTGGTCGCTGGAGAGCTGTCACACAGACCGCTCCCCAGCGACCAACGATGCCGGTAACCAGGGTAAACATCGGGTAACTAAGCGCAGGGCCGCGCTTAGTAACCCGATGTTTACCCTGGATACCATGCTAAAAGTAAAAAAAAACAAACACTACATACTTACCTACCGCTGTCTGTCCTCCAGCGCTGCGCTCTGCTTCTCTGCTCTCCTCCTGTACTGTCTGTGAGCCGGAAAGCAGAGCGGTGACGTCACCGCTCTGCTTTCCGGCTCACAGACAGTACAGGAGGAGTGCAGAGCACAGCGCTGGAGGACAGACAGCGGTAGGTAAGTATGTAGTGTTTGTTTTTTTTTACTTTTAGCATGGTAACCAGGGTAAACATCGGGTTACTAAGCGCGGCCCTGCGCTTAGTTACCCGATGTTTACCCTGGTTACCAGTGAAGACATCGCTGGATCGGTGTCACACACGCCAATCCAGCGATGTCAGCAGGAGTCCAGCGACGAAATAAAGTTCTGGACTTTATTCAGCGACCAACGATCTCCCAGCAGGGGCCTGATCGTTGGTCGCTGTCACACAGAACGATTTCATTAACGATATCGTTGCTACGTCACAAATAGCAACGATATCGTTAACAATATCGTTATGTGTGAAGGTACCTTTAGGCAGTTAACTGGTTCATGCAGCTTTACATGAACACCCGAGCCTTACACTATGACTGGTCCGAATAACTATAGCAATTGTTACCATCCACCTCTCATGTCTCCCCTTTTCCTCATAGTTTGTAAGCTTGCGAGCAGGGCCCTCATTCCTCCTGGTATCTGTTTTGAACTGTATTTCTGTTATGCTGTAATGTCTATTGTCTGTGCACGTCCCTTCTATAATTGTAAAGCGCTGCGGAATATGTTGGCGCTATACAAATAAAAATTATTATTATTATTATATTATTATCAGTCAGTTTTTACCATGGAAGCACTAGGGTAGGTGAGTTAGGATAGTGGCATATCCTTAAGCACATCTACACAAATTTTTCAAATCTGCTACTGTATATGAGTGTCAAGGCTCATCAGGTGAGATAGATCCTCTGAGCCTTAGGTTAGGTCTGGATGAGCACACAGACCTCGGGCATCGATGCAGCAAGTAGAAAGGCACATGGGCAGCGAGTAGTGTTGAGCGATACCTTCCGATATCGGAAAGTATCGGTATCGGATAGGATCGGCCGATATTCAAAAAATATCGGATATCGCCGATACCGATACCCGATCCCAATGCAAGTCAATGGGACCAAAATATCGGAATTAAAATAAACCCTTTCTTGCCTTGTAGGTTCATTCTACATGAAGGAAAACAACTAAGAATAATGTAGGATGTATTGTGGGAGGTGGCGGAGACATTAAAGGCAATGAGGTTTAGCCCAATCAAATAGAATAGCATGTTTTTTTTTTTTTTAAGACGTTCGGAGTGAAAAAGATATTGAGTATGTAAATTTTTTTTTATTTTGTCAGATATTGATGTTTCACTATTCCACGCCCTTCCCCTTCTTTTTTTTTCTTTTTTTTTTTACTTTTCCCACACTTTCATCTTCATCATCATCAGCATCTTTGACATCAACTTCTTCTTCACCTTATTCATCTTCTTCTTCATCTTCTACCTATTTTTTTTTTTTATTAGATTCTTCATATTCATTTTATTCAACTATTATTATTCTTCCTATTCTACATATTCTTTTTATTCCACTGTTATTATTCTTCCTATTCTACTTCTTCATCATATTCTCATTTGTGACAGGCATTCCCGTAGTTGTTATCTATAAAAGTTGGAAGATTACACCTTCCGTTCTGCCAGTCACAAAAGTTACATTTGTCCGCGTTCAGTTTGGCCTGCAGCATCAGGCTTTATCCAGGGGCACCACGAGGAGGAACGGACTCACCCCCATACACTGCTTAGTCTTCTTCTGCATATAATTTAGATAATATCTTTTGCTCTGATATTAAGTCTTATGCTTAATGTTCTTCTGCTCTTTGTTCTGCAGCCTCTTGTTCTTCTGCTTCTCGGTCTTCCATGTCGTCGTCTCCAGGGTCGTCGTCTCCAGTGTCGTCATCTCCGCCGTCGTCGTCTCAGCCGTCGTCGTCTCCGCCGTCGTCGTCATCGGGGTGGTCTTCCGGGTCGTCGTCGTCGTCATCGGGGTGGTCTTCCGGGTTGTCGACTTTAGGGTCTTCAACTTGGAAATGTAGCAGAAGGTACAAGAAGGCTGAGAAAATGCCAAGAACCAGCTGATGGAACTGGAACTCGGATGGCTACTCAAAGGTTCAAGAGCCTATGGAACTACCGAGGACCAGCTGACGTTACTGGAACCCGGTTACTAAGCAGGAGGTACCCGTGCTAAAAAGCACTACCAAGGACCGCCTGACGTTGGCGGAACTCGGATACCCAGAAGGAGGCACCTAAGCCAAAGGCTCTGCCCGGAACCAGCTGACGGTACTGGAACCAGGATGGGGAGCAGAAGGTACAAGAGCAAAAGACACTGCCGAGAACCAGCTGACGGTACTGGAACCCGGATGGGTAGCCGAAGGTCCAAGAGCCAATGGAACTACCGAGGACCAGCTGACGTTACTGGAACCCGGTTACTAAGCAGGAGGTACCCGTGCCCGAAAGCACTACCAAGGACCACCTGACGTTGGTGGAACTTGGATACCCAGAAGGAGGCACCTAAGCCAAAGGCTCTGCCCGGAACCAGCTGACGGTACTGGAACCAGGATGGGGAGCAGAAGGTACAAGAGCAAAAGACACTGCCGAGAACCAGCTGACGGTGCTGGAACCAGGTGGTGGACCTGAAGGTCCACAGGAGAGGAGAGAACAGCTAGGCCGCGAGGCAGCCGCAGTTACCGAACCCCAACAGTCCTACAGGGTGAGCTGGGCCTACTGGCACTACAGAACCAGCCTTGACTACCAGTTCACGCAGCCCACATAGGAAGCTCCTAAACTGGAGGCACCCTGGAGTTGGCTAACCCGACCGCACCACAACGGGGCAAGCATAGGCGTCTCAGTGAGCTTGACACAACCCGGAAACAGCTGGCGGTGCTGAAACCAGGCTTGGCACGAGGGAGTACCTGTGTCAAGAACACTGCCGAGAACCAGCTGGCGGTGCTGGAACCCAGATGCGTTGCCCCAGTGTGCAAGAGGCAATGGCACGACCGAGGACCAGCTGACGGTGCTGGAACACGGTTACTAAGCTGTAGGTGCCCGTGCTTAAAAGCACTACCAAGGACCGCCTGACGTTGGCGGAACTCGGATACCCAGGAGGAGGCACCTAAGCCAAAGGCTCGGCCCGGAACCAGCTGACGGTGCTGGAACCAGGTGGTGGACCCCAAGGCCCACAGGAGAGGAGAGAACAGCTAGGCCGCGAGGCAGCCGCAGTTACCGAACCCCAACAGTCCTACAGGGGGAGCTGGGCCTACTGGCACTACAGAACCAGCCTTGACTACCAGTTCACGCAGCCCACATAGGAAGCTCCTAAACTGGAGGCACCCTGGAGTTGGCTAACCCGACTGCAACACGACGGGGCAAACATAGGCGTCTCAGCGAGTTTGACACACCCCGGAAACAGCTGACGGTGCTGAAACCAGGTTTGGCACGAGGGAGTACCTGTGACAAAAACACTGCCAAGAACCAGCTGGCGGTGCTGGAACCCAGATGCGTTGCCCCAGTGTGCAAGAGCCAATGGCACGACCGAGGACCAGCTGACGGTGCTGGAACACGGTTACTAAGCTGTAGGTGCCCGCGCTTAAAAGCAGTACCAAGGACCGCCTGACGTTGGCGGAACTCGGATACCCAGGAGGAGGCACCTAAGCCAAAGGCTCGGCCCGGAACCAGCTGACGGTGCTGGAACCAGGTGGTGGACCCCAAGGCCCACAGGAGAGGAGAGAACAGCTGGGCCGCGAGGCAGCCGCAGTTACCGAACCCCAACAGTCCTACAGGGGGAGCTGGGCCTACTGGCACTACAGAACCAGCCTTGACTACCAGTTCACGCAGCCCACATAGGAAGCTCCTAAACTGGAGGCACCCTGGAGTTGGCTAACCCGACTGCAACACGACGGGGCAAACATAGGCGTCTCAGCGAGTTTGACACACCCGGAAACAGCTGACGGTGCTGAAACCAGGTTTGCCACGAGGGAGTACCTGTGACAAAAACACTGCCGAGAACCAGCTGGCGGTGCTGGAACCCAGATGCGTTGCCCCAGTGTGCAAGAGCCAATGGCACGACCGAGGACCAGCTGGCGGTGCTGGAACACGGTTACTAAGCTGTAGGTGCCCGCGCTTAAAAGCACTACCAAGGACCGCCTGACGTTGGCGGAACTCGGATACCCAGGAGGAGGCACCTAAGCCAAAGGCTCGGCCCGGAACCAACTGACGGTGCTGGAACCAGGTGGTGGACCCCAAGGCCCACAGGAGAGGAGAGAACAGCTAGGCCGCGAGGCAGCCGCAGTTACCGAACCCCAACCGTCCTACAGGGGGAGCTGGGCCTACTGGCACTACAGAACCAGCCTTGACTACCAGTTCACGCAGCCCACATAGGAAGCTCCTAAACTGGAGGCACCCTGGAGTTGGCTAACCCGACCGCACCACGACGGGGCAAGCATAGGCATCTCAGCGAGCTTGACACAACCCGGAAACAGCTGACGGTGCTGAAACCAGGCTTGGCACGAGGGAGTACCTGTGACAAGAACACTGCCGAGAACCAGCTGGCGGTGCTGGAACCCAGATGCGTTGCCCCAGTGTGCAAGAGCCAATGGCACGACCGAGGACCAGCTGGCGGTGCTGGAACCCGGTTACTAAGCTGTAGGTGCCCGCGCTTAAAAGCACTACCAAGGACCGCCTGACGTTGGCGGAACTCGGATACCCAGGAGGAGGCACCTAAGCCAAAGGCTCGGCCCGGAACCAGCTGACGGTGCTGGAACCAGGTGGTGGACCCCAAGGCACACAGGAGAGGAGAGAACAGCTAGGCCGCGAGGCAGCCGCAGTTACCGAACCCCAACAGTCCTACAGGGGGAGCTGGGCCTACTGGCACTACAGAACCAGCCTTGACTACCAGTTCACGCAGCCCACATAGGAAGCTCCTAAACTGGAGGCACCCTGGAGTTGGCTAACCCGACTGCAACACGACGGGGCAAACATAGGCGTCTCAGCGAGTTTGACACACCCCGGAAACAGCTGACGGTGCTGAAACCAGGTTTGGCACGAGGGAGTACCTGTGACAAGAACACTGCCGAGAACCAGCTGGCGGTGCTGGAACCCAGATGCGTTGCCCCAGTGTGCAAGAGCCAATGGCACGACCGAGGACCAGCTGGCGGTGCTGGAACACAGTTACTAAGCTGTAGGTGCCCGCGCTTAAAAGCACTACCAAGGACCGCCTGACGTTGGCGGAACTCGGATACCCAGGAGGAGGCACCTAAGCCAAAGGCTCGGACCGGAACCAGCTGACGGTGCTGGAACCAGGTGGTGGACCCCAAGGCCCACAGGAGAGGAGAGAACAGCTAGGCCGCGAGGCAGCCACAGTTACCGAACCCCAACAGTCTTACAGGGGGAGCTGGGCCTACTGGCACTACAGAACCAGCCTTGACTACCAGTTCACGCAGTCCACATAGGAAGCTCCTAAACTGGAGGCACCCTGGAGTTGGCTAACCCGACCGCACCACGACGGGGCAAGCATAGGCGTCTCAGCGAGCTTGACACAACCCGGAAACAGCTGACGGTGCTGAAACCAGGCTTGGCACGAGGGAGTACCTGTGACAAGAACACTGCCGAGAACCAGCTGGCGGTGCTGGAACCCAGATGCGTTGCCCCAGTGTGCAAGAGCCAATGGCACGACCGAGGACCAGCTGGCGGTGCTGGAACCCGGTTACTAAGCTGTAGGTGCCCGCGCTTAAAAGCACTACCAAGGACCGCCTGACGTTGGCGGAACTCGGATACCCAGGAGGAGGCACCTAAGCCAAAGGCTCGGCCCGGAACCAGCTGACGGTGCTGGAACCAGGTGGTGGACCCCAAGGCCCACAGGAGAGGAGAGAACAGCTAGGCCGCGAGGCAGCCGCAGTTACCGAACCGCAACAGTCCTACAGGGGGAGCTGGGCCTACTGGCACTACAGAACCAGCCTTGACTACCAGTTCACGCAGCCCACATAGGAAGCTCCTAAACTGGAGGCACCCTGGAGTTGGCTAACCCGACTGCAACACGACGGGGCAAACATAGGCGTCTCAGCGAGTTTGACACACCCCGGAAACAGCTGACGGTGCTGAAACCAGGTTTGGCACGAGGGAGTACCTGTGACAAAAACACTGCTGAGAACCAGCTGGCGGTGCTGGAACCCAGATGCGTTGCCCCAGTGTGCAAGAGCCAATGGCACGACCGAGGACCAGCTGGCGGTGCTGGAACACAGTTACTAAGCTGTAGGTGCCCGCGCTTAAAAGCACTACCAAGGACCGCCTGACGTTGGCGGAACTCGGATACCCAGGAGGAGGCACCTAAGCCAAAGGCTCGGCCCGGAACCAGCTGACGGTGCTGGAACCAGGTGGTGGACCCCAAGGCCCACAGGAGAGGAGAGAACAGCTAGGCCGCGAGGCAGCCGCAGTTACCGAACCCCAACAGTCCTACAGGGGGAGCTGGGCCTACTGGCACTACAGAACCAGCCTTGACTACCAGTTCACGCAGCCCACATAGGAAGCTCCTAAACTGGAGGCACCCTGGAGTTGGCTAACCCGACTGCAACACGACGGGGCAAACATAGGCGTCTCAGCGAGTTTGACACACCCCGGAAACAGCTGACGGTGCTGAAACCAGGTTTGGCACGAGGGAGTACCTGTGACAAGAACACTGCCGAGAACCAGCTGGCGGTGCTGGAACCCAGATGCGTTGCCCCAGTGTGCAAGAGCCAATGGCACGACCGAGGACCAGCTGGCGGTGCTGGAACACAGTTACTAAGCTGTAGGTGCCCGCGCTTAAAAGCACTACCAAGGACCGCCTGATGTTGGCGGAACTCGGATACCCAGGAGGAGGCACCTAAGCCAAAGGCTCGGACCGGAACCAGCTGACGGTGCTGGAACCAGGTGGTGGACCCCAAGGCCCACAGGAGAGGAGAGAACAGCTAGGCCGCGAGGCAGCCACAGTTACCGAACCCCAACAGTCTTACAGGGGGAGCTGGGCCTACTGGCACTACAGAACCAGCCTTGACTACCAGTTCACGCAGTCCACATAGGAAGCTCCTAAACTGGAGGCACCCTGGAGTTGGCTAACCCGACCGCACCACGACGGGGCAAGCATAGGCGTCTCAGCGAGCTTGACACAACCCGGAAACAGCTGACGGTGCTGAAACCAGGCTTGGCACGAGGGAGTACCTGTGACAAGAACACTGCCGAGAACCAGCTGGCGGTGCTGGAACCCAGATGCGTTGCCCCAGTGTGCAAGAGCCAATGGCACGACCGAGGACCAGCTGGCGGTGCTGGAACCCGATTACTAAGCTGTAGGTGCCCGCGCTTAAAAGCACTACCAAGGACCGCCTGACGTTGGCGGAACTCGGATACCCAGGAGGAGGCACCTAAGCCAAAGGCTCGGCCCGGAACCAGCTGACGGTGCTGGAACCAGGTGGTGGACCCCAAGGCCCACAGGAGAGGAGAGAACAGCTAGGCCGCGAGGCAGCCGCAGTTACCGAACCCCAACAGTCCTACAGGGGGAGCTGGGCCTACTGGCACTACAGAACCAGCCTTGACTACCAGTTCACGCAGCCCACATAGGAAGCTCCTAAACTGGAGGCACCCTGGAGTTGGCTAACCCGACTGCAACACGACGGGGCAAACATAGGCGTCTCAGCGAGTTTGACACACCCCGGAAACAGCTGACGGTGCTGAAACCAGGTTTGGCACGAGGGAGTACCTGTGACAAAAACACTGCTGAGAACCAGCTGGCGGTGCTGGAACCCAGATGCGTTGCCCCAGTGTGCAAGAGCCAATGGCACGACCGAGGACCAGCTGGCGGTGCTGGAACACAGTTACTAAGCTGTAGGTGCCCGCGCTTAAAAGCACTACCAAGGACCGCCTGACGTTGGCGGAACTCGGATACCCAGGAGGAGGCACCTAAGCCAAAGGCTCGGCCCGGAACCAGCTGACGGTGCTGGAACCAGGTGGTGGACCCCAAGGCCCACAGGAGAGGAGAGAACAGCTAGGCCGCGAGGCAGCCGCAGTTACCGAACCCCAACAGTCCTACAGGGGGAGCTGGGCCTACTGGCACTACAGAACTAGCCTTGACTACCAGTTCACGCAGCCCACATAGGAAGCTCCTAAACTGGAGGCACCCTGGAGTTGGCTAACCCGACCGCACCACGACGGGGCAAGCATAGGCGTCTCAGCGAGCTTGACACAACCCGGAAACAGCTGACGGTGCTGAAACCAGGCTTGGCACGAGGGAGTACCTGTGACAAGAACACTGCCGAGAACCAGCTGGCGGTGCTGGAACCCAGATGCGTTGCCCCAGTGTGCAAGAGCCAATGGCACGACCGAGGACCAGCTGGCGGTGCTGGAACCCGGTTACTAAGCTGTAGGTGCCCGCGCTTAAAAGCACTACCAAGGACCGCCTGACGTTGGCGGAACTCGGATACCCAGGAGGAGGCACCTAAGCCAAAGGCTCGGCCTGTAACCAGCTGACGGTGCTGGAACCAGGTGGTGGACCCCAAGGCCCACAGGAGAGGAGAGAACAGCTAGGCCGCGAGGCAGCCGCAGTTACCGAACCCCAACAGTCCTACAGGGGGAGCTGGGCCTACTGGCACTACAGAACCAGCCTTGACTACCAGTTCACGCAGCCCACATAGGAAGCTCCTAAACTGGAGGCACCCTGGAGTTGGCTAACCCGACCGCAACACGACGGGGCAAACATAGGCGTCTCAGCGAGTTTGACACACCCCGGAAACAGCTGACGGTGCTGAAACCAGGTTTGGCACGAGGGAGTACCTGTGACAAAAACACTGCCGAGAACCAGCTGGCGGTGCTGGAACCCAGATGCGTTGCCCCAGTGTGCAAGAGCCAATGGCACGACCGAGGACCAGCTGGCGGTGCTGGAACCCGGTTACTAAGCTGTAGGTGCCCGCGCTTAAAAGCACTACCAAGGACCGCCTGACGTTGGCGGAACTCGGATACCCAGGAGGAGGCACCTAAGCCAAAGGCTCGGCCCGGAACCAGCTGACGGTGCTGGAACCAGGTGGTGGACCCCAAGGCCCACAGGAGAGGAGAGAAGAGCTAGGCCGCGAGGCAGCCGCAGTTACCGAACCCCAACAGTCCTACAGGGGGAGCTGGGCCTACTGGCACTACAGAACCAGCCTTGACTACCAGTTCACGCAGCCCACATAGGAAGCTCCTAAACTGGAGGCACCCTGGAGTTGGCTAACCCGACCGCTCCACGACGGGGCAAGCATAGGCGTCTCAGCGAGCTTGACACAACCCGGAAACAGCTGACGGTGCTGAAACCAGGCTTGGCACAAGGGAGTACCTGTGACAAGAACACTGCCGAGAACCAGCTGGCGGTGCTGGAACCCAGAAGCGTTGCCCCAGTGTGCAAGAGCCAATGGCACGACCGAGGACCAGCTGGCGGTGCTGGAACCCGGTTACTAAGCTGTAGGTGCCCGCGCTTAAAAGCACTACCAAGGACCGCCTGACGTTGGCGGAACTCGGATACCCAGGAGGAGGCACCTAAGCCAAAGGCTCGGCCTGGAACCAGCTGACGGTGCTGGAACCAGGTGGTGGACCCCAAGGCCCACAGGAGAGGAAAGAACAGCTAGGCCGCGAGGCAGCCGCAGTTACCGAACCCCAACAGTCCTACAGGGGGAGCTGGGCCTACTGGCACTACAGAACCAGCCTTGACTACCAGTTCACGCAGGCCACATAGGAAGCTCCTAAACTGGAGGCACCCTGGAGTTGGCTAACCCGACCGCACCACGACGGGGCAAGCATAGGCGTCTCAGTGAGCTTGACACAACCCGGAAACAGCTGACGGTGCTGAAACCAGGCTTGGCACGAGGGAGTACCTGTGACAAGAACACTGCCGAGAACCAGCTGGCGGTGCTGGAACCCAGATGCGTTGCCTATGAAAGATTGTCTTCCTAGAGCCCCAACTAGCGGTGTTGGAGCTAAGGGTAAGCAGGGGGAGCAGAGTGTAGGCCGAAGCCTGCACTGGAGGCAGCTTTGTGTCTGCGTTGCGTTTGCAGGACACTTTGCCGGCTACACAGTGGGGGAACAGCTGGCGTTGCTGAACCCCACTAACACAATGGCGTGTGTTTTTCTCTGTGCAGCTAGCACTTGCGGTCAAAAACTAGCGATGTTAGAGCCCGTGTTGAAGCAGGAGGAGGAGGAGAGGAGCAGCGTGTAGGCCGAAGCCTATTTGAACCAATTTCAAAGGAAACCTTTAACCCCCCCTCAGGTGTTACAAAGTACAAGAGACACACCTTGTGCAGTATTAATGCTGCACAAGTGAAAGGTTGCTCTATTAATTTGTCTACTTGCACACGCTGAATGAAAGACGTACACAATTTAGCCCATTCTACAGTCAAACTGTAGTGGATGCGTGACTTGGCTTTTTAAGGAGACGCAGCACAGGTGTCCCAAATAACGCCTTGGTGCTTGGCGCAGCTTCCTGAGCGTTGTTATTTGCTGTACAGGAGTCTGCGCTCTTGTGTTATCCCTCGGCAATGCCCTGTTAGAGCTGCCCGTCTTATGACCTCATTTCATGTTGGCCGGTGCGGTTAACGATGGCCATAAATCCCAGACCCACAGTGCCTTTTCATAAAGTCACACTGCGGTGCTGTGATTCGTGGCCTTGAGCAGTAAATATTTTGGCCGCTCACACACGTCCTTACACCTGCTTCAGACTGGGCGGCCACTGCTGATCACTTCTCGCATGCCGCGGCCATGAGGCTGCACAGTCTGAAGAAGGCGGAAGGAGATGAGTTAAGACAGGTGAAGATATGCACTGCTCGTGCCCATCAATCACACCCTCGCCGTCAAAATAAGACAACGAGGAGCATTGTTTCAGGCAGGGCGGACGCACAGGCGCAACAAGCCAACCAATGATGTCAGAAGACGGGAAGCGCTACCAAGGGGGGTGCTGCGTATCATTAAAAAGGAAAGTCACACCTCAGGGACAGTGGAATGGTCTCAATGAGACACATTTTGTACGTTTTGAGTTCCACGTGGGCAAGGACAAAAAGTCAGCCACCTTGTACAAATGCAGCAGTACTGCTGTACAAGGTGGCTGTTATACATAGAAACACCTGGGGGGTGGGGGGCAGGCTCCCTTCAATTTCAGTTCATGTGCCTGCGTGGCGTTTGCAGGACACGTTGCCAGCTACACAGCAGGGGAACAGCTGGCGGTGCTGAACCCCACTAACACATTGGCTGGTGTTTTTCTCTGTGCAGCTAGCATGTCCGGGCAGAAACTGGCGTTGTTTGAGCCCAGGGTCAGCAGGAGGAGGAGAGGAGCAAAGTGTAGGCCGAAGCCTGCACTGGTGGCAGCTTTTGTTCAGTTGTGCCAGCGTGGCTTGTGCTGGACACGATGCCGACTACACAGCAGGGGAACAGCTGGCGGTGCTGAACCCCACTAACACATTGGCTGGTGTTTTTCTCTGTGCAGCTAGCATGTCCGGGCAGAAACTGGCGTTGTTTGAGCCCAGGGTCAGCAGGAGGAGGAGAGGAGCAAAGTGTAGGCCGAAGCCTGCACTGGTGGCAGCTTTTGTTCTGTTGTGCCAGCGTGGCTTGTGCTGGACACGTTGCCGACTACACAGCAGGGGAACAGCTGGCGTTGCTGAACCCCACTAACACATTGACTGGTGTTTTTCTCTGTGCAGCTAGCAGTTCCGGGCAAAAACTAGCGGTGTTTGAGCCCAGGGTCAGCAGGAGGAGTAGAGGAGCAGAGTGTAGGCCGAAGCCTAGTTGAACCAATTTCAAAGGTTACCTTTAACCCCCCCCTCAGGTGTTGCAAGGTACAAGAGCCACACCTTGAACAGCATTAATGATGCACAAGTCAAAGGTTGCTCTATTTAATTTTGCTCCTTGCACACGCTGAATTAAACACGTACACTATTTAGCCCATTATACTGTCAAACAGTAGTGGAGGCGTGACTACTAGTCTTTTTAAGGAGACGCAGCACAGGTGTACAAATTTACACCTAGGTGCTGTGCGCAGATTCCTTACCGTTGTTATTTGCAGTACAGGAAACTGCGCTCTTGTGTTATCCCTTGGCAATACCCTGTTAGTGCAGGCCGTCTCATGACCTCATTTCATGTTGGCCGTTGCGGTTAACGATGGCCATAAATCCCAGACCCACAGTGGCTTTTCCTAAAGTCACACTGCGGTGCTGGGATTCGTGGCCTTGTGCAGTAAATATGTTCGCCGCTCACACATGTCCTTACACCTGCTTCAGACTGGGCGGCCTCAGCTGATCCCTTATCGCAGGCCGCGGCCATGAGGTCGCACAGTCAGAAGAAGGCGGAAGGAGGGGAGTGAAGATAGGGGAACATATGCACTGCTCGTGCCCATCAATCACACCCTCGCAGTCAAAATATATGAGACAACGGGGGGCGTTGTGTCGGGCAGGGGGGACGCACAGGCACAGCCAGCCAACCAATGATGTCAGGAGACGGGCAGCGCTAACAATGGGGGTGCTGCGTGTCATTAAAAAGGAAAGTCACACCTCAGGGACATTGTAATGGTCTGTAATGAGACACATTTTGTACTTGTTGAGTTCCACGTGTGCAAGGAGAAAAAGTCAGCCACCTTGTACAAATGCAGCAGTACTGCTGTACAAGGTGGCTGTTATACATAGAAACACCTGGGGGGTGGGGGGCAGGCTCCCTTCAATTTCAGTTCATGTGCCTGCGTGGCGTTTGCAGGACACGTTGCCAGCTACACAGCAGGGGAACAGCTGGCGGTGCTGAACCCCACTAACACATTGGCTGGTGTTTTTCTCTGTGCAGCTAGCATGTCCGGTCAGAAACTGGCGTTGTTTGAGCCCAGGGTCAGCAGGAGGAGGAGAGGAGCAAAGTGTAGGCCGAAGCCTGCACTGGTGGCAGCTTTTGGTCAGTTGTGCCAGCGTGGCTTGTGCTGGACACGATGCCGACTACACAGCAGGGGAACAGCTGGCGGTGCTGAACCCCACTAACACATTGACTGGTGTTTTTCTCTGTGCAGCTAGCATGTCCGGGCAGAAACTGGCGGTGTTTGAGCCCGGGGTCAGCAGGAGGAGGAGAGGAGCAGAGTGTAGGCAGAAGCCTGCACTGGTGGCAGCTTTTGGTCGGTTGTGCCAGCGTGGCTTGTGCTGGACACGATGCCAACTACACAGCAGGGGAACAGCTGGCGGTGCTGAACCCCACGAACACATTGACTGGTGTTTTTCTCTGTGCAGCTAGCAGTTCCGGGCAGAAACTAGCGGTGTTTGAGCCCAGGGTCAGCAGGAGGAGTAGAGGAGCAGAGTGTAGGCCGAAGCCTAGTTGAACCAATTTCAAAGGTTACCTTTAACCCCCCCTCAGGTGTTGCAAGGTACAAGAGCCACACCTTGAACAGCATTAATGATGCACAAGTCAAAGGTTGCTCTATTTAATTTTGCTCCTTGCACACGCTGAATTAAACACGTACACTATTTAGCCCATTATACTGTCAAACAGTAGTGGAGGCGTGACTACTAGTCTTTTTAAGGAGACGCAGCACAGGTGTACAAATTTACACCTAGGTGCTGTGCGCAGATTCCTTACCGTTGTTATTTGCAGTAAAGGAAACTGCGCTCTTGTGTTATCCCTTGGCAATACCCTGTTAGTGCAGGCCGTCTCATGACCTCATTTCATGTTGGCCGTTGCGGTTAACGATGGCCATAAATCCCAGACCCACAGTGGCTTTTCCTAAAGTCACACTGCGGTGCTGGGATTCGTGGCCTTGTGCAGTAAATATGTTCGCCGCTCACACATGTCCTTACACCTGCTTCAGACTGGGCGGCCTCAGCTGATCCCTTATCGCATGCCGCGGCCATGAGGCCGCACAGTCAGAAGAAGGCGGAAGGAGGGGAGTGAAGACAGGGGAACATATGCACTGCTCGTGCCCATCAATCACACCCTCGCAGTCAAAATATATGAGACAACGGGGGGCGTTGTGTCGGGCAGGGGGGACGCACAGGCACAGCCAGCCAACCAATGATGTCAGGAGACGGGCAGCGCTAACAATGGGGGTGCTGCGTGTCATTAAAAAGGAAAGTCACACCTCAGGGACATTGTAATGGTCTGTAATGAGACACATTTTGTACTTGTTGAGTTCCACGTGTGCAAGGAGAAAAAGTCAGCCACCTTGTACAAATGCAGCAGTACTGCTGTACAAGGTGGCTGTTATACATAGAAACACCTGGGGGGGTGGGGAGCAGGCTCCCTTCAATTTCAGTTCATGTGCCTGCGTGGCGTTTGCAGGACACGTTGCCAGCTACACAGCAGGGGAACAGCTGGCGGTGCTGAACCCCACTAACACATTGGCTGGTGTTTTTCTCTGTGCAGCTAGCATGTCCGGGCAGAAACTGGCGTTGTTTGAGCCCAGGGTCAGCAGGAGGAGGAGAGGAGCAAAGTGTAGGCCGAAGCCTGCACTGGTGGCAGCTTTTGGTCAGTTGTGCCAGCGTGGCTTGTGCTGGACACGATGCCGACTACACAGCAGGGGAACAGCTGGCGGTGCTGAACCCCACTAACACATTGACTGGTGTTTTTCTCTGTGCAGCTAGCATGTCCGGGCAGAAACTGGCGGTGTTTGAGCCCGGGGTCAGCAGGAGGAGGAGAGGAGCAGAGTGTAGGCCGAAGCCTGCACTGGTGGCAGCTTTTGGTCGGTTGTGCCAGCGTGGCTTGTGCTGGACACGATGCCGACTACACAGCAGGGGAACAGCTGGCGGTGCTGAACCCCACTAACACATTGGCTGGTGTTTTTCTCTGTGCAGCTAGCATGTCCGGGCAGAAACTGGCGTTGTTTGAGCCCAGGGTCAGCAGGAGGAGGAGAGGAGCAGAGTGTAGGCCGAAGCCTAGTTGAACCAATTTCAAAGGTTACCTTTAACCCCCTCCTCAGGTGTTGCAAGGTACAAGAGCCACACCTTGAACAGCATTAATGATGCACAAGTCAAAGGTTGCTCTATTTAATTTTGCTCCTTGCACACGCTGAATAAAACACGTACACTATTTAGCCCATTATACTATCAAACAGTTGTGGAGGCGTGACTACTAGTCTTTTTAAGGAGATGCAGCACAGGTGTCAAAATTTACACCTAGCTGCTGTGCACAGATTCCTGAGCGTTGTTATTTGCTGTACAGGAGTCTGCGCTATTGGGATCCCTTGGCCATGCGCTGTGAGCGCTTCCTGTCTTCTGACCTCATTTAATGTCGGCCGTTACGGTTAGCGATGGACATGAATCCCAGACCCACAGTGTGTTTTCAAAAAATCACACTGTGTGGCTGGGATTCGTGGCCTTGTTCAGTAAATATGTTTGACGCTCACACATGTCCTTACACCTGCTTCAGACTGGGCGGCCTCATCTGATCCCTTATCGCCTGCCGCGGCCATGAGGACAACCAGTCTGAAGAAGGCGGAAGGAGATGAGTGAACACAGGCAAACATATGCACTGCACATGCCCATCAATCACACCCTCGCTGTTCAAAAAAATAAGACACCGAGGGGCGTTGTTTCGAGCAGGGCAGACGCACAGGCGCAGCCAGCTAACCAATGATGTCAAAAGACGGGCAGCGCTAACAAGGGTGGTGCTGCGTATCATTAGAAAGGAAAGTCACACCTCAGGGACAGTGGAATGGTCTCAATGAGACACATTTTGTACGTGTTGAGTTCCACGTGGGCAAGGAGAAAAAGTCAGCCACCTTGTACAAATGCAGCAGTACTGCTGTACAAGGTGGCTGTTTTACATAGAAACACCTGGGGGTGGGGGGCAGGCTCCCTTCAATTTCAGTTCATGTGCCTGCGTGGCGTTTGCAGGTCACGTTGCAAGCTACACAGCAGGGGAACAGCTGGCGGTGCTGAACCCCACTGACACATTGACTGGTGTTTTTCTCTGTGCAGCTCGCATGTCCGGGCAAAAACTGGCGGTGTTAGAGCCCGGGGTCAGCAGGAGGAGGAGAGGAGCAATGTGTAGGCCGAAGCCTGCACTGGTGGCAGCTTTTGGTCAGTTGTGCCAGCGTGGCTTGTGCTGGACACGATGCCGGCTACACAGCGGGGGAACAGCTGGCGGTGCTGAACCCCACTAACACATTGGCTGGTGTTTTTCTCTGTGCAGCTAGCACTTCCGGGCAGAAACTGGCGGTGTTTGAGCCCAGGGTCAGCAGGAGGAGGAGAGGAGCAGAGTGTAGGCCGAAGCCTGCACTGGTGGCAGCTTTTGGTCAGTTGTGCCAGCGTGGCTTGTGCTGGACACGATGCCGACTACACAGCAGGGGAACAGCTGGCGGTGCTGAACCTCACTAACACATTGACTGGTGTTTTTCTCTGTGCAGCTAGCAGTTCCAGGCAAAAACTAGCGGTGTTTGAGCCCAGGGTCAGCAGGAGAGGAGCAGAGTGTAGGCCGAAGCCTAGTTGAACCAATTTCAAAGGTTACCTTTAACCCCCCTCAGGTGTTGCAAGGTACAAGAGCCACACCTTGTGCAGCATTAATGCTGCACAAGTAAAAGGTTGCTCTATTTGGATCTGGATAAGTTGGAAACTTGGGCTGAAAGGTGGCAGATGAGGTTTAACAATGATAAATGTAAGGTTATACACATGGGAAGAGGGAATCAATATCACCATTACACACTAAACGGGAAACCACTGGGTAAATCTGACAGGGAGAAGGACTTGGGGATCCTAGTTAATGATAAACTTACCTGGAGCAGCCAGTGCCAGGCAGCAGCTGCCAAGGCAAACAGGATCATGGGGTGCATTAAAAGAGGTCTGGATACACATGATGAGAGCATTATACTGCCTCTGTACAAATCCCTAGTTAGACCGCACATGGAGTACTGTGTCCAGTTTTGGGCACCGGTGCTCAGGAAGGATATAATGGAACTAGAGAGAGTACAAAGGAGGGCAACAAAATTAATAAAGGGGATGGGAGAACTACAATACCCAGATAGATTAGCGAAATTAGGATTATTTAGTCTAGAAAAAAGACGACTGAGGGGCGATCTAATAACCATGTATAAGTATATAAGGGGACAATACAAATATCTCGCTGAGGATCTGTTTATACCAAGGAAGGTGACGGGCACAAGGGGGCATTCTTTGCGTCTGGAGGAGAGAAGGTTTTTCCACCAACATAGAAGAGGATTCTTTACTGTTAGGGCAGTGAGAATCTGGAATTGCTTGCCTGAGGAGGTGGTGATGGCGAACTCAGTCGAGGGGTTCAAGAGAGGCCTGGATGTCTTCCTGGAGCAGAACAATATTGTATCATACAATTATTAGGTTCTGTAGAAGGACGTAGATCTGGGGATTTATTATGATGGAATATAGGCTGAACTGGATGGACAAATGTCTTTTTTCGGCCTTACTAACTATGTTACTATGTTATTTGTTTTGCTCCTTGCACACGCTGACTAAAACACGTACACTATTTAGCCCATTATACTGTCAAACAGTTGTGGAGGCGTGACTTGTCTTTTTAAGGAGACGCAGCACAGGTGTCAAAATTTGCACCTAGGTACTGGGCGCAGATTCCTGAGCATTGTTATTTGCTGTACAGGAGTCTGCGCTATTGTGATCCCTTGGCCATGCGCTGTGAGCGCTTCCTGTCTTCTGACCTCATTTCATTTCGGCCGTTGCGGTTAGCGATGGACATGAATCCCAGACCCACAGTGTGTTTTCAAAAAATCACACTGCGTGGCTGGGATTCGTGGCCTTGTGCAGTAAATAGGTTTGCCGCTTACACATGTCCTTACACCTGCTCCAGACTGGGCGGCCTCAGCTGATCCCTTATCGCCTACCACGGCCAGGAGGCCGCACAGTCTGAAGAAGGCGGAAGGAGATGAGTTAAGACAGGCGAACATATGCACTGCTCGTTCCCATAAACCACACCCTCGCTGACAAAATAAATATGACAACGAGGGGCGTTGTTTCTAGCAGGGCGGATGCACAGGCGCAGCCAGCTAACCATGATGACAAAAGACGGGAAACGCTACCAAGGGGGGTGCTGCGTATCATTAGAAAGGAAAGTCGCACCTCAGGGACAGTGGAATGGTCTCAATGAGACACATTTTGTACGTGTTGAGTTCCACGTGGGCAAGGAGAAAAAGTCAGCCACCTTGTACAAATGCAGCAGTACTGCTGTACTAGGTGGCTGTTATACATAGAAACACCTGGGGGGGTGGGGCCAGGTTCCCTTTAATTTCAGTTCATGTGCCTACGTGGCGTTTGCAGGTCACGTTGCCGGCTACACAGCAGGGGAACAGCTGGCGTTGCTGAACCCCACTAACACATTGGTTGGTGTTTTTCTCTGTGCAGCTAGCACTTCCGGGCAAAAACTAGCGGTGTTTGAGCCCAGGGTCAGCAGGAGGAGGAGAGGAGCAGAGTGTAGGCCGAAGCCTGCACTGGTGGCAGCTTTTGTTCTGTTGTGCCGGCGTGGCTTGTGCTGGACACGTTGCCGACTACACAGCACGGGAACAGCTGGCGGTGCTGAACCCCACTGACACATCACCTAGTGTTTTTTCTGTGTAGACAACACTTCCAGGTGGCAACTGACAGTGTTGAAACCCAGGGAATCAAAGAGGAGCAGAGTGTAGGCCGAAGCCTGCAGTGGAGCAAGTTGAAAGGGAACCTTTAACCCCCCCCCCAGGCATTTGTTGCTGAAAGAGCCGTCTTGTACAGCAGTAATACTGCACATGGAAAATGGTGGCTCCGAAAATTATGCTCCTTGCAAACGCTGAAGTACACACTCATATAATGTGTCCCCTCACACCGTCAAACCATCCCGGAAGTGGGACTTTCCTTTGTAATGTGACACAGCACAGCCGTCATTCCAACCCCCTTGGTGCCGGGCGCCACCTCCTCAATGTTGTTTGGTTCTGTCACGGAGCCCGCGCTGTAATGTTATCCCTTGGCCATGCACAGTTAGCGGTGCCCGTCTTCTGACATCATGTAGGTGTCAGGCTGGCAGTGCCTGTGCGTCCAAGCTGCCCGAGATCCAACCTTGCAGTGTCATCTAATGTAGTCCCACTGCGGGCCAGGGATCCATGGGCATGCGCAGTGCATATCATCGCCACGAATTTCCTTCGTAATGGGACGCAGCACAGCTGTCATTCCTATCCCCTTGGTGCCGTGCGCTGCCTCCTCAGCGTTGTCATGGAGCCTGCGCTGGTCTGTTATCCCTTGGCCATGCCCAATTTGCGCTGCCTGTCTTCTAACATAATTTGGTGTCAGGCTGTCAGTGCCTGTGCGTCCCCGCTGCTCCAGATCTCACCTCGCAGTGTCGTCTAATGTAATCCCACTGCGGGCCTTGGATCCATGGGCATGCACAGTGCATATCCTCGCCTCTCTCTCCCCTCTTTCCCTCTTCTACAGACTGTGCGGCGTCACGGCCGTGGCATGCTATTAGGGATCAGCTGACGCCGCCTAGTCTGAAGAAGCGTGAAGAAGGGGAGTGAGAGGCTAGTATATGCACTGCGCATGGCCATGGATACCAGGCCCACTGTGGGATCACATTAGACGACACTGCGAGGTGTGATTTCGGGCAGCGTGGACGCACAGGCGCAGCCAGGACGACAACAAATGATATCAGAGGACGGGCAGCGCAAACTGTGCATGGCCAAGGGATAACATAACAGCGCAGGGTCCATGACGGAATCAAACAACGCTAAGGAGGCAGCGCACGGTGCCAAGGGGGTAGCAATGACGGCTGTGCTGCGTCACATTACAAAGGAAAGTCCCACCTCCGGGACGGTTGGACGGTGTGAGGGGACACATTACATGAGTGTGTAGTTCAGCGTTTGCAAGGAGCATAATTTCAAGAGCGACCTTTCCCTTGTGCAGTATTAGTGCTGCACATGGTGGCTCTTTCAGTAACAAACGCCTGGGGGGGGGGACAGGTCCCCTTACATTTTAGTTGTGCCAGCGTGGCGGTCGCATGATACGTTGCCGGATACACAGCTGGGGATCAGCTGACGTTACTGAACCCCAATAACAGAGGAGCGACTGTTGACTGTGCACACAGCACTTCCAGGCACCAACTGGCGGTGTTAGAGCCCAGGGACAGCAGGAGGACCAGATTGGAGGTATTGCCGCACACACAGCTGGGGATCAGCTGACGTTACTGAACCCCAATAACAGAGGAGCGACTGTTGACTGTGCACACAGCACTTCCAGGCACCAACTGGCGGTTTTAGAGCCCAGGGACAGCAGGAGGAGCAGATTGGAGGTATTGCCGCACACACAGCTGGGGTTCAGCTGACGTTACTGAACCCCAATAACAGAGGAGCGACTGTTGACTGTGCACACAGCACTTCCAGGCACCAACTGGCGGTGTTAGAGCCCAGGGACAGCAGGAGGAGCAGATTGGAGGTATTGCCGCACACACAGCTGGGGATCAGCTGACGTTACTGAACCCCAATATTAGAGGAGCGACTGTTGACTGTGCACACAGCACTTCCAGGCACCAACTGGCGGTGTTAGAGCCCAGGGACAGCAGGAGGAGCAGAGGAACAGAGTGTAGGCCGAAGCCTGATTGGAGCAAGTTGAAAGGAAACCTTTAACCCCCCCCGCCCAAGACGTTTGTAGCTGAAAGAGCCATCTTGTGCAGCACTAAGGATGCAAAAGGAAAAGGTTGCTCTTTTAATTATGCTCCTTGCAAACACCGAAGTAAACACTAAAAATGTGTCCCTTTATACCGTTAAACCGTTCCGGAGGTGCGATCTCGGGCAGCGCGGCCGCACAGGCGCAGCCAGCCTGACACCAAATTATGTCAGAAGACAGGCAGCGCAAATAGGGCATGCCCAAGGGATAACAGAACAGCGCAGGCTCCGTGACAGCTTAAAACAACGCTGAGGAGGCAGCGCATGGCACCAAGGGGGTAGGAATGACGGCTGTGCTGCGTCACATTACGAAGGAAAGTCCCAGCTCCGGGACGGTATAACGGTATCAGTGAACACATTTTATAAGTGTTAAGTTCTGCGTGTGCAAAGAGCCAAAAAAAAAGAGCTACCTTTTCCTTGTGCAGTATTAGTGCTGCACAAGATGGCTCTTTCAGTAACAAACGACGGGGGGGGGGGACAGGTTCCCTTACCTTTAGGTTGTTGTGCCAGCGTGGCGGTCGCAGGACACATTGCCGGCTACACAGCTGGGGATCAGCTGACGTTACTGAAACCCAATAACACTGGGTCGTATGTTTTTACTGTGCAGCCTGCACTTCTGAGCCGCAACTGGCGGTGTTGGAGCCCAGGAATAGCAGTTCAGGTGGTAGAAAGATGAACACAGCAGGAGACCTGGATGACACCCAATTACTTAATCAGGCAGAGGAGTGGCAAATTCCTGCGAGATCCAGGCCTGGTTCATTTTCAGGAAAGTAAGCCGGTCAACGTTATCGGAGGATAGTCGCATGCGACGGTCTGTTAGTACACCACCTGCGGCACTAAAGACACGTTCCGATAAGACACTAGCCGCAGGGCAAGCCAGCACCTCCAATGCATACTGGCTTAGCTCTGGCCATGTATCCAGCTTAGAGACCCAAAACTTGAACGGGGAAGAGCCGTCTGGGAGTACAGTAAGAGGGCAAGCCATGTAGTCTGTCACCATCTGACGGAACCGTTGCCTCCTGCTGACTGGAGCCGCCGGTGATGGTGTAGACATTTGGGGCGGGCACACAAAAGTGTGCCAGAGTTGTGCCATACTGGGCTTGCCTTGGGCAGAGGCACTGCTTCTGCTCCCTCTTTGGGCAGAGCCTCCCCCACTGCCTCGACGCACTGAGCTGCTTTGTAAAGCACTAGCAGCACTCCTTTCAGTTGGACAGGAGAAGATGATGGAATTCACCAGTGTGTCGTGGTACTCCCGCAATTTACGCTCCCGGGTCAACGCAGGGATGAGGTTTTGGACGTTGTCCCGGTAGCGAGGATCGAGGAGGGTGAACACCCAATAATCAGGCATGTTGAGAATGTGGTCGATGCGGCGGTCGTTTCTCAGGCACTGCAGCATGAAATCCACCATGTGCTGCAGAGTGCCAACTGGCCCAGAAACGCTGTCCCCTGCTTGAGACATGATCTCTGCCCGCTCGTCATCACCCCACCCTCGCTGTACACACTGACCACTGGACAATTGTGTCGCTCCCTCCTCTGGACGGAGCTCTTCCTCCTCCATTGACTCCTCCTCATCCTCCTCACAAATTGGCCCCTGCGTACCCCTTTGTGAGGAACCACGTGGCGCTGACTCTCCAGAAGCTGATGGAAAAGGTGACTCCTCATCCTCCACCTCTTCCACCACATCATCCCTTAACCCTTGCAAAGTTTGCTGAAGCAGGCAGATAAGGGGGACAGTCATGCTGACTAGTGCATCATCTGCACTTGCCATCCGCGTGGAATAATCAAAAGGACGCAAAACCTGGCAAACGTCCTTCATAGTGGCCCACTCTGTGGTTGTGAAGTCTGATCGGCGCTGACTGCGACTTCTTTGCGCCTGATGCAGCTGGTACTCCATAACTGCTTGCTGCTGCTCACACAACCGCTCCAACATATGTAACGTGGAATTCCACCGGGTAGGTAGGTCACATATGATGCGGTGTTCCGGAAGGCGGAATCGGCGCTGCAGAACAGCAATGCGGGATCTGGCCAAGCTGGAACGCCGCAAGTGAGCACACTCTAGGCGGACCTTGTGCAGCAGGGCATCAAGATCCGGATAGTCCCTCAGAAAACTCTGCACAACCAAATTGAGCACATGTGCCAGACATGGGATGTGAGTGAGGTTGCCAAGGGCCAAAGCTGCCACCAGATTTCGGCCATTGTCACACACTACCATGCCTGGCTGGAGATTCGCTGGCAGTAACCACACATCGCTCTCCTGCTTGATGGCATTCCAGAGCTCCTGCGCTGTGTGGCTTCGATGTCCCAATGAAACTAGTTTCAAGACGGCCTGCTGACGTTTGGCCACGGCTGTGCTCATGTCGGTCATAGGTAAACGTTCACGGGTCCATGTGGAGGTGGACTGTGACGGATCCTGCAGAGAGGAATCAGAGGAACTGGTGTAAGAGGAGGAGTCAATGCGTACAGACTGGATTCCTGCAATCCTTGGAGTGGGCAGGACACGACCTGCGCCACTCGCACGATCTGTACCTGGCTCAACAACATTAACCCAATGGGCAGTGAGGGAAACATATCGCCCCTGTCCATGCTGACTGGTCCACGCATCAGTGGTGAGGTGGACCTTGCTACTGACGGCGTTCAGTAGCGCATGTTTTATGTTTGCCTCAACATGCCTGTGCAGGGCAGGGACAGCCTGCCTGCTGAAGTAAAAGCGGCTGGGCACCTTGTACTGTGGGACTGCCAATGCCATCAAGTCACGGAAGCTGTCAGTCTCCACCAGCCTGAACGAGAGCATTTCCAGGGACAACAGTTTGGCAATGCCTGCATTCAGAGCCTGTGCTCGGGGGTGGTTGGCCGAGAATGCCCGCCTTTTCTCCCATGCCTGGACTACCGATGGCTGTAGAGTAGACTGGGAGTGTGAGGATGACTGGGAAGGTGGTGCTGTGGGTGGAATTACACTAGGTCTCTGGACAACAGTGGAGGAAGAGGCAACACGAGATGAAGAGGTGGTAGCTGCCGCTGTTGGTTGGCCTACGTCTTCACTGTGTTTCTGTAACTCCACCGCGTGCCTGTTCCGCACATGTTTCCACATATTTGTGGTATTGAGGTTGCTGACACTTTTACCTCTTTTTACTTTCTGATGACACAGCTTGCATTTGACAAAACAAATGTCATCTGCAACTGTGTCAAAAAAGGACCAGGCACTGCAAGTCTTGGGAGCGCCCTTTTTGGCTTTGGAAAGAGACAGGCTCCTAACGGGTGCCAAAGTGGAGGCTACAGGCTCCGCAGTCTTCCCCCTCCCTCTCCCTCTTTGGCCCGTAAGGGGAAGCTCTTCCTCAGAGCTGCTCCCACCACCTTCCTGTTCCTCACGCCACGATGGGTCAAGGACCTCATCATCTCCACTACCCTCTGCCACCAACTGCTCCTCCTGGGTAGTCTCGGCAGCACAGTACGCATCAGAAAGCGGCACCTGAGTTTCATCATCAGATGCGTACTGCGCTGTGGTCACCGGAGGCACTGGCCCACCTGCCTCTTCAGAGTCAGAGAGATAAAGCTTTTGGGCATCACTGCACACTGCCTCTTCTTCCATTTCTCCAATGCTGCTTGGCTGGCCCCCTGTTTCCAAGCCAAGAGATTCAGAGAACAGAAGTAGAGACGGCTCCTGTCCTGGGCTCTCTGACTGCCTGGCCAATTTGGCAGGTGGTGAAGAGACAGATGGCTGCTCTCCAGTGCTCTGTGCCTGAGAGGATGTGGCACTAACTGAAGTCGATGCCGAGGCGTTAGCTGCCATCCACCCGACAACGGCTTCAATTTGGTCTTCACGTAGCAGCGGTGCACGGCGCTCTCCGACAAAGCTGCGCATGAAGGACTGTTCCCTGCTGAAACTGAGTGACGACGAGTCACCGGCGCCCACAGCAGGCACAGAATCACCACGTCCTCTCCCTGCTCCTCTCCCTGCTCCGCGCCCACGCCCACGTGCCTTACTCCCTGCCCTCTTCATCTTGGTTGACAGATAAAGATAAGCAGAAAAGTACTAAGGCCTTAGTGTGCTTATTCCTGAAATGCTCCTCCTAACAGGTGTAAGAAACACTAATGTTGTAAATTGTGGACTAAACTTTATTATTTTTCAAATGTGGCCTACACAAGTGTTAAGTTGTGTTTGGTGAACTTAACTTTTTTTTTGGTGCAGATCGGGCTACAGAGCTAGTTTAAATCACACGGAGACCGTGTAGACAGCCGTAAACGGCGCTGCAAGGCCAAAAAACCCTCCTCTCGGTTATCCTATATAGTGTTTTTCCACTATTTAGCTGGATACGAGTGGAAAGACACTAATAGGAATTTTCTTTTTCAAATTTTAAACTGGCTGCACTATTTGAAAAAAAGGAAATTGTTTTTCAAGGTATGAGGCAGTAACGCACCCTGAGCTGAATCCAACCGGCTATGGCTGCACACAGACTACAGGGCGAGCTGCGCTCACACAGAGACCGTGCAGACAGCCGTAAACGGCGCTGCAAGACCAACAAACCCTCCTCTAGGTTATCCTATATAGTGTTTTTCCACTATTTAGCTGGATACGAGTGGAAAGACACTAATAGGAATTTTTTTTTTAAAATTTTAAACAGGCTGCACTATTTGAAAAAAAGTAAAATTTTTCTCAAGGTATGAGGCAGTAACGAACCCTGAGCTGAATCCAACCGGCTATGGCTGCACACAGACTACAGGGCGAGCTGGGCTCACACGGAGACCGTGCAGACAGCCGTAAACGGCGCTGCAAGGCCAAAAAAACCTCCTCTAGGTTATCCTATATAGTGTTTTTCCACTATTTAGCTGGATACGAGTGGAAAGACACTAATAGGAATTTTTTTTTTCAAATTTTAAACTGGCTGCACTATTTGAAAAAAAGGAAATTGTTTTTCAAGGTATGAGGCAGTAACGCACCCTGAGCTGAATCCAACCGGCTATGGCTGCACACAGACTACAGGGCGAGCTGCGCTCACACAGAGACCGTGCAGACAGCCGTAAACGGCGCTGCAAGGCCAAAAAACCCTCCTCTAGGTTATCCTATATAGTGTTTTTCCACTATTTAGCTGGATACGAGTGGAAAGACACTAATAGGAATTTTTGTTTTTCAAATTTTAAACAGGCTGCACTATTTGAAAAAAAGTAAAATTTTTCTCTAGGTATGAGCTAGTAACGAACCCTGAGCTGAATCCAACCGGCTATGGCTGCACACAGACTACAGGGCGAGCTGGGCTCACACGGAGACCGTGCAGACAGCCGAAAACGGCGCTGCAAGGCCAAAAAACCCTCCTCTAGGTTATCCTATATAGTGTTTTTCCACTAATTAGCTGGATACGAGTGGAAAGACACTAATAGGAATTTTTTTTTTCAAATTTTAAACAGGCTGCACTATTTGAAAAAAAGTAAAATTTTTCTCAAGGTATGAGCCAGTAACGAACCCTGAGCTGAATCCAACCGGCTATGGCTGCACACAGACTACAGGGCGAGCTGGGCTCACACGGAGACCGTGCAGACAGCCGTAAACGGCGCTGCAAGGCCCAAAAACCCCCCTCTAGGTTATCCTATGTAGTGTTTTTCCACAATAGAGCTGGAGACTGGTGGAAAAACACTAATAGGAAATTTGAGAAAAAATGTGCAGCAGGCTGCACTAAGAGCAAAAAAGGACAACTGTGTGAGGCAGTGTGAACCCCCCCTGAGCTGAATACAACCGGGTATATGGCTGCACACAGACTACAGAGTGAGCTGCACACACACACACACAGAGACCTTGCAGAACGCTGTTAAAACAGCGCTGCAAGGCAAGAACAAGGTGAACAGTGAAGAACACACAGCGCTTTGCTAAATTAGCCTTTGGAAAGGAAAATAAAGCAATTAGCTAGCTCGACTGGCCCTCAGTTAGAACACAGCGTCCTGTCCCTAACTGAAATCACAGCAGAGTGAGCGCAAAATGGCGGCAGCGTTTTTTATAGTGCAGAGTGACATCATTTCAGCAGCCAATCCAAGCCTTGCCAGTACTTACATGCCCACCATGCTAAACAGGATGTGCTCACACTTCCAATCATTCCTCATTGGCTGCTGCGTTCAGTTTGAATTCTGGGAACTTCCGATTCCGGTATCCGATACGCGGGAAGTATCGGAATTCGGTATCGGAATTCCGATACCGCAAATATCGGCCGATACCCGATACTTGCGGTATCGGAATGCTCAACACTAGCAGCGAGGGCTATAACGGCTCATCCAGAATCTCAGCATCAACAAGACAGAAGAAATGGAACCCAGCAAGGATGTATGCATGCACAAACACCAAACATTGCGCTGTGTGTGGAATTGCAGCTCATTCTCTTTTCTGTGAAATGGGTCAAGTGGCAAAATCAGACATAAAACATAATAAAGGTTGCCATATTCCTGGGAAAAAGAAACACTCTTTTTAAAAAAAATCACATTTTCAGAGCACTTTACACTAAAAGAACTAGTAATGAGCGAACGTGCTCACCACTACTCGTTACTCGCCTGAGTATCGCTATGCTCGGTCTACTCAGCGAGCATCGAGCATTTCCGGGATTACTCGGCGGGAAGTGAGGTCTCCACCCAGCATTTTTGGTGGACTTTAGAGACCCAATCACGCTGCAGGGATTGTCTGCTTGGCCATGAAACGGCGCAGCCATCTTTGTTGTGGCCGTGCAGTGATTGGCTTGGCAGCACAGCATCTGTTGTGAATTCTGTTGTCGGGCTCCCTCCTGTGGTCATGAATGGTACTTCGGCTGGTTCTGTCCATGGACTTCCTCTGGTGGGTGTTTCTGAGTTTCCTTCCACAGGTGACGAGGTTAATTCTTTAGCTGGCTGCTCTATTTAACTCCACTTAGATCTTTGCTCCATGCCACCTGTCAATGTTCCAGTATTGGTCTAGTTCACTCCTGGATCGTTCTTGTGACCTGTCTTCCCAGCAGAAGCTAAGTTCCAGCTTGTATTTCTTTGGTTTGCTATTTTTCTGTCCAGCTTGCTATTTTTTATTGTTGTCTTGCTTGCTGGAAGCTCTGGGACGCAGAGGGAGCGCCTCCGCACCGTGAGTCGGTGCGGAGGGTCTTTTTTGCGCCCTCTGCGTGGTCTTTATGTAGGTTTTTGTGCTGACCGCAAAGTAACCTTTCCTATCCTCGGTCTGTTCAGTAAGTCGGGCCTCACTTTGCTAAATCTATTTCATCTCTGTGTTTGTATTTTCATCTTACTCACAGTCATTATATGTGGGGGGCTGCCTTTTCCTTTTGGGGAATTTCTCTGAGGCAAGGTAGGCTTTATTTTTCTATCTTCAGGGCTAGCTAGTTTCTTAGGCTGTGCCGAGTTGCATAGGGAGCGTTAGGCGCAATCCACGGCTATTTCTAGTGTGTTTGATAGGATCAGGGATTGCGGTCAGCAGAGTTCCCACGTCCCAGAGCTCGTCCTTAATTATCAGTAACTATCAGGTCATTCCGTGTGCTCTTAACCACCAGGTCCATTATTGTCCTGACCACCAGGTCATAACAGTACAGGTGGTCCAAAGTACTAATGCATCTCAATAGAGGGATAAGAGAAGTTCTGAGACCATTTTTTTTTCTTTGCAGTGGGTTTTGTCTCTCTTTTCCCCTTTACCTCTGGGTGGTTCAGGACACTGGTGTAAACATGGACATTCAAGGTCTGTCCTCTTGGATGGATAATCTCACTACAAGGGTACAAAACATTCATGATTTTGTGGTTCAGAATCCGATGTCAGAGCTTAGGATTCCAATTCCTGATTTGTTTTTTGGTGATAGATCTAAGTTCTTGAATTTCAAAAATAATTGTAAATTGTTTCTTGCCTTGAAACCTCGCTCTTCAGGTGACCCTGTTCAACAAGTAAAGATCATTATTTTTTTGTTACGTGGTGACCCTCAAGACTGGGCATTTTCCCTTGCGCCAGGAGATCCGGCATTGCGTGATGTTGATGCGTTTTTCCTGGCGCTTGGATTGCTTTATGACGAACCTAATTCAGTGGATCAGGCAGAGAAAATCTTGCCGGCTCTGTGTCAGGGTCAGGATGAAGCGGAGATATATTGTCAGAAGTTTAGAAAGTGGTCTGTGCTCACTAAGTGAAATGAATGTGCCCTGGCAGCAATCTTCAGAAAGGGTCTCTGTGAAGCCCTTAAGGATGTCATGGTGGGGTTTCCCATGCCTGCTGGTCTGAATGAATCTATGTCCTTGGCCATTCAGATCGATCAACGCTTGCGTGAGCGTAAAGCTGTGCACCATTTGGCGGTACTATCTGAGCATGGGCCTGAGCCTATGCAATGTGATAGGACTTTGACCAAAGCTGAACGGCAAGAACACAGACGTCGGAATGGACTATGTTTTTACTGTGGTGATTCCAATCATGCTATCTCCGATTGTCCTAAGCGCACTAAGCGGTTCGCTAGGTCTGCCACCATTGGTACGGTACAGTCTAAATTTCTATTGTCTGTTACTCTGATTTGCTCTTTGTCATCCTATTCTGTTATGGCATTTGTGGATTCAGGCGCTGCCCTGAATTTGATGGACTTGGAGTATGCTAGGCGCTGTGGTTTTTTCTTGGAGCCCTTGCAGTATCCTATTCCATTGAGAGGAATTGATGCTACGCCTTTGGCCAAGAATAAGCCTCAGAACTGGACCCAATTGACCATGTGCATGGCTCCTGCACATCAGGAGGATATCCGCTTTCTGGTGTTGCATAATCTGCATGATGTGGTCGTTTTGGGGTTGCCATGGCTACAGGTTCATAATCCAGTATTGGACTGGAAATCTATGTCTGTGTCCAGCTGGGGTTGCCAGGGGTTACATGGTGATGTTCCATTTTTGTCTATTTCGTCTTAAACTCCTTCTGAAGTTCCAGAGTTTTTGTCGGATTATCGGGATGTATTTGATGAGCCCAAAGCCAGCGCCCTACCTCCTCATAGGGATTGCGATTGTGCAATTAATTTGATTCCTGGTAGTAAGTTTCCTAAGGGCCGATTGTTCAATTTATCTGTGCCTGAACACGCCGCTATGCGGAGTTATATAAAGGAATCCTTGGAGAAAGGCCATATTCGCCCGTCGTCATCACCGTTAGGAGCAGGGTTCTTTTTTGTGGCCAAGAAGGATGGTTCTTTGAGACCTTGTATTGATTACCGCCTTCTTAATAAAATTACAGTCAAATTTCAGTATCCTTTGCCGTTGCCGTCTGATTTGTTTGCTCGTATTAAAGGGGCTAGTTGGTTCACCAAGATAGATCTTCGAGGGGCGAATAATCTTGTGCGTATTAAACAAGGCAATGAATGGAAAACAGCATTTAATGCGCCCGAGGGCCATTTTGAGTACCTGGTTATGCCATTCGGGCTTTCCAATGCTCCATCAGTATTTCAGTCCTTTATGCATGACATCTTCCGAGAGTACCTGGATAAATTTCTGATTGTGTAATTGGATGATATTTTGGTCTTTTCAGATGATTGGGAGTCTCATGTGAAGCAGGTCAGAATGGTGTTCCAGGTCCTTCGTGCGAATTCCTTGTTTGTGAAGGGGTCAAAGTGTCTCTTTGGAGTTCAGAAGGTTTCATTTTTGAGGTTCATTTTTTCCCCTTCTACTATCGAGATGGACCCTGTTAAAGTCCAGGCCATTTACGATTGGACTCAGCCGACGTCTGTGAAGAGCCTGCAAAAGTTTCTGGGCTTTGCTAATTTTTATCGGCGCTTCATCGCTAATTTTTCTACTGTTGCTAAACCGTTGACTGATTTGACCAAGAAGGGTGATGATGTGGTCAATTGGTCTTCTGCAGCTGTAGAGGCTTTTCAGGAGTTGAAGCGTCGTTTTTCTTCTGCCCCTGTGTTGTGCCAGCCAGATGTTTCGCTCCCGTTTCAGGTTGAGGTTGATGTTTCTGAGATTGGAGCAGGGGCTGTTTTGTCGCAAAGAAGTTCTGATGGCTCGGTGATGAAGCCATGTGCTTTCTTTTCTAGAAAGTTTTCGCCTGCTGAGCGTAACTATGATGTTGGAAATCGTGAGTTGTTGGCCATGAAGTGGGCATTCGAGGAGTGGCGTCATTGGCTGGAAGGAGCCAAGCATCGCGTGGTGGTCTTGACAGATCACAAGAATTTGACTTATCTTGAGTCTGCCAAACGGTTGAATCCGAGACAGGCTCGATGGTCGTTATTATTCTCCCGTTTTGATTTTGTGGTTTCGTACCAGACCGAACGAACTAATCAAACTTTGCAAACATATCTGAGATGCTTTGTTTCTACTGATCAGGATGATTGGGTGTCCTTTTTGCCGTTGGCTGAGTTTGCCCTTAATAATCGGGCCAGCTCGGCTACTTTGGTTTCGCCGTTTTTCTGCAATTCTGCTTTCCATCCTCGTTTCTCTTCAGGGCAGGTTGAGTCTTCGGACTGTCCTGGTGTAGATACTGTGGTGGATAGGTTGCAGCAGATTTGGACTCATGTGGTGGACAATTTGACATTGTCCCAGGAGAAGGCTCAACGTTTCGCTAACCGCCGGCGCTGTGTGGGTCCCCGACTTCGTGTTGGGGATTTGGTTTGGTTGTCGTCTCGTTATGTTCCTATGAAGGTTTCCTCTCCTAAGTTTAAGCCTCGTTTCATTGGTCCGTATAAGATTTCTGAGGTTATCAATCCTGTGTCATTTCGTTTGGCCCTTCCTGCTTCTTTTGCCATCCATAATGTGTTCCATAGGTCATTGTTGCGGAGATACGTGGCGCCTGTGGTTCCATCCGTTGATCCTCCTGCCCCGGTGTCGGTTGAGGGGGAGTTGGAGTATGTGGTGGAGAAGATTTTGGATTCTCGTGTTTCGAGACGGAAACTCCAGTACCTGGTCAAGTGGAAGGGTTATGGTCAGGAAGATAATTCCTGGGTTTTTGCCTCTGATGTTCATGCTGCCGATCTGGTTCGTGCCTTTCATTTGGCTCATCCTGGTCGGCCTGAGGGCTCTGGTGAGGGTTCGGTGACCCCTCCTCAAGGGGGGGGTACTGTTGTGAATTCTGTTGTCGGGCTCCCTCCTGTGGTCATGAATGGTACTTCGGCTGGTTCTGTCCATGGACTTCCTCTGGTGGGTGTTTCTGAGTTTCCTTCCACAGGTGACGAGGTTAATTCGTTAGCTGGCTGCTCTATTTAACTCCACTTAGATCTTTGCTCCATGCCACCTGTCAATGTTCCAGTATTGGTCTAGTTCACTCCTGGATCGTTCTTGTGACCTGTCTTCCCAGCAGAAGCTAAGTTCCAGCTTGTATTTCTTTGGTTTGCTATTTTTCTGTCCAGCTTGCTATTTTTTATTGTTGTCTTGCTTGCTGGAAGCTCTGGGATGCAGAGGGAGCGCCTCCGCACCGTGAGTCGGTGCGGAGGGTCTTTTTTGCGCCCTCTGCGTGGTCTTTTTGTAGGTTTTTGTGCTGACCGCAAAGTAACCTTTCCTATCCTCGGTCTGTTCAGTAAGTCGGGCCTCTCTTTGCTAAATCTATTTCATCTCTGTGTTTGTATTTTCATCTTACTCACAGTCATTATATGTGGGGGCTGCCTTTTCCTTTGGGGAATTTCTCTGAGGCAAGGTAGGCTTTATTTTTCTATCTTCAGGGCTAGCTAGTTTCTTAGGCTGTGCCGAGTTGCATAGGGAGCGTTAGGCGCAATCCACGGCTATTTCTAGTGTGTTTGATAGGATCAGGGATTGCGGTCAGCAGAGTTCCCACGTCCCAGAGCTCGTCCTTAATTATCAGTAACTATCAGGTCATTCCGTTTGCTCTTAACCACCAGGTCCATTATTGTCCTGACCACCAGGTCATAACAAGCATCATCCCGAGTATAAGAAACCTGGTGCCGTCCTGCTCGCCGCATTCTGCTCCGGATTCAGCGAGAGTAGGGAGAGCTGCTGCCGAGATAGGGTCAGAATCATGGTTTTTATAGTTAGAATAGGTCTGTAACTGTTAAATCCACAACTCCTCCGAAACCAAAAGTCCTTTTTAGGGCTAATTCGTGGCTCCCGATATTGCAGCGCTAGGTAGGCAGGGCACGGCATATCCACATCAGTGCAAGGCCTGCAGGCACTGTATGTGCATACATTGCTCCTACTGCATCTCTCCCAAAGCTCCATAACTGTCTGCTGCTGCTGCAGCTTCTTTACTATTTACCTAGTTGCATTTTTTCTTTTTTCCCAAAAATGTATGCCCCCCAAAAAATATACAGTCTGCTCTGTCAGACTGAGGCCTGTTTAAAAATCATAGTTTCTCAGGCATACATAGCATAGTTGTGTGTGCTAGCCTTGTGCCACTGTTTTTTTTGGGGGGGTATAAATTCACCAAAAAAGGCCTCATATATCTCCATTTTCCAAATTTGGGCATTTAAGGCTGTTTTGCCACTGGTTTTGCTGTCTGTTACTCTAATTATATACAGCATTATTTCAGATTAAAAAAAAAAAACAGGCCACATATATGGCAGTTTTGCCACTGTTTTTGCTGTCTGGTACTCTACTTATATACAGCACTATTTTGACTTAAAGAAAATACAGGCTACATATTTGGCTGTGTGGTATTTCCGTGACAGGCCTCATATATCTGCATGCTCAAAGTTTGGGCATTGTAGGCCGTTTCTCCCCTTTTTTTGCTGTCTGTTACTCTACTTATATGCATCACTATTTTGCCTTAAAAAAATACAGGCCACATATTTGGCAGTGTGGTATTTCCGTGACAGGCCTCATATATCTGCGTGCTGCAAGTTTGGGCATTTCGGCCAGTTTACCACATTTTTTTGCTGTCTGTGGCTCTACTTATATACAGCACTATTTTGCATTACAAAAAATATAGGCCACATATTTGGCTGTATGGTTTTTCCGTCAAAGGCCTCATATATATGTGTGTTCCTTGTTTGTGCATTGTAGGCCGTTTTCCCCCTTTTTTTGCTGTCTGTTACTCTACTTATATAAAGCAATATTTTGCCTTAAAGAAAATACAGGCCACATATTTGGCAGTGTGGTATTTCCGTGACAGGCCTCATATGTCTGCGTGCTGCAAGTTTGGGCACTGTAGGCTGGTTTACCACTTTTTTTGCTGTCAGTGACTCTACTTATATACAGCACTATTTTGCATTACAAAAAATACAGGCCACATATTGGGCTGTGTGGTTTTTCCGTCAAAGGCCTCATATATCTGCGTGCTGCAAGTTTGGGCATTGTAGGCCGTTTTCCCACTTTTTTTGTCGGTTACTCTACTTATATACAGCACTATTTTGCATTTTAACCCCTTAGTGACGGAGCCAAATTTTCGAAATCTGACCAGTGCCACTTTATGTGGTAATAACTCTGCAATGCTTCAACATATCCCAGTGATTTTGAGATTGTTTTTTCGTGACACATTATACTTTATGATAATGGTAAATTTAGGTCAATATGTTTTGTGTTTATTTATAGAAAATATCAAAAATTTTAGAAATATGTTAAAAAATTAGCAATTTTCAAAGTTTGAATGATTATTCCTTTAATACAGATGGTCAGACCACAGCAAACCATTAATAAATAATATTTCCCACATGTCTGCTTTACATCAGCACCATTTGTAAAATGTTCTTTTATTTTCTTAGCATTTTAAGAGGTTTAATAATAAAGCAGTATTTTTTTCATTTTTTCAAGGAAATTTACAACATTTATTTTTTTAGGGAACTATCCATGTTTGAATTGACTTTAGGGGTCTCATATATTGGGAAACCCCCAAACGTGATACCATTTTAAAAACAGCACCCCCTGACATATTGAAAACTGCAGTCAGGTAGTTTATTAACCCTTCAGGTGCTCTACAGGAATTAATGCAAAGTGGTATGACAGAAATGAAAATGTGCATTTTTACCACCTAAATGCCGGTAACTTCTGAACAGGTTACAACAGCCGACAGACTCTAAGGCCGCTATTTGGTCATGAATTGCCATGGCAAACATCAGGACCACACAATCATGATCTGAGGGCACCAATTGGGATAAAGAGGAAACCCCCACACTCTGTTAACCATTTATATTGATGTAGTCACTATTGACAGCAGCATCTAAGGGGTTAAACAGATATGTACAGTGCAAACACTGATCGTGGCTGATACAGCAAGTTGTCAGCTATAGTGTACAGCCGACAGCTGCTGGATTGTCACCTGTATGGGGAGGCTATTCTCTTATATCTCAGGTCAGTTAAAAGACGTATTGGCGGTCATTAAGGGGTTAAAAAAAGCAGGCCACATATTTGGCAGTGTAGTATTTCCGTGACAGGCCTTGTATATCTCCCTGCTCCAAGTTTGGGCACTTTAGGCCGTTTTTGCTGTCTGTTACTCTAATTATATACAGCACTATTTTGCATAAATAAATTCACAAAAAAGCCCCCAAAAATTGAATACCATTTGTTATGTCAGGCTGTGGCCTGGTGTTTGTGTTTGAAAAATCGTAGATTTGCAGGCATAATGATCATATATTATTTCGCTCCAAGTAAATACATTTGTGTTGAGCTTTTGAAATTGTGCAGTAGTCCATTTAAAATGGGTACGGCAAGGGGCAAAGGATGGGGAAGTGGATGTGATGCTGATCGTGCATGCAGAGGACGAGGCCATGGCCAAGGTGAAAGTGGCCAACAACAAAGACCCACATCTTCTCGCTTGACCTTCCTGTCCCAGATTCTAGGGGACCGCAGCACACCACTATTGAAGCCAGAGCAGTGTGAAACAGTTGTTGGTTGGATAGCGGATAATGCTTCCAGTTACTTAGCCACCACACCACCACCATGTCTTCCACAGGGTTAAGTCTCAGTAGCCATGAGTGTGGCAAGGATATTCCTCACCCTGATCATCCTTCCTCCCACCATGCCGAGTGCCCTGAGAAAACTGATCGCACACTTGGACACTCTGAAGAGCTGTTCAGTTTTCCATTTCAAGATTCCGGACTCTTGGCCGGTCAACTTGAAGTGGGGACAGAGGAGATCGCATGTAGAGATTCCCAAAGCTTTGACCAGCCCCGTTCACATGAAGGCGATGGTGGGAATGCTTCAGAAGAGGTGGGCGATGGTGAGACACAATTGGCAGAAAGTCAGGAGGAGGAGCAGGGTGCGGATGTGGAAGATGAGGTGGTGGATGACTATGTGACTGACCCAACCTGGCAGGAGGACATGCAGACTGAGGGCAGCAGCACACATAAGGAAGGAGGCATGTCACCCCAACAGGCAGGAAGAAGCAGTGTGGTGGCCACAGACAGAAGGCGTGCATCCGTTCCCCGTAACACCAACATGAGTAAAGTTGCCATTCCAACTGTTAGATCTTCCCGAGTCTGGTTATTTTTTAAAGACTCTGCCGATAACCCCAAACAGGCCATTTGCAGCACCTGCCATGCCTGCATAAGCAGGGGTAGCAAAACAACCAGCTTTACCACCACCTGCATGATCAGACAAATGGCAGCAAAGCACCTGACTTTGTGGGCCAAACCCCAGGCTCCAGGACCACTGTCTGCAGGTGACACCACTGCTTCTTCCACTGTTTTGCGTAGAATCCCCAGTACACCATGCATGTGAAGATGCCTCTAGCCCTGCACCTGTTGTTGCCCACAGTCAAGCAGCACCATCATCAAGCCCGTCAACATCATTGTCCCAGCACAGAATCCAGTCTTTAGAATGCAAGCGGAAATACCCAGCCAATGCCCCACAGGCCACAGTTCTAAATTCTAACACTTCTCTTCTGTTTGTGCCAAGAGATGTTGCCTTTTAAGGTCATTGAGACGGAAGCTTTCTGCAACTTGATGGCAGCGGCTGTCTGAAGGCACTCGGTCCCCAGTCGCCACTATTTTTCCCGGTGTACCATACCTGTATTACACCAGCATGTGTCCCACAACATTACCCATGCCCTCAACAATGCTGTTACAGGAAAAGTCCACTTAACCATGGACACGTGGACAAGTGCTTGTGGGCAGGGATGGTACATCTCACTGATGGCACACTGGGTTAACATAGTGGAAGCTGGGACCCAGTCGGACCTTAAGATGGAACACATCCTCCCCTCGCAGAGGATTGCTGGCCCTACGTCAATCAGGGTTGCCCCCAGAGTCTACAGCTCCTGCATCTCCTCCTCCTCTTCATCCTCCATCTCTGAAATCAACACATTAGTCAGAAGCTGGAAGCACTGCAGCACTGCCTCAGCAAAGCGGCAACAGGCTGTGCTGAAGCTTATCTGCATAGGTGACAAAGCGCACAATGCAGAAGAGTTGTGGACAGCGCTGAAAGAGCAGTCAGATATTTGGATGACACTGCTGAACCTCCAGCCAGGCATGGTCGTGTGTGACAATGGTCATAACCTGGTGGCAGCTCTGAGGCAATGTAAGCTCACACATGTACCTTGCTTTGCCCCTTGTTATGATCAGGTGACCTTGGAGCAGCATGAAAACTTTCCCTGGAGTAGGTGGTAACTATACAGACCGCAAACCCTGATCTTAACACCGCAACTAGAAGTAGCCATGGGGTGTGCCTAACAAGACCTAGACACCTCGACACAGCCAGAGGACTAAATACCCCTATAGATGGAAATAGGAATATTATCTTGCCTCAGAGCAGAACCCCAAAGAATAGGCAGCCCCCCACAAATAATGACTGTGAGTAGTAGAGGAAAAGACACACGCAGGCAGGAAACAGGATTTAGCAAATGAGGCCACACTAGCTAAATAGGAAAGAATAGGACAGGATACTAAGCGGTCAGTATTAAAAATCCTTCCAAAAAATCCACAGCAGAAAATACAAAAAATCCACCATCTAACTAAGATGTGGAGTGTATATCTGCAACTCCAGAGAATCCAACAAGATTGAGAAAACACTGACACAGTCTAAGCTGGACAAGAGAGAAACAAATGAATAGCACAAAATACATGCACACCGTAAGTGTTCCGCAGAAAAAGAAACAGACACTTATCTTTTGCTGAAGCAGGAGAGCCAGAAAGTGATCCAACACTTCACAAGAAACATTGACAACTGGCAAGGACTAATGAGTCCTGCAAACCTAAATTCCCCAGTCAGATTTGCAATCAGCAGATACACCTGTCCAGAACTGCAGGCCAGGGACAACTGCATTACCACCTACAGCCACCGGAGGGAGCCCAAAAGCAGAATTCACAACAGTACCCCCCCTTGAGGAGGGGTCACCGAACCCTCACCAGAACCCCCAGGCCAATCAGGATGAGCCAGATGAAAGGCACGAACCAAATCAGCGGCATGGACATCAGAGGCAAAAACCCAATAATTATCCTCCTGGCCATAACCCTTCCATCTGACAAGGTACTGAAGCTTCTGCCTCGAAAAATGGGAATCCAAAATCTTCTCAACATCATATTCCAACTCCCCATCAACCAACACAGGGGCCGGAGGATCAAAAGACAGAGCAACGGGCTCCACATATTTCCGCAATAAAGATCTATGGAAGACATTATGGATAGCAAAATAGGCCGGAAGCGCCAATCGAAAATACACCAGATTAATAATCTCAGAAATTTTATAAGGACCAATAAACCGAGGCTTAAACTTAGGGGAAGAAACCTTCATAGGAACATGACGGGAAGACAACCAGACCAGATCCCCAACCCGAAGCCGGGAACCAACACACCGACGACGGTTAGCAAAACGTTGAGCCTCCTCCTGAGACAACACCAAATTGTCCACCACATGAGCCCAAATCTGCTGCAACCTGTCAACCACAGAAACCACACCAGGACAGTCAGAAGGCTCAACCTGCCCAGAAGAAAAACGAGGATGAAAACCAAAATTACAAAAGAAAGGCGAAACCAAAGTAGCCGAACTAGCCCGATTATTAAGGGCAAACTCGGCCAATAGCAAGAAGGCCACCCAATCATCCTGATCAGCAGACACAAAGCATCTCAAATAAGTCTCCAAAGTCTGATTAGTTCGCTCGGTCTGGCCATTTGTCTGAGGATGAAATGCAGAAGAAAAGACAAATCAATGCCCAGCTTAGCACAAAAGGCCCGCCAAAGCCTAGAAACAAACTGGGAACCTCTGTCGGACACAATATTTTCCGAAATACCATGCAAACGAACCACATGCTGAAAAAACAACGGAACCAAATCAGAAGAGGAAGGCAATTTAGGCAAAGGCACCAAATGAACCATCTTAGAGAACCGGTCACAAACAACCCAGATAACAGACATCTTCTGGGAGACCGGAAGATCAGAAACAAAATCCATCGAAATATGCGTCCAGGGCCTCTCAGGGACTGGCAATGGCAAAAGCAACCCACTAGCACGGGAACAACAAGGCTTGGCCCGCGCACAAGTCCCACAGGACTGCACAAAAGAACGCACATCACGCGACAAAGAAGGCCACCAAAAGGACCTACCAACCAAGTCTCTGGTACCAAAAATGCCAGGATGACCAGCCAACATGGAACAGTGAATCTCAGAAATCACTCTACTAGTCCATCTGTCAGGAACAAACAGTTTCCCCACAGGACAGCGGTCAGGTTTGTCAGCCTGAAACTCCTGAAGAACCCGTCGTAAATCAGGGGAAATGGCAGAAAGGACCACCCCTTCTTTCAGAATACTGACCGGTTCTAAGACCTCAGGAGAATCAGGCAAAAAACTCCTAGAGACGGCATCAGCCTTAATATTCTTAGAACCCGGAAGGTACGAGACCACAAAATCAAAACGGGAAAAAAACAAGGCCCATCGAGCCTGTCTAGGATTCAGCCGTTTGGCAGACTCGAGGTAAATCAGATTCTTATGATCGGTCAAGACCACAATACGGTGCTTAGCTCCCTCAAGCCAATGTCGCCACTCCTCAAACGCCCACTTCATAGCCAACAACTCCCGATTGCCGACATCATAATTGCGTTCAGCAGGCGAAAACTTACGGGAAAAGAAGGCACACGGTTTTATTAAAGAACCAACAGGATCCCTTTGAGACAAAACGGCCCCTGCTCCAATCTCAGAAGCGTCAACCTCAACCTGAAATGGAAGAGAAACATCCAGTTGGCGCAACACCGGAGCAGAAGTAAATCGACGTTTAAGCTCCTGAAAGGCAGAGACAGCCACAGAGGACCAATTCGCCACATCAGCGCCTTTCTTCGTCAAATTGGTCAAAGGTTTAACCACGCTGGAAAAATTAGCAATGAAACGGCGATAAAAATTTGCAAAACCCCAAAATTTCTGAAGACTCTTCACGGATGTGGGCTGAATCCAATCATGAATGGCCTGAACCTTAACCGGATCCATCTCTATAGACGAGGGAGAAAAAATGAAGCCCAAAAAAGAAACCTTCTGCACCCCAAAGAGACACTTAGACCCTTTCACAAACAAAGCATTGTCACGAAGGATCTGAAATACCATCCTAACCTGTTGCACATGAGACTCCCAATCATCGGAAAAAATCAAAATATCGTCCAAATATACAATCAAGAATTTATCAAGATAAGTCCGGAAGATATCATGCATGAAAAACAGATGGAGCATTAGAGAGTCCGAATGGCATCACAAGGTATTCAAAATGGCCTTCGGGCATGTTAAACGCAGTTTTCCATTCATCATCCTGCTTAATACGAACAAGATTATATGCCCCTCGAAGGTCAATCTTCGTAAACCAACTAGCTCCCTTAATCCTAGCAAACAAATCGGAAAGCAAGGGTAAAGGGTACTGAAACTTGACCGTGATCTTATTCAAGAGGCGATAATCAATACAGGGTCTCAAGGAACCATCTTTTTTAGCAACAAAAAAGAACCCCGCCCCCAACGGTGAAGAAGATGGTCAAATATGCCCTTTCTCCAAAGACTCCTTAATATTGCTCTGCATGGCGGTATGTTCAGGGACAGACAGTTTGAAAAGTCGACCCTTAGGAAACTTACAGCATGGAATCAAGTCAATAGCACAATCGCAGTCCCTGTGCGGTGGAAGGAAACTGGACTTGGGTTCATCGAATACATCCTGAAAATCAGACAAAAACTCTGGAATTTCAGAAGAGGAAGAAGAGGAGATTGACATCAAAGGAACATCATTATGAACCCCCTGACAACCCCAACTAGTCACAGACATGGACTTCCAATCAACACAGGATTATGTACCTGCAACCACGGAAAACCCAGCACGATAGCATCATGCAAATTATGCAACACCAGAAATCGACAATCTTCCTGATGGGCTGGCGCCATGCGCATGGTCACCTGTGTCCAAAACTGGGGCTTATTTTTAACCAAGGGTGTAGCATCAACGCCCCTTAAAGGAATAGGGTTCTGCAAAGGCTGCAAGGGAAAACCACAACGCTTGGCAAACTCAAAGTCCATTAAGTTCAAGGCGGCGCCGGAATCCACAAACGCCATGACAGAAAATGATGACAATGAGCAGATCAGGGACACAGATAACAAAAATTTAGGTTGTACAGTACTGATGGTAATTGAACTGGCGATCCTCTTGGTCCGCTAAGGGCAGACAGAAATGACATGAGAAGCGTCGCCACAATAATAACACAACCTATTCTGATGTCTGAAACCTTGTCGTTCCGTTCTAGACAGAATCCTATCACACTGCATTGGCTCAGGAATTTGCAGTTCTGCGCTTCCGCAAGCGCCGGTCAACCTGAATGGCCAGAGACATAGAATCACTCAGACCGGAAGGCGTGGGAAACCCCACCATAACATCTTTAACGGATCCAGAAAGACCCTTTCTGAAAATTGCCGCCAAAGCATCATTATTCCATTTAGTCAACACCGACCATTTTCTGAATTTCTGACAATACAATTCTGCCGCCTCTTGACCCTGAGACAGGGCCAACAAGGTCTTCTCAGCTTGATCCACAGAATTAGGTTCATCATATAACAATCCCAAAGCCTGAAAAAAGGAGTCTACATCAAGCAAAGCCGGATTCCCAGATTCCAGAGAAAATGCCCAATCCTGCGGGTCGCCACGCAGCAGGGAGATGACGATTTTAACCTGCTGAATGGAATCACCGGAGGATCGAGGTCTCAAAGCAAAAAACAGTTTACAGTTGTTTTTAAAACTCAAAAATTTGGACCTGTCACCAAAAAACAAATCAGGAGTAGGAATCTTCGTTTCTAAAACAGGAGTTTGAACAATATAATCAGAAAAACCCTGTACCCTAGCAGCAAGCTGGTCTACACGAGAAGCTAATTCCTGAACATTCATGCTAGCACAAGGCTCTTCAGCTACCCAGAGATAAAGAGGGAGGAGAAGACAAAGTAGATTGAAGAAAAAAAATGGCTCAAGACCTTTCTTACCTTCTTCTGAGATGCATTTAACTCATTATTGGCCAGTTGTACTGTTATGATCAGGTGACCTTGGAGCAGCATGAAAACTTTCCCTGGAGTAGGTGGTAACTACACAGACCGCAAACCCTGATCTTAACACCGCAAATAGAAGTAGCCGTGGGGTGTGCCTAACAAAACCTAGGCACCTCGACACAGCCGGAGGACTAAATACCCCTATAGATGGAAATAGGAATACTATCTTGCCTCAGAGCAGAACCCCAAAGAATAGGCAGCCCCCCACAAATAATGACTGTGAGTAGTAGAGGAAAAGACACACGCAGGCAGGAAACAGGATTTAGCAAATGAGGCCACACTAGCTAAATAGGAAAGAATAGGAAAGGATACTAAGCGGTCAGTATTAAAAATCCTTCCAAAAAATCCACAGCGGAAAATACAAAAACTCCACCATCTAACTAAGATGTGGAGTGTATATCTGCAACTCCAGAGAATCCAACAAGACTGAGAAAACACTGACACAGTCTAAGCTGGACAAGAGAGAAACAAATGAATAGCACAAAATACAAGCACACCGCATGTGTGCCGCAGAAAAAGAAACAGACACTTATCTTTTGCTGAATTGGCAGCTAAGCAGGAGAGCCAGAAAGTGATCCAACACTTCACAAGAAACATTGACAACTGGCAAGGACTAATGAGTCCTGCAAACCTAAATACCACAGTCAGATTTGCAATCAGCAGATACACCTGTCCAGAACTGCAGGCCAGGGACAACTGCATTACCACCTACAGCCACGGGAGGGAGCCCAAAAGCAGAATTCACAACAGACCCTGTACTTAACCTCGTGGTTCCACATTTTCTGAAAAGCTACCCAGAGCTGCTGGATCTGCTAGTAAAAGTACGCCATCTGCCATTTTAGAAAGTCAGCTACAGCTTCAGCCGCCCTTGCACTGCTTCAGCAGCGTTTGCAGCTTCCAGCTCACCGACTTGTGTGTGATGTCCCCACGCGCTGGAACTCTACGCTGCATATATTGGAAAGGATTTGTGAGCAGAAGAGGAAAGTTGTTGACTACCAACATTAACAAGGACGTCGACATTCAGTTCAGACTCCACACATAAGACCTCAGGAGTGGACATAAATGTCCGACATATGTACTATCCTCCAAAACTTTGAGGACTGCACCAAGATGGTGAGCGGCGATGATGCCATAATTAGCATCACCATCCCGCTTCTCAGCATTCTGAAAACATCTCTGCTCACAATTAAAGAGGATGCATTGCAGGCAGAGCACTAGGACATGGAGCAAGGAACCATACAGGGGGATTAAACGCAGCCCAGCCTCATGTCTTCTCATCGTGGATTAGTAGTCAATGAGGCGGAGTAGGAAGAACAGGAGCTACTTTCATGCGCTATAGACGGTACAACAAACACAGCTGTCATACCGTCTGTTCAGTGGGGATTGCCTGATGACAGGGAGGATGAGGAGGAGTTGTCCTGTTGGTGAGGACACGGAAGTCTTGCCTGTTAGCAGTCTGGCACGCATGGCTGACTTTATGTTGCGCTGCATTTCATGTGACCCTCGCATTATAAAAATTTTGCGTGCCACTCATTACTGGTTGGTGACACTTCTAGACCGACGCTACAAGGAGAACTTTCAATCTCTTCTGCCTGAGTCAGAGAGGTGTACTAAAATGTTGCAGTACCAGAGGGCCCTTGGAGCGGAATTACTTGCAAAATTCCCATGTGAGAACACTTGCAGCAGACGTCAGAGTTTGTTGTACAACCAAGGAGTCCAAGTGAGAGAAACAGAAGTATAATCTAGCTCAGGCAGGGGAACAATGGCAAAGTGCTGGGACAGTTTTCTCAGACCCTCTCATCGTTCCAGCACAGAGGCGATGTTTGGAAAGATGCTGAGGGAGTACATTGCAGATCGTACAAACGTCCTCTGGGATTGCTCTATGCCTTTTAATTATTGGGTATCCAAGCTGCACATGTGGCATGAACTGGCTCTCTACGCCTTGGAGGTCCTGGCCTGCCCTGCTGCTAGCGTTCTGTCAAAGTGGGTATTTAGTGCCGCTGGTGGAATTATAACAGATAAGTGCATCTGCCTGTCAACTGAAAATGCTGACAGGCTTACTCTTATTAAAATGAACAAGGGCTGGATTGGGAAAGACTTCTGTACACCACCCAGTGAAAACAGCGAAACATAACCTCAAATACATTCTCTCTTTTGGGAGATGTATTCTCATGCACCTCTTCACAACCACACATGGGTATTCCCTTCCAGGTTTGGTCTATTTGTTGTTATCCTCCTCCTTATCCTCATACTCATCCTCATCATACACAACTAGTAGAGCACCAGAGTGAATGGATTCCGTGATGCCAAAGGCACAATTTTTTTTTTGCAAGGGTGTAAATATTATACCCATAACTAATTGGAAACCAAAACAAATGTGGATGCACAGGAAGTGACGCCTGATTATGGGACACAGAAATGAGTGGGAAGGCTATTTAACAGCAGTTGGTAAGAGACATGTAAGACAGTCACAGCACCCCGTTTTTGGATAAATCTCCCACACGAATGGAGAGATATAGGAACCTTCCCCTGATGATTATAAGAAAATGAAACGCGTAGGGAAGTATACATTTGCATACAATATAAACCCATATTGTATACAATAGAAACCTATTTGCGGTTTCTATGAGAACTGGTGACATATAACGATGGGGTATCTGTATGGATGAGAATGTGCCATCTCCCCAGACATAGCACCAGATACAAACGGCTACTGTCTTACCTATGAAAAGAATAGGGTAAGACTGTCCCCCCTTTTTCACACCATTCAGAAACCATTGAAAGGTGTCATGTGCATTCTACTCAGCATTGGATGTCTATATGGGGAATGTATATTTTTTGTGTTTTTTGGTTTGCTGAAAGGTACTTGGTGTAAAAATTGTACAATTCTCTTCATTTGTCAAGGGAATTTTGTAACAAGACCCTCACCAGATTGAGGTCTGTGGTATCGTGGTTTAATTGGCATTCCTTTTGAAAGTGATATATTGTGAGTCATATATGTATTTTTATTATTACTACTTTATGGTACACTATTTTAAATGAATAAATTAAAAGTTAATTTTTAACTAAGTAATCACACCCTGCTTTTTTGTACAATATTTTTTGATTGGTGGTCACAGCTTTCCAAAGATTCAAATCTATGAACCTGTGTTCTCCTCTCCCTTTTGTTATTTACTTTCATTGGTGGATTCACATTTTTTATTTATTTGATTAATTTCCAGTAAGGAGGGAAATAGCAGAGCAGGGCAGTCCAGACAGGTGCTGGTAGTGGGGGACTCAATTATTAGGGGAACAGATAGGGCAATCTGTCACAAAGACAGGGATCGTCGAACGGTGTGCTGCCTACCTGGCGCTCGAGTCCAACACATCGCTGATCGGATGGACAGATTACTGGGAGGGGCTGGTGAGGACCCAGCGGTCATGGTGCACATTGGCAGAAATGACAAAGTTAGAGGTCGGTGGAAGGTCCTTAAAGATGATTTCAGGGAATTAGGCTGCAAGCTGAAAGCAAGGACCTCCAACATAGTATTTTTCGAAATACTGCCTGTACCACGTGCCACGCCAGAAAAGCAACGGGAGATAAGGGAGGTTAATAAGTGGCTCAAGAATTGGTGTAGGAAGGAGGGGTTTGGGTTCCTGCAGAACTGGGCCGAATTCTCACTTGGCTACAGGCTCTGCGCTAGGGACAGGCTGCACCTCAATGGGGAGGGTGCAGCTGTGTTGGGGGAGAAAATGGCTAGAAGGTTGGAGGAGTGCTTAAACTAGGGATTGGGGGGGGAGGGTATTCATTTTATAGGAGGGGAAGGTAGTGCAGATAGAGACCTGGGCACAAATAAGGAAGATGGGGGTGGCGGTGGCATGGGGGGTGGGGTTAGAACAGAGGTACAGAGAGGAACATCAAGTGCATGAATACTAATGTCAGAAGCATTACCAACAAAATGGACGAATTAGAATTAATGTTGTTGGAGCATAATTATGACATGGTGGGGATATCTGAAACATGGCTGGATGAGAGCCATGACTGGGCTGTTAACTTGCAGGGTTATAGTCTGTTCAGAAATAACCGAATGGACAAGCGAGGGGGAGGGGTGTGTCTATATGTAAAATCATTTTTAAAACCCATCCTGCGTGATAATATAGGTAAATCTAATGAAAATGTAGAGTCCCTGTGGGTGGAGATAAGGGGAGGGGGAGAAAATAATAAATTACTGATAGGGGTTTGTTATAAATCTCCAAAAATAATGGAAGCAATGGAGAATATCCTCGTAAATAGATGAAGCTGTGACTCAACTACCCTGAAATAGATTGGGGAACAGAAACCTGCAGTTCCAGAAAAGGTAATCGGTTTTTGACAACTATGAGAGACAATTACCTTTCACTGGTTCAGGACCCAACAAGAAGGGGGACACTGCTAGACCTAATATTAACCAACAGGCCAGACCGCATATCAAATATAAGGGTTGGGGGTCACTTGGGGAATAGTGATCACAAAATAATAAGTTTTCATATATCCTTTAATAAGATGTGTAGTAGAGGGGTTACAAGGACACTAAACTTGAGAGGGCAAATTTCCAACGGATAGAGAGGATCTTGGTGCAATTAACTGGGATGATATCCTGAGACACAAAAATACACAAAGAAAATGGGAGACATTTATTAGCATCCTGGAAAGGACCTGTGCACAGTATATACCGTATGGGAATAAACATACTAGAAATAGGAGGAAACCAATATGGCTAAATAGAGCTGTAAGGGGCGCAATAAGTGACAAAAAGAAAGCATTTAGAGAATTAAAAGAAGTAGGTAGTGATGAGGCATTAAATAAATACAGAAAATAAAATAAATTCTGTGAAAAGCAAATCAAGGCAGCAAAGATTGAGACAGAGAGACTCATTGCCAGAGAGAGTAAAAATAATCCCAAAATATTCTTTAACTATGTAAATAGTAAGAAACTAAAAAATTATAGTGTTGGCCCCCTTAAAAATAGTCTGGGTGAGATGGTGGATGAGGATGAGGAAAAAGCCAAAATGCTAAATGACTTTTTTTCATCAGTATTTGCACAAGAAAATCCCATGGCAGACAAAATGACTAGTGATAAAAATTCCCCATTAAATGTCACCTGCTTAACCCAGCAGGAAGTACGTTGGCATCTAAAAATCACTAATATTGACAAATCTCTGGGCCCGGATGGGATACACCCCCGAGAACTGCAGGAATTAAGTACAGTCATTGATAGACCATTATTTTTAATCTTTAAAGACTCCATAATAACAGGGTCTGTACCACAGGACTGGCGTATAGCAAATGAGGTGCCAATACTCAAAAAGGGGACAAAAACTGAACTTGGTAATTATAGGCCAGTAAGCTTAACCTCTACTGTGGGTAAAATCCTGGAGGGCATTCTAAGGGATGCTATACTGGAGTATCTGAAGAGGAATAACCTCATGACCCAGTATCAGCACGGGTTTACTAGGGACTAGGGTTGAGCGAAATGGGTCGTTCATTTTCAAAAGTCGCCGACTTTTGGCAAAGTCGGGTTTCATGAAACCCGGCCCGACCCCTGTGCGGGGTCGGCCATGCGGTACGCGACTTTCGCGCCAAAGTCGCGTTTCAATTACGCGAAAAGCGCCATTTCTCAGCCAATGAAGGTGAACGCAGAGTGTGGGCAGCGTGATGACATAGGTCCTGGTCCCCACCATCTTAGAGAAGGGCATTGCAGTGATTGGCTTGCTGTCTGCGGCGTCACAGGGGCTATAAAGGGGCGTTCCCGCCGACCGCCATGTTACTGCTGCTGATCTGAGCTTAGGGAGAGGTTGCTGCCGCTTCGTCAGAAGCAGGGATAGCATTAGGCAGGGTCCATTAATCACCAAACCGCTTGTGCTGTAGCGATTTCCACTGTCCAACACCACCTTCGGTGTGCAGGGATAGTGGAAGCTACATTTTTTTTTCTCAGCGCTGTAGCTCATTGGGCTGCCCTAGAAGGCTCCCTGATAGCTGCATTGCTGTGTGTACGCCGCTGTGCAAACCAACTGCTTTTTTCAAAGCACAAATCCTGTTGTTCCTTCCTTTCTGCACAGCTATCTTTTTTGTTTGTCCACACTTTTTATTTAATTTGTGCATCAGTCCACTCCTTATTGCTGCCTGCCATACCTGGCTGAGATTACTGCAGGGAGATAGTAATTGTAGGACAGTCCCTGTTTTTTTTTTTTTTGTGGGAGATTAAGATTGGCATTTCTGCTAGAGTGCCATCCCTGTGTGTGCCATCTCTCACTCAGTGTGCCATAGAAAGCCTATTTATTTTTTTGGTTGATTTGGGTTCTAAATTCTACCTGAAAAAATCACTAAATCAATCAGTGGGAGATAAATATTGGCCTCTGGGCTTGTGTGCCACTCCTGACTCCTGTGTGTGCCATCTCTCACTCAGTGGGCCATAGAAAGCCTATTTATTTTTTTGGTTGATTTGGGTTCTAAATTCTACCTGAAAAAATCACTAAATCAATCAGTGGGAGATAAATATTGGCCTCTGGGCTTGTGTGCCACTCCTGACTCCTGTGTGTGCCATCTCTCACTCAGTGGGCCATAGAAAGCCTATTTATTTTTTTGGTTGATTTGGGTTCTAAATTCTACCTGAAAAAATCACTAAATCAATCAGTGGGAGATAAATATTGGCCTCTGGGCTTGTGTGCCACTCCTGACTCCTGTGTGTGCCATCTCTCACTCAGTGGGCCATAGAAAGCCTATTTATTTTTTTGGTTGATTTGGTTTCTAAATTCTACCTGAAAAAATCAATAAATCAATCAGTGGGAGATAAATATTGGCCTATGGGCTTGTGTGCCACTCCTGACTCCTGTGTGTGCCATCTCTCACTCAGTGGGCCATAGAAAGCCTATTAATTTTTTTTGTTGATTTGGTTTCTAAATTCTACCTGGAAAAATCAATAAATCAATCAGTGGAAGATAAATATTGGCCTCTGGGCTTGTGTGCCACTCCTGACTCCTGTGTGTGCTGTGCCATCTCTCACTCAGTGGGCCATAGAAAGCCTATATTTTTTTTTTTTTGTTTCTAAATTCTCCCGGTAAAAATCCTTTTATTTTATTTGGTTTCTAAATTCTTCCTGAAAAAATCATTTTATTTTATTTTGTTTCTAAAGTATCCCTGAAAAAAAAAAATATCAGTGGGAGATTAATATTGCTCTTTCTGCTTGTGTGCCAGTCTTGACTCCTGGGTGTGCCATCTCTCTCTCTCAAATAGTGGGCACGGGGCCATAGAAAGGCAATTTTTTTTAATTTGGTTTCTAAATTCTCCCGGAAAAAATCATTTTACTTTTTTTTGGTTTCTAAATTCTTCCTGAAAAAATCATTTTATGTTATTTTGTTTCTAAAGTCTCCCTGAAAAAAAAAAAATCAGTGGGAGATTAATATTGCCCTTTCTGCTTGTGTGCCAGTCTTGACTCCTGGGTGTGCCATCTCTCTCAAATAGTGGGCACTGGGCCATAGAAAGGCAATTTATATATTTTTTTGATTTCTAAATTCTCCCAGAAATAAAAAAAAAATACAGTGGGAGATTAATATTGACATTTGTGCTTGAGTGACAGTCCTGCGTGTAAAACAGAGTGTGTAACATTGTGCCTGATTTTCCTTGCGGTCTCACCAACCTGTAAAGGGATATCGAAATCATACTGAAGTTTTAGCTCACCGTGTAAGTTGTTTGACAGCAACAAATACCGTTACTTTGGTTACGTTTTTAAACAATGAGGAAGTCTGGTGGAAGAGGTCGTGGCCGTGGGCGTTCATTGTCAGCTGGTAATGATGGTAGTGGTAGTGGAGCATCAGGTGGTCGTGGGAAAAGAAATATTGCACCTAAGTCTGGAGCTGTGGAGCCAGGTTCGTCGTCTGGCTACAGAAGGCCTCGAACGCTCCCTTTTCTGGGAGTAGGAAAACCGCTTTTAAAGCCGGAGCAGCAAGAGCAAGTTTTGGCTTACCTTGCAGACTCAGCCTCTATCTCTTTTGCCTCCTCTTTTGAAACTGGTAAATGTAAAAGCAGCGCGTCGTTAGTGGATGTTCATGGTCAGGGACAAGTCGCTTCCTTGTCATCTTCAGCAAAAACAACAACAGAGAAGGATGCAGCAGGCGACACAACGGGTTACTCCATGGAGCTTTTTACACATACCGTCCCTGGCTTAGAAAGTGAAGCAGTTAACATGCCATGCCCATTACAAGTTGAATCTGACATGGAGTGCACTGATGCACAGCCACAGCCAGACTACTATGCTGGTCCTTTGACTCAGACCACAACATTGCCCTCGCAGGGTGCTGATCAAGAATCAGACCCTGATGAGACTATGTTGACCCATCACGAACGCTATACAAAGCCAAAAACTGTTGGAGGACAGCGTGTCCATCCGGTTAAAGCTCAGTCTGCAATGGCAGAAAAGGGATCCGAGGCTTGAAAGAGTGCAGTCTGGCATTTTTTTAAACAACATCCAATTGATCCGCACAAAGTCATCTGTCAAAATTGTTCAACTAGCTTAAGCAGAGGTCAGAATCTGAAAAGTCTCAATACAAGTTGCATGCATAGACATTTAACCACCATGCATTTGCAAGCCTGGACTAACTACCAAACGTCCCTTAAGGTTGTAACACCCTCGGCCAATGAAGCCAGTCAGCAACGCTACATCCCTTCCGTCACTGTAAGGCCACCATTTTCCGCACCACCAGCAGTATCTGTGCAGGTTTCTTTGCCAGCCCAAAGCAGTCAGGGTCAGGGAATCACCAGTTTCGTAGGAGGAAATACTGCATCTAGGGCACCGGTGGAAACAATACCGTCTCCAACCATCTCTCAGTCTGCCATGTCCACCGGCACATCCGCTAGTTCCACGATCTCCAGCTCTCCAGTCCAGCTCACCCTACATGAGACTCTGGTTAGAAAAAGGAAATACTTATCCTCGCATCCGCGTACACAGGGTTTTAACGCCCACATAGCTAGACTAATCTCGTTAGAGATGATGCCCTACCGGTTAGTTGAAAGCGAAGCTTTCAAAGCCCTGATGGAGTACGCTGAACCACGCTACGATCTACCCAGTCAACACTTCTTTTCGAGAAAAGCCATCCCAGCCCTGCACCAGCATGTTAAACAGCGCATCGTCCATGCACTCAGGCAATCTGTGAGTACAAAGGTGCACCTGAGTACAGATGCATGGACCAGTAGGCATGGCCAGGGACGTTACGTGTCCATCACGGCACACTGGGTGAATGTGGTGGATGCAGGGTCCACAGGGGACATCAATTTCGGGACAGTTGTGCCTAGCCCACGGTCTAGGAAACAGTTGGCTGTAGGCGTTTGCACCCCCTCCTCCTCCTCGTCCTCCCGCAGAAGCGAGAGCTCTTCCACAGACCGCAGTCGCCCAACCACTCCATCGGCAGCTGTCACTGTTGCACACCAGTTGTCCCATTATGGCCCAGCTACTGGCAAGCGTCAGCAGGCTGTATTGGCTATGAAGTGTTTGGGCGACAACAGACACACCGCGGACGTTCTGTCCGAGTTCTTGCAGCAAGAAACGCAGTCGTGGCTGGGCACAGTAGACCTTGAGGCAGGCAAGGTAGTGAGTGATAACGGAAGGAATTTCATGGCTGCCATCTCCCTTTCCCAACTGAAACACATTCCTTGCCTGGCTCACACCTTAAACCTGGTGGTGCAGTGCTTATTGAAAACTTATCCTGGGTTCTCCGACCTGCTCCTCAAAGTGCGTGGACTTTGCTCACATATCCGCCGTTCGCCTGTACACTCCAGCCGTATGCAGACCTATCAGCGGTCTTTGAACCTTCCCCAGCATCGCCTAATCATAGACGTTGCAACAAGGTGGAACTCAACACTGCACATGCTTCAGAGACTGTGCGAACAGAGGCGGGCTGTTATGTTTTTGTGGGAGGATACACATACACGGGCAGGCAGTAGGATGGCAGACATGGAGTTGTCAGGTGTGCAGTGGTCGAAGATACAAGACATGTGTCAAGTCCTTCAGTGTTTTGAGGAATGCACACGGCTGGTTAGTGCAGACAATGCCATAATAGGCATGAGCATCCCACTAATGTGTCTGCTGATGCAAAGTTTGACGCACATAAAGGATCAGGCGTCTGCACCAGAGGAAGAGGAAAGCCTTGTTGACAGTCAGCCATTGTCTGGTCAGGGCAGTGTACAGGACGAGGTAGCGGGTGAAGAGGAGGTGGAGGACGAAGAGGATGATGGGGATGAGTATATTTTTAATGAGGAAGCTTTCCCGGGGGCACTGGAAATTGGTGGCGTGGCAAGGCCGGGTTCTGGTTTTTTGAGGGACACAAGTGACGTAGATTTGCCTGAAACTGCCCCTCAACCAATCACAACCGCAGATTTGACAACTGGTACTTTGGCCCACATGGCGGATTATGCCTTACGTATCCTCAAAAGGGACACACGCATTACTAAAATGATGAACGATGACGATTACTGGTTGGCCTGCCTCCTTGATCCTCGCTATAAAGGCAAATTGCAAAATATTATGCCACATGAGAACTTGGAACTAATATTAGCAACCAAACAATCAACTCTTGTTGACCGTTTGCTTCAGGCATTCCCAGCACACAGCGCCCGTGATCGTTCTCACACGAGCAGCAGGGGGCAGCAGAACAGAAGTGTTAGAGGTGCAGAAATCCGAAGTGGCGTTGGACAGAGGGGTTTTCTGACCAGGTTGTGGAGTGATTTTGCTATGACCGCAGACAGGACAGGTACTGCTGCATCAATTCAAAGTGACAGGAGACAACATTTGTCCAGTATGGTTACTAACTATTTTTCATCCCTTTTCGACGTTCTCCCTCAACCGTCATTCCCATTTGATTACTGGGCATCCAAATTAGACACCTGGCCAGAATTGGCAGAATATGCATTGCAGGAGCTTGCTTGCCCGGCAGCTAGTGTCCTATCAGAAAGAGTGTTCAGTGCTGCAGGTTCAATATTAACCGAAAAAAGGACTCGTCTGGCCACCCAAAATGTTGATTATCTAACCTTCATTAAAATTAACCACAACTGGATTTCGAATTCTTTTGCCCCACATTGCCCGGCCGACACCTAGCTTTCCTATGAAAAGGTATTGCCTGTGGACTACTCTGAATGACTTTACCAATCTCGTAATTTGCAGCAGCTGATTGTCCTGCATACGACATGTTTACACCTCCCTAAATGGCCAAACTCCCCACACGGGGCCGTGGTATCGCCACTTGGCGCAAGCACCCGTGAGAGTGCTGTTTGTCTGAAGAGGTGGGTGTGAACGCTTTTGGTCTACGGCACTGCCACTGGGTCCCTCATAGTACAATAAAGTGTCTCTGGCGGTGGTGGTGCGCACCCAACGTCAGACACACTGTTGTAACATGAGGGGCCCTGGGCATGTACCGCCGGCCAAAAGAGAGTTCACCCACCCCCAGCTCAAACATTGCTCTACCACTTGCACAATTATCTCTCACAGTTACACCTATGTTTAGTCTATGCGCTGACATCCGTAAATTACTGCCACTGACAATACCATTGTGTTGACATGTATGATGGTACTTAACATAGTCAGGGGCAGTGTCCTATATTTACCCAACTAAATACTTTGTGCCAAATTACTAGGTCTGAAACTACGCAGAGGAGCCCAACCCTGTACCTAATGATGGCACCCTTTTGGTTTTTCTTTTTGTTGTAATGCGAGACATTAACATGTATTGATTTTTTGGGACTACTAACTGGCAGACACTCATTACAATCGGCCGCCGCTGACAACACCAATGGTGCCCACTGCCTGTGTACCCCTGCAAGAGAATTCAAAGTGCCTACAGCCCAATTTTATTATGTTAGGCCTTCGAAGCCTGTGTGCGGTCCCTCCTTCCACTAGGCCTCCACTGACCAGTCTACTGCTGCCCGTGAACCCCTGGAACCAATGTTAAAGTGCCCACAGCCCTAATTTGTTATGTTAGGCCTTCAAAGCCTGTCTGCGGTCTCTCCTTCCACTAGGCCTCCACTGACCAGTCTACTGCTGCCCGTGTACCCCTGGAACCAATGTTAAAGTGCCCACAGCCCTAATTTATTATGTTAGGCCTTCGAAGCCTGTCTGCGGTCCCTCCTTCCACTAGGCCTCCACTGACCAGTCTACTGCTGCCCTTGTACCCCTGGAACCAATGTTAAAGTGCCCACAGCCCTAATTTATTATGTTAGGCCTTCGAAGCCTGTCTGCGGTCCCTCCTTCCACTAGGCCTCCACTGACCAGTCTACTGCTGCCCGTGTACCCCTAGAACCAATGTTAAAGTGCCCACAGCCCTAATTTATTATGTTAGGCCTTCGAAGCCTGTCTGCGGTCCCTCCTTCCACTAGGCCTCCACTGACCAGTCTACTGCTGCCCGTGTACCCCTGGAACCAATGTTAAAGTGCCCACAGCCCTAATTTATTATGTTAGGCCTTCGAAGCCTGTCTGCGGTCCCTCCTTCCACTAGGCCTCCACTGACCAGTCTACTGCTGCCCGTGTACCCCTGGAACCAATGTTAAAGTGCCCACAGCCCTAATTTATTATGTTAGGCCTTCGAAGCCTGTCTGCGGTCCCTCCTTCCACTAGGCCTCCACTGACCAGTCTACTGCTGCCCGTGTACCCCTGGAACCAATGTTAAAGTGCCCACAGCCCTAATTTATTATGTTAGGCCTTCGAAGCCTGTCTGCGTTCCCTCCTTCCACTAGGCCTCCACTGACCAGTCTACTGCTGCCCGTGTACCCCTGGAACCTATTTAAAAGTGCCAACAGCCCTATATTTTTTTATGTTAGGCCTTCGAAGCCTGTCTGCGGCCCGTTCTTTCTACTACTACTACACTGACCAGTCTACTGCTACCCGTGTACCCCTTGAACCAATGTTAAAGTGCCTACAGCCCAATATTTTTTTATGTTAGGCCTTCGAAGCCTGTCTGCGGCCCGTTCTTTCTACTACTCCTACACTGACCAGACCACTGCTGCCCATGTACCCCTGGAACCTATTTAAAAGTGCCTACAGCCCAATTTTTTTTATGTTAGGCCTTCGAAGCCTGTCTGCGGCCCGTTCTTTCTACTACTACTACACTGACCAGTCTACTGCTGCCCGTGTACCCCTTGAACCAATGTTAAAGTGCCTACAGCCCAATATTTTTTTATGTTAGGCCTTCGAAGCCTGTCTGCGGCCCGTTCTTTCTACTACTCCTACACTGACCAGACCACTGCTGCCCGTGTACCCCTGGAACCTATTTAAAAGTGCCTACAGCCCAATATTTTTTTATGTTAGGCCTTCGAAGCCTGTCTGCGGCCCGTTCTTTCTACTACTACTACACTGACCAGTCTACTGCTGCCCGTGTACCCCTTGAACCAATGTTAAAGTGCCTACAGCCCAATATTTTTTTATGTTAGGCCTTCGAAGCCTGTCTGCGGCCCATTCTTTCTACTACGCCTACACTGACCAGACTACTGCTGCCCGTGTACCGCTGGAACCAATGTTAAAGTGCCTACAGCCCAATATCTTTTTATGTTAGGCCTTCGAAGCCTGTCTGCGGCCCGTTCTTTCTACTACTACTCCACTGACCAGACCACTGCTGCCCGTGTACCCCTGGAACCTATTTTTAATTGCATAGAGCATCCTTTTTTTAATAGTAGGCGTACAAAGTCTGTCTGCGGTCCACTATTGAAATTGTCCTCCACTGCCCATAGCAATGCTGCCTGTGTACCCCTGTAACCTTTTTTAAGCTGCAGTGAGCCACATTTTTGGTTTAAGGCCTACTACCTGTGTCTGTCTGCGCCACTCAATACAGCTGTCCTCCTTTGAAAAAAGCTGAGCATCAATAGTCTTGTTTTCAGCCTCTAGGAATTTTAAAACTGCATTGGAGCTACAACTTTGGTAGGGCCTACTAACGGTGTCTGCCGCCCCAAGGTGTGCCCCAGGTTTCGTCCACATTGCTTCGATCTTCCTACTCTCGTTTAGTAGTTGTTGCAAACTACACTGCATTAGGCCTACAAATTTGGTATGGGGTGTAGAGAGACGGTGTGTTACACTCCAAGGTGTTCCCCAGGTTTCGTCCACATTGCTTCGATCTTCCTACTCTCGTTTAGTAGTTGGTGAAAACTACACTGCATTAGGCCTACAAATTGGGTATGGGGTGTAGAGATGGTGTGTTCCACTCCAAAGTGTTCCCCAGGTTTCCTCTCCATTGCTTCAATCTTAATGCTCTCGTTTAGTAGTTGTTGGAAACTACACTGCATTAGGCCTACAAATTGGGTATGGGGTGTGGAGACGGTGTCTTCCACTCCAAGATGTTCTCCAGGTTGCCTTTCCTGAGCTTCTATCTTCAGGCTCTTGTTAAATAGTGGTTAAATGGAACAACTGCATTTGGCGTACTAGTTGGTTTGGGGCCTACTAACAGTGTCTGCCGCTCCTTGCTGTTCTCCTGGTTTCCTGTCCTGAAATTCCATTTTCAGGCTCTCGTTAAGTAGTTGTTAATGTTAGACTGCATTTGGCCTACTAGTTGGGTTGGGGCCTACAATCGGTGTCTGCCACTCCTTGCTGTTCTCCTCCACTGAACAAAGCTGTGCCGCCTGTTTACTACGGTTGCCAATTTTGAACTGCAGTTCGACTACTTACTGATTTGGGCATACTCTCTGTGTCAGCCTCTCATTCCAGTTGTCCTCCACTGCAATGCCCCCTGGTTAGTCCTGTGTTACCAATTTTGAACTGCATTTAGCCCACTTTATTCTTTGGGCCTATATCTGTGTTTCCTCCTCATCCTGTCCATTGCCCAGCCAGTGATAGATGAGTCTGCTGGTACATTGACCCATAATGCAACATTCCCCGTGCACGCTACACAACAAGATTTTGACCCTGCTGAAAGTCAGGTTCCTCTTCCCACATACCATACCACCTTACACGGGGACAAAGAGGAAGGTGCAGATGAAAGTGCAGGTTCCTTCATCAGGTGGAGGGAGGAATACTAGTTGGCGACGTCACTGGCACAGGGCCTCTCATAGTACGCAAAAGTGTTGCTGCCGGTGGGAGGCGCCCCCGCCGTGCAAACACACCGCTGTACTTTGAGGGGCCCTGTGCCAGTGCCAATGCCAACGAGTGGGCCCCCCCTGCTTGCTCAGGATCACAGCACTTGCAAAGTTGAAATACTTACCTCTCCCTGCTCCACTGCCGTGACGTGGTCCAGATTTCCTGGGCCCACTAATTACTTGAACCAGCCCTACCCCCCCACAACTTTAGCCAAATGACCCCCAATTTCAAATGCCTTCCAATTATTATAAGGTAAATTACGATTGACAAGCTTCTGTAACAAGAATGGATGTTTTTGCCATTAAAATGGGCAGCGTAGGTGTTTTCCTGGCCTCCACTCACTGCCGACTATGCTCCCCCATTGATTTGCATTGGGTTTCGTGTTTCGGTCGATACCCGACTTTTCTCGATAATCGGCCGATTCCACTCGACTCGACTTCTAAGATAGTCGGGTTTCGCGAAACACGGCTTGACTCTAAAAAGGTCAAGGTCGCTCAACCCTACTAGGGACCATTCATGTCAGACTAATCTGATCAGCTTCTATGAAGAAGTAAGTTCCGGACTGGACCAAGGGAACCCAGTGGATGTAGTGTATATGGACTTTTCAAAAGCTGTTGATACGGTGTCACACAAAAGGTTGATACATAAAATGAGAATAATGGGGATAGGGGAAAATATGTGTAAGTGGGTTAAGAGCTAGCTCAGGGATAGAAAACAAAGGATGGTTATTAATGGAGCACACTCGGACTGGGTCACGGTTAGCAGTGGGGGTACCACAGGGGTCAGTATTGGGCCCTCTTCTTTTTAACATATTTATTAATGACCTTGTAGGGGGCATTCAGAGCAGAATTTCAATATTTGCAGATGACACTAAACTCTGCAGGGTAATCAATACAGAGGAGGACAATTTTATATTACAGGATGATTTATGTAAACTAGAAGCTTGGGCTGATAAATGACAAATGAGTTTTAATGGGGATAAATGTAAGGTCATGCACTTGGGGAGAAGTAATAAGATGTATAACTATGCGCTTAATTCTAAAACTCTGGGCAAAACCGTTAATTAAAAAGACGTGTGTGTGGGTGGATGACAAACTCATGTTCAGTGGCCAGTGTCAGGCAGCTGCTACAAAGGCAAATAAAATAATGGGATGCATTAAAAGAGGCATAGATGCTCATGAGGAGAACATAATTTTACCTCTATACAAGTTACTAGTTCGACCACACTTAGAATACTGTGTGCACAGTTCTGGTCTCCGGTGTATAAGAAAGACATAGCTGAACTAGAGTGGGTGCAGAGAAGAGCGACCAAGGTTATTAGAGGACTGGGGGGTCTGCTATACCAAGATAGGTTATTACACTTAGGGCTATTTAGTTTGGAAAAACGAAGACTAAGGGGTGATCTTATTTTAATGTATAAATACATGAGGGGACAGTACAAAGACCTTTCTGATGATCTTTTTAATCATAGACCTGATAGAGGGACAAGGGGGCATCCTCTACGTCTGGAGGAAAGAAGGTTTAGGCATAATTACAGACGCGGGTTCTTTACTGTAAGAGCAGTGAGACTATGGAACTCTCTGCCGTATGATGTTGTAATGAGTGATTCATTACTTAAATTTAAGAGGGGATTGGATGCCTCTCTTGAAAAGTATAATGTTACAGGGTATATACTCTAGATTCCTTGATAGGGCATTGATCCAGGGAACTAGTCTGATTGCCGTATGTGGAGTCGGGAAGGAATTTTTTTCCCCAAAGTGGAGCTTACTATTTGCCACATGGTTTTTTTTGCCTTCCTCTGGATCAACATGTAAGGGCATGTTAGGTTAGGCTATGGGTTGAACTAGATGGACTTAAAGTCTTCCTTCAACCTTAATAACTATGTTACTATGTTACTATGCTACTAATTTCATTATGATTTAGCTTTATGTCATCTCATTGTCCACCACTAGATCACCAGGCTTATCGGCCTCTGGGCCGCTACAGGCAGTCAATTTTTTGGCAAGGGTGGCTAGGATGCCCATACTATGTTTTTAATCAATGTATCCCCCTTGGGGAAATGTTTGTTAGCACGTAGTCACTTAGTGCATGGGCATTACAAGTGTAGGACACACAATCCTTTACATTGAGTCTTTGTTTAAATGAGGCCTTCAGCAATGTCTCCTCATTCTCCACCACTAGATCACCAGGATTCATGTGTTCCGTGCTGCTACAGACAGTCAAATTTTTGCAAAGGGTGTCTATGATGCCCATAGTATGTTTTTAATCAATTAATCCCCCTTGGGAAAATGTTTGTCAGCCCATGCACTTAGTGTATGGGCATTACAAGTGTAGGAGAAACGCTCCTTTCAATTGAGCCTAGGTTTAAATGAGGCCTTCCTCCACCTCTCATCATTTTCCACCACTAGATCACCAGGGTTCATGTGTTCCGTGCTGCTACAGACAGTCATTTTTTGCCAAGGGGATCTATGATCCCCATGAAATATTTATAAAAAAATTTACCCCCCAAGAGCAAATGCTTGTCAGGCCATACACTCCATTACAAGTCTCAGAGACGCACACCCCTACATTGGGCCTATTTCTTAACTCTGTCTCCTGCAATGTCTCTTCTTTACCTGACACTACCTGACCAGTTTGAACTTGCTCTGTATTGTTATAGGCCGGTGAATTTTGGGCTAGGGGGGCTGTGATGGCAATAGTATATTTTTAAAAAGGTACCCCACATTGGTGAAACCACATCCTTGTTGGCAAAGACTTCATAACATTTGTGTACCTTAAAGAGCTCACTTAGAAAGCTCATTTTGTGCTGCCTGGTTGTTCACATTGGACACCATACACTTCATATAAATTTGATAAAGCAATGCTGTTAGTTTGGCTCTGTAGTTCATTATAAATATTTCTTTGTCCAATATATTACTTTCTCTCCTTGAAAGCAAGAACTTTGGCTGCATCAAATGTACAAATGGCGAATTTTCAAATGGCGATTTGGAATCCAGATAAAGATACTGTATACCGAATGCATTCAGACAATTACATAGCTGCATTTCTAGTAAAACATTTACAGATGTGACAGACAATACTTATAATTATACAATCTTGAGAAATGTTTGTTTATTCTCTTCATAAACAGTTCTAAGACTCCATATGTTTGCTGTTTGTCATTGTAAAACATTAAGGTTTACTGAAACTCTGCCTGTGGTGGTTCGATTTAAATCCTTGTGGCTTTTATATTCTAGGGGTTTATGGCCCCTCGTCTGATGACTCCATGATATCTCAGATTCATCTAAATTTGAAAGCTTGTCACTTGAAGGGCTGGTTGAAACTAGAGTCACTACATAGTGTAAATCACTATATAAGACCAGAGAAACATAACAAAGACAGATGCAAAAACTGGGATACCTGTACATGTAAAGTGTGCTCATACCTGCATAATTGGGGACGCCCACGCAGTGTATGTATTCTCCCAGGGGTTCTCTGTCTTGTTGTTGCTTCTCTGATATTCCAGATAGATGATGTTTAAATGCCTCTTGGTGATGATCTAATTATACTGTATACAGTGAATCTTTATATATACTTAATCATTATATGCATTTAATCCTTTGATTACTTAACCTTTGTATGTTAACATACATAAAAGTGTACGCACTCATGCTATTCAATCATACTATTCCTTTAATGTTGTACTTTGCAATAAAATAGCATTGTATTGCAAGTATTAGCCTTCTTTAATGCTGTATCAGAACCTTAGTGTTAAGAAACAAATTAAATTAAATTAAATTGCCAAATTCTCCTGTAAATAATTCTGCAAAGAGGGAACTATCATACCATTAAAAAATACAAGTGGATTTTCCTGGGCCCATCCAGTATGTGGGTTCCAAGTCGTAAGGGGGGCATATGACTGACTATGCAGCAGGGCTGGCCTTGCTGCCAATGTGTAAAACAAAGGAGTCCGGGAGTGCAAAATGCATATTGTGAAGTGGATTTTCGTGAGCCCATCCAGTATGTGGGTTCAAAGGCTTATTGGGGTGCATATGAATTGGTAGAAGGGCAGGCCTTGCTGTTATGATCTGGTGGTTTAGGAGCAACATGGAACAAGCTCTAAAGGAAGTGGTATCTGTACTGACCGCAGTCCCTAAGCTCAACACAATACTAGAAGTAGCCGTGGGATGCTCCTAACTCTCCCTAGGCACCTCGTCACAGCCTAAGAGCTAACTATCCCTAAAGATAGAAACAGGAAAGCTATCTTGCCTCAGAGAAAATCCCCAAAGGATAGATTAGCCCCCCACAAATAATGACTGTGAGAGGAGAGGGAAAAAGACATACACAGAATGAAACCAGGATGAGCACAGGAGGCCAGTCTAGCTAGATAGAGAGGACAGGATGGAATACTCTGCAGTCAGTATAAAACACTACAAAAATCCACGCAGAGATTACAAAAATCTCCACACCTGACTAAAGGTGGGGAGGGTAAATCTGCTTCCCAGAGCTTCCAGCAACAGAATTAAATCATACTGACAAGCTGGACAAACATAGCAAGCACAGAACAGATAAGTCCACAACCTGTGGACAGAAAAGAGCAAGCAAGGACTTAGCTATGCTGAACTGGTCAGGAAAACAGGGAAATCCAAAGAGATGTGAATCCAACCAGGAACCATTTACAAGTGGCACTGGCTGAAGAAAGAGCCAGGCATAAATAGCCGAGCAAAAAAGACAATCAGTGGAAGCAGCTGAAGACAGCTAAATCCAAGGAGCAGCCATGCCACTTGAAACCACAAAAGGGAGCCCAAGAACGGAATTCACAACAGTACCCCCCCCTTGAGGAGGGGTCACCGAACCCTCACCAGAGCCCCCAGGCCAATCAGGACGAGCCAAGTGAAAAACACGAACCAAATCGGTGGCATGGACATCGGAGGCAACAACCCAAGAATTATCCTCCTGGCCATAACTGTTGTGAATTCTGTTGTCGAGCTCCCTCCTGTGGTCATGAATGGTACTTCAGTGGGTTTTGTCCGTGGGCTCCCTCTGGTGGCTGTGAGTGGGGCTGCTGCTTCTGAGGTTCCTTACACAGGTGACGGGGTTTATCCTTTGGTTTGCTGCTCTATTTAACTCCACTTAGATCGTTACTCCATGCCAGCTGTCAATGTTTCTGCATTGCTTCAGTTCGCACTTGGATCTTTCTGGTGACCTGTCTACTCCAGCAGAAGCTAAGTTCCTGATATTATCTAATTCATTCATTGTTTTCTTGTCCAGCTGGATATCATGATTTTGTCTTGCTAGCTGGAAGCTCTGGGATGCAGAGTGGCATCTCCGCACCGTTAGTCGGTGCGGAGGTCTTTTTGCACACTCTGCGTGGTCTTTTGTAGTTTTTTGTGCTGATCGCAAAGTTACCTTTCCTATCCTCTGTCTATTTAGTAAGTCTGGCCTCCCTTTGCTGAAACCTGTTTCATTTCTGCGTTTGTGACTTTCATCTTTACTCACAGTCAATATATGTGGGGGGCTGCCTTTTCCTTTGGGGAATTTCTCTGAGGCAAGGTAGGCTTTATTTTCTATCTCTAGGGCTAGCTAGTTCTTAGGCTGTAACGAGGCGCCTAGGGAGCGTCAGGAGCGCTCCACGGCTATTTCTAGTGTGTGTGATAGGATTAGGGATTGCGGTCAGCAGAGCTCCCACATCCCAGAGCTTGTCCTGTTTGAGGTATAACTATCAGGTCATTCCTGGTGCTCCTAACCACCAGGTCATAACAGTACAGCTGGCCCAAAGTATTAATGCATCTCAATAGAGGGATAAGAGAAGTTCTGAGAACATTTTTTTTTCTTTGCACTGTGTTTTCTCTTTCTTTTCCCCTAAACCTTTGGGTGGTTCAGGACACAGGTGTAGACATGGACATTCAAGGTCTGTCCTCTTGTGTGGATCATCTCACTGCAAGGGTACAAAACATTCAAGATTTTGTGGTTCAGAATTCGATGTTAGAGCCTAGAATTCCTATTCCTGATTTATTTTCTGGGAATAGATCTAAGTTTCTGAATTTCAAAAATAATTGTAAACTGTTTCTAGCTTTGAAACCCCGCTCCTCTGGTGACCCCGCTCAACAAGTAAAAATCATTATTTCTTTGTTGCGTGGTGATCCTCAAGACTGGGCATTTTCCCTTGCGCCAGGAGATCCTGCATTGCGTGATGTTGATGCGTTTTTTCTGGCGCTTGGATTGCTTTATGATGAACCAAATTCCTTGGATCAGGCAGAGAAAATCTTGCTGGCATTGTGACAGGGTCAGGATGAAGCGGAGGTGTACTGTCAGAAGTTTAGAAAGTGGTCTGTGCTTACTCAGTGGAATGAATGTGCCCTGGCGGCAATTTTCAGAAAGGGTCTTTCTGAAGCCCTTAAGGATGTCATGGTGGGATTTCCCACGCCTGCTGGTCTGAATGAGTCTATGTCCTTGGCCATTCAGATCGATCGGCGCTTGTGTGAGCGCAAAGCTGTGCACCATTTGGCGGTGTTCTCTGAGAATAGACCTGAGCCTATGCAGTGTGATAGGACTTTGACCAGAGCTGAGCGGCAAGAACACAGACGTCGGAATGGACTGTGTTTTTACTGTGGTGATGAATCCACTCATGCTATCTCCGATTGTCCTAAGCGCACTAAGCGGTTCGCTAGGTCTGCCACCATTGGTACAGTACAGTCTAAATTTCTTTTGTCCATTACTCTGATTTGCTCTGTGTCATCCTATTCTGTTATGGCATTTGTGGATTCAGGCGCTGCCCTGAATTTGATGGACTTGGAGTTTGCCAGGCGCTGTGGTTTTTACTTGGAGTCCTTGCAGTATCCTATTCCATTGAGAGGAATTGATGCTACGCCTTTGGCCAAGAATAAACCTCAATACTGGACGCAATTGACCATGTGCATGGCTCCTGCACATCAGGAGGATATTCGCTTTTTGCTGTTGCATAATCTGCATGATGTGGTCGTTTTGGGGTTGCCATGGCTACAGGTCCATAATCCAGTATTGGATTGGAAATCTATGTCTGTGTCCGGCTGGGGTTGTCAAGGGGTACATGGTGATGTTCCATTGTTGTCAATTTCACCTTCCACTCCTTCTGAAGTCCCTGAGTTTTTATCAGATTACTGGGATGTATTTGAGGAGCCCAAATCCGGTGCCCTACCTCCTCATAGGGATTGCGATTGTGCTATTAATTTGATTCCCGGTAGTAAGTTTCCTAAGGGCCGACTGTTTAATTTATCTGTGCCAGAGCACGCTGCTATGCGGAGTTATATAAAGGAATCCTTGGAGAAGGGTCATATTCGCCCGTCGTCGTCACCATTGGGAGCAGGGTTCTTTTTTGTGGCCAAGAAGGATGGCTCTTTAAGACCTTATATTGATTACCGCCTTCTTAATAAGATCACAGTCAAATTTCAGTATCCTTTGCCGCTGATGTCTGATCTGTTTGCTCGGATTATGGGGGCTAGTTGGTTCACCAAGATAGATCTTCGAGGGGCGTATAATCTTGTGCGAATTAAACAGGGCGATGAATGGAAAACAGCATTTAATACGCCCGAGGGCCATTTTGAGTACCTGGTTATGCCATTCGGGCTTTCTAATGCTCCATCTGTGTTTCAGTCCTTTATGCATGACATCTTCCAAGAGTACCTGGATAGTTTCATGATTGTATATTTGGATGACATTTTGGTCTTTTCGGATGATTGGGAGTCTCATGTGAAGCAGGTCAGAATGGTGTTCCAGGTCCTTCGTGCGAATTCCTTGTTTGTGAAGGGGTCTAAGTGTCTCTTTGGAGTTCAGAAGGTTTCATTTTTGGGTTTCATTTTTTCCCCTTCTACTATCGAGATGGACCCTGTTAAGGTCCAGGCCATTTATGATTGGACTCAGCCGACATCTGTGAAGAGCCTACAGAAGTTCCTGGGCTTTGCTAATTTTTACCGTCGCTTCATCGCTAATTTTTCTAGTGTTGCTAAACCGTTGACTGATTTGACCAAGAAAGGTGCTGATGTGGTCAATTGGTCCTCTGCGGCTGTAGAGGCTTTTCAGGAGTTGAAGCGTCGTTTTTCTTCTGCCCCTGTGCTGTGCCAGCCAGATGTTTCGCTCCCATTTCAGGTCGAGGTTAATGCTTCTGAGATTGGAGCAGGGGCTGTTTTGTCGCAAAGAAGTTCTGATGGCTCGGTGATGAAACCTTGTGCCTTCTTTTCTAGAAAATTCTCGCCTGCTGAGCGCATCTATGATGTTGGCAATCGAGAGTTGTTGGCCATGAAGTGGGCATTCGAGGAGTGGCGACATTGGCTTGAAGGAGCTAAACATCGCGTGGTGGTCTTGACGGATCACAAGAATTTGACTTATCTCGAGTCTGCCAAACGGTTGAATCCTAGACAGGCTCGATGGTCGCTCTTTTTCTCCCGTTTTGATTTTGTGGTTTCATACCTTCCGGGATCTAAGAATGTGAAGGCTGATGCCCTGTCAAGGAGTTTTGTGCCTGACTCTCCGGGTGTTCCGGCGGGTATTCTTAAAGAGGGGGTAATTTTGTCTGCCATCTCCCCTGATTTGTGGCGCGTGCTGCAGAAGTTTCAGGCTGATAGACCTGACTGTTGTCCAACGGAGAAACTGTTTGTCCCTGATAGATGGACTAGTAGAGTTATCTCTGAGGTTCATTGTTCGGTGTTGGCTGGTCATCCTGGAATCTTTGGTACCAGAGATTTGGTGGCTAGATCCTTTTGGTGGCCTTCTTTGTCACGGGATGTGCGTTCTTTTGTGCAGTCCTGTGAGACTTGTGCTCGGGCTAAGCCCTGCTGTTCTCGTGCCAGTGGGTTGCTTTTGCCCTTGCCGATCCCGAAGAGGCCCTGGACGCATATTTCCATGGATTTTATTTCTGATCTCCCTGTTTCTCAAAGGATGTCGGTCATTTGGGTGGTTTGTGATCGCTTCTCTAAGATGGTCCATTTGGTACCCTTGTCTAAATTACCTTCCTCCTCTGATTTGGTGCCATTGTTTTTCCAGCATGTGGTTCGTTTGCATGGCATTCCGGAGAACATCGTCTCGGACAGAGGTTCCCAGTTTGTTTCAAGGTTTTGGCGGTCCTTTTGTGCTAAGATGGGCATTGATTTGTCTTTTTCTTCTGCTTTCCATCCTCAGACTAATGGCCAAACCGAACGAACTAATCAGACTTTGGAAACATATCTGAGATGCTTTGTTTCTGCTGATCAGGATGATTGGGTGTCCTTCTTGCCTTTGGCTGAGTTCGCCCTTAATAATCGGGCCAGCTCGGCTACTTTGGTTTCTCCTTTTTTCTGCAATTCTGGTTTCCATCCGCGTTTCTCTTCAGGGCAGGTTGAGCCTTCGGACTGTCCTGGTGTGGATACTGTGGTGGACAGGTAGCAGCAGATTTGGACTCAGGTGGTGGACAATTTGACATTGTCCCAGGAGAAGGCTCAACGTTTCGCTGGCCGCCGGCGCTGTGTTGGTCCCCGACTTCGGGTTGGGGATTTGGTTTGGTTGTCATCTCGTCATGTTCCTATGAAGGTTTCCTCTCCTAAGTTTAAGCCTCGTTTCATTGGGCCATATAAGATTTCTGAAATTCTTAATCCTGTGTCATTTCGTTTGGACCTTCCAGCTTCTTTTGCCATCCATAATGTGTTCCATAGGTCGTTGTTGCGGAGATACGTGGCGCCTATGGTTCCCTCCGTTGATCCTCCTGCCCCGGTGTTGGTCGAGGGGGAGTTGGAGTATGTGGTGGAGAAGATTTTGGATTCTCGTGTTTCAAGACGGAAACTCCAGTACCTGGTCAAGTGGAAGGGTTATGGTCAGGAGGATAATTCCTGGGTTTTTGCCTCTGATGTTCATGCTGCCGATCTAGTTCATGCCTTTCATTTGGCTCATTCTGATCGGCCGGGGGGCTCTGGTGAGGGTTCGGTGACCCCTCCTCAAGGGGGGGTACTGTTGTGAATTCTGTTGTCGAGCTCCCTCCTGTGGTCGTGAATGGTACTTCGGTGGGTTCTGTCCGTGGGCTCCCTCTGGTGGCTGTGAGTGAGGCTGCTGCTTCTGAGGTTCCTTACACAGGTGACGGGGTTTATCCTGTGGTTTGCTGCTCTATTTAACTCCACTTAGATCGTTACTCCATGCCAGCTTTCAATGTTTCTGCATTGCTTCAGTTCGCTCTTGGATCTTTCTGGTGACCTGTCTACTCCAGCAGAAGCTAAGTTCCTGATATTATCTAATTCGTTCATTGTTTTCTTGTCCAGCTGGATATCATGATTTTGTCTTGCTAGCTGGAAGCTCTGGGATGCAGAGTGGCATCTCCGCGCCGTTAGTCGGTGCGGAGGTCTTTTTGCACACTCTGCGTGGTCTTTTGTAGTTTTTTGTGCTGATCGCAAAGTTACCTTTCCTATCCTCTGTCTATTTAGTAAGTCTGGCCTCCCTTTGCTGAAACCTGTTTCATTTCTGCGTTTGTGACTTTCATCTTTAATTACAGTCAATATGTGTGGGGGGCTGCCTTTTCCTTTGGGGAATTTCTCTGAGGCAAGGTAGGCTTTATTTTCTATCTCTAGGGCTAGCTAGTTCTTAGGCTGTTACGAGGTGCCTAGGGAGCGTCAGGAGCGCTCCACGGCTATTTCTAGTGTGTGTGATAGGATTAGGGATTGCGGTCAGCAGAGCTCCCACATCCCAGAGCTTGTCCTGTTTGAGGTTTAACTATCAGGTCATTCCTGGTGCTCCTAACCACCAGGTCATAACACAAAACCCTTCCACTTGACAAGATACTGAAGCCTCCGCCTCGAAAAACGAGAATCCAAAATCTTCTCAACCTCATATTCCATTTAGTGAGCACAGACCATTTCCTAAATTTCTGGCAGTATAATTCTGCCGCTTCCTGACCCTGACACAAGGCCAACAGGGTTTTTTCTGCATGATCCACAGAGTTAGGTTCATCATACAATAATCCGAGCGCTTGAAAAAATGCGTCTACATTCAGCAATGCCGGATCCCCTGATTCAAGGGAGAATGCCCAGTCCTGAGGGTCACCACGCAGCAAGGATATGATGATTTTAACTTGCTGAATGGGATCACCAGAAGAACGGGGTTTCAAAGTAAAAAACAATTTGCAGTTATTTTTAAAGTTTAAAAACTTGGATCTGTCCCCAAAAAACAAATCAGGAGTAGGAATTCTAGGCTCCAAAGCTGGAGTCTGGACAACATAATCTTGGATACTCTGTACTCTTGCAGCAAGTTGATCCATATGAGAAAACAAACCCTGAACATCCATGCCAGAGCATAAATCCTGAACCACCCAAAGATCAAGAGGAAAAAAAAGACAGAACAGAGCACAGAAAAAAAAATGGCTCAGAATTTTTTCCTTCTTTTGAGATGCATTTAATTCATTTTTGCCCACTTGTACTGTACAGTAAAAAGAAAGCATTTGCACTACTAAAGCAGGATGGCACCATTGAAGCTCTAAAAAACTATAGGGAGAAAAATACTTTATCTAAAAAACTAATTAAAGCTGCCAAAAAGGAAACAGAGAAGCACATTGCTAAGGAGAGTAAAACTAATCCCAAACTGTTCTTCAACTATATCAATAGTAAAAGAATAAAAACTGAAAATGTAGGCCCCTTAAAAAATAGTGAGGAAAGAATGGTTGTAGATGACGAGGAAAAAGCTAACATATTAAACACCTTCTTCTCCACGGTATTCACGGTGGAAAATGAAATGCTAGGTGAAATCCCAAGAAACAATGAAAACCCTATATTAAGGGTCACCAATCTAACCCAAGAAGAGGTGCGAAACCGGCTAAATAAGATTAAAATAGATAAATCTCCGGGTCCGGATGGCATACACCCACGAGTACTAAGAGAACTAAGTAATGTAATAGATAAACCATTATTTCTTATTTTTAGTGACTCTATAGCGACAGGGTCTGTTCCGCAGGACTGGCGCATAGCAAATGTGGTGCCAATATTCAAAAAGGGCTCTAAAAGTGAACCTGGAAATTATAGGCCAGTAAGTCTAACCTCTATTGTTGGTAAAATATTTGAAGGGTTTCTGAGGGATGTTATTCTGGATTATCTCAATGAGAATAACTGTTTAACTCCATATCAGCATGGGTTTATGAGAAATCGCTCCTGTCAAACCAATCTAATCAGTTTTTATGAAGAGGTAAGCTATAGACTGGACCACGGTGAGTCATTGGACGTGGTATATCTCGATTTTTCCAAAGCGTTTGATACCGTGCCGCACAAGAGGTTGGTACACAAAATGAGAATGCTTGGTCTGGGGGAAAATGTGTGTAAATGGGTTAGTAACTGGCTTAGTGATAGAAAGCAGAGGGTGGTTATAAATGGTATAGTCTCTAACTGGGTCGCTGTGACCAGTGGGGTACCGCAGGGGTCAGTATTGGGACCTGTTCTCTTCAACATATTCATTAATGATCTGGTAGAAGGTTTACACAGTAAAATATCGATATTTGCAGATGATACAAAACTATGTAAAGCAGTTAATACAAGAGAAGATAGTATTCTGCTACAGATGGATCTGGATAAGTTGGAAACTTGGGCTGAAAGGTGGCAGATGAGGTTTAACAATGATAAATGTAAGGTTATACACATGGGAAGAGGGAATCAATATCACCATTACACACTGAACGGGAAACCACTGGGTAAATCTGACAGGGAGAAGGACTTGGGGATCCTAGTTAATGATAAACTTACCTGGAGCAGCCAGTGCCAGGCAGCAGCTGCCAAGGCAAACAGGATCATGGGGTGCATTAAAAGAGGTCTGGATACACATGATGAGAGCATTATACTGCCTCTGTACAAATCCCTAGTTAGACCGCACATGGAGTACTGTGTCCAGTTTTGGGCACCGGTGCTCAGGAAGGATATAATGGAACTAGAGAGAGTACAAAGGAGGGCAACAAAATTAATAAAGGGGATGGGAGAACTACAATACCCAGATAGATTAGCGAAATTAGGATTATTTAGTCTAGAAAAAAGACGACTGAGGGGCGATCTAATAACCATGTATAAGTATATAAGGGGACAATACAAATATCTCGCTGAGGATCTGTTTATACCAAGGAAGGTGACGGGCACAAGGGGGCATTCTTTGCGTCTGGAGGAGAGAAGGTTTTTCCACCAACATAGAAGAGGATTCTTTACGGTTAGGGCAGTGAGAATCTGGAATTGCTTGCCTGAGGAGGTGGTGATGGCGAACTCAGTCGAGGGGTTCAAGAGAGGCCTGGATGTCTTCCTGGAGCAGAACAATATTGTATCATACAATTATTAGGTTCTGTAGAAGGACGTAGATCTGGGTATTTATTATGATGGAATATAGGCTGAACTGGATGGACAAATGTCTTTTTTCGGCCTTACTAACTATGTTACTATGTTACTATGTTACTGTTATGATCTGGTGGTTTAGGAGCAACATGGGACGAGCTCTGAAGGAAGTGGTACCTGTACTGACCGCAGTCCCTAAGCTCAACACAACACTAGAAGTAGCCGTGGGATGCTCCTAACTCTCCCTAGGCACCTCGTCACAGCCTAAGAGCTAACTACCCCTAAAGATAGAAACAGGAAAGCTATCTTGCCTCAGAGAAAATCCCCAAAGGATAGATTAGCCCCCCACAAATAATGACTGTGAGAGGAGAGGGAAAAAAGACATACATAGAATGAAACCAGGATGAGCACAGGAGGCCAGTCTAGCTAGATAGAGAGGACAGGATGGAATACTGTGCGGTCAGTATAAAACACTACAAAAATCCACGCAGAGATTACAAAAATCTCCACACCTGACTAAAGGTGGGGAGGGTAAATCTGCTTCCCAGAGCTTCCAGATGGGTCTGCTTATGTGCCACACACCACATGGCCAGCTAGGGTTGTTATATGTTATAATGACATTTCCCAGTGAATGCATTTGTAGTGTTTGAAAGCAATGTTAAAGTTGAAAAACGCTGCATCTGAACTAAGCACAACTGTTGGAGGAAATGTTTGGTCTGGGGTTAATTATTTGGCCCTATAGGCAAGTCATTAACCTGCAAAAGATGTGTTAGGTGTTGAGTTCCCACTGCTACACAGGGGGAATCTCGAACCATGTCCACTGCGGTCTCCCATTCTCTTTCAGCCGCAGTGGAGCCTGCTCAGCAGAGACGTCAGTCCCAGCATCTAGCTCAAGCAGATACTGTGCATTTGGTTACAGCTGCCATTCCAGGCTCAGCCTTTGTAACCAGCATTGATCAGAGGCGAGCAGACGTTCCAGGGACTAAGTCCTGCTTTTCTTCTACTGAGCATGCCCACGAGATGACCTCTCATTGGTGGTCGGGGGTCACATGCTCAGGTCCTGTAGCGGCTCCGATTGGAGCACTAGGAAGGTCCTGGAAGGCTACAGGTATATAAGGTCCACATGGTCGCTCGGCCATGCGCTAGTATAAATCATTTATTGTGTGTGTGGATGTGTGCGTGTTCTGGTGAAAGCTCCGAATCATTCCCATCCATAGTGTTGAATGTTGGAGCTGTCTAGTGCCAGTTAGTGCCATCCAGCACCAGGCACAATCTATAGCGTCTAACAGCAGCATTAGCCAGTGTGGCACCGTGCACAACCAGTGCGCTTACCTGTCCCTAGTTAGGGCGGTTAGTGGTGTTCGCCAGAGTGGTGCTGCATGCACTGCAGGCAACAGGGTTTGGTTCCTTACATACCGGGTGATGCTAACCAATGTGTGTTCACATTATACCACCATATACTGTTCGCCATTACCGAGCAGCAGGTGTCATCTCTGCACGGTGGACCCCGGGCTGCGAACGCACCTTATACCATCCTTATAATTATTTGTTGTGTTCCGCCAGCCCTATCAGGATGTACCTTGACATATTTCCCAGCAAAATCCCTTTTGGTTTTGTTTTAGTGTGTTTTTTGTGGCACAGGGAAAAATGGCATGAATCTCGGAAAAAAATGGTTTAAAGCTGTGAACTAGGAGTCAGGAATGCTTCCAGGGGCGATCCCCATGATGTCCCTGTGTCATTTGAGCAGTGTTTCCATCATTTTCAGATGTTTTTAGATCTTAAAAGGACCCCTGGGGGGATCGCGGTAAAAATACTCGGGTCTCCCATAGACTTCCATTGGGTTCGTTGCTCAGGTCGAGTACCCGAGTATTCCAATCTGCTCAACAAGATCAACGAGCACCCGAGCATTTTAGTGCTCGCTCATCACTAGTGTTGAGCGATACCGTCCGATACTTGAAAGTATCGGTATCGGATAGTATCGGCCGATACCCGAAAAATATCGGATATCGCCGATACCGATATCCGATACCAATACAAGTCAATGGGACATCAAGTATCGGAAGGTATTCTCATGGTTCCCAGGGTCTGAAGGAGAGGAAACTCTCCTTCAGGCCCTGGGATCCATAGGGATGTGTAAAATTAAGAATTAAAATAAAAAATATTGATATGCTCACCTCTCCGGCGGCCCCTGGACTTCACGCTGCTAACCGGGAGGCTTCTTTGTTTAAAAAGCGCGCCTTTCGGATCTGTGAATAACGTCCCGGCTTCTGATTGGTCGCGTGCCGCCCATGTGACCGGCACGCGGCCAATCAGAAGCCGCGACGTCATTCTCATTCACAAAACTGCTAATTCTAGGAATTGAGGACCTGCGAATGACGTCGCGGCCTCTGATTGGTCGCGTGCCGGTCACATGGGCGGCACGCGACCAATCAGAAGCCGGGACGTCATTCACAGGTCCGAAAGGCGCGCTTTTTAAACAAAGAAGCCTCCCGCTTAGCAGTGTGAAGTCCAGGGGCTGCCGGAGAGGTGAGCATATCAATATTTTTTATTTTAATTCTTTATTTTACACATCCCTATTGATTCGATACCGATACCCTATATCACAAAAATATCGGATCTCGGTATCGGAATTCCGATACCGCAAGTATCGGCCGATACCCGATACTTGCGGTATCGGAATGCTCAACACTACTCATCACTATAAAAGACCTTTTGTCTTATTTGAGGTCTCATTTTAAACTAAATTGTTTTGCTGTAAGTAATAATCTTCGGGTCTTTCATCAGCTCCTGATTCTCCACAAGAGTTCACCTTGACATAAAACACAAATAAAAAAAAAGAAAAAGAGAAGCAGATTGACCTTTTAATATTAATCTGCAGATTGTTCTATTGTGTGTAAGATAATGATGTTTCTAAACTTACACATCTGCTGATTAAAGACTTAACCTTGCTGATGGATTAATTGTACACAAAGGCGATATTTCTGGATGTTTATTAAACTCCACTCAGAACAAAGCATTCAATTCGTAAAAAGCAGAACTAATACAGGACTGCTGACACCAAGCCACAAAGGCACTTTAGTATTTATAAAATGCTAAAGTGTTTGTCGAGCCCTCTGAACTGGAAAACACCTCCGTACGGATGCTAACTTCAGCAGAACAGTAACAGAAATAAAAATCAGTGTATGGCGCAGCTTCGTATTCACTTTTTCAAATGGGAAAACTTTCATATTGCTCATAAAATGAAACAATAAGCAAGAATATTTTTATATGTGTCTAACTAGAAAAAAAACTGAATAATTATGTTATAATAGGAGCACTTTCAACATTGCAGCACATTGGGAGCTGCCAGAAAGCGAGAGAAGAAATCTAACAAAAACAAAAAGTGGTTACAGGGCAAAGCAGGGGATAAATTATATGAATGCAACCAGTCCTGTAACCTGAGGAAGCCCAAATATTCTCTGAAGTGTATCGGGAAATCGGTGCATGCTAGAGATAAGCACATTTATTCAATTGAAATTAAATTCTCCAGGATACAGAATTCACTCTGAGTGAATTCAGCAAAATGGTGGCCCAATGTGATCGCTATTTTGCTGAACCAGAGAGAACCAGGTAAACAGTAAAAATAATTAAAGAATACTCACTTCGCCACTGACTAGTCCCCTTAGCCCGCTGTTGGGTCCTCCAGCTTTTCCCTTTCCCCCGACATGCTGATTCTCTTCAGTCTCGTCACTTCAGGCCAGGACTTCCTATTCCCCTATGCCTCTGATATCAAGCTGTGAAGGCCTAACATCTGAGGTTTGGTCAGAAGTTTGTGGTTGCTTTGAAGAGGCCAAAGAGAATGTCCAAAATATGATAATGGAAAAAGAAGAAGCCCAGATAATGCAATGCCGGGACTGTGGGACAGGTAAGCAGTAAGGGGAGTATATTTTTTTTCATATCACACATATGTTATACTCTTGTATCTGGAGAGACCAAAGTATTATGAGAAACAATTAAAAAACGATCCTGTAAAATCCACATGATTTGCTGAATTCAAAACTTGGCAGATCCACTTATCTCTAGTGTACTGTATATGTCAGGATTGCTTTTTGGGGCATATACGCAGATGCTGCATCAAAGATTTGTGCTGTGCCTCTAGCCAAACAGTGACCATTGGTGCCATTGTCATACAGTGTCATCAAGAAAAAAGTGTATGCAAAAAATAGGGCCAAATACATCAAAGTGTACACCAAAATTCTGGCGTGAAACACCTTAGAAAAGTAAAAAAAAAATTTGACACAAATTGAGGCTGAGCAAAAATTTTACAACTTTTGTCATTTTTATGCCACAATGGGCAGATTATGGGTGGGACAGAGTGTGGCTGTGGTTGCCAATCTAATTCTGCAAAATTCACTCCACTTTGGTGGCACACACAAGCGCGCAACAGATGCACGGTGCACCAAATTCATTAAGAGGCATGCATTTCTTAATTAACCCCTTTACCCCCAAGGGTGGTTTGCACGTTATGGACCGGGCCAATTTTTACAATTCTGACCACTGTCCCTTTATGGGGTTATAACTCTGGAACGCTTCAATGGATCCTGGTGATTCTGACATTGTTTTCTTGAGACATATTGTACTTCATGATAGTGGTAAAATTTCTTTGATATTACCTGCGTTTATTTGTGAAAAAAATGGAAATATGGCGAAAATTTTGAAAATTTCGCAATTTTCCAACTTTGGATTTTTATGCAATTAAATCACAGAGATATGTCACACAAAATACTTAATAAGTAACATTTTCCACATGTCTACTTTACATCAGCACAATTTTGGAACCAAATTTTTTTTTCGTTAGGGAGTTATAAGGGTTAAAAGTTGACCAGCAATTTCTCATTTTTCCAACACCATTTTATTTTAGGGACCACATCTCATTTGAAGTCATTTTGAGGGGTCTATATGATAGAAAATACCCAAGTGTGACTAAAAACTGCACCCCTCAAGGTTCTCAAAACCACATTCAAGAAGTTTATTAACCCTTCAGGTGTTTCACAGGAATTTTTGGAATGTTTAAATAAAAATTAACATTGAACTTTTTTTCACAAAAAATTTACTTCAGCTCCAATTTGTTTTATTTTACCAAAGGTTACAGGAGAAAATGGACCCCAAACCTTGTTGTACAATTTGTCCTGAGTACGTCGATACCCCATAAGTGGAGGTAAACCACTGTTTGGGTGCATGACAGAGCTTGGAAGCGAAGGTGCGCCATTTGACTTTTCAATGCAAAATTGACTGGAATTGAGATGGGACGCCATGTTGCGTTTGGAGAGCCACTGATGTGCGTAAACATTGAAACCCCCCACAAGTGACACCATTTTGGAAAGTAGACCCCCTAAGGAACTTATCTAGAGGTGTGGTGAGCACTTTGACCCACCAAGTGCTTCACAGAAGTTTATAATGCAGAACTGTAAAAATAAAAAATAATTTTTGTGAAAAAAAAATTATCTTGTCGCCTCCAATTTTTTATTTTCCCAATGGTAAGAGAAGAAATTGGAACCAAAAAGTTGTTGAACAATTTGTCCTGAGTACTCTGATACCCCATATGTGGGGGTAAACCACTGTTTGGGCGCATGGGAGAGCTCGGAAGGGAAGGAGCGCCGTTTGACCTTTCAATGCAAAATTGACAGGAATTGAGATGGGACGCCATGTTGCGTTTGAAGAGCCACTGATGTGCCTAAACATTGAAACCCCCCACAAGGGACACCATTTTGGAAAGTAGACCCCCTAAGGAACTTATCTAGAGGAGTGGTGAGCACTTTGACCCACCAAGTGCTTCACAGAAGTTTATAATGCAGAGCCGTAAAAATAAAACAAAAATTTTTTCCCACAAAAATTATTTTTTAGCCCCCAGTTTTGTATTTTCCCAAGGGTAACAGGAGAAATTGGACCCAAAAAGTTGTTGTCCAATTTGTCCTGAGTACGCTGATATCCCATATGTTGGGGTAAACTCCTGTTTGGACACACGGGAGAGCTCGGAAGGGAAGGAGCACTGTTTTACTTTTTCAACGCAGAATTGGCTGGAATTGAGATCGGATGCCATGTCGCGTTTGGAGAGCCCCTGATGTGTCTAAACAGTGGAAACCCCCCAATTATAACTGAAACCCTAATCCAAACACACCCCTAACCCTAATTCCAACGGTAACCCTAACCACACCTCTAACCCTGACACACCCCTAACCCTAATCCCAACCCTATTCCCAACCGCAAATGTAATCCAAACCCTAACCCTAACTTTAGCCCCAACCCTAACTGTAGCCTTAACCCTAACTGTAGCCTTAACCCTAGCCCTAACCTTAGCCTTAACCATAACCCTAGCCCCAACCCTAGCCCTAACCCTAGCCCTAACCCTAACCCTAACCCTAGCCCTAGCCCTAACCCTAACCCTAGCCCTATCCCTAACCCTAGCCCTAACCCTAACCCTGGCCCTAACCCTAGCCCTAGCCCTAGCCCTAGCCCTAACCCTAGCCCTAACCCTAGCCCTAACCCTAATGGGAAAATGGAAATAAATACATTTTTTTAATTTTTGTATTTTTCCCTAAGTAAGGGGATGATGAAGGGGGGTTTGATTTACTTTTATAGAGGGTTTTTTAGCGGATTTTTATGATTGGCAGCCGTCACACACTGAAAGACGCTTTTTATTGCAAAAAATATTTTTTGCGTTACCACATTTTGTGAGCTATAATTTTTCCATATTTGAGTCCACAGAGTCATGTGAGGTCTTGTTTTTTGCGGGACGAGTTGACGTTTTTATTGGTAACATTTCGGTCACGTGACATTTTTTGATCGCTTTTTATTCCGATTTTTGTGAGGCAGAATTACCAAAAACCAGCTATTCATGAATTTCTTTTGGGGGAGGCGTTTATACCGTTCCGCGTTTGGTAAAATTGATAAAGCAGTTTTATTCTTCGGGTCAGTACGATTACACCTCATTTATATCATTTTTTTATGTTTTGACGCTTTTATACGATAAAAACTATTTTATAGAAAAAATAATTATTTTTGCATCGCTTTATTCTGAGGACTATAACTTTTTTATTTTTTTGCTGATGTCGCTGTATGGCAGCTCGTTTTTTGCGGGACAAGATGACGCTTTCAGCGGTACCATGGTTATTTATATCCGTCTTTTTGATCGCGTGTTATTCCACTTTTTGTTCAGCAGTATGATAGTAAAGCGTTGTTTTTTGTCTCGTTTTTTTTTTTCCTTACGGTGTTTACTGAAGGGGTTAACTAGTGGGACAGTTTTATAGGTCGGGTCGTTACGGATGCGGCAATACTAAATATGTGTACTTTTATTGTTTTTTTTTATTTAGATAAAGAAATGTATTTATGGGAATAATATATATTTTTCTTTTTCATTATTTAGGTTTTTTTTAAAAAAATTTTTACACACTTGTAAAAAATTTTTTTTAACTTTTTTACTTTGTTCAAGGGGGGAGACAATACAGATCGGTGATCTGCCAGTTTGCACAGCACTCTGACAGATCACCGATCTGTGAAAGAGCGCTGCAGCGTTACCAAGTGCCTGCTCTGAGCAGGCACTTGGTAAGCCACCTCCCTCCCTGCAGGACCCGGATCCGCGGCCATCTTGGATCCGGGACTTGCTGCAGGGAGGAAGGTAGGAGACCCCCGGAGCAACGCGATCACAACGAGTTGCTGCGGGGGTCTCAGGGAAGCCCGAAGGGAGCCCCCTCCCTGCGCGATGCTTCCCTGCACCGCCGGCACATCGCGATCATGTTTGATCGCGGTGTGCCGGGGGTTAATGTGCCGGGGGCGGTCCGTGACCGCTCCTGGCACATAGTGCCGGATGTCAGCTGCGATAAGCAGCTGACACCCGGCCGCGATCGGCCGCGCTCCCCTCGTGAGCGCGGCCAATCGCCTATGACGTACTATTCCATCCTTGGGAAGTAGGGCCCACCCCACATGGACGGAATAGTACGTCTAATGGCAGAAAGGGGTTAATTAGAGATTTGGGGGTAGATATGATGTTTTGATCATCTCTGTTTAGTGGTGGCTAAAAACTCATAATTCTGTTGTTTTCATTTTTTTTCTCGTTACGCCGGATTAATTTATTTTATATTTTTGCAAATGTGGTGATATGAAATATGTGTTATTTGTTTTACTGTTTTATTTTAAATGGGGCAAAATTGTGGTGATTTGAACTTGTGTTTTTTTTTTCATATTTTTTAAAACTTTTTTTTTCATTTTACTTGAAGCTACGATCATTCATTCGCTCATGCTACACACAGCAGTTCATTATCACTGCTATGTACAGCACAAATCACAATCTTTTACGAACGATAGCCATGGACTTGCTTTCACATCAGGATCATAATGACAGGAACAAAGTTCTTCAGCAGACCATCAACTGTTATGTCAAACCCGTCGGCGCCTTGCATTCACGTCACAGGTGCACCAATGGGAGCATGGAATGATGCGTGCTCTTTTCGATGAGTGTTAATTGCTGCAGTCAGATTTAACAGATTAATGCCGGCGTCACACTCAGCGTAGGCAAATGCGGTCTGTTTTTCACAGCCATAATACGCAGTAATTGTCCCAAAACACTGTTCCGTATTCAATGCGAGGACGCGATTTTTACGCACAAATTTATTCGTGTGTCATCCGTATGGCATCCGTATGGCTTCCGTACAGCGATTTTTTCACGCAGGCTTGCAAAATGGACATATCATGGATCCATCGGCTCAAATATTCTTAAAAACAAATATACAGTCTATATATATATATATATATATATATATATATATATATATGTCAGTGAGACACACATACTGTATATATATAGATAGCAGAAAAGCCAGTAATTCAATTGCCGACTTTTCCTATCTCCTTCACAAACCCGACAGGATATGAGACATGGTTTTCATACAGTAACCCATCTCATATCCCTTCTTTTGTTACATATTCCTCTTTACTAATGTAACAAGTGTCTCTGTGTAAAATTTGGGGGCTCTAGCTATTAAATTAAAGGGTTAAATCCCAGAAAAAATTGGCGTGGGCTCCCGCGCAATTTTCTCCGCCAGAGTGGGAAAGCCAGTGACTGAGGGCAGATATTAATAGCCTGGAGAGGGACCATGGTTATTGACACCCCCTGGCTAAAAACATCTGCCCCCAGCCACCCCAGAAAAGGCACATCTGAAAGATGCGCCTATTCTGGCACTTAGCCTCTCTCTTCCCACTCCCATGTAGCGGTGGGATATGGGGTAATGAAGGGTTAATGTCACCTTGCTATTGTAAGGTGACATTAAGTCAGGTTAATAATGGAGAGGCGTCAATTATGACACCTATCCATTGTTAATCCAATAGTACGAAATGGTTAATAAAACACACACACATTATTAAAAAGTATTTTAATGAAATAAAGACACATGGTGTTTTAATATTTTATTATACTCTTAATCCACCTGAAGATCCTTGTCACCTGAAACAAAACTATAAAAACAAACAACAATATTCCATACCTTCCGTCGTTCAGTCTTGTCCCACACTGTAAATCCATCTGAAAGGGTTAAATCATTTTACACCCAGGAGCTCTGCTAATGCAGCTGTGCTCCTGTCTGTAAAACTTGGTGAATGAATGGAATGCAGGGGAATGTACTGTAGTTACCTCGAGGCGCGGTGATGCACCCTCTGCTGGATGAACACATATGAACTCGAGCCTGGGAACTTTTCAGAATATTTTCCCACGTGTGCCTTTTCTGGGATGGCTGGGGGCAGATGTTTTTAGCCAGGGGGGTGCCAATAACCATGGTCCCTCTCTAGGCTATTAATATCTGCCCTCAGTCACTGGCTTTCCCACTCTGGCGGAGAAAATTGCGCGGGAGGCCACGCCATTTTTTTCAGGATTTAACCTTTAATAGCTAGAGCCCCCAAATTTTACACAGAGACACTTGCTACATTAGTAAAGAGGAATATGTAATAAAAGAAGGGATATGAGATGGTTTACTGTATGAAAATCATGTCTCATATCTTGTCGGGTATGTGAAGGAGATAGGAAAAGCCGGCTATTGAATTACCGGCTTTTCTGCTATCTAGCGCTGATATATATATATATATATATATATATATATATAGAGAGAGAGAGAGAGAGAGAGAGAGAGAGAGAGATATAGAGATATATATATATATATATATATAGACTACACACCCTTTAGCCATGCTACTATATATATATATATATATATATATATATATATAGTAGCATGGCTAAAGGGTGAGTAGTCGACGAGAGGTATGTGTCACATAAGTGCCTTGTTGCTGTAATGTGGCCCAGAGTATTTCTTTGTTGTACATACCCATGTATATATATGTGTTTCGCACTCAGGTGCGAAGGCTGACACTCAGGAGGCATGTTCCTTTAAAAGTTCACAGGGTTTATTACTTCATAAACCACATGGCAAAATAACAGCAAACAAATAGCCTTTAGTTCAGGAAAAGATAACAAAGTGTCCGGTCCACCAGGCTCAGTCCTGGAGCCTTAGCACATTCAGGAGGGTTTCACCTCCACACATATCTGCTGTGTTAAGCATTAGCTTATCTTATATAGAGCTAACCACACCCAGTAACCCATCATATGATTAGCCATGTGGTCTGACATCACCACAGGTCCTGAAACACACATATATACATGGGTATGTACAACAAAGAAATACTCCGGGCTACATTACAGCAACAAGGCACTTATGTGGCACATACCTCCCGTCGACTACACACCCTTTAGCCATGCTACAATATATATATATATATATATATATATATCCCTATTCTATGTGTACACATTTATTCTACCTATTCTATTCTATTCAATTCTGTCAGTGTGATTTTACTGCACACCGCACTGAATTGACGGCATTTCTAGAGAACACCGCTGCATATTTCTTGCAAGTCACACTGCTGGTCCGTGTGTAATCCATATTTTTCCCGCCCCTATAGACTTTCATTGGCGTTTTTTTTGCGCAATAGGGTGACAAATGCAGCATGCTGTGATTTTCTACGGCCGTACAAGACCATATAATAGGGATCCGTAAAATATGGCAGATAGGAGCTGGGCCATAGAGAATCATTGTGCCATGTGCAATGCATATTTTCTGGACGTATTTTCTGCGCTCATACGTCCGTAAAACTAACTAGTGTAACGCCGGCCTAACAGCCATGGGTGGAGCTCCACTCCACCCATGGCTGTTAAAGACACATGATGGATGATTAAATCAACCATCATGAGCAGGGAAAGATGTGGGCTTGGTGTGTGAGCCTGCATCAAAATTAAGAAGATGGTACTCGAAAGAGGGATTATGCTTAAACATGGCAGAACGAAAATCATCTAGTTCTCTGTCACTTTCGCTGAAGCCACATTAACATTCTCCTCACGTTTTCTTTTCAAGTGTTTTGGTCTACTATAGCTTAGTCTCTATGTTATGGTTTCCTTAATATCAAGTTTTACAGTGAATAATCTCTCAAAGGATTCTCTCCAACTACACCACTCTCACCCACACCAGTACGCCACTAGGCTAATTATTACCACAAGTCCAGCAGACTTACAGAGCTAATGACTCAGAACAATGGCACACCTCAGTCATCTTCAGTTAGGCAGCAGCCCACATGAAACTATTGCAACCCTGTGTAAATGGAGTGGTCGTCAATCATGTACACAGTAGATCCCTTCATTCCTAATGGGACCACTGGAAATAGCTGACTGCTGCACTTGGCCAGCCTTCAACATTCTGAACATGAGGCCAGTCTCACACGTCCAGATAATTCCGGTACCAGCGAAATCGGTACTGTAGTTATCCGTGTCTATGTGTCCGTGTGCTCATGTGGCACATCAGTGTGGCACATGTGCGGCAGCCGTGTGCCGCCAGTGTACCGAAAGAAGGACCACACGGACCGTGCAGGAGAGACAGCGCTATCCCCTGCGTGTGGTGCTGAAGCCGGCATTCATCCTTTCTGTCCTGCTCGGCTGAAAGCAGCGCTCGCAGGAGAGAAGGGATGAAAAATCAAGTTTTTTTTATTAAAAATAAAGTTTTGGGGTCATCTAATGCCTCCCACCCCTCCCCAACCCCCTTGCGCCCGCCCGCTTGCAGAGAAATACTCACCCAGCTCCCGCGATGCCTCCTCTCAGCGCCGCAGCTTGTCCTGTGTGGGCGTCACGTGGTACCGCTCATTACAGTGATGGATATGCAGCTCTATCTCCCATGAACTAAGACCAACAAAAAAAAAGAATAAGTTAAGGCTTAGACGGACACACCAGGGTACCCCATTTTCCTCTGGAAAGCCTGACAAAATATTGAGACCCAAATATCCAGTAGAAGATTAAATATGAGTTGATTTACCAATATCTTATTCAATATCTCTGATGTCCTGTCTTGTGTGTACTCTGAAAGCATTAAAGACTACAATTCAAATTAAACTGGATGTGCATATTTTGTGTATAGACAAAATGGCCCCTAGCATCACTGGCGCCTGCACATTACTATATCACATTCTTCAGGCGATGGGCCATTGACCCCTAAATAACTTGTCTCCTGATGAACCCTAAAGACTTAGAGGGAAAAATGTGACTAGACTAGGACATCGATGAAGGACACACAGAGGCTGCTATGATGGAGAAGGAGTTTTAAATTTGCTACATTATGGGATTTCTGAAAGACATAAGATAAGTGATTGGTCTATTGTCATTTGTTGAATTAGTTATTTTTATGTTTATTAGACATTGGGATTCTTCTTGGATATCCGATGTTGAGTAGGGGTCGCCATTATTGCTTTTTAGGGTACAAACCTCCGCTTCTAGGTAGGGAACAGATCTCTGGGAGGGCCGTTGTTAGGGTCTCCATAGTTTAACATCATTTTGTCTGGTTCTCTAGCCCTGATATTTTTGTACCCAGTACCCCTCTTGTATATACAGCTCTGGCAAAAATTAAGAGACCACTGCAAAATGTTCAGTTTGTCTGATTTTTCTCTTTATAGGTATATTTTTGAGTAAAATGTAAATTGTTCTGTTATTCTATAAACGTCTGACAACATGTCTCCGAATTTCCAAGCAATAATTTTTTTTTCCAAAAAGGAGAAATGGTAAAAAGAACCCCCAAAAACAGTGCTTTCAGACCTCAAATAATGCAAAGAAAACAAGTTCATAATCATTTAGAAACAACAATACTAATGTTTTAACTCAGGAAGTGTTCAGAAATCAATATTATGTGGAATAACCATGATTTTTAATCACAGCTTTCATGTGTCTTGGTATGCTTTCCACCAGTATTTCACACTGCCTCTGGCGCAAAAATTTAAGCAGTTCTTTTTTTGATGGTTTCTGACTATCCATCATCCTCTTGATTACATTCCAGATGCTTTCAATGTTCAATGGGGTTCAGGTCTGGAGATTGGGCTGCCCATGACAGGGATTTGATGTGGTGGTGTTAGGGCTGGCGGAACGCACTGAGTAAACAGTGAGATGATATTTGGTGCGTTCGCAGCCCAGGGTTCACCGTGCAGGAGAGAACCTGCTGCTGGCAAATGGCGGCACTATATGGCGGTAGAAGCGAACTCTGTTACTTCACAGAGTCGCCTATAAAGAAAGCACTGTGTCCTGTTTAGCTCACAGGAGTACACAGCAACTGCCGAGCAGATAGCAGTTTGTGGTCACGCAGCCAAAGAGGCAATCATATAATCTCCTCACTGGAGGAGCCGGTATTCTAGTGGCTTATTTCAGCCGGGGCCCTGAATGCATACACACAATCTCCTCACCGGAGGTGCCGGTATTTCAGTGGCTTATTTCAGATGGGGCCCTGAATACACACATGTATTCCACATTGGCGCAAAACTCATGACATGAATTGATACTAGCGCATGGCCTTGTGGTCATGCGAACCTTTTATAGCTGCAGCAAGTACAGGACCTTCCCAGAAGGACCAATGGGAGGCTGCCACAGAAGTTGAGCAACTTCAGGACCTTCCTAGAGGACTAATGGGATTTGCTGCAGTATCTAAGCATGTGACCCTTGATCTCCAACGAGAGATCTTACTCTGGGCATGCTCAGAAGGGGAAAAGTAGGACTTAGTCCCAAAAACGTCTGCTCACCGCTGCCCAGTACTGGCTGCAATGGCAAAAGCTGGAAAGGCAGCAGTAACCCTTTGCACATAGTCAGACTGAGCGAGATGCTGGGACCCACATCTCCACTGAGTAGGCTCCGCTGTGGCAGGAGAAGAATGGGAGACCGCAGTGGAAATGGCCCGAGATTGCCCCTGTGCAGAGGCGGGAACTCGACCCCTAACAGGTGGTCTCTTAATTTTTGCCAGAGCTGTATTTTTAGCATTTTTTTGTTTTTTGGAGGCGAATGTATGTGCAATCTTAATGATTATTAGTCATCTCAATTTACCACTTTTAATACCTATTTGGATTAATATTATCACTAGAGATGAAGGAACCCGAACAGTAAAGTTTGGCGTCGCTACCGAACACCTAATGTTCAGGCATTGACACCAAATTCGGACTTCACCAGGAAGTCCGTGTTTCTGTTCGGGTTCAGCTGCCCTAACACCAGGTGTTTGTTGGCTGTCATGTGCATGAAAGTGTGGCAAACACCGCTTCTGATTCCCTGCAAAGTCATCACTTCTGGTCAAATAACAGCATGAGTATGCAGCTATGATCAGAGGTTTAAAGTTTACCTCCGGTCACTGGTGTTGGCTGATAGGACTACTGCTCCCATCAACAGATGCCTGCAGTCGATAATAACAGTGAAAGCAGGAGCGGCTGATGGGAGTATTCATCAGCCGTATCCTGAGCTGTAAATAAATAAGTAAAAAAAAAGCAGCTTTGGTTCCCCTGTATTTTTGATAACCAGCTGGGGGCTGCAACCCTCAGGTGTCAGCTTCAGCAAGGCTGGTTATCAAGAATAGAGCGGTCCCCATGCTATTTTTTTTATTATTAAAATAAATAATCATAAAACAACATTTTTGACAACCAGCCTTGCTAAAGCAGACAGTTGGGAGCTGGTATTCTCAGGCTGGTAAGGTGCCATGGATATTGACCACTCCCCTGATCCTAAAAATGGCAGCATGCAGCCACCCAGAAAAGGCACATCTATTCGATGCATCGATTCTGGCACTTTGACTAGCTGTTCCTGCCTGCCTTGCTGTAGTGGCAAATGAGGTTCATATTTGTGGGTTTGATGTCACCTATGTATTGTCAGGTGACATCAAGACAACGGATTAGTAATGGAGAGGCATCTATAGAACACCTATCCTTTATTAATCCTATATTTATATGGTAAATAAACAACTAGCCAGAATAAAGTCCTTTATTTGAAATAAAACCTAACACAGTTTTACTTTTTTATTTAAAAATAAAAAAACAGTAATACTCACCTAATGCCTAATTCCACTGAATCCCTCATCTCCTGTAATAAATCAAAAATAAAAAAAACAATATCCCTCACCTTTCTGTCATTATATGCCACGCTGTAATCCATGTCTGAGGGATAAATAGATTTCAACCTGGATGGTGCCAAGATGCGGCCATCCGGGATGAGAACCACTGTGGAATGAGCTGCTGTGAGCTCAGCATCAGTAAGCAGTGGTGACTTCTTTTGACAGGATGGGAACCGCGGCTGTCTGACTGGCGGTGATGATTATAACACTGATCAGAAGTGGTGTTTGTTGCTCTGTTATGCACATGACAGAGTGGCACACACTGGATGTTAGGGCCCCCCATTCAAGTGAATGGGGTCCAGGTACTGTTCTGGTACCCAAACCCAAACTTTTTGTAACTGATCGGCCCAATCCGCCGGATTCGAACATCTAGGTATCTGCCCATCTCTAATTATGACATATTAATTGTTTCTTATTTAGTGGGTCATTTTAACTAAACATTTAATATTTTATATAGAAGGATAGTTGGTATGGACACAATACTCTTAAAATAATTAGCTTTAAGAACCTTATATTTGCCCCATGTTAACTCCTTCACAACATGCCCCGTACTAGTATGGCGCATGTCGTGTCTCCCCCTTTGATGTGGGCTCCAGAGCTGAGCCCACATCAAAGTCGCGACATGTCAGCTGTTATGTACAGCTGACATGTGCGCACAATAGCAGCAGGTGGAATCGCGATCCACCTGCCACTACTAACCAGTTAAATGCCATTGTCAAATGCTGACAGCGGCATTTAACTAACGCTTCCGGCCTCGCGGCCGGAAATGAGCGCATCGCCGACCCCGTCACATGATCGTGGTCAGCAATGCATCAGGATAGTAACCATAGAGGTCCTTGAGACCTCTATGGTTACTGATGCTGGATTGCTATGAGTGCCACCCTGTGGTCGGCGCTCATAGCAAGCCTGCAATTCAGCTTCATAGCAGCGATCTGATGATCGCTGCTATGTAGCTGAGCCGATCCAGTTGTGCCAGCTTCTAGCCTCCCATGGAGGCTATTGAAGCATGGCAAAAGTAAAAAAAAATGTTTTAAAAAATTTGAAAAAAATAAAAAAATATAAAAGTTTAAATCACCCCCCTTTCGCCCCATCCAAAATAAAACAATAAAAAAAAATCAAACATACACATATTTGGTATCACTGCATTCAGAATCGCCCGATCTCTCAATAAGAAAAAGCATTAACCTGATAGATAACAGTGTAGCGAGAAAAAAATTTGTAACCCCAGAATTAAGTTTTTTTGGTCGCTGTGACATTGCATTAAAATGCAATAACAGATGGTCAAAAGAACGTATCTGCACAAAGGTGGTATCATTAAAAACGACAGCTCAGCACGCAAATAATAAGCCCGCACCCGACCCCAGATCACGTAAAATGGAGACACTATGGGTATCGGAAAATGGCGCAATTTTTTTAAATCAAAGTTTTGAATTTTTTTTAACCACCTAGATAAAAATAACCTAGACATGTTAGGTGTCTATGAACTCAAGAAAAAACACCAAAAACAGGCAAAGATGCTTACCTGTCTAAATAGGCCTCAATACAAATGCACAAGCAGGGTGCAGCGGACCCAAACAAAATAGCAAGTGCACAGGTGCAATACCTAATGAAACAGCCAGCCTTCAATAAGGTTTTGGCCATGTGGTACACCAATGCACTAAGATAAAATACTCTGTATGTGGCGTGTTCACACAAGGAGTACAAAGCATCTGGCTACAGCCTATGGCCGGCGTCACACACAGCGTGTGAAAATACGGTCCGTATATTACGGCCGTAATACGCTGAAAAGTCCCGAAAATAGTGGTCCGTAGCTCCTCCGTAGGCAGGGTGTGTCACCGTTTTTTGCGCATGGCATCCTCCGCATGTAATCCGTATGGCAGCCGTAATGCGTGTTTTTAGCGCAGGCTTGCAAAACCGACATACCGCTATACAAGGGATCCATGTATTAAAAAAACCAAACATATATACTGTCTCTCTCTATATATATATATATATATATATATATATATATATATATGTCAGTAGACACATATATGTATATATATTATTACTTCATACAGCGCGAGATAGCAAAAAGCTGGTAATTCAATTACCGGCTTTTGCTTTCTCCTTCCTAAGCCCGACATGATATGAGACCTGGTTTACATACAGTAAACCATCTCATATAACATAGTAACATAGTTAGTAAGGCCGAAAAAAGACATTTGTCCATCCAGTTCAGCCTATATTCCATCATAATAAATCCCCAGATCTACGTCCTTCTACAGAACCTAATTGTATGATACAATATTGTTCTGCTCCAGGAAGACATCCAGGCCTCTCTTGAACCCCTCAACTGAGTTCGCCATCACCACCTCCTCAGGCAAGCAATTCCAGATTCTCACTGCCCTAACAGTAAAGAATCCTCTTCTATGTTGGTGGAAAAACCTTCTCTCCTCCAGACGCAAAGAATGCCCCCTTGTGCCCGTCACCTTCCTTGGTATAAACAGATCCTCAGCGAGATATTTGTATTGTCCCCTTATATACTTATACATGGTTATTAGATCGCCCCTCAGTCGTCTTTTTTCTAGACTAAATAATCCTAATTTCGCTAATCTATCTGGGTATTGTAGTTCTCCCATCCCCTTTATTAATTTTGTTGCCCTCCTTTGTACTCTCTCTAGTTCCATTATATCCTTCCTGAGCACCGGTGCCCAAAACTGGACACAGTACTCCATGTGCGGTTTAACTAGGGATTTGTACAGAGGCAGTATAATGCTCGCATCATGTGTATCCAGACCTCTTTTAATGCACCCCATGATCCTGTTTGCCTTGGCAGCTGCTGCCTGGCACTGGCTGCTCCAGGTAAGTTTATCATTAACTAGGATCCCCAAGTCCTTCTCCCTGTCAGATTTACCCAGTGGTTTCCCATTCAGTGTGTAATGGTGATATTGATTCCTTCTTCCCATGTGTATAACCTTACATTTATCATTGTTAAACCTCATCTGCCACCTTTCAGCCCAAGTTTCCAACTTATCCAGATCCATCTGTAGCAGAATACTATCTTCTCTTGTATTAACTGCTTTACATAGTTTTGTATCATCTGCAAATATCGATATTTTACTGTGTAAACCTTCTACCAGATCATTAATGAATATGTTGAAGAGAACAGGTCCCAATACTGACCCCTGCGGTACCCCACTGGTCACAGCGACCCAGTTAGAGACTATACCATTTATAACCACCCTCTGCTTTCTATCACTAAGCCAGTTTCTAACCCATTTACACACAATTTCCCCCAGACCAAGCATTCTCATTTTGTGTACCAACCTCTTGTGTGGCACGGTATCAAACGCTTTGGAAAAATCGAGATATACCACGTCCAATGACTCACCGTGGTCCAGCCTATAGCTTACCTCTTCATAAAAACTGATTAGATTGGTTTGACAGGAGCGATTTCTCATAAACCCATGCTGATATGGAGTTAAACAGTTATTCTCATTGAGATAATCCAGAATAACATCCCTCAGAAACCCTTCAAATATTTTACCAACAATAGAGGTTAGACTTACTGGCCTATAATTTCCAGGTTCACTTTTAGAGCCCTTATTGAATATTGGCACCACATTTGCTATGCGCCAATCCTGCGGAACAGACCCTGTCGCTATAGAGTCCCTAAAAATAAGAAATAATGGTTTATCTATTACATTACTTAGTTCTCTTAGTACTCGTGGGTGTATGCCATCCGGACCCGGAGATTTATCTATTTTAATCTTATTTAGCCGGTTTCGCACCTCTTCTTGGGTTAGATTGGTGACCCTTAATATAGGGTTTTCATTGTTTCTTGGGATTTCACCTAGCATTTCATTTTCCACACTACTAATGTCAGTAGTGTGTCTATGCAAAATTTGGCCGTTCTAGCTAGTAAATTAAAGGGTTAAATGGCGGAAAAAATTGGCGCGGGCTCCCGCACAATTTTCTCCGCCAGAGTAGTAAAGCCAGTGACTGAGGGCAGATATTAATAGCCTGGAGAGGGTCCATGGTTATTGGCCCCCCCCTGGCTAAAAACACCTGCCCCCAGCCACCCCAGAAAAGGCACATCTGGAAGACGCGCCTATTCTGGCACTTGGCCACTCTCTTCCCACTCCTGTGTAGCTGTGGGATATGGGGTAATGAAGGGTTAATGCCACCTTGCTATTGTAAGGTGACATTAAGCCAAATTAATAATGGAGAGGCGTCAATTATGACACCTAGCCATTATTAATCCAATACTAGTAAAGGGTTTAATAAAAAAACACACACACATTATTAAAAATTAATTTATTGAAAAAATCACAAAGGCTGTTGTATTAATTTATTCTACTCTCAATCCACTCACTGAAGACCCTCGCTCTGTAAATAAAAAAAAAATAATAAACCAACAATATACATACCTTCCGAGGATCTGTAAGGTCCAACGATGTAGATCCATCTGAAGGGGTTAAAATATTTTGCAGACACGAGCTCCGCTAATGCAGGATGCTCATTTCTGCAAAACCCCGGCGAATGAAGCTAAATATAGATCAATGAGCTATATTTAGCTTCATTTGCGGTGAGGCGCCCTCTGCTGGCTGTCCTCATATGAACTCGAGCAACGGAGCTTTCTAGGAAAGTTCCCACGATCTAGGAACAGCCAGCAGAGGGCGCCTCACCGCAAATGAAGCTAAATATAGCTCATTGATCTATATTTAGCTTCATTCGCCGGGGTTTTGCAGAAATGAGCATCCTGCATTAGCGGAGCTCGTGTCTGCAAAATATTTTAACCCCTTCAGATGGATCTACATCGTTGGACCTTACAGATCCTCGGAAGGTATGTATATTGTTGGTTTATTATTTTTTTTTTATTTACAGAGCGAGGGTCTTCAGTGAGTGGATTGAGAGTAGAATAAATTAATACAACAGCCTTTGTGATTTTTTCAATAAATTAATTTTTAATAATGTGTGTGTTTTTTTTATTTAACCCTTTACTAGTATTGGATTAATAATGGATAGGTGTCATAATTGACGCCTCTCCATTATTAATTTGGCTTAATGTCACCTTACAATAGCAAGGTGGCATTAACCCTTCATTACCCCATATCCCACCGCTACACGGGAATGGGAAGAGAGTGGCCAAGTGCCAGAATAGGCACATCTTCCAGATGCGCCTTTTCTGGGGTGGCTATGGGCAGATGTTTTTAGCCAGGGGGGGCCAATAACCATGGACCCTCTCCAGGCTATTAATATCTGCCCTCAGTCACTGGCTTTACTACTCTGGCGGAGAAAATTGTGCGGGAGCCCACGCCAATTTTTTCCGCCATTTAACCCCTTATTTTACTAGCTAGAACGGACAAATTTTGCACATACACACCACTAACATTAGTAGTGTGGAATATGCAAAAAAAATGGTGATATGAGATGGTTTACTGTATGTAAACCAGGTCTCATATCATGTTGGGTTTAGGAAGGAGAAAGCAAAAGCCGGTAATTGAATCACCGGCTTTTCTCTCTAACAGCGCTGCGTATTCCTCGCAAGTCACACTGCTGGTCCGTCTGGAATCCGTATTTTTGGGGCTTCCATAGACTTTCATTGACGTTTTATTTGCGCAATACGGTGACACACGCAGCATGCTGCAATTTTCTACGGCCGTAGAAAGCCGTATAATACGAATCAGTTTAATACGGCAGATAGGAGCAGGGGCATAGAGAATAATTGTGCCGTATTTTTTGCGAGTTTTACGGACGTAGTTTCTGCGCTCTTACGTCCGTAAAACTCGCAAGTGTGACGCCGGCCTATTAATAACGCCCTATGGCGGGCTGCCCAGTGATAAAATGCATCCCGTGTGAACAGAGGCCACAGTGTACAGAACAAATTGGGCCCAGCTGCACCCTGCAAAGATATACGTGCAAAAAAAAATATATAAATATATGTAAGGTATTAGTTGATATTAGGGTCATAATATGTACCACATGGCCAAACCCTTATTGAAGGCTGGCTGTTTCATTAGGTATTGCACCTGTGCATTTGCTATTTTGGTTGGGTCCGCTGCACCCTGCTTGTGCATTTGTATTGAGGCCTATTTAGACAGGTAAGCATCTTTGCCTGTTTTTGGTGGTTTTTCTTGAATGTGTCCTTTTTTGGTGTCTTTCGTGTCTATGAACTCGTAATGACCTAGAGAATCACAATGGCAGGTCAGTTTTAGCATTTAGTGAACCCAGCAAAAAAGCCAAACAAAAAACAAGTGTGGGATTGCACTTTTTTTGCAATTTCACCACACTTGGAATTTTTTTTCCCGTTTTCTAGTACAAGACATGGTAAAACCAATGGAGTCATTCAAAACTACAACTAGTCTCGCAAAAAATAAGCCCTCACATGGCCATTTTGAGGGAAAAATAAAAAAGTTATGGCTCTGGGAAGGAGGGGAGCGAAAAAAACGTAAAAACGAAAAAGGGCTGCGGCGTGAAGGGGTTAATAACATTGAGCTTATCAGAACACATAATAGGAAGATACTTTGCACACACAGGATAGGAATGAAGTCTACACTCACACAAAGAGGTAGTTTTGATACCAAAGTCCACAACAAATGGGGATGACTTCTGCTGGACCTGGTCTAATATTGTGTCAGTTCAGGTGGATCAGAACAATCCCAAATACATATGCCAGCCAGTTTCATTGGAAAATCTAAGCAGTGCATTCAGTAGAAACAGAGAAGTAGATAAAATGTCTTAAGCAACAAATTGATAAACTCTGAAAAAAATAGGGGTGATAAATGATGAAGCGGAACCGTTTCTTACATGTTTTAATCCAATTGAATTTAGAGAGTATATGTAAGCTTTGCTGACCTTTCATTGAAATAATTGAATCTATCCTTCAAAGTGACCCGGACTGTGAACAATTCCACACTAATTATCAGACATTATTGATTTTGTAATTTCATTTGTCTCCTGTGCATTAAGGATTCCGAATTTAAGCCTTGGTCTGCCACATTCTGATGAATTCTTCTAGCCAGGACTCGAGCTTGATACACCTCTGTAGGCCAAGGAATGATGCGAAACATCTATATTATCTATGTAATGGATGACTGAAGTGGGATAAGCTGCTTTAAATAAAAGAATACAAACTAACTCAAAGGTTTGAGCCAATTATCAGAGGAGAACGGCCTTTACTTTGTAGGAGGGATGGAAGCCTTGTTCTGTGGTGGACAACAGATTTCTATCAATAGTCTTGGCCTAGAATGGATGGTGCCTTGTAATTACATTACGTTATATGGTCGAACAAGTCCTGAAAGATTTTATTTTTACTGCTGGGATATAAAGAATATCTTCTATTTTATTGTTCTTATGGAACCTAAATCAATTTACACATTGGCGTCAATCACATTTATTTTGAAGAGACCCTGAATCTTAAGTCTATAATATCCCAATTTGTTGAGCAGTTAAATCCATTCTGTTGGTCCCTGATATTAGCTGTTTCAGGCTGTGGAGAGGATGACTATGGGGTTCTTCAGTTGGAATACTAATAGGGAGGTCGGAAAAATCCCTGACTGTAAGTTTAACACTTTGTCTCAAATATTTGTAGTTCTGAGATTCTTAAAGGGATCCATGTTTTGTCAACTAATCTGAGAGTAGGTAAATGTAGAGACAAAGATCCTGATTTCAGTGATGTATGACTTACTGGGCAGCTTGCTGTAGTTTTGATAAAATCACTGTTTTATCAGCAGGAGATTATCATTGGAGGACTAGGAAACCTGCTGCCAGGTAGTCCTTCATATTCATGAGCTCTGTATAACCTCACCCTTAGCACTGATTGTCAGCTTTCTGTCAATGTATAGGCTACGTGGGGGGGGGGGGGCTACTTTACGTCGAAGGCTATGTGGGGCTTTCACTGTATATTAGGGCAATGATGGGCTCATACTGTATTTAAGGGCTATGTGAGGGCTCATACTGTGTATAAGAGGCTATGAGGTGGCTCATACTGTATATAGGAGGCTATGTGGGGGCTCATATTGCATATAGGACAGCTATGTGTGAGCTCATACTGTATATAGAGGGTATGTGAGGGCTCATTGTGCATATAGAAAGGCTATATGGGGGCTCATATTGTACATAGGAGACTGTGGGGCTCATACTGTATATAGGAGGCTATGTGGGGTTTCTTACTGTATATAGAAGGCAATGTGGGGCTCATACTGTATATAGGAGGCTACGTGAGTGCTCATACTGTTTATAGGAGGCTATGTGAGGGTTCATGCTACATGTAGGTGGCTACGTGAGGGCTCATACTGTATATTAAAAATATAGATATAAAATATCTATATAAAATATATATTTATACATATTATATATAAATCTATATAAATTAAAGATTATTATTATATTGGAGAGCTATGTGAAGGTTCATAATGGATATAGAAAAGCTGTGTGAGGGCTCATAGTATACATAGGAGGCTATGTGAGGGCTCATATTGTATATAGAGAGGCTATATAGGAGGGCAATGTGAGGGCTCTTACTGTATAAAAGAGGCTATGTGAGTTTAACACATACTCATACTATATATCTCATACTATATATAGAGAGGCTATGTGAGGGCTCATATTGTATATAGGAGGGCTATGAAGAAGTCAGACAGAGCATTGGAGGCTATGTGAGAGCTCATACTGTTTATAGAGAGGCTATGTGGAGGCCCATACTGTATATAGTGAGGCTATGTGAGGTCTCATACTGTATATAGAGAGAATATGTGGGGTTTATACTGTATGTGGGGCTCATACTGTATATATGAGGCTATGTGGGTTCACAGTACATGTAGGAGAGCTATGTGGGGCTCATACCGCATATAGGGGACTATGTGTGGGCTCATACTGTGTATAAAGGCTATGTGAGGGCTCATATCAAACTGTATATAGAGGGCATGTGATAGCTCATATTTTATATAGGAGGCTATGTGAGGAATACTTTATATAGGAAAGCTATATAAGGGTTCATACTGTATATAGAGAGCATCTGAGGCTATATTGGGGCTCATACTGTATTTAGGAGGTGATGTGGAGGCTCATACTGTATCATGGGTGAATTCAACATCCCCATTGATACCCTTCAGTCAACAGCCTCCAAATTTCTGTCCCTTACCTCATCCTTTGGACTTACTCAGTGGTCCTCCGCAGCCACCCACACAGACGGACATACATTATACCTGGTATTCACCCGTCCCTGCTCTCTATCTAACTTCACCACCTCCCCTCTCTATCCGACCACCATCTGCTCACCTTCTCACAAAACACACTCGCAAGATGACTTCACTGTATTCAAACAAGCAACATTCGCTTTTAAATCTGCTCTCATCTCTGCTAAACAGGCCTACTTCACAACCCTCGTATCTTCCCTATCCTACAACCCCAAACAGTTATTCAAAACCTTTAACTCCCTCCTCTACCCCCCACTGCCTCCTCCAACCTCCCTCATCTCTGTTGAGGACTTTGCCACACACTTTAACCCCTTTACCCCCAAGGGTGGTTTGCACGTCAATGACCAGGCCAATTTTTACAATTCTGACCACTGTCCCTTTATGAGGTTATAACTCCGAAACGCTTCAACGTATCTTAGCGATTCTGAGACTGTTTTCTTGTAACATGTTGTACTTCATGATAGTGCTAAAATTTCTTCGATATAACTTGCGTTTATTTGTGAAAAAAATGGAAATTTGGCGAAAAATTTTGAAAATTTCACAATTTTCCAACTTTGAATTTTTATTCTGTTAAACCAGAGAGTTATGTGACACAATATAGTTAATAAATAACATTTCCCACATGTCTACTTTACATCAGCACAATTTTTGAAACAAACTTTTTTTTTTCAAGGAAGTTATAAGGGTTAAAATTTGACCAGCAATTTCTCATTTTTACAACCAAATTTACAAAACCATTTTTTTGGGACCACCTCACATTTGAAGTCATATTGAGGGGTCTATATGGCAGAAAATACCCAAAAGCGACACCATTCTAAAAACTGCACCCATCAAGGTGCTCAAAACCACATTCAAGAAGTTTATTAACCCTTCAGGTGATTCACAGCAGCAGAAGCAACATGGAAGGAAAAAATTAACATTTTACTTTTTAGTCACAAAAATGATTATTCAGCAATAATCTTTTTAATTTCCCAAAGGTAAAAATCGAAAATGGACCTCAAAAGTTGTTGTCCAATTTATCCTGAGTATGCTGATACCCCACATGTGAGGGGGAACCACTGTTTGGGCACATGGCAGGGCTCAGAAGGAAAGGAGCGCCATTTGACTTTTTCAAGCTAAATTTGGCTGGAATTGAGATCGAACGCCATGTCGCGTTTGGCGACCCCCTGATGTGCCTAAACAGTGGAAAACCCCCAAAAGTGACCCTATTTTGGAAACTAGACCCCCTAAGGAACTTATCTAGATGTGTCATGAGCACTTTTATCCCCCAAGTGCTTCACGAAAGTTTATAACGCCCGGGCGTGAAAAAAAAAATTCCTATTTTTTTCCACAAACATGATCGTTTAGTCCCCAATTTTTTATTTTCTCAAGGGTAAAGGGAGAAATTGAACCCCAAAAGTTGTTGTCCAATTTGTCCTGAGTACGCTGATACCCCATATGTGGGGGGGAACCACTGTTTGGGCGCATGGCAGGGCTCAGAAGGAAAGGAGCGCCATTTGACTTTTTCAAGCTAAATTTGACTGGAATTGAGATCGGATGCCATGTCGCGTTTGGCGACCCCCTGATGTGCCTAAACAGTGGAAAACCCCCAAAAGTGACCCTATTTTGGAAACTAGACCCCCTAAGGAACTTATCTAGATGTGTCATGAGCACTTTTATCCCCCAAGTGCTTCACGAAAGTTTATAACGCCCGGGCGTGAAAAAAAAAATTCCTTTTTTTTCCACAAACATGATCGTTTAGTCCCCAATTTTTTATTTTCTCAAGGGTAAAAGGAGAAATTGGACCCCAAAAGTTGTTGTCCAAATTGTCCTGAGTACGCTGATACCCCATATGTGGGGGGAACCACTGTTTGGGCGCATGGCAGGGCTCAGAAGGAAAGGAGCGCCATTTGACTTTTTCAAGCTAAATTTGGCTGGAATTGAGATTGGGCGCCATGTCGCGTTTGTCGAGCCCCTGATGTGCCTAAACAGTGGAAACCCACCACAAGTGACCCCATTTTGGAAACTAGACCCCCTAAGGAACTTATCTAGATGTGTCATGAGCACTTTTATCCCCCAAGTGCTTCACGAAAGTTTATAACGCCCGGGCGTGAAAAAAAAAATTCCTTTTTTTTCCACAAACATGATCGTTTAGTCCCCAATTTTTTATTTTCTCAAGGGTAAAAGGAGAAATTGGACCCCAAAAGTTGTTGTCCAATTTGTCCTGAGTACGCTGATACCCCATATGTGGGGGGAACCACTGTTTGGGCGCATGGCAGGGCTCAGAAGGAAAGGAGCGCCATTTGACTTTTTCAAGCTAAATTTGGCTGGAATTGAGATTGGACGCCATGTCGCGTTTGGCGAGCCCCTGATGTGCCTAAACAGTGGAAACCCCCCACAAGTGACCCCATTTTGGAAACTAGACCCTCTAAGGAACTTATCTAGGTGTGTGGTGAGAATTTTTAACCCCATGTGCTTCACTAAAGTTTGTAATGCCCAGGCGTGAAAATAAAAAATCCTATTTTTTCCCACAAAAATGATATTTTAGTCCCCAATTTTTAATTTTCCCAAGGGTACCAGGAGAAATTGGACCCCAAAAGCTGTTGTCCAATTTGTCCTGAGTACGCTGATATCCCATATGTGGGGAGGAACTACTGTTTGGGCACACGTTGGGGCTCGAAAGGGAAGTAGTGACGTTTTGGAATGCAGACTTTGGTAGAATGTTCTGCTGGCATCATGTTCCATTTGCAGAGCCCCTGATGTGACTAAACAGTAGAAACCCCCCACAAGTGACCCCATTTTGGAAATTGTACCCCCTAAGGAACTTATCTAGGTGTGTGGTGAGAATTTTGAACCCCCATGTGCTTCACTAAAGTTTGTAATGCCCAGGCGTGAAAATAAAAAACCCTATTTTTTTCCACAAAAATGATATTTTAGTCCCCAATTTTTAATTTTCCCAAAGGTAACAGGAGAAATTGGACATCAAAAGTTGTTGTCCAAATTGTCCTGATTACGCTGGTACGCCATATGTGGGAAAAACTGTTTAGGCACACGTTGGGGCTCGAAAGGGAAGTAGTGACGTTTTGGAATGCAGACTTTGATGAAATGGTCTGTGGTCGTCATGTTCCGTTTGCAGAGCCCCTGATGTGCCTAAACAGTAAAAAAACCACAAGTGACATCATTTTTGAACCTAGACCCCCCCCAAGGAACTTATCTAGATGTGCCCCCTTTTTGGAACTAATGTACGCTTTCTTGTAAAGTAAATTAGTAGTGCATGGAGGTGTGGTACAATTTGAAGCAATCCTTCATACACAGGCCAAGTTTTTCGGGGCAGGTGTCGCATTGATAAATGGTGTCCTTGCGTATTCCCCTTTTGTAACACACTCGGCACCTTTTTTGCGGCTTACCTTTTTTGCCGGTTGGCGGGACCACCCCCGGAAAATGCTGGCCTGGTACGATACGAGCACCTTCAGTTCCGGAAGTACTGGGGCCCTCTCCTTCCGGAGTACCAAATATCAGGGCCTTAACCACTACCTCCTGGAACTGAAGGTACGACATATCGGTGTGGCGTGCACATCGTAACAGCAGGAAAGCATTGAGCATTGCCATTTGTACAACGTGCACGGCCAGCTTTTTGTACCACACCTTGGCCTTTCTCAAAGCACTGTATGGTTGGAGGAGTTGATCAGAGAGATCAACCCCCTCAATGCTTTTGTTGTAGCCCAGTACACAGTCCAGTTTGCAGACCTGTGTAGAGGTACCCCGTACAGTGCTGAGGGCTCTGCCATCACCAAGTATGGTGGTCAAGAGAAGGACATCCCTCTTGTCCTTGTACTTGACCACCAGCAGGTGGTCGCTACATTGGGCCTTGCTCTCACCTTTTCTGAGCATCTGCCCAAGTAGCGTCTTTGGGAGGCCTCTCTGATTTTTGCGGACAGTACCGCAGGCTGCGGTACCTCGCGCAGAGAGGGATCTGTAGAGTGGGATGCTGGTATAAAAGTTATCAGTATAGAGGTGATAACCTTTATCCAGCAGTGGGTGCACCAAATCCCACACGATCTTCCCACTCACTCCCAGGACAGGAGGACACTCAGGGGGTTCAATCCTGGTGTCCTTCCCTTCATACACTCTAAACCTGTGGATGTACCCTGAGGCCCTCTCACACAGCTTGTAGAGTTTGATTCCGTACCTGGCCCTTTTGTTGGGCAGGTATTGACGGAATCCGAGCCGCCCCTTAAAATGGACCAAGGACTCATCCACGCAGATGTCCCTTTTGGGCACGTACACTTCAGAAAACTTTTTGTTGAAGTGTTCGATGACAGGCCAAACTTTGAACAGACGGTCAAAGTTGGGGTCATCTCGTGCAGGACACTGTGCATTATCGGAATAATGCAGGAATTTATGGATGGCCTCAAAACGTCTCCGAACCATGGCCATTCAGAACACTGGAGTGTTATATAAAACATCTACACTCCAATATTGCCGCATTTCTGGCTTCTTCACGATCCCCATGTGGAGGACCAGGCCCCAAAACTGCATCATTTGAACTGCGTCTACAGGAGACCAGTTGGAAAATGATGTACCGGGGTTTTGCTCCAAAAATTGATGAGCATACAAATTAGTTTGCTCCACCATGAGGTCAATAAAATCCTCAGAGAAAAAGACTTTGAAAAAGTCTGTTTCTGTGAGGCCCGTGGTGTCAAACTTGATTCCTGATTTTGCCACAAAATCAGGAATCAGTGGCTCGTAATTTTCGGGGGGCGAGGTCCATGTGGGTTCCGCAGTGGGGAGAGCTGGTTCAGGAGTGGTGGGGGCTGCTTCATCTTCTGTCCTGGGGCGTCTGCGTGGCGGTTCCGCAGGACCCGAAGAGGAAGATGAGGAGGAAGAGGAGGAGGAGGTGGAAGAGGATGAAGAATCAGAAAAGTAAAGAAAAGTGGGATCCTCTCCCTCGCTATCAGTGTCGGAGGCAAGGAAAGCATATGCCTCCTCCAATGAATAGCGCTGTTGGGACGAACGGGATGAGCGGGACATTTTTGTGTGAATATGGTGATTGGGTGCACTTTATTGATAACTGTATGTGTATGTGTGGGGGGATAGTGATTTGTGCAAACTTATCTGAAAAGAAAATGCTAAAAGGAGAAGAAAAACCTGTAAAAAGAAAAGTCTAAAACAGCAGGCCCTAGCTCTGATAAGTGAACTTGCGTTACTTATCAAAATTTGGCAGCTGCTGGATGTGCGCACGGAGATGACAAAAAAAAGTAAAAGTGTCTAAAACAGCAGGCCCAGCTCTGATCAGTGAACTGTTTCACTTATCAAAATTTGGCCGCTGCTTGATGTGCGCACGAGGGTCGGGCAAGGGGGGGGGGGAAAAACGGCAGGCACAAACTCTGATAAGAGAACTGCGTCACTTATCAAAGTTTGGCGACTGCGGGATGTGTGTACGGAGGTTGCGCAAAAAGGCTGAGGGGAAAAAATCGAGCGCGAGAGTTGATCGGTGAACTGCGTCACCAATCAACGCTCGGCGGCTGTTAAATGAGCGCACGGAAGGAGGTGCAAAGGGGGGTAAAAAGAGGGGGAAGGGAGATGGGGGTGGAAGTGAGGATTGGGCTGGGATAAGTGATCAAAATGTACAGTTGTAGTCAGGTGGCGCAAAGGGGGGGGTGAAAAAAAAAAAAGGAAAACGGCAGGCACAAACTCTGATAAGTGAACTGCGTCACTAATCAAACTTTGGCGGCTGCGGGATGTGTGTACGGAGTTGGCGCAACGGGGGTGAGGGAAAAAAAGCGAGCGCGAGCGTTGATCGGTGAACTGCGTCACCAATCAACGCTCGGCGGCTGTTAAATGGGCGCACGGAAGGAGGTGCAAAGGGGGGTAAAAAGAGGGGGACGGGAGATGGGGGTGGAAGTGGGGATTGGGCAGGGATCAGTGATCAAAACGTACGGTTGTAGTCAGGTGGCGCAAAAGGGGGGTAAAAAAAAAGGAAAACGGCAGGCACAAACTATGATAAGTGAACTGCATCACTTATCAAACTTTGGCGGCTGCGGGAAGTGTGTACGGAGTTGGCGCAACGGGGGAGACGGAAAAAAAGCGAGCGCGAGCGTTGATCGGTGAACTGCGTCACCAATCAATGTTCGGCGGCTACTAAATGTGCGCACGGAGGCGGCACAAATGGGGGTGGAGGGGGTAAAAAGAGGGGGAAGGGGGATTGGGGTGGATGAACAGGGATTGGGGTGGATGAACGGGGATTGGGGTGGATGAACGGGGATTGGGGTGGATGAACGGGGATTGGGGTGGATGAACGGGGATTGGGCACGGATGAACGGGGATTGGGCACGGATGAACGGGGATTGGGCACGGATAAAACTTACGTTTAGTTGTCTTCTTCTTTAGCAGGGATTGTGGTGCTACAGGCTGCTGTGGCACCACAATACCCAGCACGGCAGGGAGATCCAGGCACAAAATCCAGCAGGGAGATCCAGCAGTATGACAGCTTTAATAATAACACGACCAGGCAACATAATGAATCCTGGGGGGGTAGATGCACTAAGTAGTGCAAGATAACCCCCCACCAAACAAAAAAACCAACTCCATACGACTATATGAATAAGGAGTATACAAGGAGCATAGAGGTAATCAAAAAATAACAATACTTTATTAAGTTACATGTAAAAATACAACATACCAATAATGTGCTAATAACGCAAACAATACAGTACTCAAGGATAGTTAAAAACAATACATAAGTGGGCAACCCCCGGTGTGCACCGTCAATAGAGCCAATGTACAAGCAAACGGTTACAGCGTGCCGCTATAGGTGCATATATCTGTAACTGCACCAATACATTTAACCATGCCCAGTGGCGTGAAAGGAAGATGTAACGTCGCTACACTTACCGATGCAGGGCTCCAAGAGGGGGCACACCGGACGGGATCCACCTATGCGACCCCCGACGCGCGTTTCGCCCAGAGACAAGATGGCTTTATCAAGGGGATCATGACATGTCATGTGATACATCGGGTGCTGGGGGCCCACACCTTCTAAACTGCCCATGGCCCTGTCTACTCTTAATCTGCCCCTGGTGGCCGGTACTATATATAGCTCATCATTCAGAGAACTGGTTGATCTGCATCAGATATAAAATGTATTTAATTGTATGAAAATTACAACAAGAAGCACAATATGAAAATGACCTTTTCAGAGAGGAAGAGGACTAGAACTCTAGTGCCACTTACTGGAAGTAGCAATCCTAAAGTCAGTATCGATACTTTAGACGCAGAGCTGTAGGAGAGATCAGCACAACATAGGGTCTTATCCTAGGAGTATGGCAGCAGGTGATAAAATCAAAATTACACTCACCTTTTATGAGTATCTATAAATCATGTAATAAAGCACATCAGCTGCAGCAGGTCCACAGGTCAGTGAATGACCAAACGATATTCAGGAAAGAAAGGAGAGGTTTGTGGATGATTTCCCTGCTTGCTGATCAATGATGAGACGTATATCCCAAATTGTCAAATGGATAGTGATTTATTCTACGCGTTTTAGGGTACGTGCACACGTTGCGGATTTGGCTGCGGATTTTTCCACACGGATTCTGAAAAATCCGCAGGTAAAACGCAGTGCGTTTTACCTGCAGATTAACTGCGGATTTACCCCAGATAAAATGCTGCGGAATCCGCACAAAGAATTTACATGCTGCAGAAAGTAAACCTGCACGGAATTTTCCGCAGCATGTGCACAGCGGATTTGGTTTTCCATAGCTTTACATGCTACTGTAAATTGCATGGAAAACAGCTGCAGATCCGCAGCCAAATCCGCAACGTGTGCACATACCCTTAAAGTACAAAAGACTTCTACATCAGGAAAGACCACAATTATATGATACCGTATGTGATATACTTGTGGCCTTTTGTAATTTGAAATGCGTAGAATAAAACACTATCCAATTGACAATCTGGGATATTCTTCTCGTGATTGATCAGCAAGCGTGGAAATCATCCACAAACCTCACCTTTCTTTCCTGAATATCAATACTTTAACGAGTCAACGAGTCTTGCCATATGACTTACGATTAAAGCCAAACCAGAATCTCAATTTGCAAACACCATGTTTAAGGGTATTGCCCCTCATCAGTGCAAAGTACAAGATCTGATTTAGCTAGGTGAGAAGCTTAAGACTGGGATCTAAGGGGTGATGTTTCTCCTTTCGGAGTTTGACCAGCCAGGACTGGCATGTCAGAGTGGGGAGACTTATATATACCATGCATGCTACTCTGGGAAAATGAAATATACAAATTGCGTCTTCAGAGAGAAAAGGACTAGAAGTAGCAATCCTAATACTCAATATTGACCTTTTGATAATCCTTGGCGCATGAGTTAAGATAGAGGCCAAACCAGAATCGCAATTTGCAGATATGGTGAAAGGGTCGATATAAACTTTTAGGATTGCTATTTCCAGTTGGTTGCGCAAGAGTTCTAGCGCTCTTTTTCTCTGAAGAGAAAATTTGCATATGTTGTATATAAGTCTTCTCACTCTGGCATACAAGGACTGGCTTGCTACTCTCCACAAGAAGTGTTACCCAGTAGATGATAAATCACTGGAATCAAGGGTAACTGTCCTTACATAACACTGCTTTCAGACATGGTTGCAATATTTGGTGCCGAATTTGCTTTTAAAGACCAATGTCAATCTCTGATAAACAGAATAAAGAATAAAATAAATGAGGGGTGCTAAAAGTGCTGCTGAGGTAGTATCTACATAAGGATTTATTAAAATAATATGGGCTACGAGTTTCAGCATCAAACCGGTGTCTTCCTCAGGCCTTTATGTTCGCAGTTGAAGAAATAGGGTTTAAATGGAAAAAAAAGAGGGGAAAAAAGAGTAATATCCTGACATCACAGGGGTGAGGGTCAGTGCAAATAACAAAAAAAAGATACAGGTAAAAGTACATAATACATAATGCTGATACATGGTGGTGTGCAGTGTAAACTAGGAATATGATACTATAAACATCTAGTGGGAAAATAAGAATTCTAAAAGATAAAAATACATCATGGGTAGACTGACATCATGGGTAGTGATGAGTGAGAGCGTGCACGGCACTGCTTGATACCCAATTAAGCATCGGGGTGCTCTGGCACAATCGGTACCCGATCTAGTATCCCTGGTGCTCGTGCACATGCTCGAGTTCCCGCCCCACATGCTTCAGACTATTTTTCAGCCAGTAAACACATGTGGATTGCCTTTCAAACATGGTAATGTTGTAGCTATGCTATCTACTGGCATTACTATGATTGGCCAGAACGCATCAAGTCATTGGGTCATTATTAGAGTTGAGCGACCTTGACCTTTTTAGAGTCGAGCCGGGTTTCGCGAAACCCGACTATCTCAAAAGTCGGGTCGAGTGAAATCGGCCGATTATGACGTAAAGTCGGGATCGACCGAAACACGAAACCCAATGCAAGTCAATGGGGCAGCATAGTCGGCAGTGAGTGGGGGCCAGGAAAACACCTAGAGTGCCCATTTTAATGTCAAAACCATCCATTCTTCTTAATGAAGCTTGTCAAGCGTAATTTACCTTATAATAGTTGGAAGGCATTTGAAATTGGGGGTCATTTGGCTAAAGTTGTGGTGGGTAGGGCTGGTTCAAGTAATTAGTGGGCCCAGGAAATCTGGACCACATCACGGCAGTGGAGCAGGGAGAGGTAAGTATTTCAACTTTGCAAGTGCTGTGAACCTGAGCAAGCAGGGGGGGCCCACTCGTTGGCATTGGCACTGGCACAGGGCCCCTCAAAGTACAGCGGTGTGTTTGCACGGCGGGGGCGCCTCCCACCGGCAGCAACACTTTTGCGTACTATGAGAGGCCCTGTGCCAGTGACGTCGCCAACTAGTATTCCTCCCCCCACCTGATGAAGGAACCTGCACTTTCATCTGCACCTTCCTCTTTGTCCCCGTGTAAGGTGGTATGGTATGCGGGAAGAGCAACCTGACTTTCAGCAGGGTCACAATGTTGTTGTGTAGCGTGCACGGGGAATGTTGCGTTATGGGTCAATATACCAGCAGACTCATCTATCACTGGCTGGGCAATGGGCAGGATGAGGAGGAAACACAGATATAGGCCCAAAGAATAAAGTTGGCTAAATGCAGTTCAAAATTGGTAACACAGGAATAACCAGGGGGCATTGCAGTGGAGGACAACTGGAATGAGAGGCTGACACAGAGAGTAGGCCCAAATCAGTAAGTAGTCGAAATGCAGTTCAAAATTGGCAACCGTAGTAAACAGGCGGCACAGCTTTGTTCAGTGGAGGAGAACAGCAAGGAGTGGCAGACACCGATAGTAGGCCCCAACCCAACTAGTAGGCCAAATGCAGTCTAACATTAACAACTACTTAACGAGCGCCTGAAAACGGAATTTCAGGACAGGAAACCAGGAGAACAGCAAGGAGCGGCAGACACTGTTAGTAGGCCCCAAACCAACTAGTACGCCAAATGCAGTTGTTCCATTTAACCACAATTTAACGAGAGCCTGAAGATAGAAGCTCAGGAAAGGCAACCTGGAGAACACCTTGGAGTGGAACACACCATCTCTCTCCACCCCATAGCCAATTTGGAGGCCTAATGCAGTGTAGTTTCCAACAACTACTAAACGAGAGCATTAAGATCGAAGCTCTGGAAAGGCAACCTGGAGAACACCTTGGAGTGTAACACACCATCTCTCTCCAACCGATACCCATTTTGTAGGCCTAATGCAGTGTAGTTTTCTACAACTACTGAACGAGAGTCGGAAGACCGAAGCAATGGCAAGGAAACCTGGGGAACACCTTGGAGTGTAACACACCATCTCTCTCCACCCGATACCCATTTTGTAGGCCTAATGCAGTGTAGTTTTATACAACTACTAAACGAGAGTCGGAAGACCGAAGCAATGGAAAGGAAACCTGGGGAACACCTTGGAGTGTAACACACCATCTCTCTCCACCCGATACCCATTTTGTAGGCCTAATGCAGTGTAGTTTTCTACAACTACTAAACGAGAGTCGGAAGACCGAAGCAATGGCAAGGAAACCTGGGGAACACCTTGGAGTGTAACACACCATCTCTCTCCACCCCATACCCAATTTGTAGGCCTAATGCAGCCTACTTTCCGACAACTACTAAACGAGAGCATGAAAATCGAAGCTCAGGAAAGGCAACCTGGGGAACACCTTGGAGTGTAACACACCCTCTCTCTACACCACGGAAGGGCTGATTCTTAGGAAGGAAGGCTGTCGGAAAGAAGCAGGGCGCGTCCGAAGGTGATTATATTCTTATTAGGTATATACTCACCCTCGGATGCGCCCTGCTTCTTTATTTGTAATGAATGTTTATTTGCAATGTGGTTTTGACTTACTCTATTTTTTTGGTAAATAATGATTTTATTATTTTCATTGTTTTGCATCTTCTTGGCAATAATATAAAGAAGACGCGACAGGACAACACTCGGTGGATGCCATATCTGTGTTTTAAATTGAAAAAAACTTTCAGTTAACTACTTGCAGGAGAAAGTTATTGTAGCTGGTGGCCATTTTTAGTACTGTACCAGATTTTTGTTGTATGTGTTTGTTTTTAATGTTAAAATGTCTGCATTTGATATCTCTCCAGTATTTTCTTTTTTATAAGCAAAATACTTATTTTTATATTTTCTGATGTTGGTTCAAGGGGTACACGGGCAGCAGTAGACAGGTCAGTGGAGGCCTAGTGGAAGGAGGGACCGCAGACAGGCTTCGAAGGCCTAACATAATAAATTGGGCTGGCTGTAGGCAATTTAAAATTGGTTCCAGGGGAACACGGGCAGCAGTGGCCTGGTCTGTGTAGTAGTAGTAGTGGAAAGAACGGGCCGCAGACAGGCTTCGAAGGCCTAACATAACAAAAATTGGGATGTAGGCAATTTAAAATTGGTTCCAGGGGAACACGGGCAGCAGTAGACAGGTCAGTGGAGGCCTAGTGGAAGGAGTGACCGCAGACAGGCTTCGAAGGCCTAACATAAGAAAAATGTCAATACAATGGTATTGACAGTGCCAGGCATTGAAGGATGTCAGCGCATAGACTAAACATTGGTGGAGCTGTGAGAGAAAATTTTGCAAGTGGTAGAGCACTGTTTGAGCTGGGGGGGGGGGCTGTCTTGTGGCCGGCGGTACAGGCCCAGGGCCCCTCATATTACAACGGTGTGTCTGACGTTGGGTGCGCACCACCACCGCCAGACACTTTATTGTACTATGAGGGACCTAGTGGCAGTGCCGTCGACCAAAAGCAGGCACACCCACCTCCTCAGACAAACAGTACTCTCACGGGTGCTGGCGCCAAGTGGCGATACCACGGCCCCGTGTGGGGACTTTGGCCATTTAGGGAGGTGTTAACATGTCGGATGCTGGACAATCAGGTGCTGCAAATTACGAGATTGGAAAAGTCATTCAGAATAGTCCACAGGCAAGACCTTTACATAGGAAAGCTAGGTGTCAGCCGGGCAAGGTGGGGCAAAAGATTTCGAAATCCAGTTGTGGTTCATTTTAATGAAGGTTAGATCATCTACATTTTGGGTAGCCAGACGAGTCCTTTTTTCTGTTAGTATTGAACCTGCAGCACTGAATACTCTTTCTGATAGGACACTAGCTGCCGGGCAAGCAAGCTCCTGCAATGCATATTCTGCCAATTCTGGCCAGGTGTCTAATTTTGATGCCCAGTAATCAAATGGGAATGACGGTTGAGGGAGAACGTCGATAAGGGATGAAAAATAGTTAGTAACCATACTGGACAAATGTTGTCTCCTGTCACTTTGAATTGATGCTGCAGTACCTGTCCTGTCTGCGGTCATAGCAAAATCACTCCACAACCTGGTCAGAAAACCCCTCTGGCCAACGCCACTTCTGATTTCTGCCCCTCTAACACCTCTGGTCTGCTGGCCCCTGCAGCTCGTGTTAGAACGATCACGGGCGCTGTGTGCAGGGAATGCCAGAAGCAAACGGTCAACAAGAGTTGATTGTTTGGTTGCTAATATTAGTTCCAAGTTCTCATGTGGCATTATATTTTGCAATTTGCCTTTATAGCGAGGATCAAGGAGGCAGGCCAACCAGTAATCGTCATCGTTCATCATTTTTGTTATGCGTGTGTCCCTTTAGAGGATACGTAAGGCATAATCCGCCATGTGGCCCAAAGTTCCAGTTCTCAAATCTGTGGTTGTGCTTGGTTGAGGGGCAGTTTCAGGCAAATCCACGTCACTTGTGTCCCTCCAAAAACCAGAACCTGGCCTTGCCGCGCCAACAATTTCCACTGGCCCCGGAAAAGCTTCCTCATTAAAAATATAATCATCCCCATCATCCTCCTCGTCCTCCTCCTCCTGTTCGCCCGCTACCTCGTCCTGTACACTGCCCTGGCCAGACAATGGCTGACTGTCATCAAGGCTTTCCTCTTCCTCAGCTGCAGACGCCTGATCCTTTATGTGCGTCAAACTTTGCATCAGCAGACGCATTAGGGAGATGCTCATGCTTATTATGGCGTTGTCTGCACTAACCAGCCGTGTGCATTCCTCAAAACACTGAAGGACTTGACACATGTCTTGAATCTTCGACCACTGCACACCTGACAACTCCATGTCTGCCATCCTACTGCCTGCCCGTGTATGTGTATCCTCCCACAAAAACATAACAGCCCGCCTCTGTTCACACAGTCTCTGAAGCATGTGCAGTGTTGAGTTCCACCTTGTTGCAACGTCTATGATTAGGCGATGCTGGGGAAGGTTCAAAGAACGCTGATAGGTCTGCATACGGCTGGAGTGTACGGGCGAACGGCGGATATGTGAGCAAAGTCCACGCACTTTGAGGAGCAGGTCGGATAACCCCGGATAACTTTTCAGGAAGCACTGCACCACCAGGTTTAAGGTGTGAGCCAGGCAAGGAATGTGTTTCAGTTAGGAAAGGGAGATGGCAGCCATGAAATTCCTTCCGTTATCACTCACTACCTTGCCTGCCTCAAGATCTACAGTGCCCAGCCACGACTGCGTTTCTTTCTGCAAGAACTCGGACAGAACTTCAGCGGTGTGTCTGTTGTCGCCCAAACACTTCATAGCCAATACAGCCTGCTGACGTTTGCCAGTAGCTGCCCCATAATGGGAGACCTGGTGTGCAACAGTGGCAGCTGCGGATGGAGTGGTTGTGCGACTGCGGTCTGTGGACGAGGTCTCGCTTCTGCAGGAGGACGAGGAGGAGGAGGAGGGGGTGCGAACGGCTACAGCCAATTGTTTCCTAGACCGTGGGCTAGGCAGAACTGTCCCAAACTTGCTGTCCCCTGTGGACCCTGCATCCACCACATTTACCCAGTGTGCCGTGATGGACACGTAATGTCCCTGGCCATGCCTACTGGTCCATGCATCTGTTGTCAGGTGCACCTTTGTGCTCACAGATTGCCTGAGTGCATGGAAGATGCGCTCTTTAACATGCTGGTGGAGGGCTGGGATGGCTTTTCTGGAAAAAAAGTGTCGACTGGGTAGCTCGTAGCGTGGTACAGCGTAGTCCATCAGGGCTTTGAAAGCTTCGCTTTCAACTAACCGGTAGGGCATCATCTCTAACGAGATTAGTCTAGCTATGTGGGCGTTCAAACCCTGTGTACGCGGATGCGAGGCTAAGTACTTCCTTTTTCTAACCATAGTCTCATGTAGGGTGAGCTGGACTGGAGAGCTGGAGATCGTGGAACTAGCGGGGGTGCCGGTTGACATGGCAGACTGAGAGACGGTGGGAGATGGTATTGTTGCCGCCGGTGCCCTAGATGCAGTGTTTCCTACTACGAAACTGGTGATTCCCTGACCCTGACTGCTTTGGCCTGGCAAAGAAACCTGCACAGATACTGCAGGTGGTGCAGAAAATGGTGGCCCTACACTGCCGGAAGGGATGTTGCGTTGATGACTAGCTTGATTGGCCGAGGGTGCTACAACCTTAAGGGACGTTTGGTAGTTAGTCCAAGCTTGCAAATGCATGGTGGTTAAATGTCTATGCATGCAACTTGTATTGAGACTTTTCAGATTCTGCCCTCTGCTTAAGGTAGTTGAACATTTTTGACAGATGACTTTGCGCTGATCAATTGGATGTTGTTTAAAAAAATGCCAGACTGCACTCTTTCTAGCATCGGATACCTTTTCAGGCATTGCAGACTGAGCTTTAACCGGATGGCCACGTTGTCCTCCAACAGGTTTTGACTTTGCCACGCGTTTTGGGCAAGATACGGGCCCGGCAGATGGAACCTGTTGCGATGTTGATGCCTGCTGCGGCCCCTCCTCCTCCGCTTCAGAACTGCTGCACCCTGTTCCCCCAATGGCTGCCAATCGGGGTCAAGAACTTGGGTCATCTATTACCTCTTCTTGTAGCTCGTGTGCAACTTCGTCTGTGTCACCGTGTCGGTCGGTGGTATAGCGTTCGTGATGGGTCAACATAGTCTCATCAGGGTCTGATTCTTGATCAGCACCCTGCGAGGGCAATGTTGTGGTCTGAGTCAAAGGACCAGCATAGTAGTCTGGCTGTGGCTGTGCGTCAGTGCACTCCATGTCAGATTCAACTTGTAATGGGCATGGACTGTTAACTGCTTCACTTTCTAAGCCAGGGACGGTATGTGTAAAGAGCTCCATGGAGTAACCCGTTGTGTCGCCTGCTGCATTCTTCTCTGTTGTTGTTTTTGCTGAAGAGGACAAGGAAGCGACTTGTCCCTGACCGTGAACATCCACTAACGACGCGCTGCTTTTACTTTTACCAGTTTCACGAGAAGAGGCAAAAGAGCTAGAGGCTGAGTCAGCAAGATAAGCCAAAACTTGCTCTTGCTGCTCCGGCTTTAAAAGCGGTTTTCCTACTCCCAGAAAAGGGAGCGTTCGAGGCCTTGTGTAGCCAGACGACGAACCTGGCTCCACAGCTCCAGACTTAGGTGCAATATTTTTTTTCCCACGACCACCTGATGCTCCACCACTACCACTACCCTCATTACCAGCTGACAATGAACGCCCCCGGCCACGACCTCTTCCACCAGACTTCCTCATTGTTTTAAAAACGTTACCAAACTAACCGTATTTGTTGCTGTCACACAACTTACACGGTGAGCTATAACTTCAGTATGATTTAGCTACCCCTTTACAGGTGGGTGAGACCACAACGAAAATCAGGCACAATGTTACACACTCTGTTGTTGGTGGCAACAAATGAGAGAGATGCCACACACGCAGGACTGTCACTGAAGCGCAAATGTAAATATTAATCTCCCACTGATTTTTTTTTTTTAAAAGGGAGACTTTAGAAAAAAAAAATAATAAAAAAAAATGATTTTTTCAGGAATAATTTATAAACCAAATAAAATGAAATGATTGTTTCAGGGAGAATTTAGAAAACAAATAAAAAAAAATAGGCTTTCTATGGCCCACTGAGTGAGAGAGGACGCACACAGGATTCAGGAGTGGCACACAAGCCCAGAGGCCAATATTTATCTCCCACTGATTGATTTAGTGATTTTTTCAGGTAGATTTTGGAACCCAAATCAAGCAAAAAAATTAATAGGCTTTCTATGGCCCACAATTGGAGAGAGAGAGATGGCACACCCAGGAGTCAAGACTGGCACACAAGCAGAAAGGGCAATATTAATCTCCCACTGATTTGATTTTTTTTTTTTCCAGGGACACTTTAGAAAAAAAAATACAAAAAAATGATTTTTTCAGGAATAATTTAGAAACCAAATAAAATAAAATGATTGTTTCAGGGAGAATTTAGAAAACAAATTAAAAAAAATAGGCTTTGTAGGGCCCACTGAGTGAGAGAGGACGCACACAGGAGTCAGGAGTGGCACACAAGCCCAGAGGCCAATATTTATCTCCCACTGATTGATTTAGTGATTTTTTCAGGTAGATTTTGGAACCCAAATCAAGCAAAAAAATTAATAGGCTTTCTATGGCCCACAATTGGAGAGAGAGAGATGGCACACCCAGGAGTCAAGACTGGCACACAAGCAGAAAGGGCAATATTAATCTCCCACTGATTTGATTTTTTTTTTTTTCAGGGAGACTTTAGAAAAAAAAAATACAAAAAAAATGATTTTTTCAGGAATAATTTAGAAACCAAATAAAATAAAATGATTTTTTCAGGGAGAATTTAGAAAACAAATAAAACAAAAAATAGGCTTTCTAGGGCCCACTGAGTGAGAGATGACGCACACAGGAGTCAGGAGTGGCACACAAGCCCAGAGGCCAATATTTATCTCCCACTGATTGATTTAGTGATTTTTTCAGGTAGATTTTGGAACCCAAATCAAGCAAAAAAATTAATAGGCTTTCTATGGCCCACAATTGGAGAGAGAGAGATGGCACACCCAGGAGTCAAGACTGGCACACAAGCAGAAAGGGCAATATTAATCTCCCACTGATTTGATTTTTTTTTTTTTTCAGGGAGACTTTAGAAAAAAAAAATACAAAAAAATGAATTTTTCAGGAAGAATTTAGAAACAAAATAAAATAAAATGATTGTTTCAGGGAGAATTTAGAAAACAAATAAAAAAAAAATAGGCTTTGTAGGGCCCACTGAGTGAGAGAGGACGCACACAGGAGTCAGGAGTGGCACACAAGCCCAGAGGCCAATATTTATCTCCCACTGATTGATTTAGTGATTTTTTCAGGTAGATTTTGGAACCCAAATCAAGCAAAAAAATTAATAGGCTTTCTATGGCCCACAATTGGAGAGAGAGAGATGGCACACCCAGGAGTCAAGACTGGCACACAAGCAGAAAGGGCAATATTAATCTCCCACTGATTTGATTTTTTTTTTTTTTCAGGGAGACTTTAGAAAAAAAAAATACAAAAAAAATGATTTTTTCAGGAATAATTTAGAAACCAAATAAAATAAAATGATTGTTTCAGGGAGAATTTAGAAAACAAATAAAACAAAAAATAGGCTTTCTAGGGCCCACTGAGTGAGAGATGACGCACACAGGAGTCAGGAGTGGCACACAAGCCCAGAGGCCAATATTTATCTCCCACTGATTGATTTAGTGATTTTTTCAGGTAGATTTTGGAACCCAAATCAAGCAAAAAAATTAATAGGCTTTCTATGGCCCACAATTGGAGAGAGAGAGATGGCACACCCAGGAGTCAAGACTGGCACACAAGCAGAAAGGGCAATATTAATCTCCCACTGATTTGATTTTTTTTTTTTTTCAGGGAGACTTTAGAAAAAAAAATACAAAAAAATGAATTTTTCAGGAAGAATTTAGAAACAAAATAAAATAAAATGATTGTTTCAGGGAGAATTTAGAAAACAAATAAAAAAAAAATAGGCTTTGTAGGGCCCACTGAGTGAGAGAGGACGCACACAGGAGTCAGGAGTGGCACACAAGCCCAGAGGCCAATATTTATCTCCCACTGATTGATTTAGTGATTTTTTCAGGTAGATTTTGGAACCCAAATCAAGCAAAAAAATTAATAGGCTTTCTATGGCCCACAATTGGAGAGAGAGAGATGGCACACCCAGGAGTCAAGACTGGCACACAAGCAGAAAGGGCAATATTAATCTCCCACTGATTTGATTTTTTTTTTTTTCAGGGAGACTTTAGAAAAAAAAAATACAAAAAAAATGATTTTTTCAGGAATAATTTAGAAACCAAATAAAATAAAATGATTTTTTCAGGGAGAATTTAGAAAACAAATAAAACAAAAAATAGGCTTTCTAGGGCCCACTGAGTGAGAGATGACGCACACAGGAGTCAGGAGTGGCACACAAGCCCAGAGGCCAATATTTATCTCCCACTGATTGATTTAGTGATTTTTTCAGGTAGATTTTGGAACCCAAATCAAGCAAAAAAATTAATAGGCTTTCTATGGCCCACAATTGGAGAGAGAGAGATGGCACACCCAGGAGTCAAGACTGGCACACAAGCAGAAAGGGCAATATTAATCTCCCACTGATTTGATTTTTTTTTTTTTTCAGGGAGACTTTAGAAAAAAAAATACAAAAAAATGAATTTTTCAGGAAGAATTTAGAAACCAAATAAAATAAAATGATTGTTTCAGGGAGAATTTAGAAAACAAATAAAAAAAAAATAGGCTTTGTAGGGCCCACTGAGTGAGAGAGGACGCACACAGGAGTCAGGAGTGGCACACAAGCCCAGAGGCCAATATTAATCTCCCACTTTTTTTTTTTTTCCAGGGAAAATTTATGAACCCAATATAAAAAGTAATAAATAGGCTTTCTATGGCCCACTATCTGAGAGAGAGAGATGGCACGCTTAGGACTGGCACACAAGCCCAAAGGCCAATATTAATCTCCCACTGATTGATTTATTGATTTTTTCAGGTAGAATTTAGAACCCAAATCAAGCAAAAAAATTAATAGGCTTTCTATGGCCCACTGAGTGAGAGATGGCACACACAGGAGTCAGGAGTGGCACACAAGCCCTGAGGCCAATATTTTTCTCCCACTGATTGATGTTGTGATTTTTTCAGGTAGATTTTGGAACCCAAATCAAGCAAAAAAATAAATAGGCTTTCTATGGCCCACTGAGTGAGAGATGGCACACACAGGAGTAAGGAGTGGCACACAAGCCCTGAGGCCAATATTTTTCTCCCACTGATTGATGTTGTGATTTTTTCAGGTAGATTTTAGAACCCAAATCAAGCAAAAAAATAAATAGGCTTTCTATGGCCCACTGAGTGAGAGATGACACACACAGGAGTCAGGAGTGGCACACAAGCCCTGAGGCCAATATTTTTCTCCCACTGATTGATGTTGTGATTTTTCAGGTAGATTTTGGAACCCAAATCAAGCAAAAAAATAAATAGGCTTTCTATGGCCCACTGAGTGAGAGATGGCACACACAGGAGTCAGGAGTGGCACACAAGCCCTGAGGCCAATATTTTTCTCCCACTGATTGATGTAGTGATTTTTTCAGGTAAATTTTAGAACCCAAATCAAGCAAAAAAATAAATAGGCTTTCTATGGCCCACTGAGTGAGAGATGACACAGACAGGGATGGCACTCTAGCAGAAATGCCAATCTTAATCTCCCACAAAAAAAACAAAAAAAAAACAAAAGGAACTGTCCTTCAATTACTATCTCCCTGCAGTAATCTCAGCCAGGTATGGCAGGCAGCAATAAGGAGTGGACTGATGCACAAATTAAATAAAAAGTGTGGACAAACAAACAAGATAGCTGTGCAGAAAGGAAGGAACAAGAGGATTTGTGCTTTGAAAAAAGCAGTTGGTTTGCACAGCAGCGTACACACAGCAATGCAGCTATCAGGGAGCCTTCTAGGGCAGCCCAATGAGCTACAGCGCTGAGGGAAAAAAAAATGTAGCTTCCACTGTCCCTGCACACCGAAGGTGGTGTTGGGCTGTGGAAATCGCTACAGCACAAGCGGTTTGGTGGTTAATGGACCCTGCCTAACGCTATCCCTGCTTCTGACGAAGCGGCAGCAACCTCTCCCTAAGCTCAGATCAGCAGCAGTAACATGGCGGTCGGCGGGAACGCCCCTTTATAGCCCCTGTGACGCCGCGGACAGCAAGCCAATCACTGCAATGCCCATCTCTAAGATGGTGGGGACCAGGACCTATGTCATCACGCTGCCCACACTCTGCGTTTACCTTCATTGGCTGAGAAATGGCGCTTTTCGCGTCATTGAAACGCGACTTTGGCGCGAAAGTCGCGTACCGCATGGCCGACCACGCACAGGGGTCGGATCGGGTTTCATGAAACCCGACTTTGCCAAAAGTCGGCGACTTTTGAAAATGAACCACCCGTTTCGCTCAACCCTAGTCATTATAACATCCGGTGATTCGATGCTCGCCACACTGCACCCGGAAATAGTGTAGGGAGAGCAGCTGTATAAGGGAATGTGAGTATTATTGGCCTTGATAAACAAATAGTCCTTTTCAAGGCTACATCTATTTTAATCAACACTTCTCTTAGCTGTACAATTTAGTGTAGGGATACATAGCTGCTGGAGAAGGCAAAGTGAGTGTTACAGGCCTTGCTGGTGAAAAAACGAGTCCTTTTCGGGGCTACATCTATTATATTCAATACCACTGTTAGCTTTGCTACTTAGTATAGAGCAAGCTGATGGAGAAGGGCTCGTAGTGCATTAAATGTCTTGGTGCAGAAACCAAAAACCAACAGTCCTTCATTATAAGACCTACATCTATTCTATTCAATACCGTTGTTAGCTGAACTATTTAGTTTAGGGCAAGTTACTGGAGAAGGTAATTGGGCAGAAACCAAAAATCAACAGCCCTTATCTTCATGTATTCCAAGATATATTGGAGTGCGTCCTTTTAAGGCTGGAGTCACACACAACGTATAAAAATACGGTCCATTTTTTACGGACCAAATATGCAGAAATGTTCCCTGAACAGTGATCCGTATGTCATCTGTTGGCAAGGTGTGGCTGTGTATTTTGCGCATGTAAACCTCTGTATGGCATCTATACGGCGAGATTTTCTTGCTGGCTTGCAAAATGGACATATAATGGATCCATGGGCTCAAATATTCGTGAAAACATGTATACAGTCTATATATACTGTATATACATATATATGTCAGTGAGACACATATACATATTGATATTTCATACAGCGCTAGCTAGCAAAAAAGCCGGTAATTCAATTGCCGGCTTTTGCTAAATAATTCCTGAACCCGACATGATATGAGACATGGTTTACATACATTAAACCATTGCATATGCATTATATTTTTACATATCCCCCACTAATAATGTTAGAAGTGTCTGTGTGCAAAATGTTGGAGCTGTAGGTGTTAAAATAAAGGGTTAAATCACGGAAAAAACTGGCGTGTGCTCCTGCGCAATTTTCTCTGCCAGAGTGAGAAAGCCAGTGACTGAGGGCAGATATTAATAGCCTAGAGAGGGACCATGGTTATTGCCCCCCCCGCCCCCAGCTACATTAAGGTGTACACTCCGTAACCCAAGCAACACAGAAACCGGAAGACGCAGTCACATGCGGCTAGCCGGCGCCAAGCTGCCACATGGAACCGTCCACACCAAGGCTGAGAGACGGGGAAAAGGGGGCCAGGGACATAATGAAAAAAGAATCAGAAGGGGGAATTAGATTTGCACATGCGTGAATACGACAGAGCGTGAAACAATAAAATGCACTAAGAGAGAGAGAAAAAAAAAACACCCACATGACAATACAAAACGGCAGGGGAAGAAGTCACAATACCCATGGAGGACCACAAGGAGGCCCCAATGGGTAAGTAGACTCCATGCCTGCTACAAAGACTGCATGCAAAAGACATACATGCTATGTTGGTCACTATAACATGATAAAAATGCATATCACTCCAAACCATATGAAAAGGTGCTTATCAAATAATATAAAAAAGGTAAAACAGTATATCAATCCTGTATATATTGGAATCATTATACACAAATTGATAAAATGCAAAAGAGGTGTGGGGGCCAGAGACAGAAAAAAAGGGGGAAAAAAAGGTAAATTATCGCCAAACAAGATATCCTGTTGGAAGAGACACGATACAGGACCATATTTTACTTCATAACCAATACAGTCCATCAATAATCCAAAAAAAGTCCATAAATAGAAGGTCCATGCTCCATAGACGTCCCATCCTGCATACGGTGGATGCTCCCAATTTCACAAGGATATCATGTGGCGCAAATCACAATACTAGAGGCAAAAAATAAATAAAATAAAAAAGATAAAAACAATATTTACAATTACAATAAAAGGCAGAAGCAGTAGGGGCACAGGAACCACAATATCACCATATTCTATAGAAAAGAGGCAAATCCCAAGGACTCATTGAGGCCAGCAGGGGCCATCGTCCCCAAGATTGTGATCCACTTACATTCACTTTGTGCTAGGAGGCGTTTAATTTCTCCACTCCTTATGCCACAATTATTATGCTGGATTCCCCGGACCATGAAAGACTTAGGGTTGCACTGATGAGGAATTTTATAATGTCGCGGGATGGTCTTCATTTGTGATATATCAGTAATCTTACTCACAGCCGGAATATCCCGCACATGCTCTCTAGTGCGTACTTTAAGCTGACAAGACGTAAGTCCAACATACACTTTGGGGCAATCACATGTGGCATAATATATTACCTTAGAAGTAGTGTTGAGCATTCCGATACCGCAAGTATCGGGTATCGGCCGATACTTGCGGTATCGGAATTCCGATACCGAATTCCGATACTTCCCGCGTATCGGATACCGGAATCGGAAGTTCCCGAAATTCAAACAGCACGCAGCAGCCAATGAGGAATGAATTGAAGTGTGGGCATATCCTGTTTAGCATGGTGGGCATGTAACTACTGGCAAGGCTGTGATTGGATGCTGAAATGATGTCACTCAGCACTATAAAAAAACGCTGCCGCCATTTTGCGCTCACTCTGCTGTGATTTCAGTTAGGGACAGGACGCTGTGTTCTAACTGAGGGCCAGTTGAGATAGCTGATTGCTTTATTTTCGTTTCCAAAGGCTAATTTAGCAAAACTCTGTGTGTTCTTCACTGTTCACCTTGCTCTTGCCTTGCAGCGCTGTTTTAACAGCGTTCTGCAAGGTCTCTGTGTGTGTGTGTGCAGCTCACTCTGTAGTCTGTGTGCAGCCATATACCCGGTTGTATTCAGCTCAGGGGGGTTCACACTGCCTCACACAGTTGTCCTTTTTTGCTCATAGTGCAGCCTGCTGCACATTTTTTCTCAAATTTCCTATTAGTGTTTTTCCACCTGTCTCCAGCTAAATTGTGGAAAAACACTACATAGGATAACCTAGAGGGGTTTTTTTGGGCCTTGCAGCGCCGTTTACGGCTGTCTGCACGGTCTCGGTGTGAGCGCAGCTCGCCCTGTAGTCTGTGTGCAGCCATAGCCGGTTGGATTCAGCTCAGGGTTCGTTACTGCCTCATACCTTGAAAAAAATTTTCCTTTTTTTCAAATAGAGCAGCCTGTTTAAAATTTTTAAAAAAATTTCCTATTAGTGTTTTTCCACCCGTCTCCAGCTAAATAGTGGAAAAACACTACATAGGATAACCTAGAGGAGGGTTTTTGGGCCTTGCAGCGCCGTTTACGGCTGTCTGCACGGTCTCGGTGTGAGCGCAGCTCGCCCTGTAGTCTGTGTGCAGCCATAGCCGGTTGGATTCACCTCAGGGTTAGTTATTGCCTCATATCTTGAAAAAAATTTTCCTTTTTTTCAAATAGAGCAGCCTGTTTAACCCCTTTACCCCCAAGGGTGGTTTGCACGTTATGGACCGGGTCAATTTTTACAATTCTGACCACTGTCCCTTTATGAGGTTATAACTCTGGAACGCTTCAACGGATCCCGGTGATTCTGACATTGTTTTCTCGTGACATATTGTACTTCATGATAGTGGTAAAATTTCTTTGATATTACCTGCGTTTATTTGTGAAAAAAACGGAAATTTGGCGAAAATTTTGAAAATTTCGCAATTTTCCAACTTTGAATTTTTATGCAATTAAATCACAGAGATATGTCACACAAAATACTTAATAAGTAACATTTCCCACATGTCTACTTTACATCAGCACAATTTTGGAACCAAAAATTTTTTTTTGTTAGGGAGTTATAAGGGTTAAAAGTTGACCAGCAATTTCTCATTTTTACAACACCATTTTATTTTAGGGACCACATCTCATTTGAAGTCATTTTGAGGGGTCTATATGATAGAAAATACCCAAGTGTGACACCATTCTAAAAACTGCACCCCTCAAGGTTCTCAAAACCACATTCAAGAAGTTTATTAACCCTTCAGGTGCTTCACAGGAATTTTTGGAATGTTTAAATAAAAATTAACATTTAACTTTTTTTCACAAAAAATTTACTTCAGCTCCAATTTGTTTTATTTTGCCAAGGGTAACAGGAGAAAATGGACCCCAAAAGTTGTTGTACAATTTGTCCTGAGTACGCTGATACCCCATATGTGGGGGTTAACCACAGTTTGTGCGCATGGCAGAGCTCGGAAGGGAAGGAGCGCCATTTGACTTTTCAATGCAAAGTTGACTGGAATTGAGATGGGACGCCATGTTGCGTTTGGAGAGCCACTGATGTGCCTAAACATTGAAACCCCCCACAAGTGACACCATTTTGGAAAGTAGACCCCCTAAGGAACTTATCTAGAGGTGTGGTGAGCACTTTGACCCACCAAGTGCTTCACAGAAGTTAATAATGCAGAACCGTAAAAATAAAAAATCATTTTTTTTCACAAACATTATCTTTTCGCCCCAAATTTTTTATTTTCCCAATGGTAAGAGAAGAAATTGGACCACAAAAGTTGTGGCACAATTTGTCCTGAGTACTCTGATACCCCATATGTGGGGGTAAACCATTGTTTGGGCGCATGGGAGAGCTCGGAAGGGAAGGAGCGCCGTTTGACCTTTCAATGCAAAATTGACAGGAATTGAGATGAGACGCCATGTTGCGTTTGGAGAGCCACTGATGTGCCTAAACATTGAAACCCCCCACAAGTAACACCATTTTGGAAAGTAGACCCCCTAAGGAACTTATCTAGAGGTGTGGTGAGCACTTTGACCCACCAAGTGCTTCACAGAAGTTTATAATGCAGAACCGTAAAAATAAAAAATCATTTTTTTTTCACAAAAATTATCTTTTTGCCCCCAATTTTTTATTTTCCCAATGGTAAGAGAAGAAATTGGACCACAAAAGTTGTGGCACAATTCGTCCTGAGTACTCTGATACCCCATATGTGGGGGTAAACCATTGTTTGGGCGCATGGGAGAGCTCGGAAGGGAAGGAGCGCCGTTTGACCTTTCAATGCAAAATTGACAGGAATTGAGATTGGACGCCATGTTGCGTTTGGAGAGCCACTGATGTACCTAAACATTGAAACCCCCCACAAGTGACACCATTTTGAAAAGTAGACCCCCTAAGGAACTTATCTAGATGTGTGGTGAGCACTTTGACCCAATAAGAGCTTCACAGAAGTTTATAATGCAGAGCCGTAAAAATAAAACAAAATTTTTTTCCCACAAAAATAATTTTTTAGCCCCCAGTTTTGTATTTTCCTGAGGGTAACAGGAGAAATTGGACCCCAAAAGTTGTTGTGCAATTTGTCCTGAGTGCGCTGATACCCTATATGTGGGGGAGAACCAGCGTTTGGGCGCATGGGAGGGCTCGGAAGGGAAGGAGAGCCATTTGGAATACAGACTTAGATGGAATGGTCTGCAGGCGTCACATTGTGTTTGCAGAGCCCCTAATGTACCTAAACAGTAGAAACCCCCCACAAGTGACCCCATATTGGAAACTAGACCCCCCAAGGAACTTATTTAGATGTGTTGTGAGAACTTTGAGCCCCCAAGTATTTCACTACAGTTTATAACGCAGAGCCGTGAAAATAAAATAAAAAATTTCACCTCAAAATTATTTTTTAGCCCCCAGTTTTGTATTTTCTCGAGGGTAAAAGGAGAAATTGGACCCCAAAAGTTGTTGTCCAATTTGTCCTGAGTGCGTTGATACCCCATATGTGGGGTGAACCAGCGTTTGGGCGCATGGGAGGGCTCGGAAGGGAAGGAGCGCCATTTGGAATGCAGACTTAAATGGAATGGTCTGCAGGCGTCACATTGCGTTTGCAGAGCCCCTAATATACCTAAACAGTAGAAACCCCCACAAGTGACCCCATGTTGGAAACTAGACCCCCCCACGAACTTATCTAGATGTGTTGTGAGAACTTTGAGCCCCCAAGTGTTTCACTACAGTTTATAACGCAGAGCCGTGAAAATAAAAAATCTCTTTTTTTCCCACAAAAATTATTTTTTAGCCCCCAGTTTTGTATTTTCCCAAGGGTACCAGGAGAAATTGGACCCCAAAAGTTGTTGTCCAATTTGTCCTGAGTACGCTGATACCCCATATGTTGGGGTAAACTCCTGTTTGGGCACACGGGAGAGCTCGGAAGGGAAGGAGCACTGTTTTACTTTTTCAATGCAGAATTGGATGGAATTGAGATCGGTCGCCATGTCGCGTTTGGAGATCCCCCTGATGTGCCTAAATAGTGGAAACCCCCCAATTATAACTGAAACCCTAATCCAAACACACCCCTAACCCTAATCCCAACGGTAACCCTAACCACACCTCTAACCCAGACACACCCCTAATCCTAATCCCAATCGCAAATGTAATCCAAACCCTAACCCTAACTTTAGCCCCAACCCTAACTGTAGCCTTAACCCTAACCCTAGCCCTTACCCTAGCCCTAACCCTAGCCCCAACCCTAACCCTAACCCTAACCCTAGCCCTAGCCCTAACCCTAACCTTAACCCTAGTCCCAACCCTAACCCTAGCCCTAACCCTAGCCCTAACCCTAGCCCTAGCCCTAACCCTAGCCCTAGCCCTAACCCTAACCCTAGCCCTAACCCTAGCCCTAGCCCTAGCCCTAACCCTAACCCTAGCCCTAACCCTAGCCCTAACCCTAGCCCTAACCCTAGCCCTAGCCCTAACCCTAGCCCTAGCCCTAACCCTAACCCTAGCCCTAACCCTAATGGGAAAATGGAAATAAATAAATTTTTTTCATTTACTTTTATAGCGGGTTTTTTAGCGGATTTTTATGATTGGCAGCCGTCACACATTGAAAGACGCTTTTTATTGCAAAAAATATTTTTTGCGTTACCACATTTTGAGAGCTATAATTTTTCCATATTTGAGTCCACAGAGTCATGTGAGGTCTTGTTTTTTGCGGGACGAGTTGACGTTTTTATTGGTAACATTTTCGGGCACGTGACATTTTTTGATCGCTTTTTATTCCGATTTTTGTGAGGCAGAATGACCAAAAACCAGCTATTCATGAATTTCTTTTGGGGGAGGCGTTAATACCGTTCCGCGTTTGGTAAAATTGATAAAGCAGTTTTATTCTTCGGGTCAGTACGATTACAGCGACACCTCATTTATATCATTTTTTTATGTTTTGGCGCTTTTATACGATAAAAACTATTTTATAGAAAAAAATAATTATTTTTGCATCGCTTTATTCTGAGGACTATAACTTTTTTATTTTTTTGCTTTTGTCGCTGTATGGTGGCTCGTTTTTTGCGGGACAAGATGACGCTTTCAGCGGTACCATGGTTATTTATATCCGTCTTTTTGATCGCGTGTTATTCCACTTTATGTTTGGCGGTATGATAATAAAGCGTTGTTTTTTGCCTCGTTTTTTTTTTTTTTTTCTTACGGTGTTTACTGAAGGGGTTAACTAGTGGGCCAGTTTTATAGGTCGGGTCGTTACGGACGCGGAGATACTAAATATGTGTACTTTTATTGTTTTGTTTTTTTTATTTAGATAAAGAAATGTATTTATGGGAATAATATATATATTTTTTTTTCATTATTTAGGATTTTTTTTTTTTTTTTTTTTACACACTTGGAAATTTTTTTTTTTACTTTTTTATTTTGCCCCAGGGGGGGACAATACAGATCGGTGATCTGCCAGTTTGCACAGCACTCTGACAGATCACCGATCTGTCTGAGAGCAGTGCAGCGTTACCAAGTGCCTGCTCTGAGCAGGCACTTGGTAAGCCACCTCCCTCCCTGCAGGACCCGGATCCGCGGCCATTTTGGATCCGGGACTTACTGCAGGGAGGGAGGTAGGAGACCCCCGGAGCAACGCGATCACATCGCGTTGCTGCGGGGGTCTCAGGGAAGCCCGCAGGGAGCCCCCTCCCTGCGCGATGCTTCCCTGCACCGCCGGCACATCGCGATCATCTTTGATCGCGGTGTGCCGGGGGTTAATGTGCCGGGGGCGGTCCGTGACCTCTCCTGGCACATAGTGCCGGATGTCAGCTGCGATAAGCAGCTGACACCCGGCCGCGATCGGCGGCGCTCCCCCCGTGTGCGCGGCCGATCGCGCTGGACGTAATATTCCGTCCTTGGGAATTAAGGCCCACCCCACATGGACGGAATATTACGTCCAATGGCAGAAAGGGGTTAAAATTTTAAAAAAAATTTCCTAATAGTGTTTTTCCACCCGTCTCCAGCTAAATAGTGGAAAAACACTACATAGGATAACCTAGAGGAGGGTTTTTGGGCCTTGCAGCGCCGTTTACGGCTGTCTGCACGGTCTCGGTGTGAGCGCAGCTCGCCCTGTAGTCTGTGTGCAGCCATAGCCGGTTGGATTCAGCTCAGGGTTCGTTACTGCCTCATATCTTGAAAAAAAATTTCCTTTTTTTCAAATAGAGCAGCCTGTTTAAAATTTTAAAAAAAATTTCCTATTAGTGTTTTTCCACCCGTCTCCAGCTAAATAGTGGAAAAACACTACATAGGATAACCTAGAGGAGGGTTTTTGGGCCTTGCAGCGCCGTTTACGGCTGTCTGCACGGTCTCGGTGTGAGCGCAGCTCGCCCTGTAGTCTGTGTGCAGCCATAGCCGGTTGGATTCAGCTCAGGGTTCGTTACTGCCTCATATCTTGAAAAAAAATTTCCTTTTTTTCAAATAGAGCAGCCTGTTTAAAATTTTAAAAAAAATTTCCTATTAGTGTTTTTCCACCCGTCTCCAGCTAAATAGTGGAAAAACACTACATAGGATAACCTAGAGGAGGGTTTTTGGGCCTTGCAGCGCCGTTTACGGCTGTCTGCACGGTCTCGGTGTGAGCGCAGCTCGCCCTGTAGTCTGTGTGCAGCCATAGCCGGTTGGATTCAGCTCAGGGTTCGTTACTGCCTCATATCTTGAAAAAAATTTTCCTTTTTTTCAAATAGAGCAGCCTGTTTAAAATTTAAAAAAAAATTTCCTATTAGTGTTTTTCCACCCGTCTCCAGCTAAATAGTGGAAAACCACTACATAGGATAACCTAGAGGAGGTTTTTTGGGCCTTGCAGCGCCGTTTACGGCTGTCTGCACGGTCCCCGTGTGAGTTAAACTTGCTCTGTAGTCCGATTTGCAGAAAAAAAAAAAGTAAAGTTCACCAAACACCACTTAACACTTGTGTAGGCCACATTTGAAAAATAATAAAGTTTAGTCCACACTTTACAACATTAGTGTTTCTTACACCTGTTAGGAGGAGCATTTCAGGAATAAGCACACTAAGGCCTTAGTACTTTTCTGCTTATCTTTATCTGTCAACCAAGATGAAGAGGGCAGGGAGTAAGGCACGTGGGCGTGGGCACGGAGCAGGGAGAGGACGCGGTGATTCTGTGCCTGCTGCGGCCACCGGTGACTCGTCGTCACTCAGTTTCAGCAGGGAACAGTCCTTCATGCGCAGCTTTGTCGGAGAGCGCCGTGCACCGCTGCTGCGTGAAGATCAAATTGAAGCCGTTGTCGGGTGGATGGCAGCTAACGCCTCGGCATCGACTTCAGTTAGTGCCACATCCTCTCAGGCACAGAGCACTGGAGAGCAGCCATCTGTCTCTTCACCACCTGCCAAATTGGCCAGGCAGTCAGAGAGCCCAGGACAGGAGCCGTCTCTACTTCTGTTCTCTGAATCTCTTGGCTTGGAAACAGGGGGCCAGTCAAGCAGCATTGGAGAAATGGAAGAAGAGGCAGTGTGCAGTGATGCCCAACAGCTTTGTCTCTCTGACTCTGAAGAGGCTGGTGGGCCAGTGCCTGCGGTGACCACAGCGCAGTACGCATCTGATGATGAAACTCAGGTGCCGCTTTCTGGTGCGTACTGTGCTGCCGAGACTACCCAGGAGGAGCAGTTGGTGGCAGAGGGTAGTGGAGATGATGAGGTCCTTGACCCATCGTGGCGTGAGGAACAGGAAGGTAGTGGGAGCAGCTCAGAGGAAGAGATTCCCCTTACGGGCCAAAGAGGGAGAGGGAGGGGGAAGACTGCGGAGCCTGTAGCCTCCATTTTTGCACCCGTTAGGAGCCTGTCTCTTTCCAAAGCCAAAAAGGGCGCTCCCAAGACTTGCAGTGCCTGGTCCTTTTTTGACACAGTTGCAGATGACATTTGTTTTGTCAAATGCAAGCTGTGTCATCAGAAAGTCAAAAGAGGTAAAAGTGTCAGCAACCTCAATACCACAAATATGTGGAAACATGTGCGGACCAGGCACGCGGTGGAGTTACAGAAACACAGTGAAGACGTAGGCCAACCAACAGCGGCAGCTACCACCTCTTCATCTCGTGTTGCCTCTTCCTCCACTGTTGTCCAGAGACCTAGTGTAATTCCACCCACAGCACCACCTTCCCAGTCATCCTCACACTCCCAGTCTACTCTACAGCCATCGGTAGTACAGGCATGGGAGAAAAGGCGGGCATTCTCGGCCAACCACCCCCGAGCACAGGCTCTGAATGCAGGCATTGCCAAACTGTTGTCCCTGAAAATGCTCTCATTCAGGCTGGTGGAGACTGACAGCTTCCATGACTTGATGGCATTGGCAGTCCCACAGTACAAGGTGCCCAGCCGCTTTTACTTCAGCAGGCAAGCTGTCCCTGCCCTGCACAGGCATGTTGAGGGAAACATAAAACATGCGCTACTGAACGCCGTCAGTAGCAAGGTCCACCTCACCACCGATGCGTGGACCAGTCAGCATGGACAGGGGCGATACGTTTCCCTCACTGCCCATTGGGTTAATGATGTTGAGCCAGGTACAGATCGTGCGAGTGGCGCAGGACGTGTCCTGCCCACTCCAAGGATTGCAGGAATCCAGTCTGTACGCATTGACTCCTCCTCATACACAAGTTCCTCAGAATCATCTCTGCAGGAGCCGTCACAGTCCACCTCCCGTGAACGTTTACCTATGACCGACATGAGCACAGCCGTGGCCAAACGTCAGCAGGCCGTCTTGAAACTAGTTTCATTGGGGAATCGAAGCCACACAGCGCAGGAGCTCTGGAATGCCATCAAGCAGGAGAGCGATGTGTGGTTACTGCCAGCGAATCTCCAGCCAGGCATGGTAGTGTGTGACAATGGCCGAAATCTGGTGGCAGCTTTGGCCCTTGGCAACCTCACTCACATCCCATGTCTGGCACATGTGCTCAATTTGGTTGTGCAGAGTTTTCTGAGGGACTATCCGGATCTTGATGCACTGCTGCACAAGGTCCGCCTAGAGTGTGCTCACTTGCGGCGTTCCAGCTTGGCAAGATCCCGCATTGCTGCTCTGCAGCGCCGATTCCGCCTTCCGGAACACCGCATCATATGTGACCTACCTACCAGGTGGAATTCCACGTTACATATGTTGGAGCGGTTGTGTGAGCAGCAGCAAGCAGTTATGGAGTACCAGCTGCATCAGGCGCAAAGAAGTCGCAGTCAGCGCCGATCAGACTTCACAACCACAGAGTGGGCCACTATGAAGGACGTCTGCCTGGTTTTGCGTCCTTTTGATTATTTCACGCGGATGGCAAGTGCAGATGATGCACTAGTCAGCATGACTGTCCCCCTTATCTGCCTGCATCCGCAAACTTTGCAAGGGTTAAGGGATGATGTTGTGGAAGAGGTGGAGGATGAGGAGTCACCTTTTCCATCAGCTTCTGGAGAGTCAGCGCCACGTGGTTCCTCACAAAGGGGTACGCAGGGGCCACTTTGTGAGGAGGATGAGGAGGAGTCAATGGAGGAGGAAGAGCTCCGTCCAGAGGAGGGAGCGACACAATTGTCCAGTGGTCAGTGTGTACAGCGAGGGTGGGGTGATGACAAGCGGGCAGAGATCATGTCTCAAGCAGGGGACAGCGTTTCTGGGCCAGTTGGCAGTCTGCAGCACATGGTGGATTTCATGCTGCAGTGCCTGAGAAACGACCGCCGCATCGACCACATTCTCAACATGCCTGATTATTGGGTGTTCACCCTCCTCGATCCTCGCTACCGGGACAACGTCCAAAACCTCATCCCAGCGTTGACCCGGGAGCGTAAAATGCGGGAGTACCACGACACACTGGTGAATTCCATCATCTTCTCCAGTCCAACTGAGAGGAGTGCTGCTAGTGCTTTACAAAGCAGCTCAGTGCGTCGAGGCAGTGGGGGAGGCTCTGCCCAAAGAGGGAGCAGAAGCAGTGCCTCTGCCCAAGGCAAGCCCAGTATGGCACAACTGTGGCAAATTTTTGTGTGCCCGCCCCAAATGTCTACACCATCACCGGCGGCTCCAGTCAGCAGGAGGCAACGGTTCCGTCAGATGGTGACAGACTACATGGCTTGCCCTCTTACTGTACTCCCAGACGGCTCTTCCCCGTTCAAGTTTTGGGTCTCTAAGCTGGATACATGGCCAGAGCTAAGCCAGTATGCATTGGAGGTGCTGGCTTGCCCTGCGGCTAGTGTCTTATCGGAACGTGTCTTTAGTGCCGCAGGTGGTGTACTAACAGACCGTCGCATGCGACTATCCTCCGATAACGTTGACCGGCTTACTTTCCTGAAAATGAACCAGGTCTGGATCTCGCAGGAATTTGCCACTCCTCTGCCTGATTAAGTAATTGGGTGTCATCCAGGTCTCCTGCTGTGTTCATCTTTCTACCACCTGAACTGCTATTCCTGGGCTCCAACACCGCCAGTTGCGGCTCAGAAGTGCAGGCTGCACAGTAAAAACATACGACCCAGTGTTATTGGGTTTCAGTAACGTCAGCTGATCCCCAGCTGTGTAGCCGGCAATGTGTCCTGCGACCGCCACGCTGGCACAACATCCTAAATGGAAGGGAACCTGTCCCCCCCCCCGTCGTTTGTTACTGAAAGAGCCACCTTGTGCAGCAGTAATGCTGCACAAGGAAAAGGTAGCTCTTTTAGTTTAGCTCCTTGCACACGCAGAACTTAACAATTATAAAATGTGTTCACTGATACCGTTATACTGTCCCGGAGCTGGGACTTTCCTTCGTAATGTGACGCAGCACAGCCGTCATTCCTACCCCCTTGCTGCCATGCGCTGCCTCCTCAGCGTTGTTTTAAGCTGTCACGGAGCCTGCGCTGTTCCGTTATCCCTTGGCCATGCCCTATTTGCGCTGCCTGTCTTCTGACATAATTTGGTGTGAGGCTGGCTGCGCCTGTGCGGCCGCGCTGCCCGAGATCCCGCCTCGCAGTGTCTTCTGATTGAGTCACACTGCGGGCCTGGGATCCATGGGCCTGCGCAGTGCATATCTTCCCCTCGGGCTCTCGCTCATCTCCCTCCTCCTTCTTTAGACTGTGCGCCGTCAGCTGATCCCTAATAGCATGCCACGGCCGTGACACCGCACAGTCTGAAGAAGAGGGAAAGAGGGGAGTGAGAGTCGAGGATATGCACTGTGCATGCCCATGGATCCAAGGCCCGCAGTGGGATTACGTTAGATGACACTGCGAGGTGGGATCTGGAGCAGCGTGGACGCACAGGCACTGACAGCCTGACACCAAATTATGTCAGAAGACAGGCAGTGCTAATTGGGCATGTCCAAGGGATAACAGAACAGCGCAGGCTCCGTGACAGCTTAAAACAACGCTGAGGAGGCAGCGCACGGCACCAAGGGGATAGGAATGACAGCTGTGCTGCGCCCCATTACGAAGGAAATTCGCACCTCCGGGACGGTTTAACGGTATAAGGGGACACATTTTTAGTGTTTACTTCTGTGTTTGCAAGGAGCATAATTAAAAGAGCAACCTTTTCCTTTTGCATCTTGCTGCACAAGATGGCTCTTTCAGCTACAAACGTCTTGGGGGGGGGGGGGTTAAAGGTTCTCTTTCAACTTGCTCCAATCAGGCTTCGGCCTACACTCTGTTCCTCTGCTCCTCCTGCTGTCCCTGGGCTCTAACACCGCCAGTTGGTGCCTGGAAGTGCTGTCTGCACAGTCAACAGTCGCTCCTCTGTTATTGGGGTTCAGTAACGTCAGCTGATCCCCAGCTGTGTGTGCGGCAATACCTCCAATCTGCTCCTCCTGCTGTCCCTGGGCTCTAACACCGCCAGTTGGTGCCTGGAAGTGCTGTCTGCACAGTCAACAGTCCCTCCTCTGTTATTGGGGTTCAGTAACGTCAGCTGATCCCCAGCTGTGTGTGCGGCAATTCCTCCAATCTGCTCCTCCTGCTCTCCCTGGGCTCTAACACCGCCAGTTGGTGCCTGGAAGTGCTGTCTGCACAGTCAACAGTCCCTCCTCTGTTATTGGGGTTCAGTAATGTCAGCTGATCCCCAGCTGTGTGTGCGGCAATTCCTCCAATCTGCTCCTCCTGCTCTCCCTGGGCTCTAACACCGCCAGTTGGTGCCTGGAAGTGCTGTCTGCACAGTCAACAGTCCCTCCTCTGTTATTGGGGTTCAGTAACGTCAGCTGATCCCCAGCTGTGTGTGCGGCAATTCCTCCAATCTGCTCCTCCTGCTCTCCCTGGGCTCTATCACCGCCAGTTGGTGCCTGGAAGTGCTGTCTGCACAGTCAACAGTCCCTCCTCTGTTATTGGGGTTCAGTAACATCAGCTGATCCCCAGCTGTGTGTGCGGCAATACCTCCAATCTGCTCCTCCTGCTCTCCCTGGGCTCTAACACCGCCAGTTGGTGCCTGGAAGTGCTGTCTGCACAGTCAACAGTCGCTCCTCTGTTATTGGGGTTCAGTAACGTCAGCTGATCCCCAGCTGTGTATCCGGCAACGTGTCATGCGACCGCCACGCTGGCACAACTAAAATGTAAGGGGACCTGTCCCCCCCCCAGGCGTTTGGTACTGAAAGAGCCACCTTGTGCAGCACTATTACTGCACAAGGAAAAGGTCGCTCTTGAAAGTATGCTCCTTGCAAACGCTGAAGTACACACTCATGTAATGTGTCCCCTCACACCGTCCAACCGTCCTGGAGGTGGGACTTTCCTTTGTAATGTGACGCAGCACAGCCGTCATTGCTACCCCCTTGGCACCGTGCGCTGGCTCCTTAGCGTTGTTTGATTCCGTCATGGACCCTGCGCTGTTGTGTTATCCCTTGGCCATGCACAGTTTGCGCTGCCCGTCCTCTGACATCATTTGTTGTCGTCCTGGCTGCGCCTGTGCGTCCACGCTGCCCGAAATCCCCCCTCGCAGTGTTGTCTAATGTGATCCCACAGTGGGCCTGGTATCCATGGCCATGCGCAGTGCATATACTAGCCTCTCACTCCCCTTCTTCACGCTTCTTCAGACTAGGCGGCGTCAGCTGATCCCTTATAGCATGCCACGGCCGTGACGCCGCACAGTCTGAAGAAGCAGGAAGGAGGTAAGTGAGAGGCGATGATATGCACTGCGCATGCCCATGGATCCCTGGCCCGCAGTGGGATTACATTAGATGACACTGCAAGGTTGGATCTCGGGCAGCTTGGACGCACAGGCACTGCCAGCCTGACACCTAAATGATGTCAGAAGACGGGCACCGCTAACTGTGCATGGCCAAGGGATAACATTACAGCGCGGGCTCCGTGACAGAACCAAACAACGTTGAGGAGGTGGCGCACGGCACCAAGGGGGTTGGAATGACGGCTGTGCTGTGTCACATTACAAAGGTAAGTCCCACTTCCGGGACGGTTTGACGGTATGAGGGGACACATTATATGAGTGTGTACTTCAGCGTTTGCAAGGAGCATAATTTTAGGAGCCACCATTTTTCATGTGCAGTATTACTGCTGTACAAGATGGCTCTTTCAGCAACAAATGCCTGGGGGGGGGGTTAAAGGTTCCCTTTCAACTTGCTCCACTGCAGGCTTCGGCCTACACTCTGCTCCTCTTTGATTCCCTGGGTTTCAACACTGTCAGTTGCCACCTGGAAGTGTTGTCTACACAGAAAAAAGCACTAGCTGATGTGTCAGTGGGGTTCAGCACCGCCAGCTGTTCCCCTGCTGTGTAGTCGGCAACGTGTCCAGCACAAGCCACGCTGGCACAACAGACCAAAAGCTGCCACCAGTGCAGGCTTTGGCCTACACTCTGCTCCTCTCCTCCTCCTGCTGACCCTGGGCTATAACACCGCCAGTTGTAGCCTGGAAGTGCTAGCTGCACAGAGAAAAACACCCGCCAATGTGTCAGTGGGGCTCAGCACCGCCAGCTGTTCCCATGCTGTGTAGCCGGCAACGTGACCTGCAAACGCCGTAATGCAGTAATGCTGCATTTGTACAAGGTGGCTGACTTTTACTCCTTGCCCACGTGGAACTCAACACATACAAAATGTGTCTCAGTAGAGACCATTACATTGTCCCTGAGGTGTGACTTTCCTTTTCAATGACACGCAGCACCCCCCTTGGTAGCGCTGCCCATCTTCTGACATCATTGGTTGGCTGCCTGTGCCTGTGCGTCCGCCCTGCCCAACACAACGCCCCTCGTTGTCTCATTTATTTTGACAGCGAGGGTGTGATTGATGGGCATGTGCACTGCATATGTTCGCCTGTCTTAACTCATCTCCTTCCGCCTTCTTCAGACTGTGCGGCCTCATGGTCGCGGCATGCGATAAGGGATCAGCTGAGGCCGCACAGTCTGAGGCAGGTGTAAGGACATGAGTGAGCGGCGAACATATTTACTGCACAAGGCCAGGAATTCCAGACCCGCAGTGTGAATCTTAGAAATCACACTGTGGGTGTGGGATTCATGGCCATCGCTAACCGCACCGCCCAACATGAAATGAGGTCAGAAGACGGGCAGCGCTCACAGGGCATTGCCAAGGGATAACACAAGAGCGCAGACTCCTGTACAGCAAATAACAACGCTCAGGAAGCAGCGCCCAGCACAAAGGCGGAATTTTTCGACACCTGTGCTGCGTGTCATTAAAAAGACAAGTCACGCCTACAATACAGTTCTACTGTACAATGGGCAAAATAGTGTACATCTTTCATTCTGCGTGTGCAATGAGCAAAATGTAAAGAGCAACCTTTCACTTGTGTAGCATTACTGTTGCACAAGATGTGGCTCTTCTAAATTTAAACACCTGAGGGTGGGTTAAAGGTGACCTTTGAAATTGGTTCAATTAGGCTGCGGCCTACACTCTGCTCCTCTCCTCCTCCTGCTGACCCTGGGCTCTAACACCGCCAGTTGGGGCCCGGACGTGCTAGCTGCACAGAGAAAAACACCAGCCAATGTGTCAGTGGGGTTCAGCTACGCCAGCTGTTCCCCCGCTGTGTAGCCAGCAACGTGTCCTGCAAACGCAACGCAGACACAAAGCTGCCTCCAGTGCAGGCTTCGGCCTACACTCTGCTCCCCCTGCTTACCCTTTGCTCCAACACAGCTAGTTGTGGCTTTAGGAAGACAATCTTGAATAGGCAACGCATCCGGGTTCCAGCACCGTCAGCTGGTTCTTGCCAGTGTTTTTGTCACGGGTACTCCCTCGTGCCCAGCCTGGTTCCAGCACCGTCAGCTGTTTCTGGGTACTGTCAAACTCACTGAGGCACCTATGCATTGCCCCGTCGTGTTGCGGTCGGGTTAGCCAACTCCAGGGTGCCTCCAGTTTAGGAGCTTCCTATGTGGGCTGCGTGAACTGGTAGTCAAGGCTGGTTCTCTAGTGCCAGTAGGCCCAGCTCCCCCTGTAGGACTGTTGGGGTTCGGTAACTGCGGCTGCCTCGCGGCCTAGCTGTTCTCTCCTCTCCTGTGGGCCTTGGGGTCCACCACCTGGTTCCAGCACCGTCAGCTGGTTCCGGGCCGAGCCTTTGGCTTAGGTGCCTCCTCCTGGGTATCCGAGTTCCGCCATCGCCAGGCGGTCCTTGATAGTGCTTTTAAGCGCGGGCACCTACAGCTTAGTAACCGGGTTCCAGCACCGTCAGCTGGTCCTCGGTCGTGCCATTGGCTCTTGCACACTGGGGCAACGCATCTGGGTTCCAGCACCGCCAGCTGGTTCTCGGCAGTGTTTTTGTCACAGGTACTCCCTCGTGCCAAACCTGGTTCCAGCACCGTCAGCTGTTTCCGGGTAGTGTCAAGCTCACTGAGACGCCTATGCTTGCCCCTTCGTGGTGCGGTCGGGTTAGCCAACTACAGGGTGCCTCCAGTTTAGGAGCTTCCTATGTGGGCTGCGTGAACTGGTAGTCAAGGCTGGTTCTGTAGTGCCAGTAGGCCCAGCTCCCCCTGTAGGACTGTTGGGGTTCGGTAACTGCGGCTGCCTCGCGGCCTAGCTGTTCTCTCCTCTCCTGTGGGCCTTGGGGTCCACCACCTGGTTCCAGCACCGTCAGCTGGTTCCGGGCCGAGCCTTTGGCTTAGGTGCCTCCTTTTGGGTATCCGAGTTCCGCCAACGTCAGGCGGTCCTTGGTAGTGCTTTTAAGCGCGGGCACCTACAGCTTAGTAACCGGGTTCCAGCACCGTCAGCTGGTCCTCGGTCGTGCCATTGGCTCTTGCACACTGGGGCAACGCATCTGGGTTCCAGCACCGCCAGCTGGTTCTCGGCAGTGTTTTTGTCACAGGTACTCCCTCGTGCCAAACCTGGTTCCAGCACCGTCAGCTGTTTCCGGGTAGTGTCAAGCTCACTGAGACGCCTATGCTTGCCCCGTCGTGGTGCGGTCGGGTTAGCCAACTCCAGGGTGCCTCCAGTTTAGGAGCTTCCTATGTGGGCTGCGTGAACTGGTAGTCAAGGCTGGTTCTGTAGTGCCAGTAGGCCCAGCTCCCCCTGTAGGACTGTTGGGGTTCGGTAACTGCGGCTGCCTCGCGGCCTAGTTGTTCTCTCCTCTCCTGTGGGCCTTGGGGTCCACCACCTGGTTCCAGCACCGTCAGCTGGTTCCGGGCCGAGCCTTTGGCTTAGGTGCCTCCTCCTGGGTATCCGAGTTCCGCCATCGCCAGGCGGTCCTTGGTAGTGCTTTTAAGCGCGGGCACCTACAGCTTAGTAACCGGGTTCCAGCACCGTCAGCTGGTCCTCGGTCGTGCCATTGGCTCTTGCACACTGGGGCAACGCATCTGGGTTCCAGCACCGCCAGCTGGTTCTCGGCAGTGTTTTTGTCACAGGTACTCCCTCGTGCCAAACCTGGTTCCAGCACCGTCAGCTGTTTCCGGGTAGTGTCAAGCTCACTGAGACGCCTATGCATGCCCCGTCGTGGTGCGGTCGGGTTAGCCAACTCCAGGGTGCCTCCAGTTTAGGAGCTTCCTATGTGGGCTGCGTGAACTGGTAGTCAAGGCTGGTTCTGTAGTGCCAGTAGGCCCAGCTCCCCCTGTAGGACTGTTGGGGTTCGGTAACTGCGGCTGCCTCGCGGCCTAGCTGTTCTCTCCTCTCCTGTGGGCCTTCGGGTCCACCACCTGGTTCCAGCACCGTCAGCTGGTTCCGGGCAGAGCCTTTGGCTTAGGTGCCTCCTCCTGGGTATCCGAGTTCCGCCATCGCCAGGCGGTCCTTGGTAGTGCTTTTAAGCGCGGGCACCTACAGCTTAGTAACCGGGTTCCAGCACCGTCAGCTGGTCCTCGGTCGTGCCATTGGCTCTTGCACACTGGGGCAACGCATCTGGGTTCCAGCACCGCCAGCTGGTTCTCGGCAGTGTTTTTGTCACAGGTATTCCCTCGTGCCAAACCTGGTTCCAGCACCGTCAGCTGTTTCCGGGTAGTGTCAAGCTCACTGAGACGCCTATGCTTGCCCCGTCGTGGTGCGGTCGGGTTAGCCAACTCCAGGGTGCCTCCAGTTTAGGAGCTTCCTATGTGGGCTGCGTGAACTGGTAGTCAAGGCTGGTTCTGTAGTGCCAGTAGGCCCAGCTCCCCCTGTAGGACTGTTGGGGTTCAGTAACGTCAGCTGATCCCCAGCTGTGTGTGCGGCAATTCCTCCAATCTGCTCCTCCTGCTCTCCCTGGGCTCTAACACCGCCAGTTGGTGCCTGGAAGTGCTGTCTGCACAGTCAACAGTCCCTCCTCTGTTATTGGGGTTCAGTAATGTCAGCTGATCCCCAGCTGTGTGTGCGGCAATTCCTCCAATCTGCTCCTCCTGCTCTCCCTGGGCTCTAACACCGCCAGTTGGTGCCTGGAAGTGCTGTCTGCACAGTCAACAGTCGCTCCTCTGTTATTGGGGTTCAGTAACGTCAGCTGATCCCCAGCTGTGTGTGCGGCAATACCTCCAATCTGCTCCTCCTGCTATCCCTGGGCTCTAACACCGCCAGTTGGTGCCTGGAAGTGCTGTCTGCACAGTCAACAGTCCCTCCTCTGTTATTGGGGTTCAGTAACGTCAGCTGATCCCCAGCTGTGTGTGCGGCAATTCCTCCAATCTGCTCCTCCTGCTCTCCCTGGGCTCTAACACCGCCAGTTGGTGCCTGGAAGTGCTGTCTGCACAGTCAACAGTCCCTCCTCTGTTATTGGGGTTCAGTAATGTCAGCTGATCCCCAGCTGTGTGTGCGGCAATTCCTCCAATCTGCTCCTCCTGCTCTCCCTGGGCTCTAACACCGCCAGTTGGTGCCTGGAAGTGCTGTCTGCACAGTCAACAGTCCCTCCTCTGTTATTGGGGTTCAGTAACGTCAGCTGATCCCCAGCTGTGTGTGCGGCAATTCCTCCAATCTGCTCCTCCTGCTCTCCCTGGGCTCTATCACCGCCAGTTGGTGCCTGGAAGTGCTGTCTGCACAGTCAACAGTCCCTCCTCTGTTATTGGGGTTCAGTAACATCAGCTGATCCCCAGCTGTGTGTGCGGCAATACCTCCAATCTGCTCCTCCTGCTCTCCCTGGGCTCTAACACCGCCAGTTGGTGCCTGGAAGTGCTGTCTGCACAGTCAACAGTCGCTCCTCTGTTATTTGGGTTCAGTAACGTCAGCTGATCCCCAGCTGTGTATCCGGCAACGTGTCATGCGACCGCCACGCTGGCACAACTAAAATGTAAGGGGACCTGTCCCCCCCCCTAGGCGTTTGGTACTGAAAGAGCCACCTTGTGCAGCACTATTACTGCACAAGGAAAAGGTCGCTCTTGAAAGTATGCTCCTTGCAAACGCTGAAGTACACACTCATGTAATGTGTCCCCTCACACCGTCCAACCGTCCTGGAGGTGGGACTTTCCTTTGTAATGTGACGCAGCACAGCCGTCATTGCTACCCCCTTGGCACCGTGCGCTGGCTCCTTAGCGTTGTTTGATTCCGTCATGGACCCTGCGCTGTTATGTTATCCCTTGGCCATGCACAGTTTGCGCTGCCCGTCCTCTGACATCATTTGTTGTCGTCCTGGCTGCGCCTGTGCGTCCACGCTGCCTGAAATCCCCCCTCGCAGTGTTGTCTAATGTGATCCCACAGTGGGCCTGGTATCCATGGCCATGCGCAGTGCATATACTAGCCTCTCACTCCCCTTCTTCACGCTTCTTCAGACTAGGCGGCGTCAGCTGATCCCTTATAGCATGCCACGGCCGTGACGCCGCACAGTCTGAAGAAGCAGGAAGGAGGTAAGTGAGAGGCGATGATATGCACTGCGCATGCCCATGGATCCCTGGCCCGCAGTGGGATTACATTAGATGACACTGCAAGGTTGGATCTCGGGCAGCTTGGACGCACAGGCACTGCCAGCCTGACACCTAAATGATGTCAGAAGACGGGCACTGCTAACTGTGCATGGCCAAGGGATAACATTACAGCGCGGGCTCCGTGACAGAACCAAACAACGTTGAGGAGGTGGCGCACGGCACCAAGGGGGTTGGAATGACGGCTGTGCTGTGTCACATTACAAAGGTAAGTCCCACTTCCGGGACGGTTTGACGGTATGAGGGGACACATTATATGAGTGTGTACTTCAGCGTTTGCAAGGAGCATAATTTTAGGAGCCACCATTTTTCATGTGCAGTATTACTGCTGTACAAGATGGCTCTTTCAGCAACAAATGCCTGGGGGGGGGGTTAAAGGTTCCCTTTCAACTTGCTCCACTGCAGGCTTCGGCCTACACTCTGCTCCTTTTTGATTCCCTGGGTTTCAACACTGTCAGTTGCCACCTGGAAGTGTTGTCTACACAGAAAAAAGCACTAGCTGATGTGTCAGTGGGGTTCAGCACCGCCAGCTGTTCCCCTGCTGTGTAGTCGGCAACGTGTCCAGCACAAGCCACGCTGGCACAACAGACCAAAAGCTGCCACCAGTGCAGGCTTCAGCCTACACTCTGCTCCTCTCCTCCTCCTGCTGACCCTGGGCTATAACACCGCCAGTTGTAGCCTGGAAGTGCTAGCTGCACAGAGAAAAACACCCGCCAATGTGTCAGTGGGGCTCAGCACCGCCAGCTGTTCCCATGCTGTGTAGTCGGCAACGTGACCTGCAAACGCCACGCAGGCACATGAACTGAAATTGAAGGAAGCCTGCCTCCCACCCCCAGGTGTTTCTATGTATAACAGCCACCTTGTACAGCAGTAATGCTGCATTTGTACAAGGTGGCTGACTTTTTCTCCTTGCCCACGTGGAACTCAACACGTACAAAATGTGTCTCAGTAGAGACCATTACATTGTCCCTGAGGTGTGACTTTCCTTTTCAATGACACGCAGCACCCCCTTTGGTAGCGCTGCCCGTCTTCTGACATCATTGGTTGGCTGGCTGTGCCTGTGCGTCCGCCCTGCCCAACACAACGCCCCTCGTTGTCTCATTTATTTTGACAGCGAGGGTGTGCTTGATGGGCACAAGCAGTGCATATATTCGCCTGTCTTCACTCCCCTCCTTCCGCCTTCTTCAGACTATGCGGCCTCATGGCCGCGGCATGCGATAAGGGATCAGCTGAGGCCGCACAGTCTGAAGCAGGTGTAAGGACATGAGTGAGCGGCGAACATATTTACTGCACAAGGCCATGAATTCCAGACCCGCAGTGTGAATTTTAGAAATCACACTGTGGGTGTGGGATTCATGGCCATCGCTAACCGCACCGGCCAACATGAAATGAGGTCAGAAGACTGCAGCGCTCACAGGGCATTGCCAAGGGATAACACAAGAGCGCAGACTCCTGTACAGCAAATAACAACGCTCAGGAAGCAGCGCCCAGCACAAAGGCGTTATTTTTCGACACCTGTGCTGCGTGTCATTAAAAAGACAAGTCACACCTCCACTACAGTTCTACTGTACACTGGGCTAAATTGTGTACGTGTTTTATTCAGCGTGTGCAATGAGAAAAATTCATAGAGCAACCATTGACTTGTGCAGCATTAATGCTGTACAAGGTGTGGCTCTTGTACTTTGTAACACCTGAGGGGGGGTAAAGGTGACCTTTGAAATTGGTTCTACTAGGCTTCGGCCTTCACTCTGCTCCTCCTGCTGACCCTGGGCTCTAACACCGCCAGTTTTTGCCCGGACATGCTAGCTGCACAGAGAAAAACACCAGCCAATGTGTTAGTGGGGTTCAGCAGCGTCAGCTGTTCCCCTGTTGTGTAGCCGGCATCGTGTCCAGCACAAGCCACGCTGGCACAACAGACCAAAAGCTGCCACCAGTGCAGGCTTCGGCCTACACTCTGCTCCTCTCCTCCTCCTGCTGACCCTGGGCTCTAACACCGCCAGTTTTTGCCCGGACATGCTAGCTGCACAGAGAAAAACACCAGCCAATGTGTTAGTGGGGTTCAGCAACGCCAGCTGTTCCCCTGCTGTGTAGCCGGCAACGTGACCTGCAAACGCCACGCAGGCACATGAACTGAAATTGAAGGAAGCCTGCCCCCCACCCCCAGGTGTTTCTATGTATAACAGCCACCTTGTACAGCAGTAACGCTGCATTTGTACAAGGTGGCTGACTTTTTCTCCTTGCCCACGTGGAACTCAACACGTACAAAATGTGTCTCAGTAGAGACCATTACATTGTCCCTGAGGTGTGACTTTCCTTTTCAATGACACGCAGCACCCCCCTTGGTAGCGCTGCCCGTCTTCTGACATCATTGGTTGGCTGGCTGTGCCTGTGCGTCCGCCCTGCCCAACACAACGCCCTTCATTGTCTTATTTATTTTGACAGCGAGGGTGTGCTTGATGGGCACAAGCAGTGCATATATTCGCCTGTCTTCACTCCCCTCCTTCCGCCTTCTTCAGACTATGCGGCCTCATGGCCGCAGCATGCGATACGGGATCAGCTGAGGCCGCACAGTCTGAAACAGGTGTAAGGACATGAGTGAGCGGCGAACATATTTACTGCACAAGGCCAGGAATTCCAGACCCGCAGTGTGAATTTTAGAAATCACACTGTGGGTGTGGGATTCATGGCCATCGCTAACCGCACCGCCCAACATGAAATGAGGTCAGAAGACGGGCAGCGCTCACAGGGCATTGCCAAGGGATAACACAAGAGCGCAGACTCCTGTACAGCAAATAAAAATGCTCAGGAAGCAGCGCCCAGCACAAAGGCGGTATTTTTCGACACCTGTGCTGCGTGTCATTAAAAAGACAAGTCACGCCTCCACTACAGTTCTACTGTGTACTGGGCTAAATTGTGTACGTGTTTTATTCAGCTTGTGCAATGAGAAAAATTAATAGAGCAACCATTGACTTGTGCAGCATTAATGCTGTACAAGGTGTGGCTCTTGTACTTTGTAACACCTGAGGTGACCTTTGAAATTGGTTCTACTAGGCTTCGGCCTTCACTCTGCTCCTCCTGCTGACCGTGGGCTCTAACACCGCCAGTTTGAGCCCGGACATGCTAGCTGCACAGAGAAAAACACCAACCAATGTGTTAGTGGGGTTCAGCAGCGTCAGCTGTTCCCCTGCTGTGTAGCCGGCATCGTGTCCAGCACAAGTCACGCAGGCACAACAGACCAAAAGCTGCCACCAGTGCAGGCTTCGGCCTACACTCTGCTCCTCTCCTCCTCCTGCTGACCCTGGGCTCTAACACCGCCAGTTATTACCCGTACATGCTAGCTGCACAGAGAAAAACACCAGCCAATGTGTTAGTGGGGTTCAGCAGCGTCAGCTGTTCCCCTGCTGTGTAGCCGGCATCGTGTCCAGCACAACTCACGCTGGCACAACAGACCAAAAGCTGCCACCAGTGCAGGCTTCGGCCTACACTCTGCTCCTCTCCTCCTCCTGCTGACCCTGGGCTCTAACACCGCCAGTTTTTGCCCGGACATGCTAGCTGCACAGAGAAAAACACCAGCCAATGTGTTAGTGGGGTTCAGCAACGCCAGCTGTTCCCCTGCTGTGTAGCCGGCAACGTGACCTGCAAACGCCACGCAGGCACCTGAACTGAAATTAAAGGGACCCTGGCCCCCACCCCCAGGTGTTTTTATGTATAACAGCCACCTTGTACAGCAGTAATGCTGCATTTGTACAAGGTGGCTGACTTTTTCTCCTTGCCCACGTGGAACTCAACACGTACAAAATGTGTCTCAGTAGAGTCCATTACATTGTCCCTGAGGTGTGACTTTCCTTTTTAATGACACGCAGCACCCCCCTTGGTAGCGCTGCCCGTCTTCTGACATCATTGGTTGGCTGCCTGTGCCTGTGCGTCCGCCCTGCCCAACACAACGCCCCTCGTTGTCTCATTTATTTTGACAGCGAGGGTGTGATTGATGGGCATGTGCACTGCATATATTCGCCTGTCTTAACTCATCTCCTTCCGCCTTCTTCAGACTGTGCGGCCTCATGGCCGCGGCATGCGATAAGGGATCAGCTGAGGCCGCACAGTCTGAGGCAGGTGTAAGGACATGAGTGAGCGGCGAACATATTTACTGCACAAGGCCAGGAATTCAAGGCCCGCAGTGTGCATTTTAGAAAACACACTGTGGCTCTGGGATTCATGGCCATCGCTAACCGCACCGGCCAACATGAAATGAGGTCAGAAGATTGGCAGCGCTCACAGTCACAGGGCGTTGCCAAGGGATAACACAAGAGCGCAGACTCCTGTACAGCAAATAACAACGCTCAGGAAGCAGCGCCCAGCACCAAGGCGTTATTTTTTGGACACCTGTGCTGCGTCTCATTAAAAAGACAAGTCACGCCTCCAATACAGTTCTACTGTACAATGGGCAAAATTTTGTACGTCTTTCATTCTGCGTGTGCAATGAGCAAAACTTAAAGAGCAACCTTTCACTTGTGGAGCATTACTGCTGCACAAGGTGTGGCTCTTCTACATTGTAACACCTGAGGGTGGGTTAAAGGTGACCTTTGAAATTGGTTCAATTAGGCTGCGGCCTACACTCTGCTCCTCTCCTCCTCCTGCTGACCCTGGGCTCTAACACCGCCAGTTGGGGCCCGGACGTGCTAGCTGCACAGAGAAAAACACCAGCCAATGTGTTAGTGGGGTTCAGCACCGCCAGCTGTTCCCCTGCTGTGTAGCCGGCATCGTGTCCAGCACAAGCCACGCTGGCACAACAGACCAAAAGCTGCCACCAGTGCAGGCTTCGGCCTACACTCTGCTCCTCTCCTCCTCCTCCTGCTGACCCTGGGTTCTAACACCGCCAGTTGGGGCCCGGATGTGCTAGCTGCACAGAGAAAAACACCCGCCAATGTGTTAGTGGGGTTCAGCACCGCCAGCTGTTCCCATGCTGTGTAGCTGGCAATGTGACCTGCAAACACCATGCAGGCACCTGAACTGAAATTAAAGGGACCCTGGCCCCCCCCCCCAAGGTGTTTCTATGTATAACAGCCACCTTGTACAGCAGTAATGCTGCATTTGTACAAGGTGGCTGACTTTTACTCCTTGCCCACGTGGAACTCAACACATACAAAATGTGTCTCAGTAGAGACCATTACATTGTCCCTGAGGTGTGACTTTCCTTTTCAATGACACGCAGCACCCTCCTTGGTAGCGCTGCCCATCTTCTGACATCATTGGTTGGCTGCCTGTGCCTGTGCGTCCGCCCTGCCCAACACAACGCCCCTCGTTGTCTCATTTATTTTGACAGCGAGGGTGTGATTGATGGGCATGTGCACTGCATATATTCGCCTGTCTTAACTCATCTCCTTCCGCCTTCTTCAGACTGTGCGGCCTCATGGTCGCGGCATGCGATAAGGGATCAGCTGAGGCCGCACAGTCTGAGGCAGATGTAAGGACATGAGTGAGCGGCGAACATATTTACTGCACAAGGCCAGGAATTCCAGACCCGCAGTGTGAATCTTAGAAATCACACTGTGGGTGTGGGATTCATGGCCATCGCTAACCGCACCGCCCAACATGAAATGAGGTCAGAAGACGGGCAGCGCTCACAGGGCATTGCCAAGGGATAACACAAGAGCGCAGACTCCTGTACAGCAAATAACAACGCTCAGGAAGCAGCGCCCAGCACAAAGGCGGAATTTTTCGACACCTGTGCTGCGTGTCATTAAAAAGACAAGTCACGCCTACAATACAGTTCTACTGTACAATGGGCAAAATAGTGTACATCTTTCATTCTGCGTGTGCAATGAGCAAAATGTAAAGAGCAACCTTTCACTTGTGTAGCATTACTGTTGCACAAGATGTGGCTCTTCTAAATTTAAACACCTGAGGGTGGGTTAAAGGTGACCTTTGAAATTGGTTCAATTAGGCTGCGGCCTACACTCTGCTCCTCTCCTCCTCCTGCTGACCCTGGGCTCTAAACACCGCCAGTTGGGGCCCGGACGTGCTAGCTGCACAGAGAAAAACACCAGCCAATGTGTCAGTGGGGTTCAGCTACGCCAGCTGTTCCCCCGCTGTGTAGCCAGCAACGTGTCCTGCAAACGCAACGCAGACACAAAGCTGCCTCCAGTGCAGGCTTCGGCCTACACTCTGCTCCCCCTGCTTACCCTTTGCTCCAACACAGCTAGTTGTGGCTTTAGGAAGACAATCTTGAATAGGCAACGCATCCGGGTTCCAGCACCGTCAGCTGGTTCTTGCCAGTGTTTTTGTCACGGGTACTCCCTCGTGCCCAGCCTGGTTCCAGCACCGTCAGCTGTTTCTGGGTACTGTCAAACTCACTGAGGCACCTATGCATTGCCCCGTCGTGTTGCGGTCGGGTTAGCCAACTCCAGGGTGCCTCCAGTTTAGGAGCTTCCTATGTGGGCTGCGTGAACTGGTAGTCAAGGCTGGTTCTCTAGTGCCAGTAGGCCCAGCTCCCCCTGTAGGACTGTTGGGGTTCGGTAACTGCGGCTGCCTCGCGGCCTAGCTGTTCTCTCCTCTCCTGTGGGCCTTGGGGTCCACCACCTGGTTCCAGCACCGTCAGCTGGTTCCGGGCCGAGCCTTTGGCTTAGGTGCCTCCTCCTGGGTATCCGAGTTCCGCCATCGCCAGGCGGTCCTTGATAGTGCTTTTAAGCGCGGGCACCTACAGCTTAGTAACCGGGTTCCAGCACCGTCAGCTGGTCCTCGGTCGTGCCATTGGCTCTTGCACACTGGGGCAACGCATCTGGGTTCCAGCACCGCCAGCTGGTTCTCGGCAGTGTTTTTGTCACAGGTACTCCCTCGTGCCAAACCTGGTTCCAGCACCGTCAGCTGTTTCCGGGTAGTGTCAAGCTCACTGAGACGCCTATGCTTGCCCCTTCGTGGTGCGGTCGGGTTAGCCAACTACAGGGTGCCTCCAGTTTAGGAGCTTCCTATGTGGGCTGCGTGAACTGGTAGTCAAGGCTGGTTCTGTAGTGCCAGTAGGCCCAGCTCCCCCTGTAGGACTGTTGGGGTTCGGTAACTGCGGCTGCCTCGCGGCCTAGCTGTTCTCTCCTCTCCTGTGGGCCTTGGGGTTCACCACCTGGTTCCAGCACCGTCAGCTGGTTCCGGGCCGAGCCTTTGGCTTAGGTGCCTCCTTTTGGGTATCCGAGTTCCGCCAACGTCAGGCGGTCCTTGGTAGTGCTTTTAAGCGCGGGCACCTACAGCTTAGTAACCGGGTTCCAGCACCGTCAGCTGGTCCTCGGTCGTGCCATTGGCTCTTGCACACTGGGGCAACGCATCTGGGTTCCAGCACCGCCAGCTGGTTCTCGGCAGTGTTTTTGTCACAGGTACTCCCTCGTGCCAAACCTGGTTCCAGCAACGTCAGCTGTTTCCGGGTAGTGTCAAGCTCACTGAGACGCCTATGCTTGCCCCGTCGTGGTGCGGTCGGGTTAGCCAACTCCAGGGTGCCTCCAGTTTAGGAGCTTCCTATGTGGGCTGCGTGAACTGGTAGTCAAGGCTGGTTCTGTAGTGCCAGTAGGCCCAGCTCCCCCTGTAGGACTGTTGGGGTTCGTTAACTGCGGCTGCCTCGCGGCCTAGCTGTTCTCTCCTCTCCTGTGGGCCTTCGGGTCCACCACCTGGTTCCAGCACCGTCAGCTGGTTCCGGGCAGAGCCTTTGGCTTAGGTGCCTCCTCCTGGGTATCTGAGTTCCGCCATCGCCAGGCGGTCCTTGGTAGTGCTTTTAAGCGCGGGCACCTACAGCTTAGTAACCGGGTTCCAGCACCGTCAGCTGGTCCTCGGTCGTGCCATTGGCTCTTGCACACTGGGGCAACGCATCTGGGTTCCAGCACCGCCAGCTGGTTCTCGGCAGTGTTTTTGTCACAGGTATTCCCTCGTGCCAAACCTGGTGCCAGCACCGTCAGCTGTTTCCGGGTAGTGTCAAGCTCACTGAGACGCCTATGCTTGCCCCGTCGTGGTGCGGTCGGGTTAGCCAACTCCAGGGTGCCTCCAGTTTAGGAGCTTCCTATGTGGGCTGCGTGAACTGGTAGTCAAGGCTGGTTCTGTAGTGCCAGTAGGCCCAGCTCCCCCTGTAGGACTGTTGGGGTTCGGTAACTGCGGCTGCCTCGCGGCCTAGCTGTTCTCTCCTCACCTGTGGGCCTTCGGGTCCACCACCTGGTTCCTGCACCGTCAGCTGGTTCCGGGCAGAGCCTTTGGCTTAGGTGCCTCCTCCTGGGTATCCGAGTTCCGCCATCGCCAGGCGGTCCTTGGTAGTGCTTTTAAGCGCGGGCACCTACAGCTTAGTAACCGGGTTCCAGCACCGTCAGCTGGTCCTCGGTCGTGCCATTGGCTCTTGCACACTGGGGCAACGCATCTGGGTTTCAGCACCGCCAGCTGGTTCTCGGCAGTGTTTTTGTCACAGGTACTCCCTCGTGCCAAACCTGGTTCCAGCACCGTCAGCTGTTTCCGGGTAGTGTCAAGCTCACTGAGACGCCTATGCTTGCCCCGTCGTGGTGCGGTCGGGTTAGCCAACTCCAGGGTGCCTCCAGTTTAGGAGCTTCCTATGTGGGTTCCGTGAACTGGTAGTCAAGGCTGGTTCTGTAGTGCCAGTAGGCCCAGCTCCCCCTGTAGGACTGTTGGGGTTCGGTAACTGCGGCTGCCTCGCGGCCTAGCTGTTCTCTCCTCTCCTGTGGGCCTTCGGGTCCACCACCTGGTTCCAGCACCGTCAGCTGGTTCCGGGCAGAGCCTTTGGCTTAGGTGCCTCCTCCTGGGTATCCGAGTTCCGCCATCGCCAGGCGGTCCTTGGTAGTGCTTTTAAGCGCGGGCACCTACAGCTTAGTAACCGGGTTGCAGCACCGTCAGCTGGTCCTCGGTCGTGCCATTGGCTCTTGCACACTGGGGCAACGCATCTGGGTTCCAGCACCGCCAGCTGGTTCTCGGCAGTGTTTTTGTCACAGGTACTCCCTCGTGCCAAACCTAGTTCCAGCACCCTCAGCTGTTTCCGGGTAGTGTCAAGCTCACTGAGACGCCTATGCTTGCCCCGTCGTGGTGCGGTCGGGTTAGCCAACTCCAGGGTGCCTCCAGTTTAGGAGCTTCCTATGTGGGCTGCGTGAACTGGTAGTCAAGGCTGGTTCTGTAGTGCCAGTAGGCCCAGCTCCCCCTGTAGGACTGTTGGGGTTCGGTAACTGCGGCTGCCTCGCGGCCTAGCTGTTCTCTCCTCTCCTGTGGGCCTTGGGGTCCACCACCTGGTTCCATCACCGTCAGCTGGTTCCGGGCCGAGCCTTTGGCTTAGGTGCCTCCTCCTGGGTATCCGAGTTCCGCCAACGTCAGGCGGTCCTTGATAATGCTTTTAAGCGCGGGCACCTACAGCTTAGTAACCGGGTTCCAGCACCGTCAGCTGGTCCTCGGTCGTGCCATTGGCTCTTGCACACTGGGGCAACGCATCTGGGTTCCAGCACCGCCAGCTGGTTCTCGGCAGTGTTTTTGTCACAGGTACTCCCTCGTGCCAAACCTGGTTCCAGCACCGTCAGCTGTTTCCGGGTAGTGTCAAGCTCACTGAGACGCCTATGCTTGCCCCGTCGTGGTGCGGTCGGGTTAGCCAACTCCAGGGTGCCTCCAGTTTAGGAGCTTCCTATGTGGGCTGCGTGAACTGGTAGTCAAGGCTGGTTCTGTAGTGCCAGTAGGCCCAGCTCCCCCTGTAGGACTGTTGGGGTTCGGTAACTGCGGCTGCCTCGCGGCCTAGCTGTTCTCTCCTCTCCTGTGGGCCTTGGGGTCCACCACCTGGTTCCATCACCGTCAGCTGGTTCCGGGCCGAGCCTTTGGCTTAGGTGCCTCCTCCTGGGTATTCGAGTTCCGCCAACGTCAGGCGGTCCTTGGTAATGCTTTTAAGCGCGGGCACCTACAGCTTAGTAACCGGGTTCCAGCACCGTCAGCTGGTCCTCGGTCGTGCCATTGGCTCTTGCACACTGGGGCAACGCATCTGGGTTCCAGCACCGCCAGCTGGTTCTCGGCAGTGTTTTTGTCACAGGTACTCCCTCGTGCCAAACCTGGTTCCAGCACCGTCAGCTGTTTCCGGGTAGTGTCAAGCTCACTGAGACGCCTATGCTTGCCCCGTCGTGGTGCGGTCGGGTTAGCCAACTCCAGGGTGCCTCCAGTTTAGGAGCTTCCTATGTGGGCTGCGTGAACTGGTAGTCAAGGCTGGTTCTGTAGTGCCAGTAGGCCCAGCTCCCCCTGTAGGACTGTTGGGGTTCGGTAACTGCGGCTGCCTCGCGGCCTAGCTGTTCTCTCCTCACCTGTGGGCCTTCGGGTCCACCACCTGGTTCCTGCACCGTCAGCTGGTTCCGGGCAGAGCCTTTGGCTTAGGTGCCTCCTCCTGGGTATCCGAGTTCCGCCATCGCCAGGCGGTCCTTGGTAGTGCTTTTAAGCGCGGGCACCTACAGCTTAGTAACCGGGTTCCAGCACCGTCAGCTGGTCCTCGGTCGTGCCATTGGCTCTTGCACACTGGGGCAACGCATCTGGGTTTCAGCACCGCCAGCTGGTTCTCGGCAGTGTTTTTGTCACAGGTACTCCCTCGTGCCAAACCTGGTTCCAGCACCGTCAGCTGTTTCCGGGTAGTGTCAAGCTCACTGAGACGCCTATGCTTGCCCCGTCGTGGTGCGGTCGGGTTAGCCAACTCCAGGGTGCCTCCAGTTTAGGAGCTTCCTATGTGGGTTCCGTGAACTGGTAGTCAAGGCTGGTTCTGTAGTGCCAGTAGGCCCAGCTCCCCCTGTAGGACTGTTGGGGTTCGGTAACTGCGGCTGCCTCGCGGCCTAGCTGTTCTCTCCTCTCCTGTGGGCCTTCGGGTCCACCACCTGGTTCCAGCACCGTCAGCTGGTTCCGGGCAGAGCCTTTGGCTTAGGTGCCTCCTCCTGGGTATCCGAGTTCCGCCATCGCCAGGCGGTCCTTGGTAGTGCTTTTAAGCGCGGGCACCTACAGCTTAGTAACCGGGTTGCAGCACCGTCAGCTGGTCCTCGGTCGTGCCATTGGCTCTTGCACACTGGGGCAACGCATCTGGGTTCCAGCACCGCCAGCTGGTTCTCGGCAGTGTTTTTGTCACAGGTACTCCCTCGTGCCAAACCTAGTTCCAGCACCCTCAGCTGTTTCCGGGTAGTGTCAAGCTCACTGAGACGCCTATGCTTGCCCCGTCGTGGTGCGGTCGGGTTAGCCAACTCCAGGGTGCCTCCAGTTTAGGAGCTTCCTATGTGGGCTGCGTGAACTGGTAGTCAAGGCTGGTTCTGTAGTGCCAGTAGGCCCAGCTCCCCCTGTAGGACTGTTGGGGTTCGGTAACTGCGGCTGCCTCGCGGCCTAGCTGTTCTCTCCTCTCCTGTGGGCCTTGGGGTCCACCACCTGGTTCCATCACCGTCAGCTGGTTCCGGGCCGAGCCTTTGGCTTAGGTGCCTCCTCCTGGGTATCCGAGTTCCGCCAACGTCAGGCGGTCCTTGATAATGCTTTTAAGCGCGGGCACCTACAGCTTAGTAACCGGGTTCCAGCACCGTCAGCTGGTCCTCGGTCGTGCCATTGGCTCTTGCACACTGGGGCAACGCATCTGGGTTCCAGCACCGCCAGCTGGTTCTCGGCAGTGTTTTTGTCACAGGTACTCCCTCGTGCCAAACCTGGTTCCAGCACCGTCAGCTGTTTCCGGGTAGTGTCAAGCTCACTGAGACGCCTATGCTTGCCCCGTCGTGGTGCGGTCGGGTTAGCCAACTCCAGGGTGCCTCCAGTTTAGGAGCTTCCTATGTGGGCTGCGTGAACTGGTAGTCAAGGCTGGTTCTGTAGTGCCAGTAGGCCCAGCTCCCCCTGTAGGACTGTTGGGGTTCGGTAACTGCGGCTGCCTCGCGGCCTAGCTGTTCTCTCCTCTCCTGTGGGCCTTGGGGTCCACCACCTGGTTCCATCACCGTCAGCTGGTTCCGGGCCGAGCCTTTGGCTTAGGTGCCTCCTCCTGGGTATTCGAGTTCCGCCAACGTCAGGCGGTCCTTGGTAATGCTTTTAAGCGCGGGCACCTACAGCTTAGTAACCGGGTTCCAGCACCGTCAGCTGGTCCTCGGTCGTGCCATTGGCTCTTGCACACTGGGGCAACGCATCTGGGTTCCAGCACCGCCAGCTGGTTCTCGGCAGTGTTTTTGTCACAGGTACTCCCTCGTGCCAAACCTGGTTCCAGCACCGTCAGCTGTTTCCGGGTAGTGTCAAGCTCACTGAGACGCCTATGCTTGCCCCGTCGTGGTGCGGTCGGGTTAGCCAACTCCAGGGTGCCTCCAGTTTAGGAGCTTCCTATGTGGGCTGCGTGAACTGGTAGTCAAGGCTGGTTCTGTAGTGCCAGTAGGCCCAGCTCCCCCTGTAGGACTGTTGGGGTTCGGTAACTGCGGCTGCCTCGCGGCCTAGCTGTTCTCTCCTCACCTGTGGGCCTTCGGGTCCACCACCTGGTTCCAGCACCATCAGCTGGTTCCGGGCAGAGCCTTTGGCTTAGGTGTCTCCTCCTGGGTATCCGAGTTCCGCCATCGCCAGGCGGTCCTTGGTAGTGCTTTTAAGCGCGGGCACCTACAGCTTAGTAACCGGGTTCCAGCACCGTCAGCTGGTCCTCGGTCGTGCCATTGGCTCTTGCACACTGGGGCAACGCATCTGGGTTCCAGCACCGCCAGCTGGTTCTCGGCAGTGTTTTTGTCACAGGTACTCCCTCGTGCCAAACCTGGTTCCAGCACCGTCAGCTGTTTCCGGGTATTGTCAAGCTCACTGAGATGCCTATGCTTGCCCCGTCGTGATGCGGTCGGGTTAGCCAACTCCAGGGTGCCTCCAGTTTAGGAGCTTCCTATGTGGGCTGCGTGAGCTGGTAATCAAGGCTGGTTCTGTAGTGCCAGTAGGCCCAGCTCCCCCTGTAGGACTGTTGGGGTTCGGTAACTGCGGCTGCCTCGCGGCCTAGCTGTTCTCTCCTCTCCTGTGGGCCTTCGGGTCCACCACCTGGTTCCAGCACCGTCAGCTGGTTCCGGGCAGAGCCTTTGGCTTAGGTGCCTCCTCCTGGGTATCCGAGTTCCGCCATCGCCAGGCGGTCCTTGGTAGTGCTTTTAAGCGCGGGCACCTACAGCTTAGTAACCGGGTTCCAGGACTGTCAGCTGGTCCTCGGTCGTGCCATTGGCTCTTGCACACTGGGGCAACGCATCTGGGTTCCAGCACCGCCAGCTGGTTCTCGGCAGTGTTTTTGTCACAGGTACTCCCTCGTGCCAAACCTGGTTCCAGCACCGTCAGCTGTTTCCGGGTAGTGTCAAGCTCACTGAGACGCCTATGCTTGCCCCGTCGTGGTGCGGTCGGGTTAGCCAACTCCAGGGTGCCTCCAGTTTAGGAGCTTCCTATGTGGGCTGCGTGAACTGGTAGTCAAGGCTGGTTCTGTAGTGCCAGTAGGCCCAGCTCCCCCTGTAGGACTGTTGGGGTTCAGTAACTGCGGCTGCCTCGCGGCCTAGCTGTTCTCTCCTCTCCTGTGGGCCTTGGGGTCCACCACCTGGTTCCAGCACCGTCAGCTGGTTCCGGGCCGAGCCTTTGGCTTAGGTGCCTCCTCCTGGGTATCCGAGTTCCGCCAACGTCAGGCGGTCCTTGGTAATGCTTTTAAGCGCGGGCACCTACAGCTTAGTAACCGGGTTCCAGCACCGTCAGCTGGTCCTCGGTCGTGCCATTGGCTCTTGCACACTGGGGCAACGCATCTGGGTTCCAGCACCGCCAGCTGGTTCTCGGCAGTGTTTTTGTCACAGGTACTCCCTCGTGCCAAACCTAGTTCCAGCACCCTCAGCTGTTTCCGGGTAGTGTCAAGCTCACTGAGACGCCTATGCTTGCCCCGTCGTGGTGCGGTCGGGTTAGCCAACTCCAGGGTGCCTCCAGTTTAGGAGCTTCCTATGTGGGCTGCGTGAACTGGTAGTCAAGGCTGGTTCTGTAGTGCCAGTAGGCCCAGCTCCCCCTGTAGGACTGTTGGGGTTCGGTAACTGCGGCTGCCTCGCGGCCTAGCTGTTCTCTCCTCTCCTGTGGGCCTTGGGGTCCACCACCTGGTTCCATCACCGTCAGCTGGTTCCGGGCCGAGCCTTTGGCTTAGGTGCCTCCTCCTGGGTATCCGAGTTCCGCCAACGTCAGGCGGTCCTTGGTAATGCTTTTAAGCGCGGGCACCTACAGCTTAGTAACCGGGTTCCAGCACCGTCAGCTGGTCCTCGGTCGTGCAATTGGCTCTTGCACACTGGGGCAACGCATCTGGGTTCCAGCACCGCCAGCTGGTTCTCGGCAGTGTTTTTGTCACAGGTACTCCCTCGTGCCAAACCTGGTTCCAGCACCGTCAGCTGTTTCCGGGTAGTGTCAAGCTCACTGAGACGCCTATGCTTGCCCCGTCGTGGTGCGGTCGGGTTAGCCAACTCCAGGGTGCCTCCAGTTTAGGAGCTTCCTATGTGGGCTGCGTGAACTGGTAGTCAAGGCTGGTTCTGTAGTGCCAGTAGGCCCAGCTCCCCTTGTAGGGCTGTTGGGGTTCGGTAACTGCGGCTGCCTCGCGGCCTAGCTGTTCTCTCCTCTCCTGTGGGCCTTGGGGTCCACCACCTGGTTCCAGCACCGTCAGCTGGTTCCGGGCCGAGCCTTTGGCTTAGGTGCCTCCTCCTGGGTATCCGAGTTCCGCCAACGTCAGGCGGTCCTTGGTAATGCATTTAAGCGCGGGCACCTACAGCTTAGTAACCGGGTTCCAGCACCGTCAGCTGGTCCTCGGTCGTGCCATTGGCTCTTGCACACTGGGGCAACGCATCTGGGTTCCAGCACCGCCAGCTGGTTCTCGGCAGTGTTTTTGTCACAGGTACTCCCTCGTGCCAAACCTGGTTCCCGCACCGTCAGCTGTTTCCGGGTAGTGTCAAGCTCACTGAGACGCCTATGCTTGCCCCGTCGTGGTGCGGTCGGGTTAGCCAACTCCAGGGTGCCTCCAGTTTAGGAGCTTCCTATGTGGGCTGCGTGAACTGGTAGTCAAGGCTGGTTCTGTAGTGCCAGTAGGCCCAGCTCCCCCTGTAGGACTGTTGGGGTTCAGTAACTGCGGCTGCCTCGCGGCCTAGCTGTTCTCTCCTCACCTGTGGGCCTTCGGGTCCACCACCTGGTTCCAGCACCGTCAGCTGGTTGCAGGCAGAGCCTTTGGCTTAGGTGCCTCCTCCTGGGTATCCGAGTTCCGCCATCGCCAGGCGGTCCTTGGTAGTGCTTTTAAGCGCGGGCACCTACAGCTTAGTAACCGGGTTCCAGCACCGTCAGCTGGTCCTCGGTCGTGCCATTGGCTCTTGCACACTGGGGCAACGCATCTGGGTTCCAGCACCGCCAGCTGGTTCTCGGCAGTGTTTTTGTCACAGGTACTCCCTCGTGCCAAACCTGGTTCCAGCACCGTCAGCTGTTTCCGGGCAGTGTCAAGCTCACTGAGACGCCTATGCTTGCCCCGTCGTGGTGCGGTCGGGTTAGCCAACTCCAGGGTGCCTCCAGTTTAGGAGCTTCCTATGTGGGCTGCGTGAACTGGTAGTCAAGGCTGGTTCTGTAGTGCCAGTAGGCCCAGCTCCCCCTGTAGGACTGTTGGGGTTCGGTATCTGCGGCTGCCTCGCGGCCTAGCTGTTCTCTCCTCACCTGTGGGCCTTCGGGTCCACCACCTGGTTCCAGCACCGTCAGCTGGTTCCGGGCAGAGCCTTTGGCTTAGGTGTCTCCTCCTGGGTATCCGAGTTCCGCCATCGCCAGGCGGTCCTTGTTAGTGCTTTTAAGCGCGGGCACCTACAGCTTAGTAACCGGGTTCCAGCACCGTCAGCTGGTCCTCGGTCGTGCCATTGGCTCTTGCACACTGGGGCAACGCATCTGGGTTCCAGCACCGCCAGCTGGTTCTCGGCAGTGTTTTTGTCACAGGTACTCCCTCGTGCCAAACCTGGTTCCAGCACCGTCAGCTGTTTCCGGGTAGTGTCAAGCTCACTGAGATGCCTATGCTTGCCCCGTCGTGGTGCGGTCGGGTTAGCCAACTCCAGGGTGCCTCCAGTTTAGGAGCTTCCTATGTGGGCTGCGTGAACTGGTAGTCAAGGCTGGTTCTGTAGTGCCAGTAGGCCCAGCTCCCCCTGTAGGACTGTTGGGGTTCAGTAACTGCGGCTGCCTCGCGGCCTAGCTGTTCTCTCCTCTCCTGTGGGCCTTGGGGTCCACCACCTGGTTCCAGCACCGTCAGCTGGTTCCGGGCCGAGCCTTTGGCTTAGGTGCCTCCTCCTGGGTATCCGAGTTCCGCCAACGTCAGGCGGTCCTTGGTAATGCTTTTAAGCGCGGGCACCTACAGCTTAGTAACCGGGTTCCAGCACCGTCAGCTGGTCCTCGGTCGTGCCATTGGCTCTTGCACACTGGGGCAACGCATCTGGGTTCCAGCACCTCCAGCTGGTTCTCGGCAGTGTTTTTGTCACAGGTACTCCCTCGTGCCAAACCTAGTTCCAGCACCCTCAGCTGTTTCCGGGTAGTGTCAAGCTCACTGAGACGCCTATGCTTGCCCCGTCGTGGTGCGGTCGGGTTAGCCAACTCCAGGGTGCCTCCAGTTTAGGAGCTTCCTATGTGGGCTGCGTGAACTGGTAGTCAAGGCTGGTTCTGTAGTGCCAGTAGGCCCAGGTCCCCCTGTAGGACTGTTGGGGTTCGGTAACTGCGGCTGCCTCGCGGCCTAGCTGTTCTCTCCTCTCCTGTGGGCCTTGGGGTCCACCACCTGGTTCCATCACCGTCAGCTGGTTCCGGGCCGAGCCTTTGGCTTAGGTGCCTCCTCCTGGGTATCCGAGTTCCGCCAACGTCAGGCGGTCCTTGGTAATGCTTTTAAGCGCGGGCACCTACAGCTTAGTAACCGGGTTCCAGCACCGTCAGCTGGTCCTCGGTCGTGCCATTGGCTCTTGCACACTGGGGCAACGCATCTGGGTTCCAGCACCGCCAGCTGGTTCTCGGCAGTGTTTTTGTCACAGGTACTCCCTCGTGCCAAACCTGGTTCCAGCACCGTCAGCTGTTTCCGGGTAGTGTCAAGCTCACTGAGACGCCTATGCTTGCCCCGTCGTGGTGCGGTCGGGTTAGCCAACTCCAGGGTGCCTCCAGTTTAGGAGCTTCCTATGTGGGCTGCGTGAACTGGTAGTCAAGGCTGGTTCTGTAGTGCCAGTAGGCCCAGCTCCCCTTGTAGGGCTGTTGGGGTTCGGTAACTGCGGCTGCCTCGCGGCCTAGCTGTTCTCTCCTCTCCTGTGGGCCTTGGGGTCCACCACCTGGTTCCAGCACCGTCAGCTGGTTCCGGGCCGAGCCTTTGGCTTAGGTGCCTCCTCCTGGGTATCCGAGTTCCGCCAACGTCAGGCGGTCCTTGGTAATGCTTTTAAGCGCGGGCACCTACAGCTTAGTAACCGGGTTCCAGCACCTTCAGCTGGTCCTCGGTCGTGCCATTGGCTCTTGCACACTGGGGCAACGCATCTGGGTTCCAGCACCGCCAGCTGGTTCTCGGCAGTGTTTTTGTCACAGGTACTCCCTCGTGCCAAACCTGGTTCCCGCACCGTCAGCTGTTTCCGGGTAGTGTCAAGCTCACTGAGACGCCTATGCTTGCCCCGTCGTGGTGCGGTCGGGTTAGCCAACTCCAGGGTGCCTCCAGTTTAGGAGCTTCCTATGTGGGCTGCGTGAACTGGTAGTCAAGGCTGGTTCTGTAGTGCCAGTAGGCCCAGCTCCCCCTGTAGGACTGTTGGGGTTCAGTAACTGCGGCTGCCTCGCGGCCTAGCTGTTCTCTCCTCACCTGTGGGCCTTCGGGTCCACCACCTGGTCCCAGCACCGTCAGCTGGTTGCAGGCAGAGCCTTTGGCTTAGGTGCCTCCTCCTGGGTATCCGAGTTCCGCCATCGCCAGGCGGTCCTTGGTAGTGCTTTTAAGCGCGGGCACCTACAGCTTAGTAACCGGGTTCCAGCACCGTCAGCTGGTCCTCGGTCGTGCCATTGGCTCTTGCACACTGGGGCAACGCATCTGGGTTCCAGCACCGCCAGCTGGTTCTCGGCAGTGTTTTTGTCACAGGTATTCCCTCGTGCCAAACCTGGTGCCAGCACCGTCAGCTGTTTCCGGGTAGTGTCAAGCTCACTGAGACGCCTATGCTTGCCCCGTCGTGGTGCGGTCGGGTTAGCCAACTCCAGGGTGCCTCCAGTTTAGGAGCTTCCTATGTGGGCTGCGTGAACTGGTAGTCAAGGCTGGTTCTGTAGTGCCAGTAGGCCCAGCTCCCCCTGTAGGACTGTTGGGGTTCGGTAACTGCGGCTGCCTCGCGGGCTAGCTGTTCTCTCCTCACCTGTGGGCCTTCGGGTCCACCACCTGGTTCCTGCACCGTCAGCTGGTTCCGGGCAGAGCCTTTGGCTTAGGTGCCTCCTCCTGGGTATCCGAGTTCCGCCATCGCCAGGCGGTCCTTGGTAGTGCTTTTAAGCGCGGGCACCTACAGCTTAGTAACCGGGTTCCAGCACCGTCAGCTGGTCCTCGGTCGTGCCATTGGCTCTTGCACACTGGGGCAACGCATCTGGGTTCCAGCACCGCCAGCTGGTTCTCGGCAGTGTTTTTGTCACAGGTACTCCCTCGTGCCAAACCAGGTTCCAGCACCGTCAGCTGTTTCCGGGTAGTGTCAAGCTCACTGAGACGCCTATGCTTGCCCCGTCGTGGTGCGGTCGGGTTAGCCAACTCCAGGGTGCCTCCAGTTTAGGAGCTTCCTATGTGGGTTCCGTGAACTGGTAGTCAAGGCTGGTTCTGTAGTGCCAGTAGGCCCAGCTCCCCCTGTAGGACTGTTGGGGTTCGGTAACTGCGGCTGCCTCGCGGCCTAGCTGTTCTCTCCTCTCCTGTGGGCCTTCGGGTCCACCACCTGGTTCCAGCACCGTCAGCTGGTTCCGGGCAGAGCCTTTGGCTTAGGTGCCTCCTCCTGGGTATCCGAGTTCCGCCATCGCCAGGCGGTCCTTGGTAGTGCTTTTAAGCGCGGGCACCTACAGCTTAGTAACCGGGTTGCAGCACCGTCAGCTGGTCCTCGGTCGTGCAATTGGCTCTTGCACACTGGGGCAACGCATCTGGGTTCCAGCACCGCCAGCTGGTTCTCGGCAGTGTTTTTGTCACAGGTACTCCCTCGTGCCAAACCTAGTTCCAGCACCCTCAGCTGTTTCCGGGTAGTGTCAAGCTCACTGAGACGCCTATGCTTGCCCCGTCGTGGTGCGGTCGGGTTAGCCAACTCCAGGGTGCCTCCAGTTTAGGAGCTTCCTATGTGGGCTGCGTGAACTGGTAGTCAAGGCTGGTTCTGTAGTGCCAGTAGGCCCAGCTCCCCCTGTAGGACTGTTGGGGTTCGGTAACTGCGGCTGCCTCGCGGCCTAGCTGTTCTCTCCTCTCCTGTGGGCCTTGGGGTCCACCACCTGGTTCCAGCACCGTCAGCTGGTTCCGGGCCGAGCCTTTGGCTTAGGTGCCTCCTCCTGGGTATCCGAGTTCCGCCAACGTCAGGCGGTCCTTGATAATGCTTTTAAGCGCGGGCACCTACAGCTTAGTAACCGGGTTCCAGCACCGTCAGCTGGTCCTCGGTCGTGCCATTGGCTCTTGCACACTGGGGCAACGCATCTGGGTTCCAGCACCGCCAGCTGGTTCTCGGCAGTGTTTTTGTCACAGGTACTCCCTCGTGCCAAACCTGGTTCCAGCACCGTCAGCTGTTTCCGGGTAGTGTCAAGCTCACTGAGACGCCTATGCTTGCCCCGTCGTGGTGCGGTCGGGTTAGCCAACTCCAGGGTGCCTCCAGTTTAGGAGCTTCCTATGTGGGCTGCGTGAACTGGTAGTCAAGGCTGGTTCTGTAGTGCCAGTAGGCCCAGCTCCCCCTGTAGGACTGTTGGGGTTCGGTAACTGCGGCTGCCTCGCGGCCTAGCTGTTCTCTCCTTTCCTGTGGGCCTTGGGGTCCACCACCTGGTTCCATCACCGTCAGCTGGTTCCGGGCCGAGCCTTTGGCTTAGGTGCCTCCTCCTGGGTATCCGAGTTCCGCCAACGTCAGGCGGTCCTTGGTAATGCTTTTAAGCGCGGGCACCTACAGCTTAGTAACCGGGTTCCAGCACCGTCAGCTGGTCCTCGGTCGTGCCATTGGCTCTTGCACACTGGGGCAACGCATCTGGGTTCCAGCACCGCCAGCTGGTTCTCGGCAGTGTTTTTGTCACAGGTACTCCCTCGTGCCAAACCTGGTTCCAGCACCGTCAGCTGTTTCCGGGTAGTGTCAAGCTCACTGAGACGCCTATGCTTGCCCCGTCGTGGTACGGTCGGGTTAGCCAACTCCAGGGTGCCTCCAGTTTAGGAGCTTCCTATGTGGGCTGCGTGAACTGGTAGTCAAGGCTGGTTCTGTAGTGCCAGTAGGCCCAGCTCCCCCTGTAGGACTGTTGGGGTTCGGTAACTGCGGCTGCCTCGCGGCCTAGCTGTTCTCTCCTCACCTGTGGGCCTTCGGGTCCACCACCTGGTTCCAGCACCGTCAGCTGGTTCCGGGCAGAGCCTTTGGCTTAGGTGTCTCCTCCTGGGTATCCGAGTTCCGCCATCGCCAGGCGGTCCTTGGTAGTGCTTTTAAGCGCGGGCACCTACAGCTTAGTAACCGGGTTCCAGCACCGTCAGCTGGTCCTCGGTCGTGCCATTGGCTCTTGCACACTGGGGCAACGCATCTGGGTTCCAGCACCGCCAGCTGGTTCTCGGCAGTGTTTTTGTCACAGGTACTCCCTCGTGCCAAACCTGGTTCCAGCACCGTCAGCTGTTTCCGGGTATTGTCAAGCTCACTGAGACGCCTATGCTTGCCCCGTCGTGATGCGGTCGGGTTAGCCAACTCCAGGGTGCCTCCAGTTTAGGAGCTTCCTATGTGGGCTGCGTGAGCTGGTAATCAAGGCTGGTTCTGTAGTGCCAGTAGGCCCAGCTCCCCCTGTAGGACTGTTGGGGTTCGGTAACTGCGGCTGCCTCGCGGCCTAGCTGTTCTCTCCTCTCCTGTGGGCCTTCGGGTCCACCACCTGGTTCCAGCACCGTCAGCTGGTTCCGGGCAGAGCCTTTGGCTTAGGTGCCTCCTCCTGGGTATCCGAGTTCCGCCATCGCCAGGCGGTCCTTGGTAGTGCTTTTAAGCGCGGGCACCTACAGCTTAGTAACCGGGTTCCAGGACCGTCAGCTGGTCCTCGGTCGTGCCATTGGCTCTTGCACACTGGGGCAACGCATCTGGGTTCCAGCACCGCCAGCTGGTTCTCGGCAGTGTTTTTGTCACAGGTACTCCCTCGTGCCAAACCTGGTTCCAGCACCGTCAGCTGTTTCCGGGTAGTGTCAAGCTCACTGAGACGCCTATGCTTGCCCCGTCGTGGTGCGGTCGGGTTAGCCAACTCCAGGGTGCCTCCAGTTTAGGAGCTTCCTATGTGGGCTGCGTGAACTGGTAGTCAAGGCTGGTTCTGTAGTGCCAGTAGGCCCAGCTCCCCCTGTAGGACTGTTGGGGTTCAGTAACTGCGGCTGCCTCGCGGCCTAGCTGTTCTCTCCTCTCCTGTGGGCCTTGGGGTCCACCACCTGGTTCCAGCACCGTCAGCTGGTTCCGGGCCGAGCCTTTGGCTTAGGTGCCTCCTCCTGGGTATCCGAGTTCCACCAACGTCAGGCGGTCCTTGGTAATGCTTTTAAGCGCGGGCACCTACAGCTTAGTAACCGGGTTCCAGCACCGTCAGCTGGTCCTCGGTCGTGCCATTGGCTCTTGCACACTGGGGCAACGCATCTGGGTTCCAGCACCGCCAGCTGGTTCTCGGCAGTGTTTTTGTCACAGGTACTCCCTCGTGCCAAACCTAGTTCCAGCACCCTCAGCTGTTTCCGGGTAGTGTCAAGCTCACTGAGACGCCTATGCTTGCCCCGTCGTGGTGCGGTCGGGTTAGCCAACTCCAGGGTGCCTCCAGTTTAGGAGCTTCCTATGTGGGCTGCGTGAACTGGTAGTCAAGGCTGGTTCTGTAGTGCCAGTAGGCCCAGCTCCCCCTGTAGGACTGTTGGGGTTCGGTAACTGCGGCTGCCTCGCGGCCTAGCTGTTCTCTCCTCTCCTGTGGGCCTTGGGGTCCACCACCTGGTTCCATCACCGTCAGCTGGTTCCGGGCCGAGCCTTTGGCTTAGGTGCCTCCTCCTGGGTATCCGAGTTCCGCCAACGTCAGGCGGTCCTTGGTAATGCTTTTAAGCGCGGGCACCTACAGCTTAGTAACCGGGTTCCAGCACCGTCAGCTGGTCCTCGGTCGTGCCATTGGCTCTTGCACACTGGGGCAACGCATCTGGGTTCCAGCACCGCCAGCTGGTTCTCGGCAGTGTTTTTGTCACAGGTACTCCCTCGTGCCAAACCTGGTTCCAGCACCGTCAGCTGTTTCCGGGTAGTGTCAAGCTCACTGAGACGCCTATGCTTGCCCCGTCGTGGTGCGGTCGGGTTAGCCAACTCCAGGGTGCCTCCAGTTTAGGAGCTTCCTATGTGGGCTGCGTGAACTGGTAGTCAAGGCTGGTTCTGTAGTGCCAGTAGGCCCAGCTCCCCCTGTAGGACTGTTGGGGTTCGGTAACTGCGGCTGCCTCGCGGCCTAGCTGTTCTCTCCTCTCCTGTGGGCCTTGGGGTCCACCACCTGGTTCCATCACCGTCAGCTGGTTCCGGGCCGAGCCTTTGGCTTAGGTGCCTCCTCCTGGGTATCCGAGTTCCGCCAACGTCAGGCGGTCCTTGGTAATGCTTTTAAGCGCGGGCACCTACAGCTTAGTAACCGGGTTCCAGCACCGTCAGCTGGTCCTCGGTCGTGCCATTGGCTCTTGCACACTGGGGCAACGCATCTGGGTTCCAGCACCGCCAGCTGGTTCTCGGCAGTGTTTTTGTCACAGGTACTCCCTCGTGCCAAACCTGGTTCCAGCACCGTCAGCTGTTTCCGGGTAGTGTCAAGCTCACTGAGACGCCTATGCTTGCCCCGTCGTGGTGCGGTCGGGTTAGCCAACTCCAGGGTGCCTCCAGTTTAGGAGCTTCCTATGTGGGCTGCGTGAACTGGTAGTCAAGGCTGGTTCTGTAGTGCCAGTAGGCCCAGCTCCCCTTGTAGGGCTGTTGGGGTTCGGTAACTGCGGCTGCCTCGCGGCCTAGCTGTTCTCTCCTCTCCTGTGGGCATTGGGGTCCACCACCTGGTTCCAGCACCGTCAGCTGGTTCCGGGCAGAGCCTTTGGCTTAGGTGTCTCCTCCTGGGTATCCGAGTTCCGCCATCGCCAGGCGGTCCTTGTTAGTGCTTTTAAGCGCGGGCACCTACAGCTTAGTAACCGGGTTCCAGCACCGTCAGCTGGTCCTCGGTCGTGCCATTGGCTCTTGCACACTGGGGCAACGCATCTGGGTTCCAGCACCGCCAGCTGGTTCTCGGCAGTGTTTTTGTCACAGGTACTCCCTCGTGCCAAACCTGGTTCCAGCACCGTCAGCTGTTTCCGGGTAGTGTCAAGCTCACTGAGATGCCTATGCTTGCCCCGTCGTGGTGCGGTCGGGTTAGCCAACTCCAGGGTGCCTCCAGTTTAGGAGCTTCCTATGTGGGCTGCGTGAACTGGTAGTCAAGGCTGGTTCTGTAGTGCCAGTAGGCCCAGCTCCCCCTGTAGGACTGTTGGGGTTCAGTAACTGCGGCTGCCTCGCGGCCTAGCTGTTCTCTCCTCTCCTGTGGGCCTTGGGGTCCACCACCTGGTTCCAGCACCGTCAGCTGGTTCCGGGCCGAGCCTTTGGCTTAGGTGCCTCCTCCTGGGTATCCGAGTTCCGCCAACGTCAGGCGGTCCTTGGTAATGCTTTTAAGCGCGGGCACCTACAGCTTAGTAACCGGGTTCCAGCACCGTCAGCTGGTCCTCGGTCGTGCCATTGGCTCTTGCACACTGGGGCAACGCATCTGGGTTCCAGCACCTCCAGCTGGTTCTCGGCAGTGTTTTTGTCACAGGTACTCCCTCGTGCCAAACCTAGTTCCAGCACCCTCAGCTGTTTCCGGGTAGTGTCAAGCTCACTGAGACGCCTATGCTTGCCCCGTCGTGGTGCGGTCGGGTTAGCCAACTCCAGGGTGCCTCCAGTTTAGGAGCTTCCTATGTGGGCTGCGTGAACTGGTAGTCAAGGCTGGTTCTGTAGTGCCAGTAGGCCCAGCTCCCCCTGTAGGACTGTTGGGGTTCGGTAACTGCGGCTGCCTCGCGGCCTAGCTGTTCTCTCCTCTCCTGTGGGCCTTGGGGTCCACCACCTGGTACCATCACCGTCAGCTGGTTCCGGGCCGAGCCTTTGGCTTAGGTGCCTCCTCCTGGGTATCCGAATTCCGCCAACGTCAGGCGGTCCTTGGTAATGCTTTTAAGCGCGGGCACCTACAGCTTAGTAACCGGGTTCCAGCACCGTCAGCTGGTCCTCGGTCGTGCCATTGGCTCTTGCACACTGGGGCAACGCATCTGGGTTCCAGCACCGCCAGCTGGTTCTCGGCAGTGTTTTTGTCATAGGTACTCCCTCGTGCCAAACCTGGTTCCAGCACCGTCAGCTGTTTCCGGGTAGTGTCAAGCTCACTGAGACGCCTATGCTTGCCCCGTCGTGGTGCGGTCGGGTTAGCCAACTCCAGGGTGCCTCCAGTTTAGGAGCTTCCTATGTGGGCTGCGTGAACTGGTTGTCAAGGCTGGTTCTGAAGTGCCAGTAGGCCCAGCTCCCCCTGTAGGACTGTTGGGGTTCGGTAACTGCGGCTGCCTCGCGGCCTAGCTGTTCTCTCCTCTCCTGTGGGCCTTGGGGTCCACCACCTGGTTCCATCACCGTCAGCTGGTTCCGGGCCGAGCCTTTGGCTTAGGTGCCTCCTCCTGGGTATCCGAGTTCCGCCAACGTCAGGCGGTCCTTGGTAATGCTTTTAAGCGCGGGCACCTACAGCTTAGTAACCGGGTTCCAGCACCGTCAGCTGGTCCTCGGTCGTGCCATTGGCTCTTGCACACTGGGGCAACGCATCTGGGTTCCAGCACCGCCAGCTGGTTCTCGGCAGTGTTTTTGTCACAGGTACTCCCTCGTGCCAAACCTGGTTCCCGCACCGTCAGCTGTTTCCGGGTAGTGTCAAGCTCACTGAGACGCCTATGCTTGCCCCGTCGTGGTGCGGTCGGGTTAGCCAACTCCAGGGTGCCTCCAGTTTAGGAGCTTCCTATGTGGGCTGCGTGAACTGGTAGTCAAGGCTGGTTCTGTAGTGCCAGTAGGCCCAGCTCCCCCTGTAGGACTGTTGGGGTTCAGTAACTGCGGCTGCCTCGCGGCCTAGCTGTTCTCTCCTCACCTGTGGGCCTTCGGGTCCACCACCTGGTTCCAGCACCGTCAGCTGGTTGCAGGCAGAGCCTTTGGCTTAGGTGCCTCCTCCTGGGTATCCGAGTTCCGCCATCGCCAGGCGGTCCTTGGTAGTGCTTTTAAGCGCGGGCACCTACAGCTTAGTAACCGGGTTCCAGCACCGTCAGCTGGTCCTCGGTCGTGCCATTGGCTCTTGCACACTGGGGCAACGCATCTGGGTTCCAGCACCGCCAGCTGGTTCTCGGCAGTGTTTTTGTCACAGGTACTCCCTCGTGCCAAACCTGGTTCCAGCACCATCAGCTGTTTCCGGGCAGTGTCAAGCTCACTGAGACGCCTATGCTTGCCCCGTCGTGGTGCGGTCGGGTTAGCCAACTCCAGGGTGCCTCCAGTTTAGGAGCTTCCTATGTGGGCTGCGTGAACTGGTAGTCAAGGCTGGTTCTGTAGTGCCAGTAGGCCCAGCTCCCCCTGTAGGACTGTTGGGGTTCGGTAACTGCGGCTGCCTCGCGGCCTAGCTGTTCTCTCCTCTCCTGTGGGCCTTGGGGTCCACCACCTGGTTCCATCACCGTCAGCTGGTTCCGGGCCGAGCCTTTGGCTTAGGTGCCTCCTCCTGGGTATCCGAGTTCCGCCAACGTCAGGCGGTCCTTGGTAATGCTTTTAAGCGCGGGCACCTACAGCTTAGTAACCGGGTTCCAGCACCGTCAGCTGGTCCTCGGTCGTGCCATTGGCTCTTGCACACTGGGGCAACGCATCTGGGTTCCAGCACCGCCAGCTGGTTCTCGGCAGTGTTTTTGTCACAGGTACTCCCTCGTGCCAAACCTGGTTCCAGCACCGTCAGCTGTTTCCGGGTAGTGTCAAGCTCACTGAGACGCCTATGCTTGCCCCGTCGTGGTGCGGTCGGGTTAGCCAACTCCAGGGTGCCTCCAGTTTAGGAGCTTCCTATGTGGGCTGCGTGAACTGGTAGTCAAGGCTGGTTCTGTAGTGCCAGTAGGCCCAGCTCCCCTTGTAGGGCTGTTGGGGTTCGGTAACTGCGGCTGCCTCGCGGCCTAGCTGTTCTCTCCTCTCCTGTGGGCCTTGGGGTCCACCACCTGGTTCCAGCACCGTCAGCTGGTTCCGGGCCGAGCCTTTGGCTTAGGTGCCTCCTCCTGGGTATCCGAGTTCCGCCAACGTCAGGCGGTCCTTGGTAATGCTTTTAAGCGCGGGCACCTACAGCTTAGTAACCGGGTTCCAGCACCGTCAGCTGGTCCTCGGTCGTGCCATTGGCTCTTGCACACTGGGGCAACGCATCTGGGTTCCAGCACCGCCAGCTGGTTCTCGGCAGTGTTTTTGTCACAGGTACTCCCTCGTGCCAAACCTGGTTCCAGCACCATCAGCTGTTTCCGGGCAGTGTCAAGCTCACTGAGACGCCTATGCTTGCCCCGTCGTGGTGCGGTCGGGTTAGCCAACTCCAGGGTGCCTCCAGTTTAGGAGCTTCCTATGTGGGCTGCGTGAACTGGTAGTCAAGGCTGGTTCTGTAGTGCCAGTAGGCCCAGCTCCCCCTGTAGGACTGTTGGGGTTCAGTAACTGCGGCTGCCTCGCGGCCTAGCTGTTCTCTCCTCACCTGTGGGCCTTCGGGTCCACCACCTGGTCCCAGCACCGTCAGCTGGTTGCAGGCAGAGCCTTTGGCTTAGGTGCCTCCTCCTGGGTATCCGAGTTCCGCCATCGCCAGGCGGTCCTTGGTAGTGCTTTTAAGCGCGGGCACCTACAGCTTAGTAACCGGGTTCCAGCACCGTCAGCTGGTCCTCGGTCGTGCCATTGGCTCTTGCACACTGGGGCAACGCATCTGGGTTCCAGCACCGCCAGCTGGTTCTCGGCAGTGTTTTTGTCACAGGTACTCCCTCGTGCCAAACCTGGTTCCAGCACCGTCAGCTGTTTCCGGGCAGTGTCAAGCTCACTGAGACGCCTATGCTTGCCCCGTCGTGGTGCGGTCGGGTTAGCCAACTCCAGGGTGCCTCCAGTTTAGGAGCTTCCTATGTGGGCTGCGTGAACTGGTAGTCAAGGCTGGTTCTGTAGTGCCAGTAGGCCCAGCTCCCCCTGTAGGACTGTTGGGGTTCGGTAACTGCGGCTGCCTCGCGGCCTAGCTGTTCTCTCCTCACCTGTGGGCCTTCGGGTCCACCACCTGGTTCCAGCACCGTCAGCTGGTTCCGGGCAGAGCCTTTGGCTTAGGTGTCTCCTCCTGGGTATCCGAGTTCCGCCATCGCCAGGCGGTCCTTGTTAGTGCTTTTAAGCGCGGGCACCTACAGCTTAGTAACCGGGTTCCAGCACCGTCAGCTGGTCCTCGGTCGTGCCATTGGCTCTTGCACACAGGGGCAACGCATCTGGGTTCCAGCACCGCCAGCTGGTTCTCGGCAGTGTTTTTGTCACAGGTACTCCCTCGTGCCAAACCTGGTTCCAGCACCGTCAGCTGTTTCCGGGTAGTGTCAAGCTCACTGAGATGCCTATGCTTGCCCCGTCGTGGTGCGGTCGGGTTAGCCAACTCCAGGGTGCCTCCAGTTTAGGAGCTTCCTATGTGGGCTGCGTGAACTGGTAGTCAAGGCTGGTTCTGTAGTGCCAGTAGGCCCAGCTCCCCCTGTAGGACTGTTGGGGTTCGGTAACTGCGGCTGCCTCGCGGCCTAGCTGTTCTCTCCTCTCCTGTGGGCCTTGGGGTCCACCACCTGGTTCCAGCACCGTCAGCTGGTTCCGGGCCGAGCCTTTGGCTTAGGTGCCTCCTCCTGGGTATCCGAGTTCCGCCAACGTCAGGCGGTCCTTGGTAATGCTTTTAAGCGCGGGCACCTACAGCTTAGTAACCGGGTTCCAGCACCGTCAGCTGGTCCTCGGTCGTGCCATTGGCTCTTGCACACTGGGGCAACGCATCTGGGTTCCAGCACCTCCAGCTGGTTCTCGGCAGTGTTTTTGTCACAGGTACTCCCTCGTGCCAAACCTACTTCCAGCACCCTCAGCTGTTTCCGGGTAGTGTCAAGCTCACTGAGACGCCTATGCTTGCCCCGTCGTGGTGCGGTCGGGTTAGCCAACTCCAGGGTGCCTCCAGTTTAGGAGCTTGCTATGTGGGCTGCGTGAACTGGTAGTCAAGGCTGGTTCTGTAGTGCCAGTAGGCCCAGCTCCCCCTGTAGGACTGTTGGGGTTCGGTAACTGCGGCTGCCTCGCGGCCTAGCTGTTCTCTCCTCTCCTGTGGGCCTTGGGGTCCACCACCTGGTTCCATCACCGTCAGCTGGTTCCGGGCCGAGCCTTTGGCTTAGGTGCCTCCTCCTGGGTATCCGAGTTCCGCCAACGTCAGGCGGTCCTTGGTAATGCTTTTAAGCGCGGGCACCTACAGCTTAGTAACCGGGTTCCAGCACCGTCAGCTGGTCCTCGGTCGTGCCATTGGCTCTTGCACACTGGGGCAACGCATCTGGGTTCCAGCACCGCCAGCTGGTTCTCGGCAGTGTTTTTGTCATAGGTACTCCCTCGTGCCAAACCTGGTTCCAGCACCGTCAACTGTTTCCGGGTAGTGTCAAGCTCACTGAGACGCCTATGCTTGCCCCGTCGTGGTGCGGTCGGGTTAGCCAACTCCAGGGTGCCTCCAGTTTAGGAGCTTCCTATGTGGGCTGCGTGAACTGGTAGTCAAGGCTGGTTCTGTAGTGCCAGTAGGCCCAGCTCCCCCTGTAGGACTGTTGGGGTTCGGTAACTGCGGCTGCCTCGCGGCCTAGCTGTTCTCTCCTCTCCTGTGGGCCTTGGGGTCCACCACCTGGTTCCATCACCGTCAGCTGGTTCCGGGCCGAGCCTTTGGCTTAGGTGCCTCCTCCTGGGTATCCGAGTTCCGCCAACGTCAGGCGGTCCTTGGTAATGCTTTTAAGCGCGGGCACCTACAGCTTAGTAACCGGGTTCCAGCACCGTCAGCTGGTCCTCGGTCGTGCCATTGGCTCTTGCACACTGGGGCAACGCATCTGGGTTCCAGCACCGCCAGCTGGTTCTCGGCAGTGTTTTTGTCACAGGTACTCCCTCGTGCCAAACCTGGTTCCCGCACCGTCAGCTGTTTCCGGGTAGTGTCAAGCTCACTGAGACGCCTATGCTTGCCCCGTCGTGGTGCGGTCGGGTTAGCCAACTCCAGGGTGCCTCCAGTTTAGGAGCTTCCTATGTGGGCTGCGTGAACTGGTAGTCAAGGCTGGTTCTGTAGTGCCAGTAGGCCCAGCTCCCCCTGTAGGACTGTTGGGGTTCAGTAACTGCGGCTGCCTCGCGGCCTAGCTGTTCTCTTCTCACCTGTGGGCCTTCGGGTCCACCACCTGGTTCCAGCACCGTCAGCTGGTTGCAGGCAGAGCCTTTGGCTTAGGTGCCTCCTCCTGGGTATCCGAGTTCCGCCATCGCCAGGCGGTCCTTGGTAGTGCTTTTAAGCACGGGCACCTACAGCTTAGTAACCGGGTTCCAGCACCGTCAGCTGGTCCTCGGTCGTGCCATTGGCTCTTGCACACTGGGGCAACGCATCTGGGTTCCAGCACCGCCAGCTGGTTCTCGGCAGTGTTTTTGTCACAGGTACTCCCTCGTGCCAAACCTGGTTCCAGCACCGTCAGCTGTTTCCGGGCAGTGTCAAGCTCACTGAGACGCCTATGCTTGCCCCGTCGTGGTGCGGTCGGGTTAGCCAACTCCAGGGTGCCTCCAGTTTAGGAGCTTCCTATGTGTGCTGCGTGAACTGGTAGTCAAGGCTGGTTCTGTAGTGCCAGTAGGCCCAGCTCCCCCTGTAGGACTGTTGGGGTTCGGTAACTGCGGCTGCCTCGCGGCCTAGCTGTTCTCTCCTCTCCTGTGGGCCTTCGGGTCCACCACCTGGTTCCAGCACCGTCAGCTGGTTCCGGGCAGAGCCTTTGGCTTAGGTGCCTCCTCCTGGGTATCCGAGTTCCGCCATCGCCAGGCGGTCCTTGGTAGTGCTTTTAAGCGCGGGCACCTATAGCTTAGTAACCGGGTTCCAGCACCGTCAGCTGGTCCTCGGTCGTGCCATTGGCTCTTGCACACTGGGGCAACGCATCTGAGTTCCAGCATCGCCAGCTGGTTCTCGGCAGTGTTTTTGTCACAGGTACTCCCTCGTGCCAAACCTGGTTCCAGCACCGTCAGCTGTTTCCGGGTAGTGTCAAGCTCACTGAGACGCCTATGCTTGCCCCGTCGTGGTGCGGTCTGGTTAGCCAACTCCAGGGTGCCTCCAGTTTAGGAGCTTCCTATGTGGGCTGCGTGAACTGGTAGTCAAGGCTGGTTCTGTAGTGCCAGTAGGCCCAGCTCCCCCTGTAGGACTGTTGGGGTTCGGTAACTGCGGCTGCCTCGCGGCCTAGCTGTTCTCTCCTCTCCTGTGGGCCTTGGGGTCCACCACCTGGTTCCAGCACCGTCAGCTGGTTCCGGGCCGAGCCTTTGGCTTAGGTGCCTCCTCCTGGGTATCCGAGTTCCGCCAACGTCAGGCGGTCCTTGGTAATGCTTTTAAGCGCGGGCACCTACAGCTTAGTAACCGGGTTCCAGCACCGTCAGCTGGTCCTCGGTCGTGCCATTGGCTCTTGCACACTGGGGCAACGCATCTGGGTTCCAGCATCGCCAGCTGGTTCTCGGCAGTGTTTTTGTCACAGGTACTCCCTCGTGCCAAACCTGGTTCCAGCACCGTCAGCTGTTTCCAGGTAGTGTCAAGCTCACTGAGACGCCTATGCTTGCCCCGTCGTGGTGCGGTCGGGTTAGCCAACTCCAGGGTGCCTCCAGTTTAGGAGCTTCCTATGTGGGCTGTGTGAACTGGTAGTCAAGGCTGGTTCTGTAGTGCCAGTAGGCCCAGCTCCCCCTGTAGGACTGTTGGGGTTCGGTAACTGCGGCTGCCTCGCGGCCTAGCTCTTCTCTCCTCTCCTGTGGGCCTTGGGGTCCACCACCTGGTTCCAGCACCGTCAGCTGGTTCCGGGCCGAGCATTTGGCTTAGGTGCCTCCTCCTGGGTATCCGAGTTCCGCCAACGTCAGGCGGTCCTTGGTAGTGCTTTTAAGCGCGGGCACCTACAGCTTAGTAACCGGGTTCCAGCACCGTCAGCTGGTCCTCGGTCGTGCCATTGGCTCTTGCACACTGGGGCAACGCATCTGGGTTCCAGCACCGCCAGCTGGTTCCCAGCAGTGTTTTTGTCACGGGTACTCCCTCGTGCCCAGCCTGGTTCCAGCACCGTCAGCTGTTTCCGGGTAGTGTCAAACTCACTGAGACACCTATGCATTGCCCCGTCGTGTTGCGGTCGGGTTAGCCAACTCCAGGGTGCCTCCAGTTTAGGAGCTTCCTATGTGGGCTGCGTGAATTGGCAGTCAAGGCTGGTTCTGTAGTGCCAGTAGGCCAAGCTCCCCCTGTAGGACTGTTGGGGTTCGGTAACTGCGGCTGCCTCGCGGCCTAGCTGTTCTCTCCTCTGGACCTTCGGGTCCACCACCTGGTTCCAGCACCGTCAGCTGGTTCTTGGCAGTGTCTTTTGCTCTTGTACCTTCTGCTCCCCATCCTGGTTCCAGTACCGTCAGCTGGTTCCGGGCAGAGCCTTTGGCTTAGGTGCCTCCTTCTGGGTATCCGAGTTCCACCAACGTCAGGTGGTGTTTGGTAGTGCTTTCAGGCACGGGTACCTCCTGCTTAGTAACCGGGTTCCAGTATCGTCAGCTGGACCTCGGTAGTTCCATTGGCTCTTGGACCTTCGGCTACCCATCCGGGTTCCAGTACCGTCAGCTGGTTCTCGGCAGTGTCTTTTGCTCTTGTACCTTCTGCTCCCCATCCTGGTTCCAGTAACGTCAGCTGGTTCCGGGCAGAGCCTTTGGCTTAGGTGCCTCCTTCTGGGTATCCGAGTTCCGCCAACGTCAGGCGGTCCTTGGTAGTGCTTTTTAGCACGGGTACCTCCTGCTTAGTAACTGGGTTCCAGTAACGTCAGCTGGTCCTCAGTAGTTCCATTGGCTCTTGGACCTTCGGGTAGCCAGCCGAGTTCCAGTTCCATCAGCTGGTTCTCGGCATTTTCTCAGCCTTCTTGTACCTTCTGCTACGTTTTCAAGTTGAAGACCCTAAAGACGACATCACGGAAGACCACCCCTAAGATGACGACGACGACCCTGGAGATGACGACCCTGAAGACCACCCCGATGACGACGACGGCAGAGACGACGACGGCGGAGATGACGACGGCGGAGACGACGACGGCAGAGACGACGACCCTGGAGACGACGACATGGAAGACCGAGAAGCAGAAGAACAAGAGGCTGCAGAACAAAGAGCAGAAGAACATTAAGCATAACACTTAATATCAGAGTAAAAGATATGTAAATTCTATGCAGAAGAAGACTAAGCAGTGTATGGGGGTGAGTCCGTTCCTCCTCGTGGTGCCCCTGGATAAAGCCTGATGCTGCAGGCCAAACTGAACGCGGACAAATGTAACTTTTGTGACTGGCAGAACGGAAGGTGTAATCTTCAAACTTTTATAGATAACTACGGGAATGCCTGTCACAAATGTGAATATGATGTAAAAGTAGAATAGGAAGAATAATAATAGTTGGATAAAATGAATATGAAGAATGTAATAAAAAAAAAAAAAATTTAGAAGAAGATGAATAAGGTGAAGAAGTTGATGTCAAAGATGCTGATGATGATGAAGATGAAAGTGTGGGAAAATTAAAAAAAAAAAAAAAAAGGGGAAGGGCGTGGAATAGTGAAACATCAATATCTGACAAAATAAAAAAAAAATTTACATAGTCAATATCTTTGTCACTCCGAACGTCTTTAAAAAAAAACAAAAAACATGCTATTCTATTTGATTGGGCTAAACCTCTATGACTTTAATGTCTCCGCCACCTCCCCAAATACATCCTGCATTATTCTTAGTTGTTTTCCTTCATGTAGAATGAACCTACAAGGAAAGAAAGGGTTTATTTTAATTCCGATATTTTGGTCCCATTGACTTGCATTGGGATCGGATATCGGTATCGGCGATATCCGATATTTTTTGAATATCGGCCGATCCAATCCGATACCGATACTTTCCGATATCGGAAGGTATCGCTCAACACTACTTAGAAGTATTACAGGTAATATGCTGTTTTATGGGAAAGGTTTTAGTACCATCAACTGATGTGAATGAAGAAGATCTAAGGATGTTTTTGCAAGACACAGTTTACGCATGCAAAGCATCCCACCGGCAGATAACGGGATTTGAAAGGATTCTTTTTGGAGGGGACATAGTGACTATGTACCAAGATATCGGCCAGATTAGGGCTTCTTCGATAGGTCATCAATGGGTAGCTAGACAGAAAATTGGACAAACATTGTTCAGTTTGTAGGATGCTCCAGTGTCTTTGGAGACATTCTGTCATCATTGTCCATTCACTGTTGAAAGTGGAGATGAATCTAATCTTGCCCTGACCCCCCTGCTTTTCTTTTGGGGATTCAATAATGCTACGCGATTACTTCTTCTTGCTCTCTCAAAACCCCTCTTGATACTCCTGTTGCTGTACCCCCTAGTAGAGAAGCGGTCCCCAAGATCCCTACCTTACTTGATAAATTGCTGATCGGATGAGCAAACATAGTAACATAGTAACATAGTTAGTAAGGCCGAAAAAAGACATTTGTCCATCCAGTTCAGCCTATATTCCATCATAATAAATCCCCAGATCTACGTCCTTCTACAGAACCTAATTGTATGATACAATATTGTTCTGCTCCAGGAAGACATCCAGGCCTCTCTTGAACCCCTCGACTGAGTTCGCCATCACCACCTCCTCAGGCAAGCAATTCCAGATTCTCACTGCCCTAACAGTAAAGAATCCTCTTCTATGTTGGTGGAAAAACCTTCTCTCCTCCAGACGCAAAGAATGCCCCCTTGTGCCCGTCACCTTCCTTGGTATAAACAGATCCTCAGCGAGATATTTGTATTGTCCCCTTATATACTTATACATGGTTATTAGATCGCCCCTCAGTCGTCTTTTTTCTAGACTAAATAATCCTAATTTCGCTAATCTATCTGGGTATTGTAGTTCTCCCATCCGCTTTATTAATTTTGTTGCCCTCCTTTGTACTCTCTCTAGTTCCATTATATCCTTCCTGAGCACCGGTGCCCAAAACTGGACACAGTACTCCATGTGCGGTCTAACTAGGGATTTGTACAGAGGCAGTATAATGCTCTCATCATGTGTATCCAGACCTCTTTTAATGCACCCCATGATCCTGTTTGCCTTGGCAGCTGCTGCCTGGCACTGGCTGCTCCAGGTAAGTTTATCATTAACTAGGATCCCCAAGTCCTTCTCCCTGTCAGATTTACCCAGTGGTTTCCCGTTCAGTGTGTAATGGTGATATTGATTCCTTCTTCCCATGTGTATAACCTTACATTTATCATTGTTAAACCTCATCTGCCACCTTTCAGCCCAAGTTTCCAACTTATCCAGATCCATCTGTAGCAGAATACTATCATCTCTTGTATTAGCTGCTTTACATAGTTTTGTATCATCTGCAAATATCGATATTTTACTGTGTAAACCTTCTACCAGATCATTAATGAATATGTTGAAGAGAACAGGTCCCAGTACCGACCCCTGCGGTACCCCTGCAAAGACGCCTCATGCGTAAAAATTGACCCACCGGGATGGTCCTAATTGTTGTACATGGATGGCAACAATCTGCATGTAACAATGCGTTCACCGATGTGGGTTTTCTAAAGACATCCGTTTGCAATTGCATGTGGGAATCCATCATGATCTTGATGTCTAAGAAATCCACATCGGTTGTACTATAAGTATATGTGAGTTTGATATTGAATCTGTTCATGTTCATGTCCATGGCAGTGCCGCGCTGTTGTAAATAAAAGATGTCACGAAAGACAAATAAATTATGTGTTAATATGTAGTCCAAGAATTCTTGAACCAGATCACAAGTAGGGCCATCCCAGTTACTGCCTGACAGAAAGAATCTGCATGCCTCCAAATCGTCCGCCGAACAGTCATGTCCCACGCAGTAATCCATCGCAAGGCATTAAATTCATTTACAACCAGGAGCGCTTGAACTTGGTAAGATATTTGATGCGCGATCACAGAACTGTCAAAAGTTTTGTTGCAAAAAAACATGTTGAGAAAAAAAGATGCACACTATCTACCAAAAATTTGAGAAAACTCAAACATGAAGCACCCAGGAACACATTATCCTCCAGTGCTGTCATTTTCCAGAACTGCAATCTCCCTGGAAGGCCCAGAAGAACAAGGTGTTCAGTGCTCAGAGACATGGCGAGGTAAGGATGGCTGAGACTCGACCACCAAACGTCAAGACTAGGCCAAAAAATATCTGAAGACAGAATTATCAAATATTTTATGGACAGATAAGATGAAAGTGATTCTTAATTAGCCAGATGGATGGGCCCATGGCTTAATCAGTAATGGGCACAGATCTCCACTTCAACTCAGACAGCAGCGAGGTGGAGATGGGGTACTGCTTTGGGCTGATATTAATAAAGATAATCTAGGTGGAACGTTTTGTGTTGAAGATAGACTAACAATCAACTCCCAAACCTATTGCCAGTTTTGACCCCAGTATAATGTTTTGTGAGCCACTAATGCAGCATTCTTGGAGCTGTGATGTTGGCAATACAGAATGGCAGCGCAGCTCCAGAGGTGCTCCAATCGCTTTTTCTGTGACGCGCCTGCGTAATGATGTCATCAGTTGGCACCAGCATTTATGCACCGGCCTCAAGAAGAAATGGAGCTCTGGGAATCATATGAGAACATCGGGGAAAAGAGAGTGAAGTGAGTATTTATTTTTTTAAATATGTGTATGGCCTGTGTGCCTGTTTATAGGAGGATATGTGGTGGTTCATATTGTATCTAGAGAGCTATGTGAGGGCTCCTCTATATAGGGAGCTATGTGTAGGCCACACTGTGTATAGGGAGCTATGTAGGGGTTCATACTGTATATTAGGAGCTATGTGGGTGCTCATACTGTACATAGAGAGGCTATGTGGTGTCTCACACTATAAAGGGAGCTATGTGAGGGCTCATAGGAGGCTATGCAGGTGCTTAAACTGTATATAGGGAGCTATATAGAGGTTCATACTGTATATTAGGAGCTATGTGGGTGCTCATACTGTACATAGAGAGGCTATGTGGTGTCTCACTCTATAAAGGGAGCTATGTGGGGGCTCACACTTTATATAGGGAGCAATGTAGAGGTTCATACTGTATGTTAGGAGCTATGTGGGGACTCAAACTGTATATAGAGAGGTTCTTTGGGGGCTCACACTATATATAAGAAGCTTTGTGTGGGCTCACACTATATATAGGGAACTATGTAAGAGTTCATACTATATATAGGGAGGTATGTAAGGGCTTATACTGTATATAGAGAGGCTACTTGGCTCATACAGTACAGTATATAACAAAAGAGGGCATAACACATTTACACTGTTATAACAGCTGAACACTGACTACTTTACATTGTATCAAAGTGTCATAATAATCTTCTGAGAGTAATACTTCATTTTCTGAAACAATTTCAAGGGTGCCAACACTTTCAACCATTACTATATTTAGTAGAAGGTTTTTCCAGAACCAATGGCAGCACACCTGAAAGATGGATCAGCCGAGCAAGGACTGGAAACCTACTGAAATAGAAGGGTGGTAGCTCTCCACCGCATAAGTTAGGTTACAGAGCATGAGAGGACCTCCAGATTAATTTCTGCACATAACCACCACAACCCAAACTACACTGCACACCCATATGATGACAAAAAGGGGGGAAATGCATGATTGCTTTCATGGGTTCTGGAAAAATCAGCTACTAATAAGTAACATTGGTGTTTTTCCTTCACCCTTGACAGCACACCTCACAGATTTTTGAAAAAATTCAAACATCTTAGGGAGCGTCCACCGCTTGCAGCACCTTTCTACCATAGATTAAGTCAGCAGAGGAGGACAGATACAGTTTGCAGTGCCTAAAGAAGGTAAATGGTGCCAAATTTGATCAATTGATACCTTCATTTTTTTCTGCCCAGGAGAATGCCATGGCTCTGGTGGAGTGAGCCTTAATGCCTTCAAGAACTGGAGCACCACTCACAATGTAAGACAAACTAATGGCCTCCTGATCCATCTGGCAATAGTACTGTAAGCAAGTTGCGAGATGCAGTGACAAACAGGAGGCAAAGCAAGGGTTAACAAGGTGCAACAATTTAATAAAAACAAGGCATTTACTCCGCACAGGGAGGTTAATGGTTAAAGGAGGGATAATAGGGGTAGCAACTGTAAAACAATAGCAGTCCAATAAAAGAACTTATTGTGTCCTGTATGGTCCTCTGCAGCAGAAGATCCCACAGGGGGTTTGTAGAAACTGCAACAGTTGGGAAATGTCCTTAGATTGGGTCCTTTAAGCGATGTTCCATCTTCTGGTGGCAGCCCTCGATCTCTGGTACCTTCTGCTGAGCCCCTAGTCCATAAGCACGTTCAACCGAAACAAACAAGGACGCAGCACTCTCAGAGTCAAACATAAACGAGTTGGAAGCAAGTGTTAAGATAGGCCACAATAGTCTGTCCTGCCTTCTCTCCTCTGCACGTGCGCGGTACTCACAGTCACTGAGCGCATGGCACTTCTGTCTCTGACAGCTACTGAATGCACAGCACTTCTCTCTGCAGCGGTCCCGCTGGAGGCGACGGGGACCAAACAACGCAGCCCTTTGCGGCGCCGTTGCTCAGTGGACATAGCACACTGCTCACCTGGCTGTGCACTGCTGCTGATTCATGCCAAACTGTCCGTGGCTGCGCACGCTTTGCTATTTAAGCTGCCCCTCTTCCCTGGGTCATGAGGTTGGTCCGTTTCCACATTTCTTCCCCCAGGCAACAAGGGAGGCAGCCTCAACAGTTCTGGACCCGGCTCGGTACAGGTACCTGCGGCCTGGTCTTCCTCCTTACAGAACCATTGGATACCCCATACCCCTTTCTGCTCCCCTGAAAGACTACTAATAGGGACTGGGCTTTTCTCCACTGACTGGTCATGGATATATATTCTAACAGTGTCCATTTGACATCTAACCTATGGAATCTTTCCTCCCCTGGATTTCTAGCATTGTTGCAAAATGAGGGCAAAATAAGTTCCTATGGAACTTAAGGGCCACCTAAGAAGGTAAGCCAGGTCAGGTCTTAGCACAACCCTCTGCATCACTCACCCTGGGGGCCTATGTTAAAGCCAGTAATAGAATGGTTTTAAGTGGAAGGAACTTGGCTGACAATTCACATAGGAGCTCGAATGGGTCCTTAGTTAGTGGCTCTAGTACCAGATTTAGATCCCATGGTGGAATTCTTGGGATTGTGGCTGGCCTGGACCTACCACAGGATTTTATGAATCGTTACACCCATTTATTTGCCACAAGATTACAGTTATAAAATGCGCCTAAGGCCGAGACTTGCACTTTGAGGGTATTAGTTGCTAATCCTAGATCTAGTCCAGACTGCAAGAACTCTAGAATGGATCCTACTGGAGCCTTATCCCTTAGGCTGCCCTGAAAATTCCAGAATTTTTTTACATGTCCTGCTATAAATTCTAGATGTTGTCTTTCTACTTTTTAACAGTGTTAAAACTAACCATGGTGAGAACCCATTCTGACTCAATATTGCCCTTCACTTGAGAGTGGCATACTGGGCTCGGGTGAAGATCCAGGATCTCCTAACTGAAGAGTCTTAGGATCTAACAGTGGTGCTGACGCGGTAAGCTTGTGATGAATCCAGTGGCATCCTACAGGAGTTGATGATCTGGTTCCTGGCCATGCCGATGGGTCCTTGACATCTTGCACGGGGTCCTGTGTCCAGGATGTGGGCTGACGGTGAAGAACGGTCTCCAACACTACTGGGGCTTAATGAAGCTTGGCAGAAATAGGCGGGTGAGAAAGAGTACAGTTCTCTCTAATTCACTCGGGGTTTCTTAGACAGCAGGTGCGCAATCTTTACTGGCCCATAGCATTGAGTACCTGGTGTAGTGGGAGCCGACTGGCAGACTACAGTTCTCCGGTCTCAGTCTCTGTAAGTGGCAGCTGGGATAATGAAGAGTGGGCCTGCGCTGCCACTGTGCTCAGAGGACAGAGCACCAAACTTCCCCTGCTGCGTGCTGTGTGTTCCCGCCAAGTCTCCCTTCGTTTTCACGTGCTCTCTCCCTTTTTTCCTAACTATGCCCCCTGCTGTCCAGTGCAAAGGTCAGTACGGGTCTCTAAATTTTCCCCCAGACCACAAAGGTGACAGTCCCGACAGTTCTGGACCCGGCGCAAGAAAGGTACCCCCCGTCCAGTGCCTCTTCTTACACAACCATTGGAATCATCGCTATTTGAGATTAGGCATAGGCAATCATGAAGTTCCAGGGGACCTGAAGGACATCTACCGCGTACTGGTTTTCCCATGGGTTTAGTGAACAGAAGTTCTTCACCTTCCTGTTCTGTCTGTTGGCAAATAGATGTATATCTGGCCGTCCCCATGTGAGACCTATCTGCTGAACGATCTGGGAATTCAAAGTTTAATCCCTCTCTTTCAGTTTTTCTAGGCTCAGGAAATCTGCCTTTGTTTTTCTATTCTTCTTATACGAAGTGCTGTAAGGGATAACAGGTGTTGTTCTGATAGCTGGAGGAGTTTGATTGCTGTCATCATTAGGACATAGAACCTTGTTCCCCCTTGGAGTTTGATATTAGCCATGGTCGCTCAGTTGTCCAACATGACCCGGACATGGCGACCCCAGAGGAAGGGAAGAAAGCCTCTTAGAGCCCTTTCCACGGCCCACAACACTTTCAGGTTCGATGTCTAGCTTCTCTCTAGAGATGGCCAGGTCCCATAAACTGTGCGATTTCTCAAGTGTGCCCCCAAGCTGAGTTGCTCACATCTGTTGTGATTATGTCATCTACTGGCTTTACCCATTAGACCCCTGATTTTAAGTCTACTCTGTCTGCCTGTAAGTAGATGAACCAGTCTGGGAGTACCTCTCTTGCGCTGGTTCCGGAACTGTCTGGGCTGTCATCATTGTTGCACGGAGACGAGCTTTCTGGCTCGGACCGTCCTTTGCACTTGTCAGCAGGCGGTGGGTCAAGGATAAAAAGGACTGCACGCGGGAGAAAAGCAGGAGTTCTGGCGGGAAGACAGAGCGCGCAGCAGGGTGAGGTACAGGCCTTTGTAGCGGGGCATCCTGTAAGCACAAGACCACCTAGCGCAATCCATGTAATTGTGTCCACTGCTCGCGGACATCAGGCAGTGACTCCCCCTACGTTCCCCGTGCCGGGAGGTTATTCACACGTGGGACCTGTGACTGCTGCATGCATGCAGCCTAGCCTTGTACCAGTGACTGAGCCAGTATATGCCGATCCCTTTCCCGCCTGTGTTGCGGAGCAGAGCCACGCTCCGGTGATACCGTATAACGATCTGAGACTAGTACGAGGAAACCGTGGGTATGGGAACCTGCTTAGTGTAACAAAGACTCTTCATCTGCATCAAGGGACCAGATCTCCAACTGACCAGGACAACCCTGAGACATCACCTGCCGCTGTTGTCGGTGTCACCGTCGGAAACCCGAGATGCTGCAATCAAGAAGCCGACAGACTGATAATTTGTACTCTTCTTTCCTCTTCCTGAACATACACCTTATATCTTACCCCGTCCTCCCCTCCAACACCTATATTGTTATAATCTTTGCCTCCCATATCCACTTCCTCCCTGCATTAAGTTTTCAAGTGTTAATAAATTTGTTAACCCTTGATCTGCCTCCTGTCCGTGACGACATCTCGATCTTTGCAAGTCTACATGCCCACCAAGAGAGGGAATTTTTGACTGTTAAAGAAAGTTCCACCTTCCCTTTTAAATGTCTTCTTAGCAATCTCTGTGCAGATAGAATTTCCCACTGAAGCTGTCTCACGTGGAATTGGGCTCATCTTACTGCTGGAATGCAGGATGTCAGGGACCATAACATGGACATTGCTTTACTTACGATCATTCTTGGATGATCTATTGCTGTCAAGGCCAGGTTCACCATTTTGTTTATTTTGTCCTCGGGTAAAAGACTGATTTTGCGTGTGGCGTTCAGAACCAGGCCTAGAAAGGACTGTATCCTCTTTGGTTTTAGTCTTGACTTGAGAGTGTTTACTATTGAGCCAAGATCCTCTAGGATGATTCTCAAATCTTTTAGCTGTGGTCTTCTGATATTTTCACTGTAAGGAAGTCATCCAGGTAAGGGACAATAATGGTTTTTCCGAGTACGAATGTAGACCATCACCTCTGATATTTCTTTGGTGAAAATGCTCGGAGCCACTGACAGCCCGAATGGAACAGTTCTGTATTGATAATATTTAACCTGTCCCTGAACATACAGAGATACTCAAAAATATCTTTGATAGTCCTGATGGATTGGTAATGTGCATCCTTTATATTGATGACTGCCACAAAACAGTTGTGATATAACAGCTTTATAGCTGTGTTCACCAATTCCATCTTGAAGGAACAATTTATTATCCACAGGTTGAGTTTCCTCAGATTTTTGGAGGATGAAGAGGGTCCACTGAACATAACTGGTCTCCTTTCTGCCCTTATACTCCCACTTCCTTCTTTCCGTCGGAGGACGTCCCTTATTAAATGTTTTCCTCCAGGAAGACTTTCTTGCATCACTAGGGAATCCGGGAAAGACCTTCTTTTTGTTCCTGGCTTTTTCCAGGATGTCATATAATTTCTTTCCAAATAGAAATTGTCCATCACATGGAAGGGTGCATAGTCTATTTTTAGACTGCAAATCCCCTGGACAGCCCTTTAGCCATAAGGCTCATTTAGCCACATTTGATAGGCCTGCTGAGCTAGGCACAAGCCTCACAGAGTCTGCGGAAGAGGCCCAGGTCCGGACCGCGATGCCCATTGGATCGGGCAGCCAGCCCAGGTGAGTATAATCTAACCTCTTTTTCTCATCTTTCAGGTTACATCGGGGGCTTATCTACAGCATTACAGAATGCTGTAGATAAGCCCCTGATGCTGGTGGGCTTAGCTCACCTTCGATTTTGGGGGTGACAGGTTCCCTTTAAAAATGGTGACATTCACGAAGATCACTCATCACTCACTGTCACTTTAAGGGTCCCGGAGTCGGAGGCAGTTCAGGGATACATATGACATCCCTCCTGGATGCCGAGGAGTCCTGCGACCTTCCACTCCTTTGACTGGGACAGACGCTTCTCCTGGCACTTGAACGGCTGCTCCCTTTACAATGCCTATGCTGATGGTGAGCTGATGATGGCAGTGGTGGCTGCTGCTGCTGCAATGGCTGCTGCGGTTGTCTCTGATCCTCCATGATGGAGTAAGGTCCTCTGTGGTTAATCTCCTCATTTAAAATGGGATCCACTGCCCTCTTTTCGGTTCCGCCTCCTCCAGTCCAATAAACACTCCTCACCCCAATCCGCGCTAGCCAGTATGCGCTGAGTCCACACACGTCCCAGCCGGCGTTCAAGCCTTGGGCACCGCCATGTTGCTTCGATGCACCCTCTCCAATTTCACTCGAGCACGCTCACTCCCAGCATGCCTTATGCCTGTAACGTTAGTGGAAGTGCACTGTGAGCGTAAAGATGGAGGATGGCGTGGCAGATCAAAACATGCACAGCATCTTTGTCTGTGCTGCCTATGCCTGCTCGTACACTAAGGCCACTGCTGGACCCGTGGACAACGCTTCCACAAACTGAAGGCCGGTCCACAGGCATACTGCCCACTCTTCCAATACTGCATTATTTGGGGAAAATGATCTATTGTCATTTAAAGGCTGTCCACTAGTAAGAAGTTGATGGGTTATCCTCAATATGTGGGTCTGAAAACTGATTGTAGCTCTAGTAGCATACAGATAAAATCAGTGTAAGGAGCTAGAACAACACAAATCATCTCCTATTCACTTAAATATCTATCTGCATAGTGGACAACCCCTTTATTAGCAAAGTGTTTCTGGTGTTAAATCTAATTTGATGCAAACACTTGGATTCAATAAATGAACTGATTTAAAATGATAATGAGATAATGATGTGTCAATAGAAATAGTCATGAAAAGGACATTATTAAAATGATTAAAGCTTCACTCTACAAGCTAATTGATTGAGGAACATTATATTCCAAAGAAGTCACGTAAACTGGTAATTGAAAAAATTGTACAGATTTAACTCATTCTTGTCCTGAAATGGACAGCTCACTAGAACACAAAAGGTGAGACTTGGCACATACTGTACTGATGCTTGCCTCTATTGTTCTGTTTACCTGTGTCATGGGATCCAGTAACAAAGAGGGTAAATGTGTGGAAGCAAGGCGCTATAAAGGCTTTGGAAGAATACAGGGGTTCAAACCTTTGCTTTTGGTACAAGGAGAGTTTGTCCTTCCTCTCTATAATACTATATTATTTAATCACTTTGTATGTAATACTTGAACATACAAAATGTAAATTATTGATCCGTATTCACAAATGCACATCACATATCAAAACAAATGAACAAATACATTTATTATCATGATCTCCTGTGTCAACAGAGCTGTTTGTGAAAGGGGCTGTCTGACTGGTTAAAGAGGTTTTTCTCTACTGGGACACTCCTTCTAAATCTGAGTGTCTGCCCCCTTCTCACCTCCCGTGCAGGCGCCGTTCCTGTGGTGTAAGCACTCACGTTCCTGGGGCTCAAGTGTTGTTGTACTGACATGTTAGCCCTGAGCTTCCATCAGCAATGGCGTCAAACTCCAGGTCTACAGATTTGTAAGTAATCAAAAGGAGATGAACAGCCAGGTGCAGCTCTCGCTTCCTCCTGACAAAGTATATGTCAGTAGGTGGGGACAGTGAAGCTGGTGCTGATTGGGTGCAGGAATCATGTGTCATAACATCTAGATCAGGTAGGGATTGTCCTAAATGTGGACAACCCTGCCACTTATAAATCTCTGATTATGTGCCAATACAAGGATACGGTCTCCTGTGTCGAACACAGGGCCGAAAGTTGGACAGTCAAGTCTAAAACCAAAGCTGAAAGTTAATGATTGGGGTTGAATTGTAGTGGAGCTAAAGAGGAAAGGAGCACAGTGGAGGAAGAGGCTCAGAGGGGAACAGCGACCGGACACCCTCAGAGCCAGTGCATAGTAACCAGGCAGCGGGAGACCGAGGTCGTGTTATTCTCCAGGACACACAACAAAACCGGAGGGCATAGGACTGCATGTCAATTACCCACACCAAGTCTGAGGTGAAGCAGTAACCAGAGAGCCCGGGTAATGATAGAGACCCTATAAAACGACTCACACTGCCTATCGTACAGACATCTGTCTCAGGACAGGAGAGAGAGGACTTTGCCAGCAAGCTACAAGCAGCAGGGACCTCGCCAGCTAGCGCAAGTAGGAAAGGCTTACGGACTTCACCTGGGAGAGGGATCCCCTATTTCCTCCAAGCCGGCCGGACCACAGCTACTCCTGCACTTGGTAACCTGGACTGAGGCTAACTGCTACCATCTGTAAACTAGGTAAAGACTGCAAACCTGTGTCCTCCATTCTTTACTATACCATCCACCACAGCATCTGTGTCATACAACTTCGTAGCCCTGGGGAGCCGCTTCACCTGTGTGAAGCGTCACCATCTTGCTGCAGTAACATCACCCCAGAGGAACCCTTTAAGCAGCGTCCCTAAACAGAACTTAATATTCGGTACACAGACCTTTGTTTGCACTTACAGAGGTCAGATGTTTCCTGTAGTTCTTGACCAGGTTTGCACACACTGCAGCAGGGATTTTGTCCCACTCCTCCATACAGATCTTCTCCAGATCTTTAACCCCTTCATGACCCAGCCTATTTTGACCTTAATGACCTGGCCGTTTTTTGCAATTCTGACCAGTGTCCCTTTATGAGGTAATAACTCAGGAACGCTTCAACGGATCCAAGCGGTTCTGAGATTGTTTTTTCGTGACATATTGGGCTTCATGTTAGTGGTAAATTTAGGTCAATAAATTCTGCGTTTATTTGTGATAAAAACGGAAATTTGGCGAAAATTTTGAAAATTTCGCAATTTTCACATTTTGAATTTTTATTCTGTTAAACCAGAGAGTTATGTGACACAAAATAGTTAATAAATAACATTTCCCACATGTCTACTTTACACCAGCACAATTTTGGAAACAAAATTTTTTTTTGCTAGGAAGTTATAAGAGTTAAAATTTGACCAGCGATTTCTCATTTTTACAACGAAATTTACAAAACCATTTTTTTTAGGGACCACCTCACATTTGAAGTCAGTTTGAGGGGTCTATATGGCTGAAAATACCCAAAAGTGACACCCTTCTAAAAAATGCACCCCTCAAGGTGCTCAAAACCACATTCAAGAAGTTTTTTAACCCTTCAGGTGCTTCACAGCAGCAGAAGCAACATGGAAGGAAAAAATGAACATTTAACTTTTTAGTCACAAAAATTATCTTTTAGCAACATTTTTTTTATTTTCCCAATGGTACAAGGAGAAACTGAACCACGAAAGTTGTTGTCCAATTTGTCCTGAGTACGCTGATACCTCAGATGTGGGGGTAAACCACTGTTTGGGCGCACGGCAGGGCTTGGAAGGGAAGGAGCGCCATTTGACTTTTTGAATGAAAAATTGGCTCCACTCTTTAGCGGACACCATGTCACGTTTGGAGAGCCCCCGTGTGCCTAAAAATTGGAGCTCCCCCACACGTGACCCCATTTTGGAAACTAGACGCCCCAAGGAACTTATCTAGATGCATAGTGAGAACTTTGAACCCCCGGGGGCTTCACAAATTGATCCGTAAAAATGAAAAAGTACTTTTTTTTCACAAAAAAATTCTTTTAGCCTCAATTTTTTTCATTTTCACATGGGCAACAGGATAAAATGGATCCTAAAATTTGTTGGGCAATTTCTCATGAGTACACCGATACCTCACATGTGGGGGTAAACCACTGTTTGGGCACATGGTAAGGTTCGGAAGGGAAGGAGCGCCATTTGACTTTTTGAATGAAAAATTATCTCCATCGTTAGCGGACACCATGTCGTGTTTGGAGAGCCCCCGTGTGCCTAAACATTGGAGCTCCCCCACAAATGACCCCATTTTGGAAACTAGACCCCCCAAGGAACTTATCTAGATGCATATTGAGCACTTTAAACCCTCAGGTGCTTCACAAATTGATCTGTAAAAATGAAAAAGTACTTTTTTTTTCACAAAAAAATTCTTTTCGCCTCAGTTTTTCATTTTCACATGGGCAATAGGATAAAATGAATCCTAAAATTTGTTGGGCAATTTCTCACGAGTACGCCGATACCTCATATGTGGGGGTAAACCACTGTTTGGGCACACGGCAGGGCTCGGAAGGGAAGGCGCGCCATTTGACTTTTTGAATGGAAAATTAGCTCCAATTGTTAGCGGACACCATGTCGCGTTTAGAGAGCCCCTGTGTGCCTATGCATTGGAGCTCCCCCACAAGTGACCCCATTTTGGAAACTAGACCCCCCAAGGAACTTATCTAGATGCATATTGAGCACTTTAAACCCCCAGGTGCTTCACAGAAGTTTATAATGCAGAGCCATGAAAATAAAAAGTAATTTTTCTTTCCTCAAAAATGATTTTTAGCCTGGAATTTCCTATTTTGCCAAGGGTAATAGGAGAAATTGGACCGCAAATATTGTTGTCCAGTTTGTCCTGAGTACGCTGATACCCCATATGTGGGGGTAAACCACTGTTTGGGCGCACGGCAGGGCTCGGAAGGGAAGGCACGCCAATTGGCTTTTTAAATGGAAAATTAGCTCCAATCATTAGCGGACACCATGTCACGTTTGGAGAGCCCCTGTGTGCCTAAACATTGGAGATCCCCCACATATGACCCCATTTTGGAAACTAGACCCCCAAAGGAACTAATCTAGATGTGTGGTGAGGACTTTGAACTTCCAAGTGCTTCACAGAAGTTTATAACGCAGAGCCATGAAAATAAAATAAAAATTTTATTTTCTCTAAAATGATTTTTTAGCCTGCAATTTATTATTTTCCCAAGGGTAACTGGAGAAATTTGACCGCAAAAGTTGTTGTACAGTTTCTCCTGAGTACGCTGATACCCCATATGTGGGGGTAAACCACAGTTTGGGCACATGTCGGGGCTCGGAAGTCAAGTAGTGACGTTTTGAAATGCAGACTTTGATGGAATGCTCTGCGGGCGTTACGTTGCGTTTGCAGAGCCCCTGATGTGGCTAAACAGTAGAAACCCCCCAAACGTGACCCCATTTTAGAAACTAGACCCCGAAAGGAACTTATCTAGATGTGAGGTGAGCACTTTGAACCCCCAAGTGCTTCACAGAAGTTTATAACACAGAGCAGTGAAAATAATAAATACGTTTTCTTTCCTCAAAAATAATTTTTTAGCCCAGAATTTTTTATTTTCCCAAGGGTTACAGGAGAAATTGGACCCCAAAAGTTGTTGTCCAGTTTCTCCTGAGTACGCTGATACCCCATATGTGGGGGTAAACCACTGTTTGGGCACACGTCGGGGCTCAGAAGGGAAGTAGTGACTTTTGAAATGCAGACTTTGATGGAATGGTCTGCGGGCGTCACGTTGCGTTTGCAGAGCCCCTGGTGTGCCTAAACAGTAGAAACCCCCCACAAGTGACCCCATTTTGGAAACTAGACCCCCCAAGGAACTTATCTAGATATGTGGTGAGCACTTTGAACCCCCAAGTGCTTCACAGACGTTTACAACGCAGAGCCGTGAAAATAAAAAATCATTTTTCTTTCCTCAAAAATGATGTTTTAGCAAGCAATTTTTTATTTTCTCAAAGGTAACAGGAGAAATTGGACCCCAGTAATTGTTGCCCAGTTTGTCCTGAGTACGCTGATACCCCATATGTGGGGGTAAACCACTGTTTGGGCACATGTAGGGGCTCGGAAGTCAAGTAGTGACGTTTTGAAATGCAGACTTTGATGGAATGGTCTGCGGGCGTCACGTTGCGTTTGCAGAGCCCCTGGTGTGCCTAAACAGTAGAAACCCCCCACAAGTGACCCCATTTTGGAAACTAGACCCCCCAAGGAACTTATCTAGATATGTGGTGAGCACTTTGAACCCCCAAGTGCTTCACAGACATTTACAACGCAGAGCCGTGAAAATAAAAAATCATTTTTCTTTCCTCAAAAATGATGTTTTAGCAAGCAATTTTTTATTTTCTCAAGGGTAACAGGAGAAATTGGACCCCAGTAATTGTTGCCCAGTTTGTCCTGAGTACACTGATACCCCATATGTGGGGGTAAACCACTGTTTGGGCACACGTCGGGGCTCGGAAGGGAAGGAGCACCATTTGACTTTTTGAATAAAAGATTGGCTGGAATCAATGGTGGCGCCATGTTGCGTTTGGAGACCCCCTGATGTGCCTAAACAGTGGAAACCCCTCAATTCTAACGCCAACACACCCCTAACCCTTATCCCAACTGTAGCCGTAACCCTAACCACAACCCTAACCGTAACACACCCCTAACCACAACCCTAACCCCAACACACCCCTAACCCTAACCACAACCCTAATTCCAACCCAACCCTAACCCTAAGGCTATGTACCCACGTTGCGGATTCGTGTGAGATTTTTCCGCACCATTTTTGAAAAATCCACGGGTAAAAGGCACTGCGTTTTACCTGCGGATTTACCGCGGATTTCACCTGCGGATTCCTATTGAGGAATAGGTGTAAAACGCTGCGGAATCCGCACAAAGAATTGACATGCTGCGGAAAATACAACGCAGCGTTTCCGTGCGGTATTTTCCGCACCATGGGCACAGCGGATTTGGTTTTCCATAGGTTTACATGGTACTGTAAACCTGATGGAACACTGCTGCGGATCCGCAGCGGCCAATCCGCTGCGGATCCGCAGCCAAATCCGCACCGTGTGCACATAGCCTAATTCTAAAGGTATGTGCACACGCTTCGAAAAACGCTGCGGATCCGCAGCAGTTTCCCATTAGTTTATATTTCAATGTAAACCTATGGGAAACAAAAATCGCTGTACACATGCTGCGGAAAAACTGCACGGAAACGCAGCGGTTTACATTCCGCAGCATGTCACTTCTTTCTGCGGATTCCACAGCGGTTTTACAACTGCTCCAATAGAAAATCGCAGTTGTAAAACCGCAGTGAAATGCGCAGAAAAACCGCGGTAAATCTGCCATAAATCCGCAGCGGTTTAGCACTGCGGATTTATCAAATCCGCTGCGGAAAAATCCGCAGAGGACCAGAATACGTGTGCACATACCGAAACCCTAACCCTAACCCTACCCCTAACCCTACCCCTACCCCTAACCCTAACCCTACCCCTAACCCTACCCCTACCCCTAACCCTAACCCTACCCCTAACCCTACCCCTAACCCTACCCCTAACCCTACCCCTAACCCTACCCCTAACCCTAACCCTAACCCTACCCCTAACCCTACCCCTAACCCTACCCCTAACCCTAACCCTAACCCTAGTTCTAACTCCAACCTTAGTGAAAAAAAAAAAAATTCTTTATTTTATTATTGTCCCTATCTATGGGGGACAAATGGGGGGGGTCATTTACTGTTTTTTTATTTTGACCACTGTGATATAATCTATCACAGTGATCAAAATTCACATTGGAACGAATCTGCCGGCCGGCAGATTCGGCGGGCGCACTGCGCATGCGCCCGCCATTTTGGAACATGGCGGCGCCCGGGGAAGAAGACGGACGGACCCCGCCAGGATCGGTAAGTATAAGGGGGGGAGATCAGGGCACAGGGGGGGGAGATCAGGGCACGGGGGGGCGTCGGAGCACGGGGGGGGAGGGATCGGAGCATGGGGGAGAGTGATCGGTGTGCGGGCGGGTGGATCGGTGTGCAGGGGGGGTGGATCGGTGTGCAGGGGGGGTGGATCGGAGCACGGGGGGGGATCGGAGTGCGGGGGGGTTTGATTGGAGCACGGGGGGGTGTGATTGGAGCACGGGGGGAGCGGACAGGAGGACGGGGGAGCGGAGCACAGGACGGAGGGGAGCGGGCCACAGATCGGGGGGCTGGGGGGGCGATCGGTGGGGTGGGGTGGGGGCACATTAGTATTTCCAGCCATGGCCGATGATATTGCAGCATCGGCCATGGCTGGATTGTAATATTTCACCATTTTTTTAGGTGAAATATTACAAATCGCTCTGATTGGCTGTTGAAAGTGAAACTGCCAATCAGAGCGATCGTAGCCACGAGGGGGTGAAGCCACCCCCCCTGGGCTAAACTACCACTCCCCCTGTCCCTGCAGATCGGGTGAAATGGGAGTTAACCCTTTCACCCGATCTGCAGGGACGCGATCTTTCTGTGACACAGCATATGCGTCACAGGTCGGATTGGCACCGACTTTCATGACGCATACGCTGTGTCACAGGTCGGGAAGGGGTTAAGGTTTCAGGGCTGTCGCTGGGCAACACTGAGTTTCAGCTCCCTGCAAAGATTTTATATTGGGTTCAGGCTTAGAGAATGCCTAGGCCACTCGAGGACCTTGAAATGCTTCTTATGGAATCACTGCTTAGTTGCCCTGGCTGTTTGTTTCGGGTCATTGTCATGCTGGAAGAACCAACCATGACCCATCTTCAGTGCTCTCTCAACACAATATGGGCCACAACAGCCACAACTCACAGAATACAAGTTATGCAGCCTGAGAGACCCCAAGTGTCAGCTTCACAGACAGGAGTCAGACTACCCCACAACTATACCACTCCCTCCCTTACCTGTAATGGGCCTACACGGGTTATACTGTGCCTGTGACATGTGGTCTTCTCAGGAATACAATCTTATACCTGCCTCATTTACAATAAATCACGGGTCCCCGGTTTTTCCCAACATATATATATATCAGTATATGCTCAATGTATACGCAGTGCACTGTCTTGTTGTTTGAGTGCTCAGAGTGTACTCTTTCATAATATATGCTTCAACAGTCAATAACTGAATTTGTTATACAGACGTCCAGCAGTGGATTAAATAGGTATTTGAGCCACCAAATCTTCTGATGCAGATCCAGATAAAGTTCACAAATAATTCCAGGAATATCCCACAGCCAGAATCATGAAGCGCAGGAATCCACACAGTGTCTATTAGTTCGTATGCAATTCTTAGTACAAGACTGTCCTTAAATAGGCTGTGATTCCTATCTAACTATCCCTAGCTAACTACACAGTCAGTGACCGGTCACTCTGCTCTGTTTACTCACAAGAATAGCTTTCTTGAAATCACACGGTCCTAAAACAGGAATGCCTCAAGCTCTGGATTACCCTCTCTCCCTCACCACGCTGCTTCTTCTCAAACGCCCAGAAAACTCTCTGTGGTAACTGTCCTATTTCCAGAATCTTCTTGTTCGTAACTCAAGGGCGACCTCCAGTGGTTGAACAAAATTACTGCAGCAACATTGTAATTACGTACGTATCTTGTCTATTAGTCAAGGGTGACCTCTGGTGGCTGAACAAAGTTACTGCATCAACATTGTTTAGAACAGAAAACATCAGGATTACATTACTGTATCATCACTGTTTATGATAGAAAAACATCATCATACTACACTCCACTCCACTTACAATTTGGCATCCTGACAAATGGCTGCTCACAACTCACACGAAACACATACTCATCAGGATTATAAAACTCCCACCTGGGCCGTGGGGTACTCGATAACGGGTCCAGTACTTAAAAGGGTGTGTCACAGCAGCGGCAACCCGGTCTGTGGCCCTGGGTGCCCAAGTTAAGGGAAAAGTCTTTAAAGGGGTTGTGGAAATAATGAAAGTTCGTAACGCCACCTGTAGTATTTGGTCAGGGGTGACCTACGCTGCTTAATGGGGTCCACTGGGATGATGTTATGGCAGCAGGGATGGTATGCTTCCACAGGTGAAGCTGGGTCCCCAGGGCTCCCGATGTAGTAGGGACAGGTAGTAGGTGGTGTAGAAAGAAACAGAGGACACAGAGTTGCAGTCTTTTTAGCTCTTTACTGTATGATTCAGGCAGCCACAGTCCAGGGTACCAGATCACAGGTGCTGGTGGTGGTCCGGCCGGCTTGAAAGCGTCTCAGGAATCCCCCTAACCAGGTGCAGTTGGAAGCCTTTCTTCTAGCGCTGTGTTGTTGTAGTCCTTTGCTGCCTTAGGCCTCACACAAGGTCCTCACATTCTTTCTGTCCCCCTTTAGGTAGGACACTAACCCATACAACAGGAAACTCGAGCCTTTTTCTATCACGACCCAGGCTCTATCTATTACTGTGTCCTTGGGTGCTAATGGTGGACAGGTAACTTGAAATCTAGCTGTCTGCCGGTTTCTGTCGTGGGGTATGAAGTTACCCCCACAACCTCGGTCTTCCTGCTACCGGTATATGCGCTCAGCATGGAGGAAGTTCAGTAGCAACTTCTCTCTCCAGCTCTTCACTTTGCCTTTGCTCCTTCCTCCTTTCAGTCTATTTACAAGTTGCTCTGCTCTCTTTTTCCTTCCCAGGAGCTGAAGAATCACTCATCCGCATGGCCCCAGCTTTCCTTCCTCACTCCTCACCCTCCTCTCACCAACTAACTAACTGTCCCCAACTGCCTAGCAACTGACTCCTACTCCCGACCAGAGAAAGCAGCTCCCCTGAAGTCGGGTGTAGAGCTCCCTCTTCTGGCCTGGAGTCAGAATGGTGTTGTATGTGTTGAATATCTGTTAAAGGGATCCTTCCTTGCTTCCAAGCATGACATCACTCTCCCCGTGAGGAAAGCAATGCCACTCTTACAACTGGAGGAATTCCGGCTGTGCTCCTCTCTGATCTCCGTAAACCATTACCTGTCGGGATCAACAAAACATTTGTCATGTCTGGTGGAACAGTAACATCAGCGGGTATGTCTGGTGCATCTGGAGTTTGCACTGTCGGACTCTACATTTCTGGGAGGTCACCCTCACAGTCATCCCAACAGTAACACTCAACATTGCTTGGTTGCACCACTGTTGGGGGATCAGCTGACTCAGGGGAACAGACAGGTACGTTGGATATACACTGCTTTAGCCAATTCCAATGCATTGTGCGACGAGGTCCAATACACCCCTCAGGGACCACCGTGTACACACTTCCTCCTGGGAACACCCTTTCCACTACTGTGTAAGGCGTATCCTCCCACCTGTCACTCTTCCCTTCTGGACTTGTAACCTGCACTAGCACCCTGTCATCCACTCGGAATTCATCCCCGTGCACAGGTTCTCGATCTCGGTGGATGATCCCATACACATTCTTTCACTATCTGATGGATCTCTCACAGTTTTTGTCTGTGATTCTGGACCCACTCACTGGCTGTACGATACTGCAGCTCATCCAGTATGTCAGACCTAGCTCCCCGATTTCTCGTCCAGGCCAGCCAAACATCATCACATAAGGCGTGAACCCTATAGTGCTACAGACTCTGTTGTTATTGCCACCACAGAAGAAATCTAGTATACTGTGCAGTATAAAATTTATCAATCTTTTATTAAATTACACCAAACAGCGTTTAGAATCTTATAATACAAACGAATACATCAGACAGAATATTAAATGACTGAAACCATTCAGGTCACTACCTTAACCAGAGAATAGGGAAACCCTCCAACAACCACATGACTAGACCCTATCTATGTAGTGCTCAGTAGGGTTGAGCAACCATTACTTTTATAGGATCGGGTCGGGTTTCACGAAACCCGACTTTTTCAAAAGTCAGGCCGAGTGAAATCGGCCGATCCTATAAAAAAGTCAGGGTCGGGGTCGACCGAAACTCGAAACCCAATGCAGTGCATTGGGTTTCCAATGGTTCCCAGGGTCTGAAGGAGCGGAAACTCTCCTTCAGGCCCTGCGATCCATATTTAAGTGTAAAATAAAGAATTAAAATAAAAAATATCGCAATACTTACCCTCTGACGCGCCCTGGTACTAACCGGAGCCTTCCTTCCTTCGAATCAGCGCTTCCAGGACCTGGCGGTGACGTCGCGGCTTGTGATTGGTCGCGCGGCCGCTCATGTGACCGCTCGCGCGACCAATCACAAGCCGCGACGTCACCGCGACGTCACCGAAGGTCCTGGAAGGGCTGATTCTTAGGAAGGAAGGCTGCCGGAAAGAAGCAGGGTGCGTCCGAGGGTGAGTATATACCTAATAGGAATATACTCACCCTCGGACGCGCCCTGCTTCTTTCCGGCAGCCTTCCTTCCTTCGAATCAGCCCTTCCAGGACCTTCGGTGACGTCGCGGCTTGTGATTGGTCGCGCGAGCGGTCACATGGGCAGCCGCGCGACCAATCACAAGCCGCGACGTCACCGCGACGTCACCGCCAGGTCCTGGAAGCGCTGATTCGAAGGAAGGAAGGTTCCGGTTAGTACCAGGGCGCGTCAGAGGGTAAGTATTGCGATATTTTTTATTTTAATTCTTTATTTTACATTAAATATGGATTCCGATACCGATTTCCGATATTGCAAACATATCGGGAATCGGGATCGGAATTCCGATACCACATTCAGAAGATCGCCGACTTCATGGCCGACCCCACACAGGGGTCGGGTCGGGTTTCATAAAACCCGACTTTGCCAAAAGTCGGCGACTTCTGAAAGTGGCCGACCCGTTTCGCTCAACCCTAGTGCTCAGTATATATGTAATGCAGAGTACTATAGGTTATATTATACAAGCTGTATGCTACGTGCAAGTCAGACCCATAGTGATATCTCTGAATGCATGGCACTTACATTAGGGTGGTCTGTAGTGTGTGGTAATCCCCTGAAGCGCCCCAAGCGCGGGGATTAGTGGAAGCCACTGAATCGCCAGCAGGAGTGTTCTGTGACCACTCCTTGCCTTCAGAGAGCACACTGGGCACAACAGGCAGGTAATTAGAATTTCCCTTCTTGTTAATTCCTATGCACATTGTTAAAAAAAATAGTTGAAGATATTGCCTTTAAGCTACGGGCTCTAGAGTCATAGAGACTTTTTGGACCTCCTCAGTGTGAGGCTTGAGTGTGACTTCAACCTCTGTGCCCTTTATAATTGTGCCTCTTTTCACATTTCGGGCCATATGATGTGATATAGGTTGTATATTTGTAGAGTTGCGTGCTTCAGTTTAGTTTAAAAAAGGCTAGGTAAGCAGAGATCCAAATAATATAAATGCATTTTCTTGAAATTAAAATTAGAAATTAGAAAATAATATAGTAATTGGTTCTGAATAGTTTTGTTGCTGAAAGCGTGTAGTAGAATGGCAGTAGGCCTTTAATGCATATAACTAGAAGGCTGCAGAAATATCAGGGCAGATAAGTTTAAACAACGCCAACCTAAAACACTCAGTAACTTTAATTATGTGTCAACATAGATAATAAAGAACTGCAATGTTCTGACAAACGGAAATTTTTAGATATTTTTTAAGTAGAGCAAAAACTAGCTCTGCAAGCCAACATTATTTAAAAATGCCGTGGGAAATAGCACAATGCTTTGCTGTCTCGCTAATGTCACAACTCTGTATGAAGAACATGTCCAAATCTGCTGTGCATAAAATAAGTAGGAATGAGGAAACTGAAACATTCATTTTCAATTAAAAAAACAGTCTCTTTTCTAAAAAATCACAGGTTTTGTGTTCCAAGACTTCCATTGTAATTTAGTTAGAAGTCACTGTATATATTTGCTTCAAGAAGCCCTCCCATAAAAATTGTTATACCCTTAATATATTGGAGTCATCATATTATATAACACTGTGTACTATATCATGACATCACATGTTTAAAAACTGACTAGATGAACTCTTCTAAAACACAAGGTCAATTTTCTCTGTATGAGCCATCACCGTAAAATGTCCCTGGCAGGAAGAGGAGGGAGCAGAGAAGCTTGGTCAGGAGTTGAAGATGGGAACGACTCTTGCAGGATAAAGAGGCTTCTGACTTCTACAAAGAACAGAGAAAAGATAAGAATTAACTGGGTAGAAGGGCAAAATGAGCAATTGTAAGTACATAGTGGCATAAAATATGATGATTGCAGTATATCAACCCATTTCCCGCCTTAGACGTATGTATATGTCCCTGTGACCTCAGCCTTTTTGACGTGGAACGTATGGATATGGCCTGGCGACATCCAGCACTCAGGTTTAGAAGTAGTTCCGCACCGCTCCCGACACTTTAAACCCCTCAATGCTGCGATTTAACTCGATCGCTGAATTTTGGGAGCAGGCAGAGGGAAGACAGCCCCTCTGCCCTTGGATCGAAGATCCTGCGATGTCATCGCGCGGGTTCCGATCGTTGCCATGGTGACCCAACGTCATCATGACAACATCCGGGTCACCAGAACTAGAAAAGTTGTTTTGATCATGTTCAGAACATTATCAGCAACTTTGACTGTCAGTGCAGTGCTGACAGTTTGCATAGCATAGGATTGCTCCTGTATCCCCATGCTATACAAGCGATCAGCCTGCAAAACATGATAGTCCCATTGTTGGACAAAGTAGTAAAGCAAAAAAAAAAAAGAAAAGTTAAGGAAAGTTTTAAAAAATTGTAAAAATATAAAAAATATTGTAAAAATACTAAAAAAATCTAAGTTTATTGTACCCATAAATAAATATTTTAAAAATATTTTTGTGAAAAAAATAAGTATAAACAATAAAAGTACACATATTTGATATTGCCGCGTCCAGAACAAAGTGACCTTTTATGAAACTGTCCCACTAGTTAACCCCTTTATTGAACACCATTGAAAAAAACACAATGCCTAATCATCATACCAGTGAACAAAAAGTGGAATAAAAGCTATAAAAAACAAATATAAATAAACATGATACCGCTGAAAACGTCATCTTCTCCCACAAAAAACTATCCAAATATAGCTCCATCAGCGGAAAAATAAAAAAGATATAGCTCTCAGAATAAAGCAATGCAAAAATAATCATTTTTTCTATAATATAGTTTTTATTGTGTCAAAGTGCCAAAACATAAAAAAGATGTAAATGGAGTATCACTGTAATCGTACTGACCTGAGGAATAAAATTGCCTTATCAATTTTACCACACACGGAACGAAATAAAAAGCAAAACTTCCTGCAGGACTGGTTTTTATTCATTCCACCTCCCAAAAATCGGAATAGAAAGTTATCAAAAAATGTCATGTATTTGAAAATGTTACCAATAAAAACGTCAACTCAGCCCACAAAAACAAGCCCTCACATGACTCTGTGGGAAAAATTAAAGTTCTCAAAATATGGTGATGCAAAAACTAGTGTTTCAGTAAAAAGTGTTGATTAGTGTGTGACAGCAGCCAAACATAAAAACCCAATATGAACCCAATATATATCTGGCATCACTGTAATCGCACCGATCAGAAGAACTAAGTCTCCTAATTACTTATACTGCTTGAGGAACGGCATAAAAAGTAAATAAAGCCAATTATTCACCTGCTGTTTTGTTCATTCTGCCTCCCAAAGATCGCAGTAAGGCTCGGCGCCCATATATCCTGCGCTCTGTGATGACCGCTTACAACCGAGTTTCCATGTAAATCTCTGAAATACATGATTCAGACAGAACCCCCATTAGAAGATTCCCTATAATGAGGCAGATGGAGGCATTGTGGATACCATAGGACTTGTGATCCGGTGGTGGCCGTCTTTTTAGGATTGCATAAAAGTGCCATCGGCCACAGTTTTGTGCACTTCTTTAAAGAAGGACACCGCGGACCAGAGGCCAGACGGAGTAACTCTGATGCCTCATTATAGTCAATGGATCCCTCGGGAATCACATCACTCAGAGATTTAGGCCGGGGTCACACTAAGGTATAGAAAATCAGCCTGAGTCTCCCTGCCGAGAGCAGCACAAGTGTTCTCCTTGTGTAATGCGTTTGCACTGCGATGATGCGATTTTCTCGTACCTATTTATCCGTATGGCATCCGTATGACATGCATATGGCTTTCCATTTCTCACTGATTTTCCCCATTAAATTTAATGGCTCAATGGGCTCAAATGAGTAAAATGTGTGCTTAGTTCTCTCAAGTCACACAGATTGTCCATGTGGTGTCCGATTTTTTTCTCGCACCCATAGACTTGCATTGGCAAGAAAAAAAAGGTGATGGGACCTGTCCCATAGATTAACACTGGTCCGAGTGCTATGCGATGTTTTCTCACATAGCACTAGTCCATATTCTACACTAGTATGACCCTTAGATGGGGAACCCAGAGTAAGTGCTCAGCGTGGAGCGCTGGATAAAATGATCCCAAACATTCTGTAAAATATTCCCAATAAAAGCTCCATCTCAATCAACAAAAAGAGCAAACCTCCACTCAGGTCTGTCATCTGTTAATAGAAATATAGGGGGCTTCCACTTTACTGGTAGCACAAAGGTTCTGGAAAAATGAAATGGCTCCTTGCCCGTCAAAAGAAATTCAGCAAATTTTGCGCTCCCAAATTCAAATGTCCCCCCATCCCCTCTGAGCACTACAGTGTTCCTAAACCACATATAGCGTTCACATATTTGGCATTTCTGAAGTGATGAGAGCCAGTCTAACTTATGGGCACATGTCTCCAGAATGGTGTCACTTGAGGTTCGATTCTGCTCTTCTAACAATTAGGGGCTCTGTATATGGAGTCCACAAACTATTCTTGGAAAATCTGTGCTCTAGGATTCAAATGGCGCTCCGTCCATCCCGAGTCTCTCCGTGTGGCTAAGCAGTACTGTACAGCCATATATAGGGTATTGCCACATTCAGTAGAAATTGTGGGACAAATTATGCTGCCATTTTTACCCACTTCTTGTGTGAAAATGTAAAATCTGGGGCTAAAACAAAATTGTTGTGGTAAAATTATAGTTATTTTTCTTCACTGCCGAATGGTATAAAATTCTGTGACACACTCGTGGCATCAATATGATCACTGTACCCCTTGATAAATTTTTTGATGGGTGTAGTTTGTAAAATGGGGTCCCTTATGGGGGGGTTCTGCTGTTCTCGTAACTCATGTGCTCTCCTAGTGGGTCATGGCACCCGTAATCCATAACAGAAAAATCTGCACTATAGTATGGCATTCTTTCCTTCTGAGCTTTGCACTGTGCCTGAAAAATATTTCCCAATTACATGTAGGGTATTGGCTCACTCAGGAAAAAATTGGCCTCAGTTTGTTGCTAAAAAATTTCCTATTAGCCTTTAGAAAAATTAAAAACTTGGGGCTAAAACAACATTTTAGTGGTAAAAATATAATTTATTCTTTCTTCACCGCTCAAGGGTTAAAAATTCTGCGAGGCACATGTGATGTCAATATGATTAATGTTCCCCTTGACGAATTCTTTGGTGAGTGTAGTTTGTAAAATTAGTTCACCTATGGGGCGGTTTCTGTTGTTCTGGCACCTCAGGGGCTCAGCCAATGTGACATGGCACCATTAAACCATTACAGCAAAATCTAAACTCCAATATTGAGCCTCTTCCCTTCTGAGCTTTTCACTGTGCCTCAAAAGTTGTATTGCCCCATATTTAGGGTATCAAAGTACTCAAGAGAAATTGCACAACAAATTCTATGGTGCAGTTTCTATTATTACCTTCGTGAAAATAAAAAATATGTGGATAAAATAACATTTTTGTGGGGAAAATTGGATTTTATTTTCATGACTCAACCTTATAAACTTCTGTGAATCACGTGGGGGTTCAAGGTTCTCACCAGATATGCAAGTACATTCCTTGAGGGGTCTAGTGTGCAAAATGGGGTCACTTGTGGGGGGGTTCATTGTTTAGGAACAGCAGGGGTTCTGAAAAGCGGGACATGGTTTCCGCTAATGATTCCAGTAAATTTTGCGTTCAGAATGTCAAATGATGCTTCTTTCCTTCCAAGCCCTGCCATGCGCCTGTAACACCCCAAGTAACCAGGTGGCATCACGAACAAACATTATTCCTTATTCAACAACCCCCTTTTACTTGGACGCCCAGGGCCACGGACCGGGTCACTGCCACTGTGACACATCCCTGTAAGAACCGGCCCAGTTCCAAAATGGTGTCACTTGTTTGGGGTTTCCACTGTTTGGGCAGATCAGGGGCTCTCCAAACGCAACATGGCGTCTGTTAATTGTTCCAGTAAATTTTGCATTCAAAAAGTCAAATGGCGCTCCTTCCCTTCCGAGCCCTGCCGTGCGCCCAAACATTGAATTTCCCCCACATATAGGAGAAATTGCAGAATAAATTTTGGGGTTACCCTTGTTAAAGTAAACAAAATTGGAGTCTAAAGTGTTAACAAACATCTTGAATGTGGTTTTAAGCACCTTGGTTTTGTAAATTTTGTTGGAAAAAGGAGAAATTGCTGGTCGACTTTTAATCATTTTAACTTCCTAACAAAAAAAAAATAGTTTCAAAAATCGTGCTGATGTGAAGTAGATTTAGTAGTATTTATTAACTATTTTACGTGACATAACTATCTCATTTAAGGGCAAAAGGATTCAAAGTTTGAAACTTGCAAAATTTTCGACAAATATCCATTTTTTTCACAAATAAACACAAGTTACATTGAAGAAATTTTACCACTATTATGAAGTACAATATATCACGATAAAACAGTCTCAGAATAAGTGGGATCTATTGAAGCGTTCCCAAACTATAACCTCATAAAATGACAGTGGTCAGAATTGTAAGAATTGGCCTAGTCGTTAACGTGCAATCCACAATGGGGGTAGAGGGGATAAGAGGATAAAAACTTTAATGAAAGTTATTATTTAAAGAGGGTTTTCCACTTTCAGCAAAGGTGCCACCAAACACTCGTAGGCATGTAAAAAAACAAAACGAGATATTATTCACCCTGCTCCTGTCTGTCAGTCTCTCAAACTGCACCAAGACATGCTGTAATTAAAAAGGAGGACTTTCCAGTCAATGTAAGCAAGTAGTTGGATAATGAAAGGAGCAATGCATGCTGCAAGTAAGACAAGGGAAGCTGCAGCACATATAGTGCTGGCATAATGCTGCTGAAAGAACTGCCTACTTAAAAAGAGTAGAAGACAAGTTGCAGAGCATCAGACTGTTCGTGGACATATTAGACGTTTTGGTGCACCAAACGTAGCATTGAATGGTTATTGAGCGTAAGAACAGTAAGTCCATGCCTTCCTGCAGGTTTTGTGAAAGGTCAGGTATGCTTTAAAAAGAGAACAAGCCATTTATTTTCTTGCTGTACACTTGTTTCTACAAACAAATTTTCATATCTTTTTAATGGTAACTATTATCACCTTGTTGTTCTAATGCATAATTTTCATTTCAAAAGCTTGCTGTGAATCAGAAAAGATTTCCAAGTAAGCCTCTTGCAAGGTGCTTGACTGTCCCATCACTAGATGTCTGCAGGCCTTAATTTGCTGATTATTGATCAGTTTGCCGAGGTGCTGAAGAACATTAAAGCTGAAAAGCAGAGTTTGTGTTACAATTGTTCTTCTAATTGATAAAGCTATAGATCTGTTGTCCGAATGTGTCGAGCTTGCTAGCGTTCTATTTCTACATTAGTTACTGTGTAAGGGCTATGAATATAATTAAAAGTTAACTCTTCTGAAAATACTATATACCTAACTATTGCTTTAACCGCATAGTGCTATAACCAGTGCCCTAGACAGTAATACCATATGCTTGTAAACTTGAGCAAAAGCCGAGTTTTTCAGCACATTTTTTATGCTGAAAAAGCCCCTCTCAGCTTATACTTGAGTCAGGGTCCCACAAGACGGAGGGGGAGCTGCAGCGGCAGAGCAGCAGGTCACACGAGGCAGGAGCCGGCTGCTGCGGCTAACACCTGTGTCCGCTGCTAAAAAGAAATGAATATTCCCTGCGCTCACAATGAATATTCATTTCTCTTTAATAACGGGCACAGTAGTCGCAGACGCCGGCTTCCTGGTCGCATCATGTACTCCACTATTTGCTGTACCACTATGAAACAAGGATTTTAATGGATTTGTTTAAATAAATTTAATTTTTATCCAAGTTTTACGCTGGGGATTTACTTCCTTTCTTCTTCTGTTGTGGACAACGCCCCATATAGTACGATGGTCCCTCCACAGGCCCCTATATAGTTTAATGATCTTCCACAGCTTTTCATATAGTATCATTTTCCCACCAATAGGACCCTATGTAGTATAATAATCTCTCACAGCTTTTTATATAGTATGATGGTCCCCCTATAGGAACTTATGTAGTATAATGGTCCCCCACAGCTTTCCATATAGTATGATGGTCCACCAACAGACCCCTATATAGTATGATCGTCACCCACAGCTTTCCATATAGTATCATGGTCCCCCACAGGCCCCTATATGCTTTATTGATTCCCAACAACTTTTCATATGTGATTGTCCTACCCATTGGCGCCTATATAGTATGATGTCCCCCATAGCTTTACATATAGTGTGATGTCCCCCTATAGGACCCTACAAACTATAATGTTCCCCCACAGCTTTCCATATAGTATGCTGGTCATCCCACAGCTTTCCAAATAGAATGATGGTCCACCTCACAGGCCCTTATATAGTATTATGATGTAACACACAGTATTATCGGCACCATAGGCCACAAAATAAATAAATTAAAGCTAATACTCACCTAATCCAGCCTTTGCTTCCACTCAGCCACTGTTTCCACTTCAATCCTGTTTTGTAGCACACGTCACAATGTAGTGACATCATCGTGCTGCAGGATTAGACCTGTTTGGGTCTGGCCTCCAGCAGGCGGAAAGCAACCTGAGGCCTTCTGCAGTAACTGTTGGAGTATGGAGCCAGCGGCTCCATGCACCGCCACAGTGGCTAAAAGTAATTAAGTCACAATTCATGCAGCCCACAGCTGGACCAGCCCATCTGGCATTTTCCAGAGTTGCCAGATGTCCAGTCTTGCCCTGGTGCTGCGACAGTACCCAATCACAGTTACTGCTCAGCAATTCTAGGGGAAGGGAACATCTCATCCGAGACTCTAGTTAACTCCTAATTGCCTGCAGGGCTAACAGGCTATCTATCTCCTGTCAAGGCTCCCCTGATGGAGAACACAAAAAATAAAAAATCAAGATTAAATTAAGGAAGATAAGATGCTCCATAGAGACATTTGCCCCATATAAAGCTGCACAAACATTGATTATGGCCCCATAAGATGCTCCATGTAGATATTTGCCCCATATAATGCTGCACATGGCCCCATAAGATGCTCCAAGTAGACATTTGCCCCATATAATGCTGCACAAATGCTGATTATGGCCCCATAGGATGCTCCATAGAGTAATGTGCCCCATATGCTGTTGCTGCGATAAAAAAAATCACAAACTCACATACTCACTTCTCATTGCTATATTCACCTGCTCCCCGTTCCAACGCCGCCGGCTGCCGCTGCATCTTCCCAGTCCTCTGCACTGACTGTTCAGGCAGAGGGCGGCGCGCACACTAATCGCGTCCTCGCGCCCTCTGACCTGAGCGTCAGTGCAGAGAACGCAGAAGACGGAGCGGCGGCTGGCAGTGGTGGAACCGGGAGCAGATGAATATCGCGCACTGCATTATACTCACCTGCTCCTGGGGCTGTCCCTGGTTACCCTGATTAAACAGCTGCTGCTCCACTTCCCCTGCCGACCCCTGAGTATTACTCGAGTATAAGCCAAGAGGTGCTATTTCAGCCTAAAAAAATGGGCTGAAATTCTCGGCTTATACTCGAGTATATACGGTAATTTGATATTTTGAAACTAATTATTCCCAGCTCTTGAAAAAAAGTGAGAATGAAAGGAAGGAATACAGGCCGCTACACCTCTATAAGAGTCAATCATAATATATCCTTAAATTTGAAACAGACTCTACAAATTTGACATCTGCAAGTTTCAGCATTGCTCACTCCATAAGTCAGCATGGAAAAGCCTTAGAGAATTTATTAAAGTCTTGTGAGACGTGCACCAGTTCTATTTCACCACTCAGCAGAAATGTCATCAAAGATGGAAAAATGAGACTGAACACAAGCATACAGTATCAATTAAAAGGAGACATAAATACTTGTAAATATTTTTCGATCTCTGTTGAAGCTACTGTTATCACATCAAATTCTCGGTTGGCCATTATTGGTCAATATTCTGATCGTCTCACAATGAGAGAAGAGTTGATAGAGTTAGAATCAGTGCAAATAAGTATATTAGGAAGCGAAATATGTAAGGATGTTATGAAAACATTCTGTGACCTAAGCATTGATAGATAAGATGTGTCAGTGTAGACCCATGGGGAACCCAACATGGTGGAAAAAAAGTAGAATTTGTAAAATTGTTTATGGCAGCTATTGAACATACACTTTTGCCTTTTCATTATATTATCCATCAGGAGACGTTATGTTCCAAGGCAGGATTCATAGAATTAAACCACTTCATGTCAGTTGGAACAATAATAAAGGATTTACAAGTGAGAATTTTCTGCACTTTTACTGGACATTGATTCAAGTTACAGTGGACTGATATTCAATAACATGGCTGAGAAGAGGAAAAATTCTTGAGCGGGTTTGTGAAGTGCTTTGCAAAAATTAAGGTAATTCTTGAGGATAAGGATCTGGCAAACTTTCCTTAGCTCAATAATCATCATAAGTGGGTCAACACATTGATGTTTTTACTGATCTCTCAGTTCATATGAATGAACTGAACTTAAATTTACAGGTGCTTCTCCACAAAATTAGAATGTCATCAAAAAGTTAATTTATTTCAGTTCTTCAATACAAAAAGTGAAACTCGCATACTATATAGTCATTACAAACAGAGTGATCTATTTCAAGTATTTATTTCTGTTAATGTTGATGATTATGGCTTACAACCAATGAAAACCAAAAAGTCATTACCTCAGTAAATTAGAATACTTTAAAATTAGAATACCAGCTTGAAAAATGATTTTAAAATCCAAAATGTTGGCCTGCTGAAATGTACAGGTCCTTCTCAAAAAATTAGCATATAGTGTTAAATTTCATTATTTACCATAATGTAATGATTACAATTAAACTTTCATATATTATAGATTCATTATCCACCAACTGAAATTTGTCAGGTCTTTTATTGTTTTAATACTGATGATTTTGGCATACAACTCCTGATAACCCAAAAAACCTGTCTCAATAAATTAGCATATCAAGAAAAGGTTCTCTAAACGACCTATTACCCTAATCTTCTGAATCAACTAATTAACTCTAAACACATGCAAAAGATACCTGAGGCTTTTATAAACTCCCTGCCTGGCTCATTACTCAAAACCCCCATCATGGGTAAGACTAGCGACCTGACAGATGTCAAGAAGGCCATCATTGACACCCTCAAGCAAGAGGGTAAGACCCAGAAAGAAATTTCTCAACAAATAGGCTGTTCCCAGAGTGCTGTATCAAGGCACCTCAATGGTAAGTCTGTTGGAAGGAAACAATGTGGCAGAAAACGCTGTACAACGAGAAGAGGAGACCGGACCCTGAGGAAGATTGTGGAGAAGGACCGATTCCAGACCTTGGGGAACCTGAGGAAGCAGTGGACTGAGTCTGGTGTGGAAACATCCAGAGCCACCGTGCACAGACGTGTGCAGGAAATGGGCTACTGGTGCCGCATTCCCCAGGTAAAGCCACTTTTGAACCATAAACAGCGGCACAGGCGCCTGACCTGGGCTACAGAGAAGCAGCACTGGACTGTTGCTAAGTGGTCCCAAGTACTTTTTTATGATGAAAGCAAATTTTGCATGTCATTCGGAAATCAAGGTGCCAGAGTCTGGAGGAAGACTGGGGAGAAGGAAATGCCAAAATGCCTGAAGTCCAGTGTCAAGTACCCACAGTCAGTGATGGTGTGGGGTGCCATGTCAGCTGCTGGTGTTGGTCCACTGTGTTTCATCAAGGGCAGGGTCAATGCAGCTAGCTATCAGGAGATTTTGGAGCACTTCATGCTTCCATCGGCTGAAATGCTTTATGGAGATGAAGATTTCATTTTTCAGCACGACCTGGCACCTGCTCACAGTGCCAAAACCACTGGTAAATGGTTTACTGACCATGGTATTACTGTGCTCAATTGGCCTGCCAACTCTCCTGACCTGAACCCCATAGAGAATCTGTGGGATATTGTGAAGAGAAAGTTGAGAGACGCAAGACCCAACACTCTGGATGAGCTTAAGGCCGCTATTGAAGCATCCTGGGCCTCCATAACATCTCAGCAGTGTCACAGGCTGATTGCCTCCATGCCACGCCGCATTGAAGCAGTCATTTCTGCCAAAGGATTCCCGACCAAGTATTGAGTGCATAACTGAACATTATTATTTGATGGTTTTTTTGTTTGTTATTAAAAAACACTTTTATTTGATTGGATGGGTGAAATATGCTAATTTATTGAGACAGGTTTTTTGGGTTATCAGGAGTTGTATGCCAAAATCATCAGTATTAAAACAATAAAAGACCTGACAAATTTCAGTTGGTGGATAATGAATCTATAATATATGAAAGTTTAATTGTAATCATTACATTATGGTAAATAATGAAATTTAACACTATATGCTAATTTTTTGAGAAGGACCTGTATATTCAGCAAATGCACTCAGTACTTGGTCGGGGCTCCTTTTGCATCAATTACTGCATCAATGTGGCGTGGCATGGAGGCGATCAGCCTGTGGCACTACTGAGGTGTTATGGAAGCCCAGGTTGCTTTGCTAGCAACCTTCAGCTTGTTTGCATTGTTGGGTCTAGTGTTTCTCATCTTCCTCTTGACAATACCCGATAGATTCTCTATGGGGTTAAGGTCAGACGAGTTTGCTGGCCAATCAAGCACAGTGATGCTGTTATTTTTAAACCAGGTATTGATAGTTTAGGCAGTGTGGACAGGTGCCAAGACCTGCTGGAGAAGGAAAATTTCCATCTCCAAATAGCTTGTCAGCAGAGGGAAGCATGAAGTGCTCTAAAATTTCCTGGTAGATGACTGTGTTGACTTTGATCTTGATAAAACACAGTGGACCTACACCAGCAGATGACATGGCTCCCCAAACCATCACTGATTGTGGAAACTTCACACTAGACCTCAAGCTGTTTGGATTTTGGCCTCTCCACTCTTCCTTCAGACTCTGGGACCTTGATTTCCAAATGAAATGCAAAATTTACTTTCATCTGAAAACAACATCTTGGACCACTGAACGCAAGTCCAGTTCTTTTTCTCCTTGGCCCAGGTAAGACGCTTCTAGGATTGTCTATTGGTCATGAGTGGCTTGACACAAGGAATGTGACGCTTGTAGCCCATGTCCTGGATATGTCTGTGTATGGTGGCTCTTGAAGCAATAACTCCAGCAACAGTCCACTCCTTGTAAATCTCCCCAAAAATTATTGAGTGGCCTTTTCTTAAAAATCCTTTCAAGGTTGCTGTTATCCCGGTTGCTTGTGCACCTTTTTCTACCACACTTTTTCCTTCCACTCAACTTTCCATTAATATGCTTGGATTCAGCACTCTGTGAACAGCCAGCTTCTTTAGCAATGACCTTTCGTTGTTTACCCTCCTTGTGGCGTCTGTCAATGACTGCCTTCTGGACATCTGTCAAGTCAGCACTCTTTCCCATGATTGTGGAGCCTACTGAAACAGACTAAGGGATTTTTTTAATCACTTAGGAAGCCTTTGCAGGTTTTTTTTGTTAATTATTCTAATTTACTGAGATAATGACTTTTGAGTTTTCATTGGCTGCAAGCCATAATCAACAATAACAAAAATAAACACTTGAAATAGATCACTCTGTTTCTAATGACTCTATATAATACTAGCTATTGAACCCGTTCTACGCCCGGGTGGTGAGCATTTATATTGGTATATGGTCTCCATCCTGTCATGTGATGCTCCATCCTGCGTCCCCATTCTGTCATGTGCTGCTCCCATCCTGCGCCCCCATACTGTCATGTGCTGCTCCCATCCTGCGCCCCCATACTGTCATGTGCTGCTCCATCCTGCGCCCCCATTCTGTCATGGGCTGCTCCCATTCTGCACCCCCATCCTGTCATGTGCTGCTCCATCCTGCGTCCCCATCCTGTCATGTGCTCCCATCCTGCACCCGCATCCTGTCATGTGTGCGCCTCCATTCTGTCATATGCTGCTCCCATCCTGCACCCCCATTGTCATGTGCTGTTCCCATCCTGCACCCCCATTCTGTCATGTGCTGCTCCCATCCTGTGCCCCCATTCTGTTGTAATGTGCTGCACCCATTCTGCCTGTTCCTGTTTCCATTCTGCCATATGTTGCTCCTATCTTTCTGTCTCCTGCTCTACTGCCCGAGTGCGGGCGGCTGTGCTGAGTGCGGGCGGCTGTGCTTAGTGCGGGCGGCGCTGTGCTGAGTGCGGGCGGCGCTGTGCTGAGCCGTGAGTGTGGGCGGCGCTGTGCTGAGCCGTGAGTGCGGGCGGCGCTTCGCTGAGCCGTGAGTGCGGGCGGTGCTGCGCTGAGCCGTGAGTGCGGGCGGCGCTGCGCTGAGCCGTGTGTGCGGGCGTCAATCTGTTCTTGACTGCGCAGGCGCGGTGCGACGCGCTTGCGCAGTCTATAAAGGCTTCGGACAGAGTGACGCTCCCACCGTTATATTATAGATATGAGTTTCACTTTTTTGTATTGAAGAACTGAAATAAATTAACTTTTTGATGATATTCTAATTTCGTGAAAAGCACCTGTACATGGTTTTGGCAAAAGTATTGATTTTATGTTTGGATATATAAAAAATTTTGAAAGTAAACTTAAAATTTTTAAGCAAGATGTAGAAACTAAAACTTATAAGTATTTTCCTCAAGTAACCAAGATATTTTGAGAAGGCCAGCACAACTGTGCAAAATGGAACGGATCCCTTGCATGAAAAGTACTGGCATATTTTAAACTTGTTACTTGACCAGTTCAGTGAAAGATTTATTCAATTTAAAAGCCTGGAACAGATAATGAAAATACTGTATCCGGATGTGCTAGTCTACAGTAGTTTGAAATGAAATGGTTTCCAATGGATGCAAATTGATGATTTGGAGATTCAACTTGCAGAATTTCAAGACAACATCAAGGCTCAGGTGTTTGTCAACTTGATGTCAAAGCTTGAGAATCCTGAAAGGAATCACTTAGAGAACAAAGAAGAGTGCAGCTACGAGCAGGAAATTTGGAGTGTTTGGAACCAATTACTGACCACTTTTAGCACCCTGAAAAATCTTGCAATGACTTTACTCACAATTTTTCCCTCTAGGTTCTTTTGAGTGACCTTATTCTCAGCACTAAATAATATTAAAACAAATAAAAGAAATTGACTGACAGATGAAGTTAGCAGCACTTGCTTGGACTTGAAGTGTATGAAATGCCATCCTTCAACTGAAGATTTAGCAAATGAAATTCAGCAACATAAAAGTCACTAAGGTAAGGTAAAGAATTATTATTTTTTTTTATTAATAAATACAGTACATATATTAAAAATATAACTTTTTGTTATTAGAGCTACAAATATCAGAAAATTATGGATTTTTCTTGAAGTGACACACCATCCGAGTTATGCTCGTTATTTTTACAAATTTTGTCACATCGAGCTCAAAAGGTTAGTCACTGGTCTATTTGCTAGTGCTCATGGGATATATATAACAAGAACCATAGGTCTGTGTTGAAACAATTGCAGCAAGCATCAGTTTGGTCCGATTTACAAACTAGAGTAGTGCATGTAAATAGCATGAATCTCCTGTACTCGCACATTATGCGGACAGGCAGACAGCTGGACTCATAAATTATTTTTACAGCCAGTCTCATTCATAACTTGCAAACTGGACTGGCTTGAATTTAACAACTTTAGTAATGGCCATACAGACGGGTCTCATTTTAGCTTTCATCTTGGTTAAACATACCCCAATATTCATAGTGCATGATGTCCACTAAAGTCACAAATTCAATACATTATCATGATACACTAGCAAAACCCGTCACAAGCTGCAAATCTCATCACAGCCACTGAGTGTCCACATTCAGAAAACCTGACCACCCCAATTTAGAAACTGCACTGACAATTCTTCTCAAATCCACCAATTTGAACATGACTTACATATAGTAGGAACTACAGGCTGAGGCAGAGTAAGGTATTGTAACTTTTCACTTTTCACTACAGTTCACTACTGATTTTCACAATATACACCGCATTAAGTATTACATAGATTATTTTACACCTGATGAGGCAGGTGTACATCCTTTATAAAGTCAAATCAGAATGGCTGCTTCATCCATTTAGAACTTGACTCATAAAATTATTTTATTGTAAAGCAGTAAAAGTTAACCCATCACTGACATATGCCAGCTTTCTGACTTTGATGCAGGCTCAGAAACTGAGTCTGCATCTTTGCCTGCAGATGATGAATGAGTTATTCAGCCATCATCTGCCTCTAACAGCCATGAGTGGAGTGAAGCTCTGCCTGTGACTGTTAACCTGTTAAATGCTGCTGTCAATCTGTGACAGTGGTATTTGCAATGCATGTCCCGGGGGGCACGCGGTTCTACCCTACCCTTTGATGTTCCCATGCTGTGATGGCGAGACTGCGATGGTTCGCTGAGTCAGCGAAGGGTCTGCTGAAGATCCCCCTGCCAGTCATTAAGGTACTATTGTGAAAAGCAATCTGTGGCTGGCGTTCATAAGAAAGAGACAATGAGTTTTTCTGTAAACAACAGTACTGTGGTATTGCTGTATACAGCACAATGTATGATCACAGGTTCAAGTCCACTAAGGGGACTACATATACAATAAACAGTAAACAAAAAATGTCTAAAAGAATTAAAAGTTCAAATCACACCCATTTTTCAACAAATAAGTTGTTACTCATAAATACTTTAGTGCATCTCGACTTCCCATTGTTATTGGTATTATTTATTATTATTATTATTATTATAGCACCATTTATTCCATGTCGCTTGACAAGTGAAAAGGGATATATATAATAAAAGGCTAGTACTATTATCTTAATCAATTCAAGTCATGACTGGAACAGGAGGAGAGAGGATCCTGTCTGCAAGGGCTCACAGTCTACAAGAGTTGGGTTAGGATACAGCAGGTAAGGGTTGAGCTGGTCATCTAGCGGTATGATGGAATGAGAGTTACTGCAGGTTGTAGGCTTGTTGGAACAGCTAGGTTCCTTTCGAATATTTCCACAGTAAGCAAGAGTCTGATAAGTTTGGGTTGAGATTTCCAGAGTAGAGGTGATGCACAGGAGAAATATTGTAAGCAATTGTGGGATGAACAGAAAAGAGGGGAGTAGAGAAGGAGGGCTTGTGAGTAGTGTTGAGCGATACCTTCCGATATTTGAAAGTATCGGTATCGGATTGTATCGGCCGATATCCGAAAAATATCGGATATCGCCGATACCGATATCCGATACCAATACAAGTCAATGGGACGCAAATATCGGAAGGTATCCTGTAATGGTTCCCAGGGTCTGAAGGAGAGGAAACTCTCCTTCAGGCCCTGGGATCCATATTCATGTAAAAAATAAAGAATAAAAATTAAAAAATATCGATATACTCACCCCTCCGACGACCCCTGGCTATAAGCGGTGTAACCGGCAGCCTCTGTTCCTAAGAATGCAGGGTGAAGGACCTTCGATGACGTCGTGGCTTGTGATTGGTCGCGTGACCGCTCATGTGACCACTCACGCGACCAATCACAAGCCGCGACGTCTTCGCAGTTCCTTCACTCGCTCATTCTTAGGAGGGGAGACTGCCGGTTACAGCGGTTTCAACCAGGGCGCGTCCGAGGGTGATTATATCAATATTTTTTATTTTTATTCTTTATTTTACACATGAATATGGATCCCGATACCGATTCCCGATATCACAAAAATATCGGAACTCGGTATCGGAATTCCGATACCGCAAATATCGGCCGATATCCGATACTTGCGGTATCGGAATGCTCAACACTACTTGTGAGGATAGGAGGTTGCGTGCAGGTAAGTTCCGAGAGACTAGGTCACAGATGTATGGAGGAGACAGGTTGTGGCTGACTTTGTATGCCATGGTTAGGGTTTTTAACTGGAGTATTTGGGCTATGGGGAGCCAGTGAAGAGATTTACAGACAGAGAGTATAGGTCAGGGAATAGCGGCGGGATATGTGGATTAGTCAGGCAGCAAAGTTTAGGATAGGTTAGAGGGGTGTGACAATATTAGAAAGGAAGCCACAAAGCAGGAGGCTCCAGTAGTTGAGGCGGGAGATGATGAGGGCATGCACTAGAGTCTTTGCAGATTCATTAAGGAATGTACGGCTCTGGGAAATATTTTTTAGTTGGAGTCGGCAGGAAGTGGAAAGGGCTTGGATATGTAATTTGAAATAGAGCAGGGGTGCTGAACCTCCAGCCCGCGGGCATGTGACTTCATGAGGCCCACGAGCATGTCCCCGAAGTTCGCAATCCTCGGGCGGCAGCCGTATCCTGTCAGCTGCCAGCCCTTTAACTCCCAAGTGCACAGTATGCAGCGTTCATTACAGCGTTCATTACAGAACGCTGCCTGCCTTCACATGAATGGTGACATCATCAGGGTAGGTGGGGTGGAGTTAGCATCCAGGTGGGCAGGGTTAGCGCCCAATGCAGTCCCATCCTTCTGTCCTGGAAGAGGAGCTGCTGCCATAGAGTCCAGAGTGATCTCTGTGCATGCCGGCAGCTCTGTGCCTGTCTGCTGGTGATTTCGGTGCCTCTCAGCTATGTTCCCCCCTCCAGTTATGTGCCCTAATATGATTTCTGTTCCTCCTAGTTATGTGCCCCCCTGTGATCTCTGTGTCCCCCCACTATATGCCCCTGTGGTCTCTGTTACTCCCAGCTATGCACCCCATATGATCTCTGTGCCCCCTGTGATCTCTGTGACCCCCAGCTATGTACCTCCTGTAATCTCTGTGCCCCACAGTTATGTGCCCCCTGTGATCTTTATGCCCCCCACCTGTGATCTCTGTGGCTCCAGCTATGTGACCCCTGTGATCTCTGTGCCCCCAACTATATGCCCCTTGTGATCCCTGTGCCTCCCAGCTATGTGCCTCCATGTGATCTCTGTGCTCCCCTGTGATCTGTGGCCCCAGCTATGCTCCCCCTGTGATCTCTGTGCTCCCTAGCTACAGTATGTGCCCCCTGTGATTTCTGATCCCCTCAGCTATGTGCCCCCTGTGATCTCTGTGCCCCCACCTGTGATCTCTGTGGCCCCAGCTATGTGCCCCCCCCGTGATCTCTGTGCCCCCCAGCTATGTGCCCCCTGTGAACTCTGTGCCCCCCAACTACATGCCCCTCTGTGATTTCTATGCCTCCCAGCTATTTGCCCCATGTGATCTCTGTGCCCCCCCTGTGATCTTTGTGCCCCCTGTAATCTCTGTGGCCCCAGCTATGTGTCCCCTCGTGATCCCTCTTACCCCCAGCTATGTGCCCCCTGTGATTTTTGTGCCCCCATCTATGTGCCCTCCTGTGATCTCTGTTCCCCCTGTGATCTCTCTGCCCCCACAGCTATATGCACACCTGTGATTTCTGTGCCCTCCAGCTATGTGCACCCCTGTGATCTCTGTGGCTCCCAGCTTTGTGCCCCCTGTGATCTATGTGCCCCCCTGCTATGTACCTCCCTGTGATATTTGTGCTCCCCTGTGATCTCTGTGCTCCCCTGTGATATCTGTCCCATCCAGTTACATGCCTCCCAGCTATGCCCCCCTGTGATCTTTGTCCCCCCTGTGATATTTTTGCCACCCTGTGATCTTTGCGCGTCCCTGGTGATCTTTGTGCACCCCCGGTGATTTCTGTGCACCCCCAGCAATGCCTGTCCCCCCCAGTGATGTATATCCCCCTAGGGATGTATGTGCCCCAAGTGATGTGTATATTCCCCAGTAATACATTTGCCCCAGAAGTGATGTATATCCCACTGAGTACTGTACATCGCCCCCAGTGCTGTATATCCCCCCACCTGTGATGTATATAGCCTCCAGTGCTGTATATAGCCCCCAGTGATGTATGTGACCCCATCAGTGATGTATATTCCCCCCAGGGATATATATACCCCAAGTACTGTCTATGCTTCCTAATGATGTATATAGCCTCTCAGTGATGTCTATTCCCCCAGTCTCCCCGTTGATGAATATGTCTCAGCATCTCCTGTGATGTCTATGCCCCCCCAGCCCCTCCTCTAATTTATATGACTCCAGAGTCTCCTGTGATGCATATACAGCAGTCTCAATGTTTCCTTTATGTATGTACAGCAGTTCCATTGTCTCCCATGTGGTGTTTATACAGCTCTCTCAGTGTCTCCTATGTGATGTATATACAGCAGACCCAGCGTCTCCTATGTGAGGTATAAACAGCAGTCACAGTGTCTCATATGTGATGCTTATATAGCAGTCCCATTGTTACTGCCACTATTTACCCTCGTCGCTCCGCTTCTGGTTGCCGGCGCGCTGTCCCTGCTTGCTTCGGCCACTCCTCTTCTGGGTCCCGGCGTGCCGTTCCTCCTGTCTCTCCAGCGGCGCCGACTCCTTCTGCCGCTGTTTGTCCCCGCTGTCCTGCTTCCAGGGGGGCGGCGCGCTCGTCCTCGGCAGGCTCCTCCTCCACATCCTGCTGGGGAAGTTCGGCGTCTGCGCCGGCGCACGGACATCTGCGCCGGCGCGCAGGGTTCATCGGTGGGCGCCTGCGCTCCAGTCCCGGACCTTCTTCTTCCGGGGGCTGGGATCCAGTGAGTCTCAACAACCAATCCCAGTAAGAACCGTAGTATTTCAGGCCACCTCCCCTGCTAGGAGGTGCCTGAGTGTCATTTGTCTTTGCTTTTGCCTCCGGCCCCTTCTCGCTTCGTGCTTCGTACTTCTGTGCTAGCCCTGTGCGCTGCGCTTGTCTCACGCTTTTGTGCCTCCATTTATCCAGTCCTCTCCCTCTCTTTCTCTCTACAGTTTCACCTCTGTCTCAGCTTTTCCTCAGTACAGCCTGACGTCCATTCTCCGTGTCCACCGCTGTTTTTGCCACCTTCCCCGCGCCTGTGTTTCCGTTTTTGTTTTCTTCTTTTGTTCTTCTTCTGAGCCGTCCCTCCTGGTATCTGCTACTGTAGATTGGTCTTCTCTGGGCCTGCCCCAGACAGTCCCTGTATAGGGGTTGGTTAACATCAGATCAGCTCGCCTGGAGGTAGTACCTTTCCACGGTCCAGAGGGTCCACTCTTGCTTTAGCCTCAGATAGCATAACTGAACACTCAGGCCATGGACCCCGCAGGTGCCGCGTTTTCTGCTCAAAAGGAATTGGCACATTTGTGCGACAACCAACAGCGCATCATGTCCTTCATGAAAAACAAGAGTACCGTCTGACCTCTTTACAGGCCGCCGACCCAGTTAATGCTACTCATTTAGCAGGTCTTCAGCAAGAGCTCTCCCAGCAGCGTGATATGCAGGCGCGCATGCTGACTTATATGGCTTCCATTGACGACCGCTTATTCAACCTGCAGTCCATCTCTGCGTCCTCCGCTCAGGTGGTCTCACAAGACTCAAATTCTTCTTCCCTACCCCACCCACCACCTCATCTTGGCAAACCTCCCAGGTATAGAGGGGATCCCAAACTCTGTAGGGGGTTCCTGAACCAGTGCCGTCTCCACTTCGAACTTCTTCCCCAACAATACCCGACTGATCGGGCCAAAGTGGCTTTTATTGTGTCCCATTTAGAGGGGGAGGCCTTAGCTTGGATCAGTCCCCTGTGGGAGCGGGATGATCCCATAGTCTCTCAGTTAGCTTTCTTCCTGGAAACTTTTCACAGGGTTTTTGATGAGCCCGGGCACTTAGCTTCTACGACGGAGTCTCTTTTTAATCTTCAGCAAGGCTCTCTAACGGTAGGCCAATATGCCATCCACTTCCGTACCTTAGCCTCTGAGCTGGGGTGGAACAACGAGGCTTTGGTTGGCACTTTCTTGCGTGGTCTGTCCAGTCGGATAAAGGATGAGTTGGCTGGACGAGACACTCCTACCTCTTTAGAAGACCTCATAGCTCTGTCTACGCGCATAGACCTACGCTTCCAAGAGCCAACTCGCGAGACCGCCAAGGAGAAGAGGCCTGTTCGCTCCATACCATCTGTCCGTAGGTCTGGGAGTCCGTGTCCTTTGATGTCCCCTGTTGCATCCGTACCTGAGCCCATGCAAGTAGATCGTGTCAAGATGGCAGAGCAACGTCGTCGGGAGAGACATTCCCAAGGACTCTGCTTTTATTGTGATAGCGCTTCTCACTTGTTGCGATCTTGCCCTGAGAGACCGGAAAACTCCTCCGCCTAGGACAGGTAAGAGAGGCCTCCCTATGTGTTTCTGATTCCTCTCAACCCCTGTTTTTGTCTGTCTTACTTGTTCTTAATCTAAAGTGTTTTTCCGAGGTCGCATATGTGGATTCGGGCGCGGCGGGCAATTTTATCAGCCTTGAGGCGGTTCGGAGACTTTGCGTTCCAGTTATCTCTCTGGACACTCCTCGTCTGATTGCTTCCGTAGATAGGAGACCCTTGCAAGACGCCATCACCCTGATTATGGAGGAGGTCGAACTACGGATCGGGGCCCTACATCGTGAGAAGATCACCTTTTACGTCCTGCCTAACCTCACCCATGCTCTGTTACTTGGGTTACTGTGGCTGCGAACTCATGAACCTACTCTGGACTGGCGTTCGGGAGACGTGATCCGTTGGGGATCTACTTGTCAAAAGCTATGCCTACAGTCCGTTAGTCCTGTAGTTCCTCCTCCGGCAGTTTCCGTTCCCTCCAGATTACCCTCTCCATACTGGTCTTTTGCAGATGTTTTTGATAAAAAAGAGGCTGAGAGTCTTCCTCCGCATCGTTCCTATGATTGCCCGATCGAGCTTCTTCCCAGTTCCACCCCACCAAGAGGGAGAATTTACCCACTTTCCCCTGCTGAGACCAGAGCGATGTCTGAATACATCCAGGAAAATTTGACTAAAGGATTCATTCAAAAGCCTTCTTCTCCTGCAGGTGCGGGATTTTTCTTTGTCAAGAAGAAGGACGGTTCGATTCGACCCTGCATCGACTACAGAGGTTTAAATAACATCACGGTCAAGAACAAGTACCCTCTACCTCTCATTCCAGAGCTCTTTGATCGACTTAGAGGGGTGCAAATTTTTACTAAGTTAGATCTCCGGGGAGCTTACAACCTTGTTCGCATCCGTGCTGGTGATGAATGGAAGACCGCTTTTAACACCCGAGACGGCCATTATGAATACCTGGTCATGCCGTTCGGCCTCTGCAATGCTCCAGCAGTCTTCCAGGAGTTCGTTAACGATATTTTCCGTGACCTCCTCTACTCCTGTGTTGTGGTGTATTTAGATGACATCCTAGTTTTCTCAGTAGATTTGCCGTCCCACAGAAGAAGTGTCCGTTTGGTTCTGCAACGTTTGAGAATCATGCGAAGTATGAGAAGTGTCTCTTCGCACAAACTTCTTTGCCCTTTCTTGGATACATCATCTCGGATTCTGGTCTTAAAATGGACCCTGAGAAAGTGAATGCCATTCTCAATTGGCCACGTCCCTATGGAGTAAAGGCTATCCAGCGGTTTCTGGGATTCGCTAACTACTACATACAGTTCATATCCCATTTTTCCTCTGTAATTCAGCCTCTTTCAGCTCTCACCCACAAGGGTTCCAACCCGAAGATTTGGACTCCGGAGGCCGAGAACGCCTTTGTACTCCTGAAGCAGTCATTTTCATCCGCTCCAGTATTGCACCATCCTGAAGTTAACAAGCCATTTGTTCTCGAGGTGGATGCCTCCTCCACGGGAGCTGGAGCGGTGCTCTCCCAAAGGTCCCCTGTGGGTCGACTGGTTCCTTGCGGATTCATTTCTAAGACATTATCTGCATCTGAACGCAATTATACCATTGGAGACCGTGAAATTTTGGCCATAAAGCTGGCTCTGGAGGAGTGGAGGCATCTTCTTGAGGGAGCTGTTCATCCATTCGTAATTTTCTCTGACCAAAAGAATTTGGCCTATCTTCAGACTGCACAGAGACTTAATCCATGGCAGGCTCGATGGTCTTTGTTCTTTGCCCGCTTCGACTTCGAGCTTTGCTTCTGGCCTGGCGACAAGAATATCAAGGCTGACGCACTATCTAGGCTTTCGCAGCCAGAGGACATCGACGAAGAACCAGCGCATATTTTGGATCCCTGCAAAGTTGTCACGGTGGTTCCTTTAAGCATGATCTGTCCTCCTCCGGGTAAAACCCTTGTGGCAGAGGGTGACAGAGAGAAGGTGCTTCGCTGGGGACATTCCTCAAAATTGGCAGGCCACACTGGGATAAAGAAGACCTACCTTCTCATTGCCCGCTACTATTGGTGGCCTGCGTTACGTCAAGATATCGAGGAGTTTGTCGCTTCTTGTTCTTCTTGTGCTAAGAATAAAGTGCCAGGACGGTTACCTCGCGGAGGTCTGCTTCCTCTTCCCGTTCCTTCTAGTCCATGGCAACATATAGCCATGGACTTCATTACCGATTTACCGAATTCCTCTGGTTGTACAGTCATTCTTACGGTGGTAAATCGGTTCTCCAAGATGGCTCCTTTTATTCCCCTGCCCGGTCTACCTTCGGCTCCAGAAATGGCGAAGATCTTTATTTCAAAAATCTTCAAACTTCACGGTTTTCCTCTAAACATCGTGTCCGACAGAGGAGTACAATTTACGTCTCATTTTTGGAGGGCGTTATGCAAACTCTTGAAGGTGACTCTGGATTTTTCGTCTGCCTATCACCCTCAAACTAATGGTCAAGCAGAACGAACAAATCAAATTGTGGCTGCCTACCTACGTCACTTTTCTAATGTCCACCAAAATGATTGGGTCAGTCTTCTGCCCTGGGCTGAGTTTGCCTATAATAATCACTCCCATGAATCCTCTGCAAAATCTCCTTTCTTCATCGTGTTTGGACAACATCCGAATATGCCTCTCCCGATTTCCTCAACGTCTGGAGTACCAGCAGCTGATTCTGTAATTTCGGACTTTTCTTCTATTTGGTGAGAGGTTAAAGAAGCACTCAGTAAGGCCGGCTTCACACTCGGCATAAGACATTACGGAACGTATTTTACGTCCGTAATACGCGCGTAATACGCCAAAATGTCTCCGTAATCTTTTTCCGTAGTTAATGCGTAGCCTAGGTGTGGTCGCGTATTTTGCGCATGTACTGTTCCGTGTGTAATCCGTATGTGATCCGTATTGCGTTTTTTACACGCACCATCACAAAATGGACATTTAACAGTTTTCAGGCCTGCAAATCATTTAAACCATCATTAACAACACTATTTAAGCCCTCTACAACAGGTGGACCCCTCCCATATGCCCTATATGTTCTCTAGCATATTTTGGCTGTGTTACTTTGACCTTACAAACATGTCTGAGCATGTGTATTTAAGCACAACTCAGCGGGTGTTGCTTCACTGGGTGTTGTCTCGTCGCTTTGTCCAGCCATATCCGGTCAATGTAGATCCGCGAAGGAGGAGACGAAGATTGTGGGTGCATCCTCTATTGACCCAACGCCAGAGTAAAGGACATTTCCAGAGACTATATTCAGCTTTGAGGGCACATCCAGACAAATTTTACCTGTATAATCGCATGTCCATCAGGACTTTTGACATGTTGATGGAGATCTTACGTCCTGGGCTCACGTATCAGGACACCTGGATGAGAAAAGCCATCTCTGCTGAGGAGCATCTGCTCCTAACCTTACGGTATGTATTTGTACCTTTTTTTTGTGGTGTTTGACAATGTGTTGTGTCCTACTATGTTTCAGTTACTTTACTTGGCCATGAAGCCACAAGCACATCCAAAAAAATGTTGGTAATATTAGAGTATAGTAATAATGTGAAATGACCCTTTTTGGTTTGTAAATAATGTCCGAGAAAATGAAATATACACTTGTGCTTCTTCATGTTTTGTTATTCCTCATGTTAATTGTTATTTTTTGTTTTTCTTGTTTTTCAGCTTCCTGTCCACAGGCTTGTCCTATGCGGGTCTACAACTGGAGTTTCTGATTGGGCGGTCGACAATTTCAGGCATTGTTAGGACAACCTGTTCCCAAATATGGCTGAAACTTCATGAAGTTGTGATGCCTGAGCCAAAACAGGAGGATTGGCTACAAATCGCCACTGGATTCAAAAATACTTGTGACTTCCCTAACTGCATTGGAGCTGTGGATGGGAAACATATCAGGGTGCGTAAGCCGCCGAACTCTGGTTCTCAATTCTACAATTATAAGCAGTTTTTCTCTGTAGTTCTGTTAGCAGTTGCTGACAGCAACTACAGGTTTATAATTGTAGACATTGGGGCCTTTGGGCGAACTGGAGACTCTAGGGTCTTCAATTCGTCCATAATGGGTCGGCGGCTACGTGACAACCAGTTGAACCTCCCACCACCACAACAACTCCCAGGCTCCAATGCAGAAGCAGTGCCTTTTGTTTTGGTTGGAGGTGAGGCCTTCCAACTGACGAGGCACGTCATGAGGTCTTACCCCAGGCGCAACCTTGACCACCGGCGGAGGGTGTTTAATTTGAGACTTGCCAGGGCACAGAGACTGGTTGAGTGCACCTTTGGTATTCTTGTAGCCAAATGGCGGGTTCTTCAGTCTGCCATTCAGCTGAGTGAGGCTTCAATCAATGAAGTGATCAAAGCCTGTGTAATTCTACATAATTTCACCAGAATACATGATTGTTCCTCTCCAAATTTTGTAGATCACGTCATGACCAATCATAGTAGGCCTACCCCATATGTCCCTCCTCCGCGTCGTCCACTTTCTGGACTTAAAGTTCGTGATGTGTTCACAAATTATTTTTTGAGTCCTCAAGGTGCCACTCCCTGGCAAGACTATGCAATTTTGCATGTGTAATTAGTTAGATATATAAATTTTTGCTTTACCAATTTAGAAAATATGTCTGTTGTGTTTAATTATTTCACATATGGTTCTGAGCATATCATGTGTGTGTGATGTAATAAGAATGAACAGAGTGCATCCATAGTTTGATTGTTATTAACGAACATTTTACTTATGTAAATATTTGGTAGATTTTGTTATTGTTTTGGCTAGGGTTGAGCGAAACGGGTCGTTCATTTTCAAAAGTCGCCGACTTTTGGCAAAGTCGAGTTTCATGAAACCCGATCCGACCCCTGTGCGGGGTCGGTCATGCGGTACGCGACTTTCGCGCCAAAGTCGCGTTTCAATGACGCGAAAAGCGCCATTTCTCAGCCAATGAAGGTAAACGCAGAGTGTGGGCAGCGTGATGACATAGGTCTTGGTCCCCACCATCTTAGAGAAGGGCATTGCAGTGATTGGCTTGCTGTCCGCGGCGTCACAGGGGCTATAAAGGGGCGTTCCCGCCGACCGCCATGTTACTGCTGCTGATCTGAGCTTAGGGAGAGGTTGCTGCCGCTTCGTCAGAAGCAGGGATAGCGTTAGGCAGGGTCCATTAACCACCAAACCGCTTGTGCTGTAGCGATTTCCACAGCCCAACACCACCTTCGGTGTGCAGGGACAGTGGAAGCTACATTTTTTTTTTTTCCTCAGCGCTGTAGCTCATTGGGCTGCCCTAGAAGGCTCCCTGATAGCTGCATTGCTGTGTGTACGCCGCTGTGCAAACCAACTGCTTTTTTCAAAGCACAAATCCTCTTGTTCCTTCCTTTCTGCACAGCTATCTTGTTTGTTTGTCCACACTTTTTATTTAATTTGTGCATCAGTCCACTCCTTATTGCTGCCTGCCATACCTGGCTGAGATTACTGCAGGGAGATAGTAATTGAAGGACAGTTCCTTTTTGTTTGTTTTTTTGTTTTTTGTGGGAGATTAAGATTGGCATTTCTGCTAGAGTGCCATCCCTGTCTGTGTCATCTCTCACTCAGTGGGCCATAGAAAGCCTATTTATTTTTTTGCTTGATTTGGGTTCTAAAATCTACCTGAAAAAATCACTACATCAATCAGTGGGAGAAAAATATTGGCCTCAGGGCTTGTGTGCCACTCCTTACTCCTGTGTGTGCCATCTCTCACTCAGTGGGCCATAGAAAGCCTATTTATTTTTTTGCTTGATTTGGGTTCCAAAATCTACCTGAAAAAATCACAACATCAATCAGTGGGAGAAAAATATTGGCATCAGGGCTTGTGTGCCACTCCTGACTCCTGTGTGTGCCATCTCTCACTCAGTGGGCCATAGAAAGCCTATTAATTTTTTTGCTTGATTTGGGTTCTAAATTCTACCTGAAAAAATCAATAAATCAATCAGTGGGAGATTAATATTGGCCTTTGGGCTTGTGTGCCAGTCCTAAGCGTGCCATCTCTCTCTCTCAGATAGTGGGCCATAGAAAGCCTATTTATTATTTTTTTATTGGGTTTATAAATTTTCCCTGGAAAAAAAAAAAAAAGTGGGAGATTAATATTGGCCTCTGGGCTTGTGTGCCAGTCCTGAGCGTGCCATCTCTCTCACAAATAGTGGGCCATAGAAAGCCTATTTATTTTTTGGGTTGATTTGGGTTCTAAATTCTACCTGAAAAAATCAATAAATCAATCAGTGGGAGATTAATATTGGCCTTTGGGCTTGTGTGCCAGTCCTAAGCGTGCCATCTCTCTCTCTCAGATAGTGGGCCATAGAAAGCCTATTTATTATTTTTTTTATTGGGTTTATAAATTTTCCCTGGAAAAAAAAAAAAAAGTGGGAGATTAATATTGGCCTCTGGGCTTGTGTGCCAGTCCTGAGCGTGCCATCTCTCTCACAAATAGTGGGCCATAGAAAGCCTATTTATTTTTTGGGTTGATTTGGGTTCTAAATTCTACCTGAAAAAATCAATAAATCAACCAGTGGGAGATAAATATTGGCCTCTGGGCTTGTGTGCCACTCCTGACTCCTGTGTGCGTCATCTCTCACTCAGTGGGCCCTAGAAAGCCTATTTTTTGTTTTATTTGTTTTCTAAATTCTCCCTGAAAAAATCATTTTATTTTATTTGGTTTCTAAATTATTCCTGAAAAAATCATTTTTTTTGTATTTTTTTTTCTAAAGTCTCCCTGAAAAAAAAAAAAAAATCAAATCAGTGGGAGATTAATATTGCCCTTTCTGCTTGTGTGCCAGTCTTGACTCCTGGGTGTGCCATCTCTCTCTCTCCAATTGTGGGCCATAGAAAGCCTATTAATTTTTTTGATGATTTGGGTTCCAAAATCTACCTAAAAAAATCACTAAATCAATCAGTGGGAGATAAATATTGGCCTCTGGGCTTGTGTGCCACTCCTGACTCCTGTGTGCGTCCTCTCTCTCACTCAGTGGGCCCTACAAAGCCTATTTTTTTTTAATTTGTTTTCTAAATTCTCCCTGAAACAATCATTTTATTTTATTTTGTTTCTAAATTCTTCCTGAAAAATTCATTTTTTTGTATTTTTTTTTCTAAAGTCTCCCTGAAAAAAAAAAAAAAATCAAATCAGTGGGAGATTAATATTGCCCTTTCTGCTTGTGTGCCAGTCTTGACTCCTGGGTGTGCCATCTCTCTCTCTCTCTCCAATTGTGGGCCATAGAAAGCCTATTTATTTTTTTGCTTGATTTGGGTTCCAAAATCTACCTGAAAAAATCACTAAATCAATCAGTGGGAGATAAATATTGGCCTCTGGGCTTGTGTGCCACTCCTGACTCCTGTGTGCGTCCTCTCTCACTCAGTGGGCCATAGAAAGCCTATTTTTTTTTTATTTGTTTTCTAAATTCTCCCTGAAACAATCATTTCATTTTATTTGGTTTATAAATTCTTCCTTAAAAAATCATTTTTTTTTATTATTTTTTTTTTTCTAAAGTCTCTCTTTTAAAAAAAAAAAAACAAATCAGTGGGAGACTAATATTTACATTTGCGCTTCTGTGACAGTCCTGCGTGTGTGGCATCTCTCTCATTTGTTGCCACCAACAACAGAGTGTGTAACATTGTGCCTGATTTTCGTTGTGGTCTCACCCACCTGTAAAGGGGTAGCTAAATCATACTGAAGTTATAGCTCACCGTGTAAGTTGTGTGACAGCAACAAATACCGTTAGTTTGGTAACGTTTTTAAAACAATGAGGAAGTCTGGTGGAAGAGGTCGTGGCCGGGGGCGTTCATTGTCAGCTGGTAATGAGGGTAGTGGTAGTGGTGGAGCATCAGGTGGTCGTGGGAAAAAAAATATTGCACCTAAGTCTGGAGCTGTGGAGCCAGGTTCGTCGTCTGGCTACACAAGGCCTCGAACGCTCCCTTTTCTGGGAGTAGGAAAACCGCTTTTAAAGCCGGAGCAGCAAGAGCAAAATTTGGCTTATTTGCTGACTCAGCCTCTAGCTCTTTTGCCTCCTCTCGTGAAACTGGTAAAAGTAAAAGCAGCGCGTCGTTAGTGGATGTTCACGGTCAGGGACAAGTCGCTTCCTTGTCCTCTTCAGCAAAAACAACAACAGAGAAGAATGCAGCAGGCGACACAACGGGTTACTCCATGGAGCTCTTTACACATACCGTCCCTGGCTTAGAAAGTGAAGCAGTTAACAGTCCATGCCCATTACAAGTTGAATCTGACATGGAGTGCACTGATGCACAGCCACAGTCAGACTACTATGCTGGTCCTTTGACTCAGACCACAACATTGCCCTCGCAGGGTGCTGATCAAGAATCAGACCCTGATGAGACTATGTTGCCCCATCACGAACGCTATACCACCGACCGACACGGTGACACAGACGAAGTTGCACACGAGCTACAAGAAGAGGTAATAGATGACCCAGTTCTTGACCCCGATTGGCAGCCATTGGGGGAACAGGGTGCAGGCGGCAGCAGTTCTGAAGCGGAGGAGGAGGGGCCGCAGCAGGCATCAACATCGCAACAGGTTCCATCTGCCGGGCCCGTATCTTGCCCAAAACGCGTGGCAAAGTCAAAACCTGTTGGAGGACAGCGTGGCCATCCGGTTAAAGCTCAGTCTGCAATGCCTGAAAAGGTATCCGATGCTAGAAAGAGTGCAGTCTGGCATTTTTTTAAACAACATCCAATTGATCAGCGCAAAGTCATCTGTCAAAAATGTTCAACTACCTTAAGCACAGGGCAGAATCTGAAAAGTCTCAATACAAGTTGCATGCATATACATTTAACCACCATGCATTTGCAAGCTTGGACTAACTACCAAACGTCCCTTAAGGTTGTAGCACCCTCGGCCAATGAATCTAGTCATCAACGCAACATCCCTTCCGGCAGTGTAGGGCCACCATTTTCTGCACCACCTGCAGTATCTGTGCAGGTTTCTTTGCCAGGCCAAAGCAGTCAGGGTCAGGGAATCACCAGTTTCGTAGTAGGAAACACTGCATCTAGGGCACCGGCGGCAACAATACCATCTCCCACCGTCTCTCAGTCTGCCATGTCCACCGGCACCCCCGCTAGTTCCACGATCTCCAGCTCTCCAGTCCAGCTCACCCTACCTGAGACTATGGTTAGAAAAAGGAAGTACTTAGCCTCGCATCCGCGTACACAGGGTTTGAACGCCCACATAGCTAGACTAATCTCGTTAGAGATGATGCCCTACCGGTTAGTTGAAAGCGAAGCTTTCAAAGCCCTGATGGACTACGCTGTACCACGCTACGAGCTACCCAGTCGACACTTTTTTTCCAGAAAAGCCATCCCAGCCCTCCACCAGCATGTTAAAGAGCGCATCGTCCATGCACTCAGGCAATCTGTGAGCACAAAGGTGCACCTGACAACAGATGCATGGACCAGTAGGCATGGCCAGGGACGTTACGTGTCCATCACGGCACAATGGGTAAATGTGGTGGATGCAGGGTCCACAGGGGACAGCAAGTTTGGGACAGTTCTGCCTAGCCCACGGTCTAGGAAACAGTTGGCTGTAGCCGTTCGCACCCCCTCCTCCTCCTCCTCGTCCTCCTGCAGAAGCGAGACCTCGTCCACAGACCGCAGTCGCACAACCACTCCATCCGCAGCTGCCACTGTTGCACACCAGGTCTCCCATTATGGGGCAGCTACTGGCAAACGTCAGCAGGCTGTATTGGCTATGAAGTGTTTGGGCGACAACAGACACACCGCTGAAGTTCTGTCCGAGTTGTTGCAGAAAGAAACGCAGTCGTGGCTGGGCACTGTAGATCTTGAGGCAGGCAAGGTAGTGAGTGATAACGGAAGGAATTTCATGGCTGCCATCTCCCTTTCCCAACTGAAACACATTCCTTGCCTGGCTCACACCTTAAACCTGGTGGTGCAGTGCTTCCTGAAAAGTTATCCGGGGTTATCCGACCTGCTCCTCAAAGTGCGTGGACTTTGCTCACATATCCGCCGTTCACCCGTACACTCCAGCCGTATGCAGACCTATCAGCGTTCTTTCAACCTTCCCCAGCATCGCCTAATCATAGATGTTGCAACAAGGTGGAACTCAACACTGCACATGCTTCAGAGACTGTGTGAACAGAGGCGGGCTGTTATGTTTTTGTGGGAGGATACACATACACGGGCAGGCAGTAGGATGGCAGACATGGAGTTGTCAGGTGTGCAGTGGTCGAAGATTCAAGACATGTGTCAAGTCCTTCAGTGTTTTGAGGAATGCACACGGCTGGTAAGTGCAGACAACGCCATAATAAGCATGAGCATCCCCCTAATGCGTCTGCTGATGCAAAGTTTGACGCACATAAAGGATCAGGCGTCTGCAGCTGAGGAAGAGGAAAGCCTTGATGACAGTCAGCCATTGTCTGGCCAGGGCAGTGTACAGGACGAGGTAGCGGGCGAACAGGAGGAGGAGGACGAGGAGGATGATGGGGATGATTATATTTTTAATGAGGAAGCTTTTCCGGGGCCAGTGGAAATTGTTGGCGCGGCAAGGCCGGGTTCTGGTTTTTGGAGGGACACAAGTGACATGGATTTGCCTGAAACTGCCCCTCAACCAAGCACAACCACAGATTTGAGAACTGGAACTTTGGGCCACATGGCGGATTATGCCTTATGTATCCTCAAAAGGGACACACGCATAACAAAAATGATGAACGATGACGATTACTGGTTGGCCTGCCTCCTTGATCCTCGCTATAAAGGCAAATTGCAAAATATAATGCCACATGAGAACTTGGAACTAATATTAGCAACCAAACAATCAACTCTTATTGACCGTTTGCTTCTGGCATTCCCTGCACACAGCGCCCGTGATCGTTCTAACACGAGCTGCAGGGGCCAGCAGACCAGAGGTGTTAGAGGGGCAGAAATCAGAAGTGGCATTGGCCAGAGGGGTTTTCTGACCAGGTTGTGGAGTGATTTTGCTATGACCGCAGACAGGACAGGTACTGCAGCATCAATTCAAAGTGACAGGAGACAACATTTGTCCAGTATGGTTACTAACTATTTTTCATCCCTTATCGACGTTCTCCCTCAACCGTCATTCCCATTTGATTACTGGGCATCAAAATTAGACACCTGGCCAGAATTGGCAGAATATGCATTGCAGGAGCTTGCTTGCCCGGCAGCTAGTGTCCTATCAGAAAGAGTATTCAGTGCTGCAGGTTCAATACTAACAGAAAAAAGGACTCGTCTGGCTACCCAAAATGTAGATGATCTAACCTTCATTAAAATGAACCACAACTGGATTTCAAAATCTTTTGCCCCACCTTGCCCGGCTGACACCTAGCTTTCCTATGTAAAGGTCTTGCCTGTGGACTATTCTGAACGACTTTTCCAATCTCGTAATTTGCAGCTCCTGATTGTCCAGCATCCGACATGTGAACACCTCCCTAAATGGCCAAAGTCCCCACACGGGGCCGTGGTATCGCCACTTGGCGCCAGCACCCGTGAGAGTACTGTTTGTCTGAAGAGGTGGGTGTGCCCGCTTTTGGTCGACAGCACTGCCACTAGGTCCCTCATAGTACAATAAAGTGTCTGGCGGTGGTGGTGCGCACCCAACGTCAGACACACCGTTGTAATATGAGGGGCCCTGGGCCTGTACCGCCGGCCACAAGACAGTCCCCCCCCCCAGGTCAAACAGTGCTCTACGACTTGCAAAATTTTCTCTCACAGCTCCACCAATGTTTAGTCTATGCGCTGACATCCTTCAATGCCTGGCACTGTCAATACCATTGTATTGATATTTTTCTTATGTTAGGCCTTCGAAGCCTGTCTGCGGTCACTCCTTCCACTAGGCCTCCACTGACCTGTCTACTGCTGCCCGTGTTCCCCTGGAACCAATTTTAAATTGCCTACAGCCAGCCCAATTTATTATGTTAGGGCTTCGAAGCCTGTCTGCGGTCCCTCCTTCCACTAGGCCTCCACTGACCTGTCTACTGCTGCCCGTGTTCCCCTGGAACCAATTTTAAATTGCCTACAGCCAGCCCAATTTATTATGTTAGGGCTTCGAAGCCTGTCTGCGGTCCCTCCTTCCACTAGGCCTCCACTGACCTGTCTACTGCCGCCCGTGTTCCCCTGGAACCAATTTTAAATTGCCTACAGCCAGCCCAATTTATTATGTTAGGGCTTCGAAGCCTGTCTGCGGCCCGTTCTTTCCACTACTACTACACTGACCTGGCTACTGCCGCCCGTGTTCCCCTGGAACCAATTTTAAATTGCCTACAGCCAGCCCAATTTATTATGTTAGGGCTTCGAAGCCTGTCTGCGGTCCCTCCTTCCACTAGGCCTCCACTGACCTGTCTACTGCTGCCCGTGTTCCCCTGGAACCAATTTTAAATTGCCTACAGCCAGCCCAATTTATTATGTTAGGGCTTCGAAGCCTGTCTGCGGTCCCACCTTCCACTAGGCCTCCACTGACCTATCTACTGCCGCCCGTGTTCCCCTGGAACCAATTTTAAATTGCCTACAGCCAGCCCAATTTATTATGTTAGGGCTTCGAAGCCTGTCTGCGGTCCCTCCTTCCACTAGGCCTCCACTGACCTGTCTACTGCTGTCCGTGTTCCCCTGGAACCAATTGTAAATTGCCTACATCCCAATTTTTGTTATGTTAGGCCTTCGAAGCCTGTCTGCGGCCCGTTCTTTCCACTACTACTACACTGACCAGGCCACTGCTGCCCGTGTTCCCCTGGAACCAATTTTAAATTGCCTACAGCCAGCCCAATTTATTATGTTAGGCCTTCAAAGCCTGTCTGCGGTCCCTCCTTCCACTAGGCCTCCACTGACCTGTCTACTGCTGCCCGTGTACCCCTTGAACCAACATCAGAAAATATAAAAATAAGTATTTTGCTTATAAAAAAGAAAATACTGGAGAGATATCAAATGCAGACATTTTAACATTAAAAACAAACACATACAACAAAAATCTGGTACAGTACTAAAAATGGCCACCAGCTACAATAACTTTCTCCTGCAAGTAGTTAACTGAAAGTTTTTTTCAATTTAAAACACAGATATGGCATCCACCGAGTGTTGTCCTGTCGCGTCTTCTTTATATTATTGCCAAGAAGATGCAAAACAATGAAAATAATAAAATCATTATTTACCAAAAAAATAGAGTAAGTCAAAACCACATTGCAAATAAACATTCATTACAAATAAAGAAGCAGGGCGCGTCCGAGGGTGAGTATATACCTAATAAGAATATAATCACCCTCGGACGCGCCCTGCTTCTTTCCGACAGCCTTCCTTCCTAAGAATCAGCCCTTCCGTGGTGTAGAGAGAGGGTGTGTTACACTCCAAGGTGTTCCCCAGGTTGCCTTTCCTGAGCTTCGATCTTCATGCTCTCGTTTAGTAGTTGTCGGAAAGTAGGCTGCATTAGGCCTACAAATTGGGTATGGGGTGGAGAGAGATGGTGTGTTACACTCCAAGGTGTTCCCCAGGTTTCCTTGCCATTGCTTCGGTCTTCCGACTCTCGTTTAGTAGTTGTAGAAAACTACACTGCATTAGGCCTACAAAATGGGTATCGGGTGGAGAGAGATGGTGTGTTACACTCCAAGGTGTTCCCCAGGTTTCCTTGCCATTGCTTCGGTCTTCCGACTCTCGTTTAGTAGTTGTAGAAAACTACACTGCATTAGGCCTACAAAATGGGTATCGGGTGGAGAGAGATGGTGTGTTACACTCCAAGGTGTTCCCCAGGTTTTCTTGCCATTGCTTCGGTCTTCCGACTCTCGTTTAGTAGTTGTAGAAAACTACACTGCATTAGGCCTACAAAATGGGTATCGGGTGGAGAGAGATGGTGTGTTACACTCCAAGGTGTTCCCCAGGTTTCCTTGCCATTGCTTCGGTCTTCCGACTCTCGTTTAGTAGTTGTAGAAAACTACACTGCATTAGGCCTACAAAATGGGTATGGGGTGGAGAGAGATGGTGTGTTCCACTCCAAGGTGTTCTCCAGGTTGCCTTTCCTGAGCTTCTATCTTCAGGCTCTCGTTAAATTGTGGTTAAATGGAACAACTGCATTTGGCGTACTAGTTGGTTTGGGGCCTACTAACAGTGTCTGCCGCTCCTTGCTGTTCTCCTGGTTTCCTGTCCTGAAATTCCGTTTTCAGGCGCTCGTTAAGTAGTTGTTAATGTTAGACTGCATTTGGCCTACTAGTTGGGTTGGGGCCTACTATCGGTGTCTGCCACTCCTTGCTGTTCTCCTCCACTGAACAAAGCTGTGCCGCCTGTTTCCTACGTTTGCCAATTTTGAACTGCATTTCGACTACTTACTGATTTGGGCCTACTCTCTGTGTCAGCCTCTCATTCCAGTTGTCCTCCACTGCAATGCCCCCTGGTTATTCCTGTGTTACCAATTTTGAACTGCATTTAGCCAACTTTATTCTTTGGGCCTATATCTGTGTTTCCTCCTCATCCTGCCCATTGCCCAGCCAGTGATAGATGAGTCTGCTGGTACATTGACCCATAACGCAACATTCCCCGTGCACGCCACACAACAACATTGTGACCCTGCTGAAAGTCAGGTTGCTCTTCCCGCATACCATACCACCTTACACGGGGACAAAGAGGAAGGTGCAGATGAAAGTGCAGGTTCCTTCATCAGGTGGGGGGAGGAATACTAGTTGGCGACGTCACTGGCACAGGGCCTCTCATAGTACGCAAAAGTGTTGCTGCCGGTGGGAGGCGCCCCCGCCGTGCAAACACACCGCTGTACTTTGAGGGGCCCTGTGCCAGTGCCAATGCCAACGAGTGGGCCCCCCCTGCTTGCTCAGGTTCACAGCACTTGCAAAGTTGAAATACTTACCTCTCCCTGCTCCACTGCCGTGACGTGGTCCAGATTTCCTGGGCCCACTAATTACTTGAACCAGCCCTACCCACCACAACTTTAGCCAAATGACCCCCAATTTCAAATGCCTTCCAATTATTATAAGGTAAATTACGCTTGACAAGCTTCATTAAGAAGAATGGATGGTTTTGACATTAAAATGGGCACTCTAGGTGTTTTCCTGGCCCCCACTCACTGCCGACTATGCTGCCCCATTGACTTGCATTGGGTTTCGTGTTTCGGTCGATCCCGACTTTACGTCATAATCGGCCGATTTCACTCGACCCGACTTTTGAGATAGTCGGATTTCGCGAAACCCGGCTCGACTCTAAAAAGGTCAAGGTCGCTCAACTCTAGTTTTGGCATAACAAATCTTTAGAAATTAAATTCCACATTTTTTTGTGGCCATAAAAATTAGGAACAACATCCACATTCCAGATTGCTATTTAAGCACAAGCAAACACAAGATTGTGTAGACAAATCAAAGCTCAAACATAAACAAAATGGTTAAAATAGAAATAGAAAAATAAAAAACAAAAAAAAAAAATATTACAAGTCCTGGTAGGTAGGTGCTGGAGAAGTGGATTGTTCTGGGTCAGCATCAGGTGGCCTTTGTAGGCCCAATTGTCCAGCAGCCTGTGCGGATGTGATAGTGGCCTGAGGGACATTCTGCCTGCTATGATGCTGGCCACTTTGAAGAGTGGGGACAGGATTTTGTAGATAACCCTGATGTTGCTGGCCATATGGGCGGGAATCATATCCCAACCCAAAATGACCATATTGTCCAAACCCAGGTCGGGACCAAACTCCAGCACTGGGTGTGGACAAGTGGCCATATTGGGATGGGTGCTGATATCCTGCCATATGGTGCTGAGGTTGCCATTGTGGGTTAGTAGTGGGTTGGGTTGAGGTGTTGGCTGACGGGGAGGGGGTGCTTCAGATCCTTGTTGAGCATGCAGGCCTTGTAATCTCTGAGGCCGCAGAATATTTTCTGGTGACATCTGCCACTGTTCAATCATCTGCAAGAGATTGTATGGGTTATTTGGGGGGGTGCATGCATCAATAAGGATCTGAAAACACCCTCTCAAACGCAGCCTCAACTCCCGCTCTATGGAGCGTAAATACTGGGCAAGGCTCCGTGTAAATCCCTCCTCCCCATCATCCTCTCGAACCCGGGCCAAATAGTTCATGACCCCAGCATCCACGTTTCTCCTGCTTTGGAGAAGCTCTCTCTTGCGTCGTGCACGCTGGGGTCTGACTGCAGCCTGTGGGGATCGGTCCAGGGCAACAGTTGGGCTGCTGCTATTTCCAGGGTCATCCTGGCTAGGTGCTGGTGCTGCTGCTGCAGATGATGCTTGCAGATGAGAACTGTGGGGCCTCTGGGTTTTGTTCTGCTGCAGCTGGAGCTGGCTGGCCAGATGAGGAGGATCCTGGAGGGATGGAGCATGAGGGAGCAGCAGATGGACCAGCCACCTCTTCACCTTCACCAACTGGGTCAATGACCAGTTCTGAGTCTGACCCTGTCTCCCTGTCAGTGAGGTTAGACTGAGTTCTGCAAAAGATAAATTTTTGGAGTTACAATGTTATTTGGAATCATCTCTCCAAATTCAAAAATTAAACCAGTTTGAGATGTTTTTACTTACGGCCTGAGGTCCATGCTGGGGTTCAGAAAGATTAGGCGGTCGAAATAAACGTATTTCCGTTTTTTAGGAGGTGCCCCGGCTCCACTTCTCTCCCGCTGCTGCCTCTCCCTCCTATATTGGTCACAGATACTCCGCCACCTTGTTGTAACATCATCCACTGAAACAACAAAAATTACACACATTGCTTAGCCCATTATATGCAGAGTGCTCACACAAGGTGTAATTGACTACACAGATTTACGTGTAGCATAGAAATAGGCATTTGTGGATCACATTAAGCACAAAAAACAAACAATTATTATGAAGCAAGGCCACAAGGACAGAGTACGCTAACCTCTATCCCAGAAGACACAATTACTGGGAAACACTGTTAGAAAGGGACATCTGTTCAAAACATTACTGAAATCTGTTTATCATGTCCAACACCAGGTATATACTGGTGTGCTTTCTATGACTTTCAGGATTAATTAATAAATTCATGTTTCGAAATTCAAAGTAGTAAGGGCCTGCTGTTTAAAGGGACACTGTCACCTGAATTTGGAGGGAACAATCTTCAGCCATGGAGGCGGGGTTTTTGGGTGTTTGATTCACCCTTTCCTTACCCGCTGGCTGCATGCTGGCTGCAATATTGGATTGAAGTTCATTCTCTGTCCTCCATAGTACACGCCTGCGCAAGGCAATCTTGCTTTGCGCAGGCGTGTACTATGGAGGACAGAGAATGAACTTCAATCAAATATTGCAGCCAGCATGCAGCCAGCGGGTAAGGAAAGGGTGAATCAAACACCCAAAAACCCCGCCTCCATGGCTGAAGATTGTTCCCTCCAAATTCAGGTGACAGTGTAACTTTAACAAGAACATTACATTACAAACATGGGTGTACTTACTTATTTGTCGCTGTGCCGCACGTGGCTGCTGGTCATACTCTGGCAAGAGGGACCCACACACGCTCCTCCATGATGCCTGTTTTACTGCCCTGTTGGCATAGTTGGGGTCTCTTTGGTCCCAGATTTCTGGCCTCTCCTGGATCAAAATGATCAGCATGTCCGTATTGACAATGTTTGCCATGCTGATTCTCACTCCGTGGAGGCGTGCAGCAGACTTCCGGGTTCACTGTCTGGCTTTTTCAGCTAATTAGCATGTCACACCTGCCTGATTGAGGCCTTTGGACAGTTCAGGACATCTGCTAGTGAGTTGCGTATTTCTCGCAAGTCACACGCATGGTCCGTATGCATTCCGTATTATACGCTCTCCCATAGACTTGCATTGGCGTATTTTTGCGCAATACGCTGACAAACGCAGCATGCTGCGATTTTGTGTGGCCGTATAACGACGTATATTATGGATCCGTAATATACTGCTGATAGGACTAGACCCATTGAGAATCATTGTGCCATATGTTTTGTGAGTTTTACGGATGTAGTTTCTGCGCTCTTACGTCCGTAAAACTCGCAAGTGTGACGCCGGCCTAAGGCATCTCTTAGGATGAAAAGACATGCTGACAAGAGACGTTTAGATTCTTCTCCGTTTTTACCTGGTGACAAGGTCTGGCTTTCCTCACGTTACATTAGACTTAAGATTCCTTCTTATAAACTTGGTCCTCGCTACATCGGTACTTTTGAGATTCTGAGTCGAGTCAACGATGTCGCCTACAAGCTGAAGTTGCCCGCCTCACTCCGTATTCCCAATACCTTTCATGTGTCTTTGCTCAAACCTGTTATTCTTAACTGCTTCCATCCATCTTCCTGTACCTCTCCTCAGCCTGTTCGTGCTGATAACGTTTTTGAGGTTAGAGATATTTTGGCTATGAAGAGGGTTCGAGGGAGAGAATTTTTCTTGGTGGATTGGAAGAGTTTCGGCCCTGAGGAGAGATCGTGGGAGCCGCTGGAAAATATTAATGCACCTCGTCTTCTAAACAAATTTCTATCTAGTCTTGGGAGAGGGGATTTTAAAGAGGGGGGTACTGTTACTGCCGCTACTTACCCTCGTCACTCTGCTTCTGAGCGCCGGCACGCTGTCCCTGCTTGCTTCGGCCGCTCCTTTTCTGGGTCCCAGCGTGACGTTCCTCCTGTCTCTCCAGCGGCGCCGACTCCTTCCGCCGCTGTTTGTCCCCGCTGTCCTGCTTCCGGGGGGCGGCGCACTCGTCCTCCGCAGGCTCCTCCTCCACATCCTGCTGGGGAAGTTCGGCATCTGCGCCCGCGTACAGACATCTGCGCCGGCGTGCAGGGTTCAGCGGTGGGCGACTGCACTCCAGACCCGGACCTCCTGCTTCCGGGGCTGGGATCCAGTGAGTCTCAACAACCAATCCTGGTAAGAACCACAGTATTTCAGGCCACCTCCCCTGCTAGGAGGTGCCTGAGTGTAATTTGCCTTTGCTTTTGCCTCCGGCCCCTTCTCTCCTCGTGCTTCGTACTTCTGTGCTAGCCCTGTGCGCTTCGCTTGTCTCACGCTTTTGTGCCTCCATTTATCCAGTCCTCTCCCTCTCTTTCTCTCTACAGTTTCGCCTCCGTCTCAGCTTTTCCTCAGTACAGCCTGACGTCCATTCTCTGTGTCCTCCGTTGTTTTCGCCACCTTCCCCGCTCCTGTGTTTCCGTTTTTGTTTTCTTCTTTTGTTCTTCTGAGCCGTCCCTCCTGGTATCTGCTACTGTGGATTGGTCTTCTCTGGGCCTGCTCCAGACAGTCCCTGTATAGGGGTTGGTTAACATCAGGTCAGCTCGCCCGGAGGTAGTGCCTTTCCATGGTCCAGAGGGTCCACTCTTGCTTTAGCCTCAGATAGCATAACACCCATCATCTCCTATGTGGTGTATATACAGCTGTGTCAGCGTCTCCTATATGGTGTATATACAGTAGTCGCAGCGTCTCTTATGTGATGCAAATGATTTACAAAACTTATGATAAAAAGTTGACTGCTCTCATGGCCAACACAAACCTGGAAAAGCAGCTGTGAGAAGCAACATGATCAGTATCACCTAACATCACAGCTGTGCCAAAGAGAAGCAGCTCCACCCGTCATATTAAGGGCGAGTTACCGTAATTAAGTGTTTGACTAAATATACCAGGGTAATTTTCAAGGTGATCATTTTTGTGTGGCCCCCGAATGATGGTAGAAATTTCCAAATGCCCCCCCGGTTAGAAAAAGGTTCACCACCCCTGAAATAGAGATTAGAGTCCAGAGTTAACCTGAGGCAGCAAGCTTGCGGGACTGGTGAGAGTGAACAGCCAATTACTTTAATGGATAGGTCTGTTTGGAGATTGAGTAAAATGGGGGAAAAATTATGACTTCTGTTTTGTTCATGTTAAGTTTTAGAAATCTAGCAGGGAAAAAGGATGAAATAGTGGAAAGACATTGTGGGATTTTGGTTAGTAAGAAAGTGATATTGGGTCCAGAGAGGTAAATTTGTGTGTCATCATCGTACAGATGATACTAAAAGCTGTGGGACTCTGAGAGCTGTCCCAGGCCGAAGGTGTAGATGGTGAAGAACAGGGATTCTAGAACTGATCCTTGGTGGATACCGACAAATTTGGGGCTATGAAGAGATCCAAGATAGCACCAAGTGTGTCATGCCAATAGATGGGAGAATCTGCAGTAAGATGGAATGGTCCACTGTGTCACAAGCAGAGAACAGGTTCAGTTTTTCTTTTTTAATAAATTTACAAACATTTCTACATTTATCTTTTTTTCAGTCAAGATGACTGCAGAGTGTACATTAACCCCTTTCTGCCATTGGACGCACTACCCCGTCCATGTGACCTGGGACTTAATTCCCATGGACGGGTTAGTAGGCGATCAGCCACGCTCACGGGGGGAGCACGGCCGATCGCGGCCAGGTGTCAGATGATTATCACAGATGACGTCTGGCACTATGTGCCAGGAGCGGTCACGGAATGCTCCCGGCACATTAACCCCTGGAACGCTGCGATCAAACATGATTACAGCATTCTGGTGGCATAGTGAAGCATTGCGAAGGGAGGGGGCTCCCTGCGTGCTTCCCTGAGACTCTCGGAACAACGCGATCACGTCTCCACCGTTCTCATTCCTGCAGGCCCCAGATCCAAGATGGCCATGGGGGTCTTTCTGGGTCCTGCAGGGAGGTGGATTGTGAGCGCCTGCTGAGAGCAGGTGCCGGCATGCCTCCAACATTGCATGTCAGATCGCTGAGTGTCAGATCAGCGATCTGACACTATATAGAAATGTCCCACCCTGGGACAATGTAACAAAGTAAAAAAAAATACACTGTGTAAAAATATTTTTACATAATTCCTAAATAAAGAAAAAATATTGTTCCAATAAATACTTTATGTAAATAAAAAAAACAATAAAAGTACCCATATTTAGTATCGCCGCGTCCGTAACGACCCAACCTATGTTGGGGTTAGGGGTGTGGTTAGAATTGGGATTAGGGTTAGGGGTGTGCTGGAGTTAGGGTTGGAGTTAGAATTGGGAGGTTTCCACTGTTTAGGCACATCAGGGACTCTACAAACACAACGTGACACCCGCAGACCATTCCATCAAAGTCTGCATTCCAAAATGGCGCTCCTTCCCTTCCAAGCTCTGCCATGTACCCAAACAGTGGTTTCCCAGACATATAGGGTATCAGCGTACTCAGAACAAATTGCACAACAACTGTTGGGGTCCAATTTCTCCGAATACCCTTGGAAAATAAAAAATTGGGGGCGAAAAGATCATTTTTGTGTTTTTTTTTACGGCTCTACATTATAACCTTCTGTGAAGCATGTGGGGGTTCAAAGTGCTCACCACACTTCTAGATAAGCTCCTTAGGGGGTCTACTTTCCAAAATGGTGTCACTTGTAGGGAGTTTCCACTGTTTAGGCACATCAGGGGCTCTCCAAATGCGACATGGCGTCCTATCTTAATTCCAGCCAATTTTGCATTGAAAAGTCAATCGGCGCTCCTTCCCTTCCGAGCTCTGCCATGCGCCCACACAGTGGTTTACTCCCACATATGGGATATCGGCGTGCTCAGTACAAAATGTACAACAACTTTTGGGGTCTAATTTCTCCTATTACCCTTGGTAAAATAAAACAAATTGGATCTGAAGTAAATTTTTTTGTGAAAAAAACTTAAATGTTATTTTTTTTTTAAACATTTCAAAAATTCCTGTGAAGCACCTGAAGGGTAAATAAACTTCTTAAATGTGGTTTTGAGCACCTTGAGGGGTACAGTTTTTAGAATGGTATTTTTTTGGTATTTTCTATCATATAGACCCCTCAAAGAGACTTCAAATGTGATGTGGTCCCTAAAAAAAAACGGTGTTGTAAAAATGAGAAATCGCTGGTCAATTTTTAACCCTTAATGCTCCCTAACAAAAAATGTTGGATCCAAAGTTGTGCTGATGTAAAGTAGACATGTGGTTAATGTTACTTATTAAGTATTTTTGTAACATATCTCTGTGATTTAACCCCTTCATGACCCAGCCTATTTTGACCTTAAAGACCTTGCCGTTTTTTGCAATTCTGACCAGTGTCCCTTTATGAGGTAATAACTCAGGAACGCTTCAATGGATCCTAGCGGTTCTGAGATTGTTTTTTCGTGACATATTGGGCTTCATGATAGTGGTAAATTTCGGTCAATAAATTCTGTGTTTATTTGTGATAAAAACGGAAATTTGGCGAAAATTTTGAAAATTTCGCAATTTTCACATTTTTAATTTTTATTCTGTTAAAGCAGAGAGTTATGTGACACAAAATAGTTAATAAATAACATTTCCCACACGTCTACTTTACATCAGCACAATTTTGGAAACAAAATTTTTTTTTGCTAGGAAGTTATAAGGGTTAAAATTTGACCAGCGATTTCTCATTTTTACAACGAAATTTACAAAACCATTTTTTTTAGGGACCACCTCACATTTGAAGTCAGTTTGAGGGGTCTATATGGCTGAAAATACCCAAAAGTGACACCATTCTAAAAACTGCACCCCTCATTGGTGCACAAAACCACATTCCAGAAGTTTATTAACCCTTCAGGTGCTTCACAGCAGCAGAAGCAACATGGAAGGAAAAAATGAACATTTAAATTTTTAGTCACAAAAATTATCTTTCAGCAATAATTTTTTTATTTTCCCAATGGTAAAAGGAGAAACTGAATGATGAAAGTTGTTGTCCAATTTGTCCTGAGTACGCTGATACCTCATATGTGGGGGTAAACCACTGTTTGGGCGCTCAGCAGGGCTTGGAAGGGAAGGAGCGCCATTTGACTTTTTGAATCAAAAATTGGCTGCACTCTTTAGCGGACACCATGTCACATTTGGAGAGCCCCCGTGTGCCTAAAAATTGGAGCTCCCCCACAAATGACCCCATTTTGGAAACTAGACACCCCAAGGAACTTATCTAGAAGCATAGTGAGCACTTTAAACCCCCAGGTGCTTCACAAATTGATCAGTAAAAATGAAAAAGTACTTTTTTTTCACAAAAAAATTCTTTTAGCCTCAATTTTTTCATTTTCATATGGGCAACAGGATAAAATGGATCCTAAAATTTGTTGGGCAATTTCTCCTGAGTACACCGATACCTCACATGTGGAGGTAAACCACTGTTTGGGCACATGGTAAGGCTCGGAAGGGAAGGAGCGCCATTTGACTTTTTGAATGAAAAATTATCTCCATCGTTAGCGGACACCATGTCGCATTTGGAGAGACCCTGTGTGCCTAAACATTGGAGCTCCCCCACAAGTGACCCCATTTTGGAAACTAGACCCCCCAAGGAACTTATCTAGATGCCTAGTGAGCACTTTAAACCCTCAGGTGCTTCACAAATTGATCCGTAAAAATGAAAAAGTACTTTTTTTTCACAAAAAATTTCTTTGCACCTCAATTTTTTCATTTTCACATGGGCAATAGGATAAAATGGATCATAAAATTTGTTGGGCAATTTCTCCCGAGTACGCCGATACCTCATATGTGGGGGTAAACCACTGTTTGGGCACACGGCAGGGCTCGGAAGGGAAGGCGCGCCTTTTGACTTTTTGAATGGAAAATTAGCTCCAATTGTTAGCGGACACCATGTCGCGTTTGGAGAGCCCCTGTGTGCCTATGCATTGGAGCTCCCCCACAAGTGACCCCATTTTGGAAACTAGACTCCCCAAGGAACTTATCTAGATGCATACTGAGCACTTTAAACCCCCAGGTGCTTCACAGAAGTTTATAATGCAGAGCCATGAAAATAAAAAATAATTTTTCTTTCCTCAAAAATGATTTTTTTAGCCTGGAATTTCCTATTTTGCCAATGGTAATAGGAGAAATTGGACCACAAATGTTGTTGTCCAGTTTTTCCTGAGTACGCAGATACCCCATATGTGGGGGTAAACCGCTGTTTGGGCGCACAGCAGGGCTCAGAAGGGAAGGCACGCCATTTGGATTTTTAAATTTAAAATTAGCTCCAATTATTAGCGGACACCATGTCGCGTTTGGAGAGCCCCTGTGTGCCTAAACATTGGAGATCCCCCACAAATGACCCCATTTTGGAAACAAGACCCCCAATGGAACTAATCTAGATGTGTGGTGAGCACTTTGAACCCTCAAGTGCTTCGCAGAAGTTTATAACGCAGAGCCATGAAAATAAAAAAAAAATTTCTTTTCTCAAAAATGATTTTTTAGCCCGCAATTTTTTATTTTCCCAAGGGTAACAGGAGAAATTTGACCCCATAAGTTGTTGTCCAGTTTCTCCTGAGTACGCTAATACCCCATATGTGGGGGTAAACCACTGTTTGGGCACATGCTTGGGCTCGGAATTGAAGTAGTGACGTTTTGAAATGCAGACTTTGATGGAATGCTCTGCGGGCGTCACGTTGCGTTTGCAGAGCCCCTGATGTGGCTAAACAGTAAAAACCCCCCACAAGTGACCCCATTTTGGAAACTAGACCCCGAAAGGAACTTATCTAGATGTGAGGTGAGCACTTTGAACCCCCAAGTGCTTCACAGAAGTTTATAACACAGAGCAGTGAAAATAATAAATACGTTTTCTTTCCTCAAAAATAATTTTTTAGCCCAGAATTTTTTAATTTTCCCAAGGGTAACAGGAGAAATTTGACCCCAATGTTTGTTGTCCAGTTTCTCCTGAGTACGGTGATACCCCATATGTGGGGGTAAACTACTATTTGGGCACATGCCGGGGCTCGGAAGTGAAGTAGTGACATTTTGAAATGCAGACTTTGATGGAATGCTCTACGGGCGTCATGTTGCATTTGCAGAGCCCCTGATGTGGCTAAACAGTAGAATCCCCCCACAAGTGACCCCATTTTGGAAACTAGACCCCGAAATTAACTTATCTAAATATGTGGTGAGCACTTTCAACCCCCAAGTGCTTCACAGAAGTTTATAACGCAGAGCCGTGAAAATAATAAATACGTTTTCTTTCCTCAAAAATAATTTTTTAGCCCAGAATTTTTTATTTTCCCAAAGGTTACAGGAGAAATTGGACACCAAAAGTTGTTGTTCAGTTTCTCCTGAGTACGCTGATACCCCATGTGGGGGGGTAAACCACTGTTTGGGCACACGTCGGGGCTCAGAAGGGAAGTAGTGACTTTTGAAATGCAGACTTTGATGGAATGGTCGGCAGACGTCACGTTGCGTTTGCAGAGCCCCTGGTGTGCCTAAACAGTAGAAACCCCCCACAAGTGACCCCATTTTGTAAACTAGACCCCCCAATGAACTTATCTAGATATGTGGTGAGCACTTTGAACCCCCAAGTGCTTCACAGACGTTTACAACGCAGAGCCGTGAAAATAAAAAATAATTTTTCTTTCCTCAAAAATGATGTTTTAGCAAGCAATTTTTTATTTTCTCAAGGGTAACAGGAGAAATTGGACCCCAGTAATTGTTGCGCAGTTTGTCCTGAGTATGCTGGTACCCAATATGTGGGGGTAAACCACTGTTTGTGCACACGTCGGGGCTCGGAAGTGAGGGAGCACCATTTGACTTTTTGAATACAAGAATGGCTGGAAGCAATGGTGGTGCCATGTTGCGTTTGGAGACCCCCTGATGTGCCTAAACAGTGGAAACCCCTCAATTCTACCTCCAACACTAACCCCAACACACCCCTAACCCTAATCCCAACTGTAGCCATAACCCTAATTACAACCCTAACCCCAACACACCCCTAACCACAACCCTAACCTCAACACAACCCTAACCCTAACCACAACCCTAATTCCAACCCTAACCCTAAGGCTATGTGCCCACGTTGCGGAATCGTGTGAGATTTTTCAGCACCATTTTTGAAAAATCCACGGGTAAAAGGCACTGCGTTTTACCTGCGGATTTACCACGGATTGCCAGTGTTTTTTGTGCGGATTTCACCTGCGGATTCCTATTGAGGAACAGGTGTAAAACGCTGCGGAATCCGCACAAAGAATTGACATGCTGCAGAAAATACAACACAGCGTTTCCGCGTGGTATTTTCCGCACCATGGGCACAGCGGATTTGGTTTTCCATATGTTTACATGGTACTGTAAACCTGATGGAACACTGCTGCGGATCCGCGGCCAAATCCGCACTGTGTGCACATAGCCTAATTCTAAAGGTATGTGCACAGGCTGCGGAAAACGCTGCGGATCCGCAGCAGTTTCCCATGAGTTTACAGTTCAATGTAAACCTATGGGAAACCAAAATCGCTGTACACATACTGCAGAGAAACTGCACAGAAACGCAGCGGTTTACATTCCGCAGCATGTCACTTCTTTTTGCGGATTCCGCAGCGGTTTTACAACTGCTCCAATAGAAAATCCCAGTTGTAAAACCGCAGTGAAATGCGCAGAAAACCCGCGGTAAATCTGCCATAAATCCACAGCGGTTTAGCACTGCGGATTTATCAAATCCGCTGCGGAAAAATCCGCAGAGGACCAGAATACGTGTGCACATCCCTAACCCTAACCCTAACCCTAGTTCTAACTCCAACCTTAATGGGAAACAAAAAAAAATTCTTTATTTTATTATTGTTTTTTACTGTTTTTTTATTTTGATCACTGTGATAGGTTTTATCACAGTGATCAAAATTCACTCTGGAACGAATCTGCAGGCCGGCAGATTTGGCGGGCGCACTGCAAATGCGCCCGCCATTTTGGAAGATGGCGGCGCCCAGGAAAGACGGACGGACGGACGCCGGGAGGCTCGGTAAGTATAAGGGGGGAGATCAGGGCACGGGGGGGGGCGTCAGAGCATGTGGGGGTGGATCGGAGCACGGGGTTTGGCTCGTAACACGGGGGGTGGATCGGAGCACGGGGGGTGGATCGGAGTGCGGGGGGGTGGATCAGTGTGCGGGGTGGTGGATCGGAGTGCAGGGGGGGTGGATTGGAGCACGGGGGTGGGATTAAAGCACGGGGGAGCGGACAGGAGGACGGGGGAGCGGAGCACAGGATGGAGGGGAGCGGACCACAGATCGGAGGGCTGGGGGGGTGATCGGTGGGGTGGGGTGGGTGCACATCAGTGTTTCCAGCCATGGCCGATGATATTGCAGCATCGGCCATGGCTGGATTGTAATATTTCACCAGTTTTTTAGGTGAAATATTACAAATCGCTCTGATTGGCAGTTTCACTTTCAACAGCCAATCAGAGCGATCGTAGCCACGGGGGGTGAAGCCACCCCCCCCTGGGCTAAAGTACAACTCCTCCTGTCCCTGCAGGCCGGGTGAAATTACAGTTAACCCTTTCACCCAGCCTGCAGGAGCCCAATCCGGCCATGACGCATATGCTGCGTCACAGGCCGGATTGGCACGGGTTTTCATGATGCATACGGTGCGTCAAAGGTCGGGAAGGGGTTAAGGGCATGAAAATTAAAAGTTGGAAAATTGCAAAATTTTCAAGATTTTCCCCAAATTTCCGTTTTTTTCACAAATAAACACAGGTAACATCAAAGAAATTTTACTACTATCATGAAGTGCAATAAGTCATGAGAAAAAAATATCAGAATCACAGGGATCCGTTGAAACGTTGCAGAGTTATAACCTCATAAAGGGACAGTGGGCAGAATTGTAAAAATTGGCCCGGTCCATAACGTGCAAACCACCCTTAGGAATTAAGAGGTTAATGAGTAGTGATGAGTGACTGTACTTGTTGCTCGAGTTTTCCCAAGTACGCTCATGTGACCTCCGAGTGTTGGTTATTGCTCGGAGATATAGTTTTCATCACCTCAGTTGCATGATTTATGGCTTCCAGATATGCTGGAATACATACGCTTAATACATGTGAGGAATGCCTGTTTGTTATGGAATTCCCACATGTATTCAGCTTATCTGGAAGCCGTAAATCATGCAACTGAGGAGATAAAAACAATATCTCCGAGCAATAACAAATACTCAGAGGTCACCCGAGCGTGATCGGGAAAACACGAACAACGAGTATACTCGTTCATCACTATTAATGAGAAAAAAAATTAACTTTTTTGAATTTACAAAATGGCTGCAATGAAACAAAAAGTGAAAAATTTAAAGGGGTCTGAATACTTTCAATACCCGCTGTAGGTGAAAATCATACATTTTTACTGGATGAAAATAATGAAAATAATGAACTAATTTTTTAAATACCCTTAAGTGAACTTAAGCCTGAGAGTATTGAGATTTCTTAGATACTCCATTCCAGCCAACAACAACCATATTGTGGCTAAAGGTTTCGACATTTTCATTACAAAGTGTAAGAGCAGTAGGTGACTACATTGATCAGATTATATATGCACTGCGGTATAAATGTTTTTCTGAGATGTGAAAAATGATAACCTCAGCCCTGCCTCATAACATTTCAGCTCGGCCACACTAGTAATATATGTAAGTTGCACTTTACATTTTTACAACTTTTAGTTCGAAATGGAAGATTTTTCCACAGACTCATCCAATGTGCTTAATCTCAGCTTTCTCCAGGCAATGACTATTTTGGGCACGCTTTTATGAGACATAAGTTTTTCCCTTGTTAATAGAACAAAGTGGAATCCCTTGTTATAGACACAGTGCAGGATACAAATCAACAAGCAATGTCCAGCACTTCCAACAACAACCCTGAGAAGCCAGAGCTACGGCAGCTGGCATAATGTGTTCTTCTGAAGTGAAGGTTGACCTTTCCCTCATCACGGCTGTCACCTTGTTATATTGCTATAGATAGCGGTTCAGACACAATTGATGGAAATTTATAGCAGTGTGTTTAAATTTGCTGCAGATATCAAAATTGCCTTTTTGCAGCCCAAAAAGTAGTCCATAAATATCATTAATAGTGGCTCGTGATGCGCTAGTTACAGAAATTGTCAAAATTGTTTAAAATCATGTGATGACTATTGATGGGCGATCATACTCTGGTAAGATGTTCTCGTGCTCATTTGAGTCCCCGCGGCTGCATGTCCAGTGGCTGTCCCACAGCTGCAACACATGCAGGGATTGCCTGATTATTTGATTATTATTATTTCTCAGATTGTTCCTGTTTGTGGCAATATTATTTTTACTATTTCTGTAATTATTAGCATTAACGGGGTTTTCCTTTCCAAATCAGTAAGTCTGCAGTAATTCCGTGTGACTGCAGACTTATGACTCCTGCCAGCACATGCATTATGCACTGCGGGGATTAGCCATTTCATGTAAGCAGGTGCTGAGATGCAGTACGCAGGGATTGCAGAGCAATGCGGTGTAACAATATTATTTAATTTATCAGTAAAGATGAAAGTAATCTCCTAGCAAGGAGTTAATAAACAGTAAACAAGGAATAAAGGAATTGTAGCAGTTGAAGCAACAGTCTGAGGTTTAAACAACACTTATCATGACTCCCTCTGGAAAGTGGTTCTTCTTCATCACATTCGGGGGCCATGGAAGTGAGTGTTTCAGTGGTGCCTGGCAGTCTATCCTCTTCTTCGGGATCCCGTGACAGGGAAGGACGCAACATGCTATAGTGGACTATTGGGGTAGGCACCCCTGCTTCCCCTTCAGGTTGAACTTCATATACCAGCTTCTGCAACCACTGGAATGTTTTCTCTGAATCAAAGTGAGCCCCTCTGTCATGGGCCTCCGTAGCCACTACTGGGATCAACTTCTCTGGGCGCACCACCACTTGCCAGGTGACCCCCAACTCCTGCACCAACTGCACTCTTCTATACAGCAAACTATTTTCCAACTGGAGTCTTTCCCACTGCCTTATAATCTGCATAGTTCCAGGGGACAGGGCTTCTCTTTCGCACCGAATGGAAGGTCGCTTCTGGGCCACTCACAGTCTCAGCTGAGCCAGTTCCTTATCTTCCTGCTAGAGTTGCACGCAGTCATCCTGGGGTCACTCCAGCACGCCTCTCCGATCTGTCCTTGCATTGCCGCCAATGACCTGGCTAGGTCCAGGAAACCAGGAATCTCTTCTGCCTCCAATTCTTCATCTTGGTCGCATGCAGGTCGCTCATGGGCCATTCTCAACAGAGCTTCAGCATGCATGTTCTCAGCTCCGACCTGATATACGATCTTGTACCGATACTTTTCCATGTGGGCCACCCATCATTGCTCCAAGGCACCCAGTTTTGCATTTTCCAAGTGGGCTAGGAGATTGTTGTCGGTGCGCACCAAGACTTCAGATTTTTCCTAGTATTCGGCGAACTTCTGCATCATCGCCCACACTAGCACCAGCAGTTCCAACTTGAAGGAGCTGTCATTGTCTGGGTTCAGTTCTGAGTCATGGAAGGACTGGCTCGCGTAGGCTATCACTTATTCTTTCCAGTCCTGCATCTGCGACACCATGGCCCCCAGAAAGTGTAGATTTCCATCAGTGTGAAGAATGAAGGGCTGTGAGGAGTCCGCGTAGACAAGTATTGGGGCCTCAGTCAAGGACATCTTCAAAGCTTGAAAGGTTTCTTCCTGGGTGCATCCCCACTGGATAATCTGATTCTTCAAACCAGATGGCACTCCCTTTAGTAGTTCCAACAGGGGATTAGCGATACGGGTGAAATTCTTAACGAACCTCTGGTAGTACACAGTCAGCCCCAGAAAGGCCCGAAAAGTCCTTCACTGGCTTTGGAGGAGGCTAGTCCTGTACCGCCGCTATCTTCTCATGTGCAGGTCTCACTCCTTCAGTGGATATGATGTGTCTCAGGTACTCGATCTGCTTATGGAACAGGTGACATTTTTGGGGTTTCACCTTCAGGCCGTGCTTCTGTAGTTGACTCAATACTTGCTCCAGCCACCGGAAGTGCTCTTCGAAGGTGGCCGCATAGGCAATGATGTCATCCAGGTAGATAAGTGTTGCATCGAAGTTCAGATACCCAAGCACCTTTCCATCAATCGCTGAAACATCCCGGAGCATTAGTCAGTCCGAAGGGCATCTGATTAAATTCAAACAATCCCATGGGCAGTATGGGACGCAGCCTCGACTGTTCTGTATGTGGCTCAATGCAGCCACCCGCAGCAGCAAATGATGACTACCTCAGACAGCCGCAAGTGACATGGCTATGCAGTGTGTGTGTCAGACTAGACGGTGCGGCCTCGCTCCATGCAAGTGTATGGAGAGCAAAGTTGTGCTCACTTGCCGGTAGTATGTATAACTCATACACACCCTTGAATCTCGGGTGGGAATGTTAGGAGGAAGACCGGGCGTCAAAGATGCTGTCTCAGCTCCTGAGCCTGCATCAAAGAAGAGGACCTGATGTATGACATACCTGTACGTCATATGTCTAGAAGGGGTTAAACAGAAAGGGATTGATGCAGAAAGTATATTGAAGCACAGTATAACTTTTCATTATATAAAAAGATTATATTTTCTTGCACAAAAGCAGGATGCCCAATCATCCCCCTTTCAGCAGGTGTGGCTGATGTGCTTTATATGCACACCTAAGGACATCCCTGTCCTTAATCTAGTTGTCCTAATCGCTTTCCTCTATTTCTTACTTCTTCTCAATTTGCTAGTCTTTCCTATCCTCCCTCCCTTCTTACCTTTTCCATCTACTTCCTGTTTAAAGCTATTATAAACCTCCAAATAAACTGTAAAAATTGACTCGTACTTGCCAATAATCATGGCTTAACTGACCCATAAAACAAGACCACAAAAGGGGAGAAGCTTATGAAATTTGTCATCAGAAACTGACTTTTGGGTATGGTAGCTGGCATTTTGTGTTTTCATGGGTGCCCTTGGAGAACAGGGCTTAGATAATCCAAAGCTTGCATTGTAAATATATGTTGAAGAACTTTATCGCCATGAGTTTGGAGCTCTTTTACTATTATCATAGATAGTGCTGTGGAAACTACATCTATAATTTTGATTCTAACCCTTAACATGTTCTCTTACATGGGATGGTCCCATCTATAGACTGGAATAGGTCTTTATGAAATTGTTTTTATAACTAAGTGGCATAAGAACTACAGCAACTTAGTAATGTCCCCTACCTGGGGGCACTACACATACAAAGGTGAGCTGAACTCTGTGAATATGGACTAGTGATTACTGTATACAACCATCGAACTCAAGAACTTCTTTGCGTACAATACATCTGATCCTCAGAGTGGAGCAGGACCGGTTTTACCACACATCTTCAGGTCAGTCTTGTAATATTTATTAGATTAACACCGGTACCATAGCGCACAGCAACATATAATTTGCAATATTCTTATTATAACAAGCACAGGAGCAGATTATGCTTTCAGCTTTTGCAGCTTTGTTTCACCCAATATGTATCTTTTTGTAGTGTGAGCGCAGGTAAAAATATAGTACTAATAATAATATTAGTAATAATAATAATAATTTTTATTTATATAGCGCCAACATATTCCGCAGCACTTTACAATTAAGCGGGGACATGTACAGACAATAAATTCAGTACAAGTTAAGACAATTTAAACAGTGACATTAGGGGTGAGGTCCCTGCTCGCAAGCTTACAATCTACAAGGAAATGGGGGGACACAATAGGTGAAAAGTGCTTGTTATTTCAGGTCTGGCAATTATAATAAATAGGGATTTTCATATAAAGCTGCATGATCCGGTCATCAGCCCGTGTGTTTAAGTGCAATAGTCAAGTATCAAGTGCAGTTATCGTGTGCATGGAGGGTGTGGAGACAGATGAATAGTAGGGTGCAGATTCACATGCAGATAACATTTGGAAGGAGGGAACGGAACAAAGTTAGTTTACTGAGTAGTTGATGTGGTAGGCTTGTTTGAAGAGATGGGTTTTTAAAGCACGCTTGAAAAGGTCAGGGCTAGGTATCAAACAAATGTGTTAGACCGCACCCAATACTGACACCGTCTCCGTGGACATCAGGGCGCTCGTCCACACATGGGGGTCCGTCCCAGCAAAAGAGTCCACAATCGAAGTATAAAAAGGACAGCGCCACACCAGGAAGTGACAGACAGTAACTTTCTTTATTCTGCCTCCTGCGGCGACGTTTCGGTCCGTGGACCTTTTTCAAGCACAGTACAATCCCAATTCAATCACCATTTTATACCATTAGACACACCCACATGGTTAACCCACAACCAATGGGAGTGCCCTGATATCATAGAAAAAACAACGATATTACAAACATTATACAAAACAATAAAAACAGTATACAATGCAAAACAACGCGTAACCAACCTCCCCATAAACAGGAAAATCCCCCTTGATTGGGGAGAGTTAGTGTTTTTTGTTAGAATAGGAGTTTAATTAAATATTTTGTATGCACTATACCTATGGTCAATTGTAATAGGCTTCGCTATCCATTTGGTGACCCATAGCGCTGTATATGTGAGGACTATGCACATTATGCGATCGGAACAGGTCTCTCTTTTCTAATCTATCATTACAGGGTCCAAGGATTAAGAGGATGCCTTTGAGTACCTTGTTTATTAGTATATCCGGCAACATACCTACTCTATCCATTTGACATTTATGGTCGGCATTTACAAATGGTCCTGGTGGCGTTACTCCTCTGCGATTGCACATGGATTATGGACCTTACATGGACGCGCTATGATATGTGCACTACAATATCCTGAAGAGACATGGAGAGGATTTTTTTTTTTTATATATACAGCTGGACTATAGTGGTTACGCCGCGGACATGCGCACTGAAGTGCCTATTGGAGACTATGCTGTGCGGCTGCCATGTACGGTCATGCGCAGTGGGGGAGGTTACCCGGACCTGCGCAGTACTGGGCATTGGGAATATGGCGCTCATAAGTGGACTCCGTTGATGCACACAGAAGCCCTGGAGTGGGATGTTGGTGGGCGGATCTGTCGTTAGGACATGCGCAATGGTGGCGGGGGCCCATGAGTCTGTGCGGGGATGGGCGCTGCCTGTCAGGTACGGTGCGGTCACATGTGGCCGGCGCAGTTTTCTGATTGAGCAGAGCTTACCCTGGGTACACCTATGGAGCCATGGCAACCACCGATGCATGTCTTCTATTGGATGGGGTGGTATGTTTACATCTATGTAGCCGGGAGTGTTTATATGTGATCTATGGAGTGTTTAATGATATGGAGAGCAATCAAGGGGGATTTTCCTGTGTATGGGGAGGTTGGTTACAGGTTGTTTCGCATTGTATACTGTTTTTATTGTTTTGTATAATGTTTGTAATATTGCTGTTTTTTCTATGATGTCAGGGCACTCCCATTGGTTGTGGGTTAACCATGTGGGTGTGTCTAATGGTATAAAATGGTGGTTGAATTGGGATTGTACTGTGCTTGAAAAAGGTCCACGGACCGAAACGTCGCCGCTGTAGGCAGAATAAAGAAAGTTACTGTCTGTCACTTCCTGGTGTGGCGCTGTCCTTTTTATACTTCGATTGCGGGCTAGGTATCAGTCTGATTGTCTGGGGAAGTGCATTCCAGAGAGCTGGCGCAGCACAAGAGAAGTCTTGGAGACGGGGGTGCGAGGTTCGGATTACGGGGGATATTAGTCTTAGGTCATTTGTAGAATGGAGGGCACGTGTAGGGCGATAGACGGAGATGAGAGAGGAGATATAAGGTGGTGCAGAACTGTGCAGAGCTTTGTGGGTGAGAGAGATGAGTTTATACTGGACCCTGTAGCGAATTGGTAGCCAGTGTAATGACAGGCACAAGATGGAGGCATTGGTGAAGCGGCTGGACAGAAATATGACCCTGGCTGCCGCATTCAAGATGGATTGGAGAGGAGAAAGTTTGGTAAGAGGGAGACCGATCAGAAGAGAGTTGCAGTAGTCCAGACGAGAATGAATAAGAGCGACAGTAAGAGTCTTAGCAGTTTCAAAGGTGAGAAAAGGTCGGATTCTGGAGATGTTTTTAAGATGCAGGAGACAGGAGCGAGTGAGTGATCGGATATAGGGAGTAAAGGAAAGTTCGGTGTCGAATATGACCCCAAGACAGCGGGCATGCTGTTTGGGAGTTATGGTTGAACCCCCCAGGGTAATTTCGATGTTGGGTAGAGTGAGGTTAGTAGAAGGGAGAAACACAAGAAGTTCAGTTTTGGAGAGATTTAGTTTCAGATAGAGGCAGGACATGATGTTAGAGACAGCAGACAGACAATCCTTGGTATTTTGAATTAGGGTAGGGGTGATGTCGGGGGAAAAAGTGTATAATTGGGTGTCATCAGCATAGAGATGGTACTGGAACCCAAATCTGCTGATTGTTTGTCCAATAGGGGCAGTGTATAGAGAGAAGAGGAGGGGGCCCAGGACTGAGCCCTGCGGAACCCCGATAATAAGGGGACGAGGAGAGAAAGAGGAGCAGGCAAAAGATACAGTGAAGGAGCGGTCAGAGAGGTAGGAGGAGAACCAGGAGAGGGCTGTGTCCTTGAGGCCTAGGGAACGGAGCATGGTGAGAAGGAACTGGAGATCCACAGTATCAAATGCGGCAGATAGCTCCAGGAGAGTCATCAGAGAACAATTGGATTTAGCTGTCATTAGATCATTAGAGACTTTAGTGAGGGCAGTTTCAGTGGAGTGTAAAGAGCGGAAACCAGATTGTAAGGGGTCAAGAATAGAGTTATCCGAGAGATAGCGGATTAGACGGGAGTGGACCAAGCATTCCAGGAGTTTAAAGTTGAAGGAAAGGTTAGAAACAGGTCTGTAGTTAGCCGTGCAGTTCTGGTCCAGGAATGGCTTTTTAAGTAAAGGGGTAATGATGGCATGTTTAAATGAGGAGGGAAAGATGCCTGAGGAAAGAGAGAGGTTAAATATTTTAGTCAGGTGAGTGGTGACCACTGGTGAGAGAGACTGCAGGAGAGGTGAATTAGTACATATTTGTTCGTTTGAATGATTCCGTATATCTATATATCTATACATCGTGTTCCAAATTATTTTGCAAATTGGATTTACCTGTCATAATGATTTAATTGTTTTGTTTTTCAAATAAACTCGTGGATGGTATTGTATCTCGAGGCTCAATAGATCATTGACATCAATCTTAAACACATGTGAAAATTAGTTTTCCAGGTGATGCTAATTAAAGTAAAACTACTTAAAAATGATCTTCCACATTATTAAGCAGGCCACGGGTTTCAAGCAATATGGGAACTAAAAGGATTTCTTTGCTGCTGAAAAACGTTAAATAGTGCAATGTCTTGGACAAGGTATGAAAACATTAGATATTTCAAGAAAATTTAAGAGTGATCATCATGCTGTGAAGAGATTTGTGACTGAATCAGAGCACAAACAGAGTTCATGCAGATAAAGGCATAATGAGGAAAGTTTCTGCCAGACATACTCATTGGATTAAGAGAGCAGCTGTCAAAATACCATTACAAAGCAGCAAACAGTTATTTGAAGCTGCTGGTGCCTCTGGAGTCCCACAAACCTCAAGGTGTAGGATCCTTCAAAGGCTTGCTGTGGTGCATAAACCTACTATTTGGCCACCCCTAAACAGTGTTCACAAGCAGAAATGGTTCCAGTGGGCCCAGACATACATGAAGACTAATTTCCAAACAGTCTTGTTTACTGATGAGTGTCGAGCAACCCTGGATGGTCCAGATGGATGGAGTAGCGGATGGTTGGTGGATGTTCACCATGTCCAAACAAGGCTGCGATGTCAGCAAGGAGGTGGAGGAGTCTTGTTTTGGGCCGGAATCATGGGGAAACAGCGATTTTTAAATGCGATGTATAATCTAATGGGTGATGACTTTTATTGGACTGACTGTCATTTGCACCGACCATTTAGGAGAATCCGAGAAAAATATGGAGCGCCCCCAGACACAGGGCCACAGATCACTTGGTACCGGTCCTTTCTGCTCAGTTATGCGGTTGTCACGGTGGCTGGACCCGGTCGTGACCCTGTTGAGGGGCATCCAATAAAGGTGATGGTACAGTCTGTCAGGGGTTTGTGACGCCACCTGTGGTGTTCGGTCAGTGTAACCGACGCTGCTGTGGGGTCCGCTGGGGTGATGGAATGGCAGCTAGATGGTATACCTTCCCACAGGTGAAGTGTGTCCCCAGGGCTTCCCAGTAAGATAGATGGTGATGGTGTGAGGTGCAGGCAATAACGAGGACACAAGGTTGCAGTCTCTTTACCTCTTTACTGAAGGCTTCAATATCCTCAGTCCAGAGCACGTTCAACCGGGCTATCAGAGACCGGCCGGTCCGATGGGCACATCCAGAGTTTCCTTCGCAGATGGAAATCGTTGCCTACCAATAGCGCCTGTGTATTGTAGTCCTACCCTGCTGAGCATTCGGAATAGTCCTCACAACTGCTGCTCTCATTCGTTCGTTCTCTACAGCTTTCTTTCTCTCTCTCGTTCTTTGGTTCCAGATGTTACTAGTTTCTAACATCCCCCAGATATGTTATGGCTAGGACGCCACCCGTTTGACGGGAAGGCTTGGAGGTCTCCCGGGACCCTAGAGACGCCCCTCTCCCAATGTTGCCCCCTATGTCTTCGTAGGTGTAGAAGGTAGACAGCCAACCTATGATTAACTGTCCAGCGGAATTTGAAGTAAGGCCTGAAGTCAGTTACTCCTACGGTGATCCGGCCACCGACTACGCGCCTCAGTAAGATGTTGCCTCTCTCTCTCGGCACGACTCTTACTGGCTCTCCTTTGTGCTGATCTCGTTTACACTGTTCCACAATATCCTTCCCTTCGTGTCTCTCTCCTGGATACCGCCGCAGGGTGTGCAGGCGCGGTTCCGTTACGTTCTGTTCTGTTCGCTAGGCACCTGCCAGGTTCCCACGCCTGAGAGGGACCCCCTGTGCCTTCTCCCTGCAACACCCCCTGCCACGGGATGTTGCCTGGTTCCAACCCAGTCAGCTTCTCCCTAACTTCCTCCCCAGCCCCTAGTTTTACCAGTGTGAGGAGTGGCCCAATAAATAAAGCCTTTTTCTACCACTAGTGGCCGGAGTGTGAAGTGTAATGTGTTCTGGTGATACCTGGTCAGGAGAACTCTTTAGTGCCATCAGACGTACCGCCACTCTCCTTAGCGGCAGAGTGCCATACTGCAACGACCAGGTCTCTGGGGCGCTGCAAATATAATTTGCATAATAATTTGGAACATGGTGTAGTTAAAGACTGGGACATTTTCTCCTGTTTACGAGAAGGCACATGTTTGTTGTTGTATAAGCAGATTTAAGAATCTAATCGCTAAAACCATAATTTTAATTTCTTATATAATAAATCAATAGTACACATGAAAATAATCAACTTTGTAAAAATATTTTATCAGATAAAAACATTTATTTCTCCAGCAGGACTGATCATTTACTCTCAAAATTCACAATTCACAGGTAAATTCTGTATTCAGTGAAGACAGAATGTTACATTACTCAGATACTGTATTCTCACCCATCCCTTGTAGATTGTGAGCCCTCGCGGGCAGGGTCCTCTCTCCTCCTGTACCAGTTCTGACTTGTATTGTTTAAGATTATTGTATTTGTTTTTATTATGTATACCCCTCCTTACATGTAAAGCACCATGGAATAAATGGCGCTATAATAAATAATAATAATAATAACAATAATAGATGACAGTTGCTTCTGATGAGATTCTATGGGGAGGAGAGAGGATGGAGGAGTTAGAGGCAGAGCTCCTTCTTCCTTCTCTCTTTCCTTTACCACCTTCAGTCTACATAGAATATCATTAGTAGCAAATGTCATCTATCTCAGTATCTACCATATAATTGTCTAAGGGTCACTTCCGTCTGTCTGTCTGTCTTTCTGTCACAGATAGTGTTGAGCATTCCGATACCGCAAGTATCGGGTGTCGGCCGATACTTGCGGTATCGGAATTCCGATACCGAGATCCGATATTTTTGTGATATCGGGTATCGGTATCGGAAGTGTAAAATAAAGAATTAAAATAAAAAATATTGTTATATTCACCTCTCCGGCGGCCCCTGGACATCAGCGGGAGGATCCGGCGTCCGGCACGGCTTCTTTCTTCAAAATGCGCGCCTTTAGGACCTGTGGTATGACGTCCCGGCTTCTGATTGGTCGCGTGCCGCCCATGTGACCGCCACGCGACCAATCAGAAGCCGCGACGTCATTCCTCAGCTAAAGTCCTAGAATGAGCGCCTTCTAGGACCTGAGGAATGACGTCGCGGCTTCTGATTGGTCGCGTGGCGGTCACATGGGCGGCACGCGACCAATCAGAAGCCGGGACGTCATTCCACAGGTCCTAAAGGCGCGCATTTTGAAGAAAGAAGCCGTGCCGGACGCCGGATCCTCCCGCTGATGTCCAGGGGCCGCCGGAGAGGTGAATATAACAATATTTTTTATTTTAATTCTTTATTTTACACTTTAATATGAATCCCAGGGCCTGAAGGAGAGTTTCCTCTCCTTCAGACCCTGGGATCCATGAGGATACATTCCGATACTTGATGTCCCATTGACTTGTATTGGTATCGGATATCGGTATCGGCGATATCCGATATTTTTCGGGTATCGGCCGATACTATCCGATACCGATACTTTCAAGTATCGGACGGTATCGCTCAACACTAGTAACAGATATTCATTGGTCGCGGCCTCTGTCTGTCATGGAAATCCAAGTCGCTGATTGGTCGTGGCAAAACGCCCATGACCATTGCCACGACCAATCAGCGACGGCCATAGTCTGGCAGCGAAATGGCCGCTGCTTTACTGCCCTGCAGTCAGCGCTGAGCGCTCACACAGGGTTAATGCCAGTGTTAACGGACCACGATGTAACGCACTCCGTTAATGCAGCTATTAACCCTGTGTGACCAACTTTTTACTATTGATGCTGCATATGCAGCATCAATAGTAAAAAGATCTAATGTTACAAATAATAATAATAATAATAATAATAATAATAATAAAGTTATTCTCACCCTCCGACATCGCGCGCTGTCCTCGGCAGTGCAAGCGGCAGGTTCCAGTGCCAAGGATGCTATGCGAGAAGGACCAGCCATGACGCCACGGTCATGTGACTGCGACGTCATCACAGGTCCTGCGCTCATACCAACCCTGGGAACGGAAGCTGCCACGTGCACCGCACACAGGCGCCAGGACTTCAAGGGGCCTTCGGAAGGTGAGTATATGTTTATTTTTTATTTTAAGTGTTTTTTAACCTTGCTTATAGTGCCCACATTGCTATATACTACGTGGGCTGTGTTACATACTGCGTGGGCTCTGTTATATACATCTGCTATATACTATGTAGCTGGGCAATATACAATGTAACTGTGCAATATGCAACGTGGCTGTGCAATATACTACATGCTCTATGTTATATACTACGTAGCTGTGCAATATACTATGTTGCTGTGTCGGTTCTGTTATATACTACATCGACTGTGCAATATACTACATGGCTCTCTTATATACTACATGGCTGTGCAATATACTACGTAGCTATGCAATATACTATGTGCCTCTACAATATACTACGTGGCTATGTCATATACTACGTGGCTCTGCTATATACTACGTTGCTGACCAATATACTACGTGGCTGTGCAATACACTACGTGACTGTGTTATATACTACGTAGCTGTGCAATATACTACGTGCCTGTGCAATATACTACGTGGCTCTACAATATACTACGTGGCTATGTTATATACTACGTGGCTCTGCTATATGCTACGTGGCTGACCAACATACTACGTGGCTATGTTATATACTACGTGGCTGTGTTATATACTACGTAGCTCTGCTATATACTACGTACGCTGTACTACATACTACGTACGCTGTGTTATATACTACGTAGCTATGTTAGATACTACGTCGGTTGGGTTATATACTACGTCACTGTGCAATATATTACGTAGCCTGTGCTGTATACTACCTACATATCTTAGAATGCCTGATACGTTAGAATCGGGCCACCATCTAGTGGTTAATATCTGTCTTCACTTAGGACAGATTTTACTTGTGAAAACGTAAAAAAAATGGATGATCAGTCGTGGTAGAGAAATAAGCATATTTCTCTATTAAGATGTGTTATAAAGTTACTTATAGACATGTGTATTATTTATTTTTGAAATAAAAATGAAAAGATGGATACTCTTTAACCCCTTCACCCCTGAGCCTGTTTTACCATTCTGACCACTGTCACTATATGGTAATAATTCATATATTTTACAGAGTCATGTGAGGGCTTGCTTTTTGCAGGACTAGTTGACATTTGTCTTGTTGCCATTTTTGTACACAACATTTTTTGATGACTTTCTATCCCAATTTTTGGAAGGCAACATGATGAACAAAAACCAGCAATTCATGAATGTATTTTTTTTTTTATGCCGTTCACCGTACGGTAAAAGTGATAAGGCAGCTTTAGTCTTTGGGTCAGTATAATTACAGCAATACAACGTTTATATGTTTTTTAAAGTTTTTATGTTTTAGTACAACTCCTTTATATTCCCCCCTATCAACAAAATACTAAGTGTTCATTATGAAAAGGAACAAGGCAGGTGATCAAGGCGGATTACAGCAATCAATCACTGCACAGCTTTCATTTTTCAAAGCCACTAAAAGAACTAAAAGCTGAACTGTGATTGGTTGACAAGGTCAAGAATGGTAAGTGTTGATAGACCATTTCACAAATCTCCTCAAAGTGTTTATTCCAGAAGAAAATAAGATAAAACCCACCGATCCATTTCACGCCTCACACGTAGAGAATGTGCTTTCAGCTCCATATTTATTTCTCACAATGTGATGTTGTTCTGTTTAAGCTGTTGTTGCGGCACCTAACAAGCAGTACGGATGAAGCCATTCTCATGTGCTGTAGATACGTCCATCATCATTTTAACTCGGCGACTACATCTTTGCAATGTGGCACTAATGCAATGATAATGAAGATATCATTGACACTATTAAGGCAATTAGCATAATGTTGTTCATTATTTCCCTTTGCAAAATGGAAATAGTGTGACATAAAATTGATATTAATGAGGACATTATTATCGATATTGTATTTACGGCAAGGTACAAAAATAAACAGCACGAGAGAAGGCTTCTTCATTGCAATAACATGGCGCTTTAGCTTGTAGAATTGCATGACCTGCTGATTCTTTTAGATTACTGGAAGAAAATAATTAGATGCTTGAGTGGTCATCCCAATAACAAAAAAATGCTAATTTTTTCAGATAAAAGCGTAGGATGTAGAGTGGTGGAATTAGAAACTGGCGTTTGTTATACTTTTATGTGCACAAATTTGCAAATTTGTTATGTTTCCTAGGAAATTTGTTTTTAATTGTGGCTTTAGACAAGACAGAGAAAATACTTTTTCCCCTTTTTCCCCTTATTAGGGGGTAGTCCCTTTTTTTCCTTCATTTTTTCTTCTCTAAAGCGGTCCCTCTATTTTCAGACAACTTTCTGTTGCTTTCCAGATAATGTGCTAACTAGACAATGTACAAATTACTTTATCTCCAAATAATTTCATCTTACCCCAAAAAATGAATTCCAAAGTGTCGGACACTAAGTGTTTCCCTTTTGTATAACTTGCAGAACTTGCTATTGCTTATTTTCAAATGAAACCATCTTTTGAAGCAAAGATATAGATTACAGAAACTTGGGTTAGTCTTTGTATTTTTGTCTGACAAATGCATACAGAAGAGGTGGAGTTTTAGTTAACGACAGGCAACCATTGGACAATACAAACAGCGATGTATACTGGAAAGTGGAGGGAAAGGGTGTTCTAGCACCTATAGTACAGGCAGAATTCAGATATAAGGGAATTGTCAACTGAAAAGAAGTGAGTGGGGAGTTAGAGACAGAATCAGGACAGTTCATTGCATACTAGATTGACATGTGTATCACAAGCTATAGCTTTTTTTAAGGGATGATGGCAACAAGGATATGCTTTTGTACAAATTGCACATTAACAAAAGTGGGCACTTTACTACCAGTATGGGTCAAATCACAATGGTAATTCCTCTCACCCTACAAGTTTTGACTTGATCGTTTGGTCAATCACACCCCCTTCATTTATGTTTTTTTGTAACTAAGTGTGAGTATTATAGTAGACTCCTTTATTGTATACTTTTCTGAGTACAAAATCTGAGCTAGATAAATGGCTATTTCCAATCAGCTCCATTACTACAACTTGATTGTCAGGACTTCCAAAATGTCTTGTAGGTTACCAGAAAATGAGGAAACTCCTGAAAGACTCTATTTTGGAAAACAGCATTTCCTAAAGTTCCTTGTAATTGATCCCGGCCTGGTCTTTCATTAGACTGGCTGTCCAAAAGCACTTTTAGGATGAAGTTGAAGGACTTCTCTAATTTTCTGTCTTCAGGAGCGCACCATTCCTCTGTCTCCTGACTTCCTGGTTGCCTGGGATGGTATGCTTCTGAAGATTGATGGCACAGTCACTACGCTTATCTAAACTTAACAATTTTCCATACTTTTAGCAGAGTCAACTTTTGCTCTGCAGCATTGGAGAAGCGTAGAGTCAGCAAATGGCACAATCTTTTTGTCTACGTCACTCTAGGACTACAGGGTGCTCGGTAGCCTCGGCAATGAGCTGTAAACTCTTAAATTTAAAAATCTCTCAGTTCTTGAGAACATAGGGGATTTTTAATATGAAGTAAATTGCAATATTTTTTGTGCTTATCAGCAATTTGCAATTTTAACCATATAGGGGGAATCTGTCAGAAGGATCAACCCTCCTAAGACATCTATAAATACGTGGAGGTCCTAGGAAGTTGAATAAAATGACACCATTAGATCAACGATCAGATGTCTTATTCTAGATAAATGCACAATTTTTGTAATAGGTACATGAGCTGGGGATAGATCTCCCCGAGAGTCTTCCTCCACAACTTATTTTACCAGTGTTAGACATGTAATCACCGAGAGGCTGCTCTCCTGATCTACAGGTCTCACGCTGATAATGCTGCTCTTTCATTTACAATAAGCTCTGGAGGCAGATTCTCAGGGAGACCTACGTCTGGCCCATAGATCTTAACAGCTGATTTACATATAAGAAAAACATGGATTTCTCTTGGATAACACATTGGATCACAGATATCAATTTATTATTTTATTCAACTTCCTATGACCTACATGCCCATACAGATTGCTTAGAAGGGTTGATCCTACTGACAGATTCTCTTTACGAATTTGGCCTAAACTTAGCATGCAAGGCCATGCCTAAAACAGGCAAGTTACACTGACCTTTTATCCTGACAGCTGACTCAAAAAGTGGGCAAGTATTGCATAGGCTATGCACAGATGTGTTTAGTGGTATTATTGTGTATTATAACCTGGGCTATGTATGACCGTATTACATGAGTTATCTATAGTTGTATTACATGCACTATTTAGGGTGATATTACATGGGGTGTGTATAACAGAAGTATGTGACTATGAACAAAAAGTGTGGTCCATTATGTTATTTCTAATATTTTTTGCAAAGGTTAATGGTATATTTGCTTATTGTCACTTTCACTTGATCATGCCTGAAAAAAAATCTAAAAAGAAACAGAAGAAAGGGAATTGAGGTTTACAAAGTGCAAGTATTCACACTCAGCAGTAGGCACTTACTTGGCAAAGTCACAGGTCTTGCTGTGCAAATCAGGGTAAGGCTTATTGCACTTCGTTGCACTCCAAATGAAAATGCTTTTTTCCAGCATAAGAAAATCAAATCCTAAGAGCTTTTCTTTAGCCCAAAACGTATAGTAAGCCAAACGGTCCTTTTGTCAGGGCAAGTACAGTACACTTGTAACGGGTCACAGGGTGGTAGCCATGGGCGAGCGGCAGGTCTTTGATACTCCGACATTCTATAGACATTGGGGGACATTTGGGTTTCTGGATGTGTGTGGAGTGCAGTCTTTTGGTGAGGTGTTTGGTCATACTCACTTCCCTTCTTTACTTAAAGGGAACCTGTCAGGTCCCCCGTGTCCCCAAAACCACCAGCAGTTGTGGCTCCATGTGTAAATTCTGCCTGTCAGCCCCTGTATTACATTACACACATAGACAGATCTCTAGAAGAAGTATTTCCAAAGTCCATTTATGATATGCAAATGAGGCCTTTGACTAGTTTATGGGGCCCTATTTTCCCAGACTAGTTGGCCCATTAAACATGTAAACACACCCCTGTGGGCTTGATAACATAACTTACAAGTGCAGGCATCATCGCCAGTGCTATTCTTAGCTTGTGCAACCGCGCGGCTTCTTTACCTCACTGCACTGATCCTCTTAAGCTGTAGTACATGCGCCGACTTTAGGGAGGCGCACTGCGCATGATCAGAAGTCTTCTGGCCACGGGGCGTGATAACATGCTAAGTGGGCCGACTAGTCTGGGGACAATAACACCCCATCGACTAGTCAAAGGCCTCATTTACATATCATAAACAGACTTATAAATACTTTTTCTAAAGATCTGTCTATGTGTAATGTGATAGAGGACTGTTAGGCAAGGAATTTACATATGCAGACACAACTGCTGGTAGTTCTGGGAGCTCAGGGGACCTCACAGCTTCCATTTAAATGGAGTCACTTCTTTTGGCTCTCGGAATGAGAGAAAGCACAACTTGAAAAACACAAAGTTATACTTGCAGGCATCTTCAAATACAGGCAGTAGCAGATAACACAAATTTCATGTTGATCTTTCACAGGCAATGGCACCCTCATTGTGAGGTGGACACAGACACAGTTCCCGAGCTACGGATCAGCGCAATGTGGCTCAGCCCTAAGGGCAACTCTGCTACCTGTGGAACCCCAACATAAGGGACCTACTGCTTCCACCCTACTGTTCACGCTACCTGACTCTCCAGGATCCACCTTGCAGATAAGGTTGTCCCCAGTCCTGGCATGTTCAATACTGCGATGAAGCTGAAAAGGTTAGAGTTCTCAGATTAGCCTCTTCAGGAATACTGTTCTGGATGGTCCCTGTGCTCCTGATCCCATGTATTTGCCATACACACCAGTCTCTTCTTCCCTTGCCCACTCTTCTAACACTTCATGCTTCTTTCTTCTTATCTACATCACTAACTAACATGGATCTTCTTTTCACAGGATCTCACAGACTCCTACCCACCTATGGGCTGGCCTATATTGTTAAACTTGTATACTGTGCCAAAGAGGGACAACTGTATGAAATCTCCATCTGGTGGCTATTAAACACATTGCAACCTTACACATTACATATTATTGGAGTACATGTATGAATACATTTAACAATTGAGTGTTGTCAGAGGGGTGGAACATCATCCTCACCACCCTCACATGCTAAACTTTGGGCAACATACAGTTAGGGCCAGAAATATTTGGACAGTGACACAAGTTTTGTTATTTTAGCTGTTTACAAAAACATGTTCAGAAATACAATTATATATATAATATGGGCTGAAAGTGCACACTCCCAGCTGCAATATGATAGTTTCCACATCCAAATCGGAGAAAGGGTTTAGGAATCATAGCTCTGTAATGCATAGCGTCCTCTTTTTCAAGGGACCAAAAGTAATTGGACAATGGACTCTAAGGGCTGCAATTAACTCTGAAGGCGTCTCCCTCGTTAACCTGTAATCAATGAAGTAGTTAAAAGGTCAGGGGTGGATTCCAGGTGTGTGGTTTTGCATTTGGAAGCTGTTGCTGTGAGCAGACAACATGCGGTCAAAGGAACTCTCAATTGAGGTGAAGCAGAACATCCTGAGGCTGAAAAAAAAGAAAAAATCCATCAGAGAGATAGCAGACATGCTTGGAGTAGCAAAATCAACAGTTGGGTACATTCTGAGAAAAAAGGAATTGACTGGTGAGCTTGGGAACTCAAAAAGGCCTGGGCGTCCACGGATGACAACAGTGGTGGATGATCGCCGCATACTTAATTTTGTGAAGAAGAACCCGTTCACAACATCAACTGAAGTCCAGAACACTCTCAGTGAAGTAGGTGTATCTGTCTCTAAGTCAACAGTAAAGAGAAGACTCCATGACAGTAAATACAAAGGGTTCACATCTAGATGCAAACCATTCATCAATACCAAAAATAGACAGGCCAGAGTTAAATTTGCAGAAAAACACCTCAAGAAGCCAGCTGAGCTCTGGAAAAGTATTCTATGGACAGATGAGACAAAGATCAACCTGTACCAGAATGATGGGAAGAAAAAAGTTTGGAGAAGAAAGGGAACGGCACATGATCCAAGGCACACCACATCCTCTGTAAAACATGGTGGAGGCAACGTGATGGCATGGGCATGCATGGCTTTCAATGGCACTGGGTCACTTGTGTTTATTGATGACATAAGAGCAGACAAGAGTAGCCGGATGAATTCTGAAGTGTACCGTGATATACTTTCAGCCCAGATTCAGCCAAATGCTGCAAAGTTGATTGGACGGCGCTTCATAGTACAGATGGACAATGACCCCAAGCATACAGCCAAAGCTACCCAGGAGTTCATGAGTGCCAAAAAGTGGAACATTCTGCAATGGCCAAGTCAATCTCCAGATCTAAACCCAATTGAGCATGCATTTCACTTGCTCAAATCCAGACTTAAGACGGAAAGACCCACAAACAAGCAAGACCTGAAGGCTGCGGCTGTAAAGGCCTGGCAAAGCATTAAGAAGGAGGAAACCCAGCGTTTGGTGATGTCCATGGGTTCCAGACTTAAGGCAGTGATTGCCTCCAAAGGATTTGCAACAAAATATTGAAAATAAAAATATTTTGTTTGGGTTATGTTTATTTGTCCAATTACTTTTGACCTCCTAAAATGTGGAGTGTTTGTAAAGAAATGTGTACAATTCCTACATTTTCTATCAGATATTTTTGTTCAACCCTTCAAATTAAACGTTACAATCTGCACTTGAATTCTGTTGTAGAGGTTTCATTTCAAATCCAATGTGGTGGCATGCAGAGCCCAACTCGCGAAAATTGTGTCACTGTCCAAATATTTCTGGCCCTAACTGTATGTAAGGTCTTTAGAAGACAGCTTACACAATTACCACTGCATGCAGCCCCTTTCCTATTGCTTCTTGTTACATCTGTATGTACACCAATACTCTCAGTGACCTGGTGACAGAGAAAAAAAAAGCTAACATGGCTTACATTGGTAGCTATCAGACACTCAATATTGACTCCCAAGTATAAATTCATGTTAAGCCCGTGCTCTTTAAGCAACAGCTACAGTGATTGGCTGCAGTGGTTACTTATCCTTGTGTCAGGACTTCAGCAAGCATTACCGATACAGGACCAGAATCAAAGGATCAATTATCTGTATATTACTTCCTTGATTTTTAGATATAGCAAAAGTTACAGAAGTATGGCCGGCTTCACAGATCCGTCATTGACGGTCCATTCATAGACAGTGTGGCATGGCTTAGCCGTGGGTCTTCTGACTTGAACTGAACATCCACAAAAGCATATAAGAGGCTTTCGAGTTTGGGGTTTTAGACATACGGCCGATTCATACCTCAAGTTCTGTACTCAGACTGGGAAAGTCGGATATATAAAGTCAGTCTAAGACTGCACACAGTTACACGGCGCAGATGAATTTTCATTTTTGATAAGAGGCGCTTTTTAATAATCCATGATGCATAGTAATACTAGAAACAGTAACAGCTGAGTTGCCTGCACCTTGTGAACAATAGATTAGAAGGGCCCCCAAAAAAAGGCTTTGAAATTTTTATTTTCTTGCGCTGCTTGCTTTAAAATGTATTTTGTGTTGTGTTCGCTAAAGATAAAGCTGAACAAACAGCAGTGATATGCATTTAAGAGATACAGTTAGAAAGGAGTTTTTTTCTATTCCTGACTGATTACAACCTCCTTTACAGAAATGCACGCTGGGCTGCAAATTGTTTCTGGAGAGCCGTAAATTAATCATCTGACATCAAACAAAGTTTGGATTTCGAAGTAATAACTGGATATTTTTTTTCCCAATAAAGTACAAGGAGATTACAATAAAAGCAGGATTAAAACCTTTGATGTATCAATTCCTCCAAACTACGCAATAGCAAGAATCCAGGATTTCTCAAAGGACTTTACAAGAGACAATCTATATCATTACAGGGTATGGAAGATGAACAAGAACAGAGGTCACATGCTTGTCTCTACGTATTGTAGGAAAGCCACGTAGGATATGATTAAAACATAGCACTGGAGATCCTGACTACGTGCACCTGGCTAGCTATGGCTAGAACCAGGCCCTGTGTTAATTTTTAGTCAGTGGGCTGGGGGAAGCTGGGTAGTCTGTGTGTTGGAGCTGGTGAGTGACCAGCAAATGTGAGCTGTTTGGGAGGTGAACACGTCTCTGTGGTAATGGAGCTTAAGAGAAGCGAGGGCTGATTTACAGATTCTGCTCGCAACAACTAATTCCTGTGCTGTGTTTTATGACTGCCAAAGCACAGTCGCACAGGTAACATACAAACCAGAAAGACAAATGCCAGAACATAGCAGGTCTCATTTCAGACTAGGAAAAAGCCCTTCTTTTACCCTGGTCTGTCCCTGCCTGATAGTGGAGTTTAGCACCCTAAGATAACGTGATGGTACCCCTACTCAATGGCAGCTTACCCTGAATGTCTTTAGCAGCTCCTAGGATCGCTAGAATAGAAATTCCCTAAGGAATAAAGGAATCACACACAAAACAACTGCAACCAAGACAAACTACAGCTGAGTGAATGAAACCAACAAGTCTATCACCAGAAGGAATCACTAGTAGCGGAAGGTATTTAACTCTGCAACCTTCAGGTGATAGGACAGACAGAGTAAATGAAAAACACCTATTACCCAAAACCGACAGAAGCAAAGATAACAAAGCGAAAACTCCCAAAGAAAAAGGTGACTCTGCTGTGACTTAGCGAGAAGAGACGCCTATGTTGAACACAGAACTGGGGATTTGAATACAGAGGCATGACAGTGTGGTGTGACTTCAACCGTGTTAATGTGTCACAGGGCGGTAGCCATGGGAGAGTGGCAGGTCCTAGACACCCTGGGTCACTACAGACATGGGAGAACCTTTTGGTCTCTGCTACCTTTGGAACCTTGAAGTAAGGGATCTGCTGCTTCCACCCTACTGTTCCTGCTACCTAACTCTCCAGGATTCATCTTGCAGATCAGGTTGTCCCCAGTCCTGGCACATTCAATACTGTGTTGCAGCTGAAAAGGTTAGAGTTTACAGATTGGCCTTTTTTAGCAAAACTGTTCTAAATGGTCCCCGTTGCTCCTGGTCCCAGGTATTTGCCACCCCACTCCCGTTTCTTCTTCTTGTTGCCAACTTTTACTAACATCTCTTACTCATTTTTTCTTCCTTCCCTACATCACTAAATAACATGGGTCCGCTTTTCACATGATTCCACAGACTCCTACCCACGTAAGGGCTGACCTATATAGTTTACCCTGTATACTGGGCCAAAGGGAGACAACTATATGAAATCTCCACCGACATCTAGTGTCCATTAAACATATCGCAACGTTACTAATTACATATCATTGGAGTACATGTACAAATACATTTAACCATTGAGGGTTGTCAGAGGGGTTCAACATCATCCTTACTACCCTCACAAGTATTCTGTCCATTTAGCGAATATACAGGAAAGAATGTGTTGGACAGGAATAGATTATTTAGCTGTTATTAAACTCTTGGAGACAGAGACTGTCATGAATCATTTAGGGATTTGTGGTAGCTCTGGGTCTGCTGGAATTTAAATGTAATTTTTTAAATTTGGTCCAGCAAGAGTTAATGTTAGTCTCTTGCTGGCAGCTTGTTTTGTCAGCTGATGTTATTTGATAACCACTCCCACCTCCTCACATGACCCATCATCTGATTGTCGGTTATAGAGTTACTTCTATGCAGACCAGCTTGGTATGTGAAGCTCTCCTTTGACTGTGGTATTGACTTGTTGGTGTCTTGTGTACTTGGAGCTGTTTACTATGCTGCTGTGGAATGTAGAGGCAGATTCTGAGCTGAGTTTTATCCTTTCCTTCGATCCCTTTTATGTCTCTGTGTTATATTACCTTCAATGGCAAGGCTAGCATCCTTGCTGGCTAGTGCACTATTCAGGGTTAGCAGAGATGACAGCCAGGGACTAGACACGTGATGCCAGTGGAGGAAAGGACACGCATAGGGCGTTAGGGGGAGCTTAGGGACAGACACAGGTTGGTGTCTGGTGGTGTCCCATCTGTCATGATCCCAATGGCAGGGGATCACAAAAGGACAAGCACAAAAACAAAACAAGCTCTAGGGTGATGGAACCTGAGCTGACCGCGATCCTGAACCTAAACACACAACTAGCAGTAGCCGGGGAACGTGCCTACGATGATTCCTAGACGTCTCGCGCCAGCCGAAGGATTAACTTCCCCTATTAGAAGAAACACAGACCTCACTTGCCTCCAGAGAAACACCCCACAGAAATAGCAGCCCCCCACATGTAATAACGGTGAAATGAGAGGAAAGCACATACGTAGTTATGAAAATAGAATCAGCAAAAATGAGGCCCGCTAAAGCTAGATAGCAGAGGATACAAAAGTGAACTGCGCGGTCAGCGAAAAACCCTTCAAAAAACCATCCTGAAATTACTTGAACTCATGTGCCAACTCATGGAACATGAGGAGTAATTTCAGCCCACTAGAGCAACCAGCAGCAAGGAATCACATATCAGCAAGCTGGACTAAGACAAAAATAAAGCAAAACGTGGAACAGGAAAATCAAAACTTAGCTTGTCCTGAAGATAACAGACGCAGGGAGCAGAGGTAAAAAGACACGCTGATTACATTGATAGCCGGCGAGGAAATGACAAAAAGGCCAGGTTAAATAGGAAACTCCCATAACCTGATGGAACAGGTGGACACCAGAGACCGCAGAGAACACAAGTCACCCAGTACCATCAGTAACCACCAGAGGGAGCCCAAAAACAGAACTCACAACAGTACCCCCCCCCCTTGAGGAGGGGTCACCGAACCCTCACGAGAACCACCAGGGCGACCAGGATGAGCCCTATGAAAAGCACGGACCAAATCGGCAGCATGAACATCAGAGGCAATCACCCAAGAATTATCCTCCTGACCATAACCCTTCCACTTGACCAAATACTGGAGTTTCCGTCTGGAAACACGAGAATCCAAGATCTTCTCCACAACATACTCCAATTCACCCTCCACCAGCACCGGAGCAGGAGGCTCAAGCGAAGGAACAACAGGTACCTCATACTTCCGCAACAACGACCGATGGAACACATTATGAATAGCAAACGATGCCGGGAGATCCAAACGAAACGACACAGGGTTAAGAATTTCCAAGATCCTATAGGGACCGATGAACCGAGGCTTGAACTTAGGAGAAGAGACCTTCATAGGAACAAAACGAGAAGACAACCACACCATGTGCCCAACAAGAAGTCGAGGACCCACGCGGCAACGGCGATTAGCAAACTGCTGAGCCCTCTCCTGGGACAACTTCAAATTGTCCACCACATGACTCCAAATCCGATGCAACCTATCCACCACCATGTCCACTCCAGGACAATCAGAAGGCTCCACCTGACCAGAGGAAAAACGAGGATGAAACCCCGAATTACAAAAGAAAGGAGAAACCAAGGTAGCAAAACTAGCCCGATTATTAAGGGCAAACTCGGCAAGCGGCAAAAAGGAAACCCAGTCATCTTGATCAGCAGAAACAAAACACCTTAAATAAGTTTCTAAAGTCTGATTAGTTCGTTCCGTCTGGCCATTCGTCTGGGGATGGAATGCAGACGAAAAGGACAAATCAATGCCCATCTTAGCACAGAACGTCCGCCAAAATCTAGACACAAACTGGGATCCCCTGTCAGAAACGATGTTCTCCGGAATGCCATGCAAACGGACCACGTTTTGAAAAAACAGAGGGACCAACTCAGAGGAGGAAGGTAACTTAGGCAAGGGTACCAGATGAACCATCTTAGAAAAGCGGTCACACACAACCCATATGACGGACATTTTTTGAGAGACAGGGAGATCCGAAATAAAGTCCATGGAAATGTGTGTCCAAGGCCTCTTCGGGATAGGCAAAGGTGACAACAATCCACTGGCCTGAGAACAGCAAGGCTTAGCCCGAGCGCAAACTCCACAAGACTGCACGAAAGAACGCACATCCCTCGACAAGGAAGGCCACCAAAAAGACCTGGCCACCAAGTCTCTAGTACCAAATATTCCAGGATGACCTGCCAACACAGAAGAATGGACCTCGGAGATGACTCTACTGGTCCAATTATCCGGAACAAACAGTCTTTCCGGCGGACAACGATCAGGTTTATCCGCCTGAAACTCCTGCAAAGCACGTCGCAAGTCTGGGGAGACAGCCGACAAAATCACCCCATCCCTAAGGATACCAGTGGCCTCAGAATTTCCAGGGGAGTCAGGCACAAAACTCCTAGAAAGAGCATCCGCCTTCACATTCTTTGAACCTGGCAGGTATGAAACCACAAAATTGAAACGGGAGAAAAACAGTGACCAACGAGCCTGTCTAGGATTCAGACGCTTGGCAGACTCAAGGTACATCAAATTTTTGTGATCAGTCAAGACTAGCACACGATGTCTAGCACCCTCAAGCCAATGACGCCACTCCTCAAATGCCCACTTCATGGCCAAAAGCTCCCGATTACCAACATCATAATTCCGTTCAGCGGGCGAAAATTTTCTAGAAAAGAACGCACATGGCTTCATCACTGAGCCATCGGAGCTTCTCTGTGACAAAACCGCCCCCGCTCCGATCTCGGAAGCATCAACCTCAACCTGAAAAGGAAGCGACGTATCTGGCTGACGCAACACAGGAGCAGAAGAAAACCGGCGCTTAAGTTCCTGAAAGGCCTCCACAGCCGCAGGAGACCAATCAGTAACATCAGCACCCTTCTTAGTCAAATCCGTCAAAGGCTTAACAACACTAGAAAAATTAGTTATGAAGCGACGATAAAAATTAGCAAAGCCCAAGAACTTCTGTAGACTCTTAAGAGATGTAGGCTGCGTCCAGTCACAAATAGCCTGAACCTTGACGGGATCCATCTCAATAGTAGAAGGGGAAAAAATATACCCCAAAAAGGAAATCTTCTGGACTCCAAAGAGACATTTAGAACCCTTTACAAACAAAGAATTGGCCCGCAGGACCTGAAACACCTTCCTGACCTGCTGAACATGAGACTCCCAGTCATCAGAAAAAACCAAAACATCATCCAAATACACGATAATAAATTTATCCAGATATTCACGGAAAATATCGTGCATAAAAGACTGGAAGACAGAAGGAGCATTAGAAAGTCCAAAAGGCATCACCAAATACTCGAAATGGCCCTCAGGCGTATTAAATGCGGTTTTCCACTCATCACCCTGCCTTATCCGCACAAGATTATACGCACCCCGAAGATCAATCTTAGTGAACCATTTAGCCCCCTTAATGCGAGCGAACATATCAGTCAATAATGGCAAAGGATACTGATATTTGACTGTAATCTTATTCAAAAGACGATAATCTATGCAAGGCCTCAAGGAACCATCTTTTTTGGCCACGAAAAAAAAAAAACCTGCTCCCAAAGGGGACGAAGATGGACGGATATGTCCCTTTTCCAAGGACTCCTTAACATAATTCCGCATAGCAGTATGCTCTGGCACTGACAGATTGAACAAACGACCTTTAGGGAATTTACTGCCAGGAATCAAATCTATAGCACAATCGCAATCTCTGTGAGGAGGAAGCGAACTGAGCTTAGGCTCCTCAAAAACCTCCCGATAATCAGACAAAAATACCGGAACCTCAGAAGGAGTAGATGAAGCGATAGAAATCGGAGATGCATCATCATGAACCCCCTGACATCCCCAGCTTAACACAGACATTGTTTTCCAGTCTAGGACTGGGTTATGAGTTTGTAACCATGGCAGACCAAGCACTAAGACATCATGTAAATTATACAGTACCAGGAAGCGAATCACCTCCTGATGAACGGGAGTCATACGCATGGTCACTTGTGTCCAGTACTGAGGTTTATTCATAGCCAAAGGTGTAGAGTCAATTCCTTTCAAAGGAATAGGAACTTCCAGAGGTTCCAGACTAAACCCACAGCGATTGGCAAATGACCAATCCATAAGACTCAGGGCAGCGCCTGAATCCACATAGGCATCGACGGAAATGGATGATAATGAACAAATCAGAGTCACAGACAAAATGAACTTAGACTGTAAAGTACCAATGGCAACAGACTTATCAACCTTTTTTGTGCGTTTAGAGCATGCTGATATATCATGAGCTGAATCACCACAATAAAAAGACAATCCATTTTTCCGCCTATAATTTTGCCGTTCACTTCTGGACTGAATTCTATCACATTGCATTATCTCAGGTGCCTGTTCAGAAGACACTGCCAAATGATGCACAGGTTTGCGCTCCCGTAAACGCCGATCAATCTGAATAGCCATAGTCATGGACTCATTCAGACCTGTAGGCGCCGGGAACTCCACCATAACATCTTTAATGGCCTCAGAAAGGCCATCTCTAAATTTTGCAGCCAGAGCGCACTCATTCCACTGAGTAAGCACCGACCATTTCCGAAATTTCTGACAATATATTTCTGCTTCATCTTGCCCCTGAGAGAGAGCCAATAAAGCTTTTTCAGCCTGAATCTCTAGGTTAGGTTCCTCATAGAGCAAACCCAATGCCAGAAAAAACGCATCCACATTGAGCAACGCAGGATCCCCTGGTGCCAATGCAAATGCCCAATTCTGAGGGTCACCCCGCAGGAAAGATATAACAATCTTGACCTGCTGAGCAGGGTCTCCAGAGGAGCGAGATTTCAAAGAAAGAAACTTGCAATTGTTCCTAAAATTCAGAAAACTAGATCTATCTCCAGAAAAAAACTCTGGGATAGGAATTCTAGGTTCAGACATAGGCGTATGTACAACAAAATCTTGTATATTTTGAACCTTAGCAGCAAGATTATTCAGGCTGGAAGCCAAACTCTGGACGTCCATGATAAACAGCTGAGGTCAGAGCCATTCAAGGATTAAGAGGAGGAAAAAAAAACAGCCAAGCTGCAATTAAGGCTAGGCAGCAAACACTGAGGAGGGGAAAAAAAAAAAAAAAAAAAACTTCTTCAGACTACTTTTCCTCCTACTTCAGCCAAAACGATGACCAATTTTTTTTTTTGGCCGGCTATACTGTCATGATCCCAATGGCAGGGGATCACAAAAGGACAAGCACAAAAACAAAACAAGCTCTAGGGTGATGGAACCTGAGCTGACCGCGATCCTGAACCTAAACACACAACTAGCAGTAGCCGGGGAACGTGCCTACGATGATTCCTAGACGTCTCGCGCCAGCCGAAGGATTAACTTCCCCTATTAGAAGAAACACAGACCTCACTTGCCTCCAGAGAAACACCCCACAGAAATAGCAGCCCCCCACATGTAATAACGGTGAAATGAGAGGAAAGCACATACGTAGTTATGAAAATAGAATCAGCAAAAATGAGGCCCGCTAAAGCTAGATAGCAGAGGATACAAAAGTGAACTGCGCGGTCAGCGAAAAACCCTTCAAAAAACCATCCTGAAATTACTTGAACTCATGTGCCAACTCATGGAACATGAGGAGTAATTTCAGCCCACTAGAGCAACCAGCAGCAAGGAATCACATATCAGCAAGCTGGACTAAGACAAAAATAAAGCAAAACGTGGAACAGGAAAATCAAAACTTAGCTTGTCCTGAAGATAACAGACGCAGGGAGCAGAGGTAAAAAGACACGCTGATTACATTGATAGCCGGCGAGGAAATGACAAAAAGGCCAGGTTAAATAGGAAACTCCCATAACCTGATGGAACAGGTGGACACCAGAGACCGCAGAGAACACAAGTCACCCAGTACCATCAGTAACCACCAGAGGGAGCCCAAAAACAGAACTCACAACACCCATCCCTCGCTCGCTCCTACCATTAGGGCCTTTCTCTTCCTTTATCATCTCATTATACCTATACAGTATGTTGAGCCATCCATTGGACATACCAATATTCGGACATGACAGAGACCTGGTCGGCCCTATTACCTCTGCTACATGGTTGCATCAACAGCATTGTGAGGAAAAAAAGGGAGGGGAATTCGCCCAAATGTCATTGAAATGGCACAGTGGGTGGGGGAAAGCACCAGACATAATCTTATTGTCATACTGGGGATCCCATTTAGGTTTTGGGATATGATTCTCCCTCTTTTATTTACTGGTCAAAGAATAAAGTGGAATAATTGTCCATAGAAACCAATCACATAATATTTCATCATTATCTTTTTTTAAAATGTTTAATCTAGTAAAGTAAAGGCCAATATATGATTCATTACACTGGGCAGCTATTATACTCCTCCTTTACCATGACTTAGAACCATAAATACTTCTACATTCGAAACGAGGCATTTTTTTCAGGATGTCCTGTTTTAAACTTGTGTGTTTTTCATAACTTTTTCCCTGCCCACACCACAGCTTTCGGTGTGCATTGTATATTGACAGCAAACTTCTTAAGAGAGGAGGGGGCGTGGTCAGACAACTGGTCATGTGACTACTAGTCCTGGCAGTGTTATTGTTCTTGTGATAAAACTTTAATTGTAAACAACAGTGCACAGCCTAATAAGTGACTCATTGCTGAAATCTGTGTTTCAACCCCTATTTGTTGACAGATTACTTGTAATGGATCAATAAAGGAAATTTTACTTGCAAATTTGGAGATTGACTGCTGGACAAGATTGCTATTTTTTCAACTGTACTCTGCCCTTACATCATCATTCACACATTAGGTCTGTGCAGAGACATTACTACATTATATTCATAGAAGAAACACACACTGGAAGCAGCAAATAGTATACATCAAACTAAAGAAAAATTTGTACATAAGTGTGTTAAAAATGGTGACATATACAGTTGTTCTCAAAAGTTTATATACCCAGGTAGAAATTTTGCTTTCTTGGCCTTATTTTAGAGAATATGAACGATAACACCAAAACTTTTTCTCCACTCATGGTTAGTGGTTGGGTGAAGCCATTTATTGTCAAACTACTGTGATTTCTCTTTTTAAATCATAATGACAACCCAAAACATCCAACTGACCCTGATCAAAGGTTGACATACCCTAGTGATTTTGGCCAAATAACATGCACTGAAGTTGACACAAATGGGTTTGAATGGCTACTAAAGGTAACATCCTCACCTGCGACCTGCTTGCTTGTCATCAGTGTGGGGGCACAAAAGCTGAGTGAGTTTCTGGGATCCAGACAGACTCTTGCATCTTTCATCCAGCCGGTGATGTTTCTGGATTGTCAGTCATGGGGGAAGCAAAAGAATTGTCAGCGGATCTACGGGAAAAGTTAGCTTAAGTATATAAAACAGGAAAGGGATACAAAAAGATATGCAAGGAATTGATAATGCCAGCCAGCAGCTTTCAAACTGTGATTAACAAATGGAAAATCAGGGGCTCTGTAAAAACAAAACCACGGTCTAGTAGACCATCAAAGATTTCGTCCGCAGCTGCCAGGAAAATTGTTCAGGATGCAAAGAAAAACCCACAAATAACATCAGCTGAAATAATGGACTGTGAAAGCTAGCGGTTTGGCTGTTTCAAGATGCATAATAAGGAGGCACTTACAGGAAAATGGCCTGCATGGTTGAGTTGCCTGAAGAAAGACATTACTGCGCATATGCTACAATGTTTCTTGCCTACAATAGTCAAAACAGCACAGAGACAAGCCTCAAAACTTCTGGAACAAGATCATTTGGAATGATGAGACCAAAATTGAACTTTTTGGCCACAACGTTAAACGTTACATTTGGAGAGAGGTCAACAAAGCCTGTGATGAAAGGAACTCCATTCCAACTGTAAAATACGGAGATGGATCGCTTATGTTTTGGGGATTTGTGAGCTACAAAGGCACAGGAAACTTGGTTAGAGTTGAAGGAAAGATGAATGCAGCATGTTATCAGCAAATACTGGAGGCAAATTTGCAATCATCAGCCAGAAAGCTGCCAACATGACAATGATCCAAATCACAAGGCCAAGTTGACTTGTCATTGGCTATAGCAAAACAAAGTGAAGGTTCTGGAGTGGCCATCTCAGTCTCCTGACCTCAATATTGAACCACTCTGGGGAGATCTCAAGCGCATTTAATGCTAGACAGCCCAGGAATTTACAGGAACTGGAGGCTTTTTGCCAAGAAGAGTGGGCAGCTTTACCATCTGAGAAAATAAAGAACCTCATCCACAACTACCAGAAAAGACTTCAAGCTGTCATTGATGTTAGAGGGGGCAATATACGGTATTAAGAAATGGGGTATGTAAACTTTTGATCAGAGTCGTTTGGATGTTTTAGGTTGTCATTATGATTTAAAAAGAGAAAACACAGTAGTTTGACAATAAATCGCTTTACCCAACCATTAACCATTTCCTGATTTTTTAACTGTATTCAATCAGTCATTTTTACTGGGTAAAGTGCTTAGTGGGTGACACGGATGGCAGAAGCATGCAAAACTCCCGAGGCAGTGATCGGAGGAATATCGGAGTCAGAGGAAGCTGGTGCAACATCAGAGGTGGCAGGAGCCTCTGGTCCTGATCCGGCTGATATCCTGGACCAACCAAGGCCCAAACCCAGGCCCCATCCTTTACCACTGGAGTTCTTGCGGACTGCAGACAGGAGTGCCAGGATTGAGGGGACTGCGTGGCCTAGGCTGGTCAGAAGAGACAAGGAGGTGAGCCAGGACCAAATCTGGATAAATGTTATCGGTCCATTAACAAGAAGATTTCGAGAGTTGGCATCTCGGGTGGTAGTTACTTACCACAGTCAGTGGAGAAGCGGGTCCACTGAAGAGTTTGTGACCCATCATCCCATCTCATACAACCATCAGGCAGTAGAGATGGCACACATGCCTCAAAGGCTAAAAGAGCTAATGGCTGGAACTAAGGTCATGTTCCTGAAAATGAAGGGGCAGCATCGCTGGTATACAGTGGGTGTGATCGCAGAAGGAAGGGAGCATGATGAACCTTTCTTGAGGAATGAACGGGTCTGGGAGAGGCTCCTGGTGGCGACTTGAGACAGGGCTTCTGCCACCCCTGAGAGATCATACTGCCCTTGGGGTTCCCCACCTCCTATGTGTGAGCAGCCAATGGTGCAGGTGACAAAGGGGACTGTTGCCCATTTCTATATGTCAGGGGCTCTGGTATTACCTGAAACCGGATCACTTAGGCTATGTGCACACGATGCATTTTTGCTGCTTTTTTTTTTCTACGCAGAAATGGTCCAAAAACGCAATGGAATCCTCATGCAAAGTAATTCAGTGACAATCCTCAAGTGCTGTGTACATGATCAGTAAATTTCCGTGCATATCTGCAGTGCTTTTTTTTCTGCAGCATGTCAATTCTTTTTTGCTCTTCTCCAGCGTTTCTGCACCCATTGAGTTCAGTTGAATCAGTCAAATCCGCAGCAAAAATGCAGGTATAAAAATGTTTGGGGATTTGTTGTGGATTTGCTGAGTTTTTGTATTGCATTTTACCATTTTTTATGGTGTTTCCCATGCTGTCATCTGTGTGACACCGTGGGAAACATCGGCGCAGAGGTTCTTATTGGCGGTAATGGTAAGACCAATTGTCAGAGCGCTGCGGGTCATGCTGTCAGATGTCAGTGTGATCCCACATCTGTCTGTGACCCGCAGTGGCTACCTGCAGTAAAAAGCTGGCAGGGGCCGATTAGACTGCTGCTCCTATCAGGCTACGTCTTCTGTCACTGATAACAGTGACAGCAGGTGCTGCTGATGGGAGTAGTATCATCTGTCGGCACCTGAGCTCACAGTATGTAAGTAAAGTTACATACATATTCACATAGAAATAAAAAAAACCATTACACTCACCTAGCACAAAATCCCCGAAACCCTCATCTCCTAGAAATAATGTAAAATTATAAACCAGCATATATTCACCTGTCCGCCGTAGTCCACATAATCCGAGTGTCCCACAGCGATCTCATGTGTATAACAGTCACATTGGGTGCACTCTACCCAGCTGATGACAATACACTGACAGGAGGTAATCGCTCCTGCAGTGTATCATTGAGCTGCCATGAGAGTTTACCAGAGTTCATCAGCGCCATGCTGTCACTTACGGCACCACTGCATGAGAGCTTTCCCATGCAGCAGTAGTGCCATAAGGGAGATCACCGAATCTGATTAGCTGATGAACTCCAGTGAACTCTATCATGGCAGCTCAGTGCTATACACTGCGAGAGTGATTACCTCCTGTCAGTGTATCGCCGTCTGTCTTTGAGAGCAATCACATCACCAATGTGACTGCTCTCAAAGTGATCAGGATCATCGTGGGACATTATGGATTATCTTCTATGCGGACACGTGAGGAATATTGTGGTTTTATTTTTGTTGCAGGAGATGTTGGCTTTGGTGGATTAGGCGTTCGGTGAGTATAGTTTAATTAAGATTCAATAAAGGAGCCTGTGTCATTATTTCAAATAAAGTACTTTATTCTGGGTGTCTGTGTTTTATACAATTTCACTATGAGCTTACAAATGGATAGGTGTCTTATAGGTGCCTCTCCATTACTAACCTGTGGGCTTGATGTCACCTGACAATACAAAGGTGACATTAACCCCACAAATATGAATCCCACTTGCCACCGCTACAGGGTAAGTGGGAAGAGCAAGGCTAAGCACCAGACTTGGTGCATCTTATAGATGTGCCTTTTCTGGGGTGGCTGATAGCTGAGGTTTTTAGTCTGGGAGGGGCCAATATCCAAGACCCTTTCCTAGGCTATTAATATCAGCCTGCAGCTGTATGCATAACCTTTGCTGGTGTGAGGCAGTGACCCTTGTCACAGCTAGGGGGCACTGTTTGTTCTCAACAGGATGCGCACAGAGGCGTAGTGAGGCCATGAGGGAGTGTTGTAGTCACAGGTGTGGCTGTGATTACAATTGTTAAAAACCATGTAGTATAGAGAGGTTTTAGAATTGAGTCTGAGGAGTCTCATGTGTCAAGACCAGAGTGAGGCCTGACAACCCACAGCATACACAGTGGAGCTGCTGTCCATGATGACTGGTCACGGATGTGGACAGGTCTTGTGTCCAGAGGTGAACCGGAAGTAGACTGTCCTGTGCTCGAAGGAAGGACTGGCTGTGTCACAGCTGCAGACAAGAGAATGTCAAGGTCTGTGTACGGCTGTGAGTAGAGACTGGGATGCAGCGGTGCATGACACCCATGGAACTAATCAGAGGAAGACTAGCATGTGTAGTGGCTGCAATTTAAAGGATGCTATTATATGCACTGGTGTGAATTGACCACTGAAGTTATGTGCATTGAAGCTATATGCTTGGAACCTTTTCTGTGTGAAGATAACACAGTAAAGAGACTTTTATGTTTGAACTTTGTGAGTCACTGCCTATTCACTGCTACCGATGCACTACATATGGTGGAAAGAATGCGGGCCGTGTGAATTAAGGCATACCCCAGAGAGTGGTGCAGATCATTGTGCAATTCTGCTGGAGAAATGGAGGAACTTTTGGAGCAGGTTGTGCTCAATCAGCAAAGGTTTCAGCAAGAGGTGCTGCAGTTTCAGCGGTCGCAGCAAGAGGTTCTGCAGCAGCAGGAGAAGCAGTTTCAGCAGCAGCGGCAGCAAGAGCTACTGCAGTGGAAGCTAGCAGAGCTTCAGCGGTATAAAGAGGAGACCCCTAAGGTGAGGGGTGATCAGCAGAGTCCTGAAGAGACCTCAAAGGTAAGTGATGATCATTGGATGTACCAGAGATCCTAAGTAGAGTCTCGATCCGCTAGGTCTCAGGCAAATGACTTGCTGCAGTTGGTGGAGGAATGGCTCAGCCTTATTTTTTTTTCCCCATTCGAGATGATGGAGAGAATCATGTCTGACCGGATTGTGAGAGCTCTGCCGGCCGCCATGCAGCATTGGGTCGGGCTAAGTGACCTAGGCACACTGGAACTCCTGGAAGAGTTGATTGAGCAGTATAAACTCTCAGGATGTTGTACCAGAGCCCGGCATGGGGCTAGTAACTGTTTGGTGATGTCTGAACCCATAGTCTGCAGGAACACTCGCCATAATTCTATGTGTGCCCAGCCAGTAAGTACCATCACTATGGGCACTGTTGGCAACAAACCGTGGTTGTGACAGGTACTCATGAACGAATGCCAAACAGAGGCTCTCCTGAACACAGAAAGTAATGTGACTTTTGTCCATAGGTCCCTTGTTGCCGAGGACAACACCAAAGGACAGAATGTGGAGGTGATGGGTATCCACAGGAAAATCCGGGAGTATCCGACCGCAGAGGTCAATTTTTCCACACCATGTAGGGACGTTAAACAGGTGGTGGGAGTGGCAAAGACCCTTCCATATAGGACTGTGTTGGGGAGAGATTTGCCCCTGTTTTGGTCCCTGTGGGAGACCAGGGTCAACCCTCTCACGGAAAATGTTGTACCCGGTGCAGAACCCAAAGATGTTGAGATACCTGCTATAGGGGTCGTCAACCCAGGGACAGAGTGTAATCCCGATAGGATCTCCCTAGAGGTAATGGCAGGAGATACTGAAAATGTTGTTTCATGAGTAGAACCTGAAGAGGCTAAGATGTCTGCCACCGGAGTCGTCAATTTAGGGTTAGAGTGTAACCCCAATAGGCTCCCCCTAGAAGCTGTGGCAGTAGAGGTCGTCGGGACCCCATTGAACCCCGAGCTGGAGGTGTTCCCTGGTAAGCTCTAGACAGCTCAGATCCAGGGTCCCACACGGAGACGCAGGTATAAGAAACGTGCAAATAGAAAGGGCGCTGAGAAGAGCCGGAAGTGTATGGTTGCGGAGGCGACTGGGGACATGCGCACGCAGAACCAAGGGCCTGAAGGCTGGTATTTAGGTGACAAGATGAGATACAGGGTTAGTGAACCCAAAATAAACAAGGTTGAGACCACCCAAAACCGGCCCAAACCTACGGTAAAACATGAAAGTGAGCATGTCGTCAGCAACGGACACCGGGGTGGTGGGTGGTCCCATAAGGAAGTATGGAGGAGAAGTGCAAAGGGGAGGGATACATGCGCCAATCGATGGTTCCGGCCCATACTTTGGTTTCTCAGTGTAGATGCCCTGTCTCGCACCCATACGGGGTAACAAATGTTCAACCCTACAGGTATGAACAGGGGGGAGGATATGTGAGGCAGTGACCCATGTTAAAGCTAGGGCACACTGTTTGTTCTCCTCAGGATGTGCACAGAGGTGTAGTGAGGCCATGAGGGGGTGTTGTAGTCGCAGGTGTGACTGTGATTACAATTGTTAAAAGCCCTGTAGTATAGAGAGGTTTTAGAATTGAGTCTGAGGAGTCACAGGTGTGTCAAGGCCACAGTGAGGCCTGACAACCCACAGCATACACAGTGGAGCTGCTGTCCATGATGACTGGTCACAGATGTTGACAGGTTTTGTGCCTGGAGATGAACCGGAGGTAGACTGTCCTGTGCCTGAAGGAATTACTGGCATGTGTCACAGCTGCAGGAGACAGGAGAATATTAAGGTCTGTGTACGGCTGTGAGTAGAGACTGTAATACACCCATGGAACTAGTCAGAGGAAGATTAGCATGTGTAGTGACTGCAATGTAAAGGATGCTGTTATATGCACTGGTGCGAATTGAACACAAAAGTTATGTTCATATGCTTGGAACCTTTTCTGTGTGAACATAGTAACATAGTTATTAAGGTTGAAGAAAGACTTTAAGTCCATCTAGTTCAACCCATAGCCTAACTTAACATGCCCTAACATGTTGATCCAGATGAAGGCAAAAAAAACCTATGTGGCAAATAGTAAGCTCCACTTTGGGGAAAAAAATTCCTTCCCGACTCCACATACGGCAATCAGACTAGTTCCCTGGATCAACGCCCTATCAAGGAATCTAGTATATATACCCTGTAACATTATACTTTTCAAGAAAGGTATCCAATCCCCTCTTAAATTTAAGTAATGAATCACTCATTACAACATCATATGGCAGAGAGTTCCATGGTCTCACCGCTCTTACAGTAAAGAACCCGCGTCTGTCATTATACCTAAACCTTCTTTCCTCCAGACGTAGAGGATGCCCCCTTGTCCCTGTCTTAGGTCTATGATTAAAAAGATCATCAGAAAGGTCTTTGTACTGTCCCCTCATATATTTATACATTAAAATAAGATCACCCCTTAATCTTCGTTTTTCCAAACTAAATAGCCCCAAGTGTAATAACCTATCTTGGTATTGCAGACCCCCCAGTCCTCTAATAACCTTGGTCGCTCTTCTCTGCACCCGCTCCAGTTCAGCTATATCTTTCTTATACACCAGAGACCAGAATTGTGCACAGTATTCTAAGTGTGGTCGCACTAGTGACTTGTATAGTGGTAAAATTATGTTCTCCTCATGTGCATCTATGCCTCTTTTAATGCATTCCATTATTTGATTTGCCTTTGTAGCAGCTGCCTGACACTGGCCACTGAACATGAGTTTGTCATCCACCCATACTCCCAGGTCTTTTTCATTGACGGTTTTGCCCAGAGATTTAGAATTAAGCACATAGTTATACATCTTATTACTTCTACCCATGTGCACGACCTTACATTTATCCCCATTAAAGCTCATTTGCCATTTATCAGCCCAAGCTTCCAGTTTACATAAATCATCCTGTAATATAAAATTGTCCTCCTCTGTATTGATTACCCTGCAGAGTTTAGTGTCATCTGCAAATATTGAAATTCTGCTCTGAATGCCCCCTACAAGGTCATTAATAAATATGTTAAAAAGAAGAGGGCCCAATACTGACCCCTGTGGTACCCCACTGCTAACCGCAACCCAGTCTGAGTGTGCTCCATTAATAAACACCCTTTGTTTCCTATCCCTAAACCAGCTCTTAACCCACTTACTCATAGTTTCCCCTATCCCCATTATTCTCATTTTATGTATCAACCTTTTGTGAGGTTGTGTGTTGTGTGAAGATAACACATTAAAGAGACTTTTATGTTTGAACTTAATGGGTCACTGCCCATTCACTGCTATGAGTGCACTGCACTGGTAATTATTTATAGGGGTACCCCACATCATTTTTTGTGGGGTCCCCCATTTTGATAGCCAGTATAGGGTAATTATACAGTTGTGAGCTGATATTATTAGCCTGGGAAGCTCCATGAGTATTACCCCCTTCCCAGGCAATAAACATCTTTCCCCAGCTTTCCCTCTGCTGGTTATTAAAATTAATTAATTAATTATTTGTTTTTTCTTTAAAATTAACAGTTGCTGTATGGTTACAGCTTAAGTACGTTAGTTTTGTTAACCCCTTTCGGAAATTAGACGTACTATCCCGTCGAGGTGGTATGGGCCCGTATGACCACCGACGGAATAGTACATCATAGATTATTACAGCTGACATCTGGCACTATGTGCCAGGAGCAGTCACGGACCGCTCCTGGCACATTATCCTCCGGAACACTGCAATCAAACATGATCGCAGTGTTCCGGCGGCATAGGGAAGCATTGTGCATGGAGGGGGCTCCCTGCATGCTTCCCTGAGACCGTCGGAACAACGCAATGTGATCGCGTTGTACCGAGTGTCTCCTCCCTGCAGGCCCCGGATCCAAAATGGCCGCGGGGCTCCTGCAGGGAGGTGGTTTTCAAGCGCCTGCTAATAGCAGGCGCTGGGAAGCCTCCTGCAGCGCCTGTCAGATCGCTGGTCTGATACATTGCATTGAAAGTGTCAGATCAGCGATCTGACACAATAACATGATGTCCCTTCCTGGGGCAATGTTATAAAGTAAAAAAAAAAATTACATGTGTAAAAAAAAAAAAAATTCCTAAATAAAGAAATAAAAAAAAAAAAATTGTTTCAATAAATACATTTCTTTATCTAAATAAAAAAAACAATAAAAGTACACATATTTAGTATCCCCGCATCCATAACGACCCGACCTATAAAACTGTCCCACTAGCTAGCCCCTTCAGTGAACACCGTAAAAAAAAAAAATGAGGCAAAAAACAACTCTTTATTATCATACTGCCAAACAAAAAGTGGAATCACACGCGGTCAAAAAGACAGATATAAATAAACATGGCACCGCTGAAAATGTTATCTTGACCAGCAAAAAACGAGCCACCATACAGCATCATCAGCGAAAAAATACAAAAGTTATAGTCCTCAGAATAAAGAGATGCAAAAATAATTATTTTTTCTATAATGTAGTTTTTATCGTATAAAAGAGCCAAAACATAAAAAAATGATATAAATGCAGTATCGCTGTAAACGTACTGACCCAAAGAATAAAACTGCTTTATCACTTTTACCAAACGTGAATGGTGTAAACTCCCCCCCCAAAAAGAAATTCATGAATAGCTGGCTTTTGGTCATTCTGCCTCACAAAAATCGGAATAAAAAGCAATCAAAAAATGTCATGTGCCCGAAAATGGTACCAATAAAAACGTCAACTCGTCTAGCAAAAAACAAGACCTTACGTGACTCTGTGGACCAAAATATGGAAAAATTATAGCTCTCAAAATGTGGAGACGGAAAAACTATTTTTTGCAATAAAAAGCATCTTTTAGTGTGTGACAGCTGCCAATCAAAAAACCCACTATAAAAGTAGATCAACCCCCCTTCATCAACCCTGTGTTGGGGAAAAATAATAAAATAAAAAAATATATTTATTTCCATTTTCCCATTAGGGTTAGGGTTGGGGCTAAATATTGAGTTGGTGCTAAAGTTAGGGTTAGGGTTGGGACTAAAGTTAGGGTTGGGGCTAAAGTTAGGGTTAGGGTTGGGGCTAAAGTCAGAGTTGGGGCTACAGTTAGGGTTGGGGCTAAAGTTAGGGTTAGGGTTGGGGCTAAAGTTTGGGTTAGGGTTTGGGGCTAAAGTTAGGGTAAGGGTTGATGCTAAAGTTAGGGTTAGGGTTGGGGCTAAAGTTAGGGTTAGGGATAACCCGTCATACGGGTTGGTCCTATCCATCTGGGGGACCGAGAGAAGAGTAACAAGAGTGAGGACCCTATGAGAGCTAATGCACGTAGGGATCTACTACGTTACTGTGCGCAAGGGGTAGGCTACTGATTTCCACCTGGATAAGGGGACTCTGGAATTGCCATCAGACCGGCTGGACTCTGCCTACCCTGTCATCCGGCACCCTGGACTTTGGATGCTGAAGCCTTCAGTAAAGGTAAAGAGACTGCACCCATTGTGTCCTCGTTATTCACCACGCCTTGCACCATCCACCATCACCATCTACACTTCTGGGAAGCCCTGGGGATATACTTCACCTGTGGGAAGGTATACCATCTAGCTGCCATTCCATCACCCCAGCGGACCCTTAAGCAGCGTCAGTCACCCTGACCGAATACCACAGGTGGTGTCACGAACACTTGACAAACAAACATCACCCCTTTTATTGGGCGCCCCTCATAGGGCCACGGTCCGGGTCGGGCCACCGTGACATCCCAGCTGAGGGAACTGAAGGACCCGGTACCGAGTACCCCCGTCGCCCTTACGTGGGTGCGATCCAAATCTTGGTATCATGAACAGGATCTACTTAAGCCTGAGAATTCAGGTCATGTGTGCCTTAGAACTGTGCCAGAATTGTGTTTAAACTGTGATTTGCTTAAGAACTGTGTATTGCTGTTTACCGTCAAAAATGCCCGCCAAAACTGCTGCCACTACCGCGCCACGAGGAGCGCTGGAGAAGAAGGAGGGCGTGCCACGGGAGGAGACCGCGAAAGCGGCAACAAAAGTAGCGACTGCCCTCTCCGACTACGGCTGCAGGATGACAAGCTCAGACATGCAGGAGCCGAAACCCCAGAAAATGGAGGAGCAGCGTGTGTGTGCCGCCGCAGATCTAGAAGCCAAGATTGCGACCAGCGGGTGACTGAACGACGACAAAGTGACCCAGGGCCACCCCAGCCCACCGGATTCGAACCAGAGCTTGCCTCTACTGGAGGCATCGAACCTCCCACCCCCGGACGCGGAGTCGGCAACAGTGCAGAAATGGAAGTTGGAGCTGTGCAAGAAGATCGTACAGGGAGAACCATGGTCAGAGCCGCAGCAGACTCCAGTGTCCTCATCAGCAGAGCCGATCGACATCGGTGGAACCACATCAGACTCAGGTACCAAAAACGACCTTGCCCCACTGACCGATCCTGCTCCGGTGACCGCTCCCCGTCCCGACTGTGACCAGCCACCCGCTGCCGAAATCATCATAGCGCCCCTCAACGCAATGGAAGGAGTACTGCCCCCGCTCCTGACGTGTATGGGTGAACCGCTTGACGTGATCCATGAGGGGGTGATCGTTAGATGGGACGCTCCAAAGATCCGACCGGACGGGTCCAGACAGGAGGGCTCCTATATCGTAGTGCTGCTCCCCTGGGAGCAATACAAACAATGCCTGGTTTTGAAATGGAAGGAGCGGCATAAACCGAATGCTCAAAGTGCCACATCGACCGCTAGAGTTCGAAGAGACGACCGTCCCCCGGTAAGCCACGGTATAGTGGTGACCTACCATCTCAAGAGGGAAAGGCTTTATTCAGGAATCCGGAATAGTGCCAAAAGTTCGGGTTGACAGATACGAAGTGGAGTCGCATCTTGGAAGGGGGCATCCAGACCGAGACTTGCACCCCGGGGACCCGATGACTTACACCCGTCATTGGAGAAACAAAGGTTGGTACGCCCGAAATGTTAAGAGGTGCGCGCCGTTGACAGCGCCACCTAGTGTTAAAGAAGTGACCCGATTGCTACAACTGCTGAACCACCGAGGGTCCTGCCGATTAACATCACCCCTATTGTATATCTAGCTACCACTGTGGTGATTACGGAGCTAATGCCCGCGGTGGCCTGTGCTTCACCTGAGCCTGAGCGGAACATTGTGGGTGCTCAGGCTCCCATCGGGAGTGAGGGAGCCACCTGCGCAGCACCTGATAACCGCCGGTCTCCAGCTGGACTACCCTCAGAACTTCAGTAAACTTCAGAAAACCGAAAATGTACATAGTTAACTGTTTTCATTTCTTGCTGCTTTAAACCCGTTCAGGGTTAATTCCTAAAGGGATCCCTTAGTTTACCCGAGATCCCTATTTTGTTCCAGTTTGCACAAAGTTCATCATGGTTATAAAGGAACATTGGAATCATGGACGGTGAATGGTTCCCGAACTGTCCTCTGTAAATAGTTTGCACCTTCTTAAAGGTGCTCTCTACTGGTTTTACAAGCAAGAAGACTTTGCGAAGAAACTGTTCCTGATGACGACGTGAACGTTTCTCTTCTCTTAAAGTTTACAACTGACTTGTTGATTGTTTGCACTTCCTCAGAAATGACTGATTTTTCCTCTTAAAGGGAATGTTTACTTGTTGCACATTAATAATGTTTACATAGTTGATAATATGTATCTAGATAGTGATAGAATGTTAATAACGTACTTTAGATAAAAGTAAGGTTTTAGGAAGAAAAATGCAGTAGGCCCATAGGGGTAGACAGATAGTCCTGCATGTTAAGAAGAAAGAATAAAGAAAAGGTTAAAATTGCACATTAAGGGTTAATGATAGTATACCCTTAGAGGGTACTTGCACTTAGTAAGATAGAATACCTGTATGGGTAATTGCATTTCATAGTAAGGTAGTAACTGTTCTCTTTTATAATATGCATAATGTGAACATGTTTTTGTTTGCAACATTCAAGTGTTCTCACCTCCCATAAAGGGAAGCACTGTTAATTTATTTATTTAAGCATTTCAAAAATGTTGCATGTCTTTTGCTAACCTGTAATTGTTGTGTTATTTTCCCAGCCAGGGAGTGCTGGATTTAACAGGAAAAGGGGGGGGGGGTTGTGCAGCACCCCAGAGTCCTGGTCATTGCAGTAATGTCGTTCTTCCACCAGGGGGAGCGATGTTACGTCTGATGGCACCAAAGGAGTTCACCCTGCCAGGTATCACAGCCACACACACACTTCACACGCCAGCCACAAGGGGGAGCTAAGAGTTCTATCTATTAGGCCACTCCTCACACTTGGGTAAAACTGGGGGTTTGGTTAGGAAGTGAGGCAGATGTGACTAGGAGGGAGAAGGAGATAGTCAGGAGGAGGGGAGAGGAGCAGACTGGACTCAGCCCAGGAATGAAAGAAGGATACGGAGCTGCGCCTGCATCTGATTGCGGCAGCTTCAAGGAAAGGACAAAAAAGGAAGTGTGTCGTAGTGAGTGAGCACCGAAGTCGTAGCAACTAGGGTTGAGCGACTTTTCTTTCTATAGGATTGGGTCGGGTTTCACGAAACCCAACTTTTTCAAAAGTCGGGTCGAGTGAAATCGGCCGATCCTATAGAAAAGTCGGGGTCGGGGTCGGCCGAAACACGAAACCAAATGCAGTGCATTGGGTTTCTAATGGTTCCCAGGGTCTGAAGGAGAGGAATCAAAATAAAAAATATTGATATACTTACCCTCGGACGCGCCCTGGTTCTCACCGGCAGCCTTCCTTCCTAGGAATGAGCGCCTGAAGGACCTTCGATGACGTCGCGGCTTGTGATTGGTCGCGTGAGCGGTCACATGGGGTCATGCGACCAATCACAAGCCGCGACATCATCTAAGGTCCTTCAGGCGCTGATTCTTAGGAAGGAAGGCTGCAGGTTGGAACCAGGGCGCGTCCGAGGGTGAGTATATACCTATTAGGAATATACTCTGTTGTGAATTCTGTGGCCAAGCTCCCTCCTGTGGTCGAGAGTGGTACTTCGGCTGGTTCTGTCTATGAGCTTCCTTTGGTGGATGAGAGTGGTACTGCGGCTTCTGAGTTTCCTTCCTCAGGTGATGAGGTTAAGTCGTTAGGTGCTGCTCTATTTAACTCCACCTGGTGCTTTGATTCTGGCCTCCAGTCAATGTTCTAGTATTGGTCTTGCTTCCTCCTGGATCGTTCCTGTGGCCTGTCTATCCTGCATAAGCTAAGTTTTGCTTGTGTTATTTTTGTTTGCTATTTTTTCTGTCCAGCTTGCTATATTGGTTTTTCTTGCTTGCTGGAAGCTCTGAGACGCAGAGGGAGCACCTCCGTACCGTTAGTCGGTGCGGAGGGTCTTTTTGCCCCTCTGCGTGGTTGTTTGTAGGTTTTTGTGTTGACCGCAAAGCTATCTTTCCTATCCTCGGTCTATTCAGTAAGTCGGGCCTCACTTTGCTAAATCTATTTCATCTCTGTGTTTGTATTTTCATCTTTACTCACAGTCATTATATGTGGGGGGCTGTCTTTTCCTTTGGGGAATTTCTCTGAGGCAAGGTAGGCTTATTTTTCTATCTTCAGGGCTAGTTAGTTTCTCAGGCTGTGCGAAGTTGCATAGGGAGCGTTAGGCGCAATCCACGGCTACCTCTAGTGTGGTGTGATAGGATTAGGGATTGCGGTCAGCAGAGTTTCCACGTCTCAGAGCTCGTCCTATGTTTTTGGTAAATGTCAGGTCACTTTATGTACTCTGAACTTCAATGTCCATTGTGGTTCTGAATTACCTGTTCATAACAATACTCACCCTCGGACGCGCCCTCGGACGCTTCCTTCCTAAGAATTAGTGCCTGATGGACCTTAGATGACGTCGCGGCTTGTGATTGGTCGCGTGACCGCCCATGTGACCGGTCACGTGACCAATCACAAGCCGCGACGTCATCGAAGGCCCTTCAGGCGCTCATTCTTAGGAAGGAAGGCTGCCGGTGAGAACCAGGGCGCGTCCGAGGGTGAGTATATCAATATTTTTTTATTTTTATTCTTTATTTTACACTTAAATATGAATTCCGATACCGATTCCCGATATCTTAAACATATCAGAACTCAGTATCGGAATTCCGATTCCAGATCAGAAGATCGCCGACCCCACACAGGGGTCGGGTCGGGTTTCATGAAACCCGCCTTTGCCAAAAGTCGGCGACTTCTGAATCTGGCCAACCCATTTCGCTCAACCCTAGTAGCAACAGGAGTATAACACCAGTGGGAGACCAGCTAGAGGCAGGCTGCCTCCCACTGAGTGCAGTGCCGGTTGCCGGAACACCGAGGGAGTAATAGACTCTACGCTTTACTTCAGAGACCAGCAGGATAGTCATCTTCAAGTTGGCTGCCCGACCTAAGAACCTAAGCAGACAAGGTCCCTATAAAAGAGCCTCAGGCCACCACCGTCATAAGGGTTGGTCCTATCCATCTGGGGGACCGAGAGAAGAGTAACAAGAGTGAAGACCCTATGAGAGCTAATGCATGTAGGGACCTACTACGTTACTGTGTGCAAGGGGTAGGCTACTGATTTCCACCTGGATAAGGGGACTCTGGAATTGCCATCAGACCGGCCGGACTCTGCCTACCCTGTCATCCGGCACCCTGGACTGTGGATGCTGAAGCCTTCAGTAAAGGTAAAGAGACTGCACCTATTGTGTTCTCGTTATTCACCACGCCTTGCACCATCCACCATCACCATCTACACTTCTGGGAAGCCCTGGGGATATACTTCACCTGTGGGAAGGTATACCATCTAGCTGCCATTCCATCACCCCAGCAGACCCCTAAGCAGCGTTAGTCACCCTGACCGAATACCACAGGTGGCGTCACAAACACTTGACAAACAAACATCACCCCTTTTATTGGGCGCCCCTCATAGGGCCACGGTCCGGGTCGGGCCACCGTGACATCCTAGCTGAGGGAACTGAAGGACCCAGTACCGAGTACCTCCGTCGCCCTTACGTAGGGGTGATCCAAAACAGCTGCCAGGCTTTCTTTAATGGCTCGCTCACACCAACGTATAACTTGGACATTGGATAGCACTCGGAATAGCACTCGGATTGCACTTTTGATAGGATAGCACATTGGTAGCACTCGGAACAATGTTACAGTGATGATCAAAAGGGTAAAGCTAGGTTCACATTGCATTAGGGCGATCCATTTAACGGATCCATTACTTAGCGGCACTAACGCAATGTAACGGATCCGTTAACGCGCCCATAGACTTACATTATCGTAACGCATCCTAACGCATTTCAAAATCGTCATGCGTTAGCGATGATGCGTTACTTTGTGATGCACCCTTGAATGTGATTTACCGCTTTTTTGGTAACGTTAGATCTAATGCACAGCGAACGGACGCATTCGCTGTGCATAGACCTCTGCTGCTAACGCATGCCAACGCAATGGTACCATGCGTTAGCGCATGCATTAGGGCGATTGTAGAAAAGAGATTTAGGGCATCAGCATTAGCACATTCGTTTAACAGATCCATTAATGGATGGCACTAAGGTAATGTGAACTTAGCCTAACAATGTTTTGAACTTTTGACTTTCAGGCTCCATATTTTACCATCCACTACTGATTCAAAGGTTCTCATACATACATTTGACTTGCAAGTATTTAGCATATGATTAGGTGATTAGGTATGCAGATTCTTGTCATGTCACTTCATTCTTAATGTTTTGCTCCTAAAAATCTAAATTTTAATTTTATTGTTTTCTTACAGGAAAGATATATATCTTGGTACCATGTTGGCCAGTGAATAGAAAATATTTAGAATTGAAAGTCCTCAGTGGTTGATACCTTTTAAAGGGAACCTGTCACCCCCCAGGTGTTTTTAACTAAAAGAGCCATCTTGTGCAGCACTAATGCTGCATTCTGTCAAGGTGGCTCTTTTAGTTGGGGTCCCAGCCTGTCTTTTCCCCCCTGACACAAACGTCTTCCAGCCATCACTCAGGGCCTCTGTGCGCCGCCTCCACTTCCTTCATTAACGTCCCCGGCACCTGCGCTGTAAGGTCCCATCATGTGATGGGAGTCGAAAGGCAGCGCAAACTGTGCATGCCTGAAAAAAAACCTTAAAGCATAGGCATCAGGGACGTTAATGAAGGAAGGGGAGAAGGCAAGGAAGGGTTCCTGCAGTTGTTTGAGAGGACAAGGAGCTTCTGACAATGATACTTCTTAAATTTGGGGGCTGCCTAAAACACAGTAGTGGGTGATCTGGAACCATGGATTGTAAGCGGGCATCTTTTTGTAGTAAAGGTTGTAATTTCCGTGCAGCTCCCCTTAGCACCTCCAGATTTGGATTGTAGGTGACTACTAGAGGCACCTGATTATTTTCTTTAGCTTTGTAATGTAGCAGGTGATTCCTTGATATTCTAGTTGCTCTTGTAATTTGGGTTTGAATTGTTCTTGGATGGTAGCCCTGATTCCAAAAGGTCTATCTGAAGCGACCAAGGTGTTCATCCCTATCCATGGGGTTGGAGCATATACAATTTTATCTGAAAGCTTGGCTGTAGACAATAGATTGGCTTCTGATACAGGGATGTTTCTACTGCATTGTTCTGCAGCTTAATGATGGTGTCCAAAAAGTTAATTTCAGTGCAGGAGTAGTTGAGTGTTAAGGTGATGGTGGAATGAAATTGATTAAACTCTTCATGGAACGTCTTTAGCTGTGGCTCAGACTCCGTCCAGATGATGAAAAGATCATCAATGTAGCGGTAGTAGGCCAGAGGCCTGATGGGACATGAGGACAAAAAGTCGCTTTCAAGCTTGGCCATGAAAAGATTTGCATACTGTGGGGCCATTTTACTTCCCATTGCTGTGCAAGTCTCCTGTAGATATATCTTTTTGTCAAATTCAAAGTAATTGTGGGTGAGGATGAATTTTATAAGTTTCACCACAGAATCTGCATCAGTCCCTGTATTTTCCATCCATCCTTGTGTGGGATATTAGAGTGCAAAAATTCCACATCCATGTTGTCCAGGATGGTTTCTTCTGGTAGAGGATCTATTGCTGTTAGTTTATTCAATAGGTCAGTTGTGTCCTGAATTAAGCTAGGAGTATCCTTTACCAGTGGTTTAAGAATACCCTCTACTGATACAGATACCTGCTCAGTAAGGGTGCCCACACATGAAATAATTGGTCTTCCTGGATTTCCAGATTTGTGGATTTTGGGAAGCATGTAGAATGTCCCTGTTCTTGGACTTTGTGGTATCAGGTCATTGGCTCTTATGGATTTGTCGATCAGACAAGATTACTAAAGAACTTGTTTAGTTCCTTGTAATAGTCCTGTGTAGGATCCGACTTCAATAATAGTAATAGCGTGTGTCCATAAGTGGTCTGTTTGCTTCCTTCATATAGTCTGATATGTTCATCATGACTATTGCACCACCCTTGTCAGCAGGTTTAATGGTGATTTCTTTGTTGGTTTTCAAAGCCTGTATGGCCTTTCTCTCTTGGCCACTGAGGACTCGCAATTCTAAATATTTTTCTATTGTTTTCTTAGTATTTTGTAAATCCACCTTTGACTTTCAACACTTCCTGAATCCTTCTAGGCATGCTCTTGATCAGATTCAAGCATGTCTTGACCTAAATCTGATCCCAGATATCTTCTACACATTCCCAAAGTTGGTGCATACTGGTTGACTCATTTTGATATGTATACAGTTTTTTCTTCAACTCTAACAACATGTGTTTGATTGGGTTGAGGTCTGGAGGCCGTGGGGGCCAGTCCAACATGTCTTCTTCATTATCATTGAACCATTCTTGACGTATGCTTCAAATCATTGTCCTGAAGTAACTCATGTTGTAGAATACTCACATATGGCTTAGCATTGAGACCACCATTGATCCTGGTCAAGTGTTCAACGCCTTTGGCTTTGAAACAACCCTATATGATCAGGCTTCCTCCACCAAACTTGACAGTTCCTTCAATTTCTCAATGCATTATCCCCTTTTCCCCCTAGATTCTTCTAGCCTTTGCACCCATCAGAGCCTAGTATATCAACTTTTGTCTCATCACTCCAAATCACCTGTTTCCAATCTTTTACAGTCCACATTTTTGCAAACTGAAGCTGATGCTTCTTATGGTGATATAGAATTCGAGGATTCTTCACCTTTTTCCAGGCCACATTTCCAGGATTTGTGTAACGTGCATTGCACGGTGCTTGCATGGACATCTTTGATCTCACAGCCAACATGTTGATGTTGATACTTTGCCTTGACAACTGCCTTTTGGCTTCTGAATGCATGGGCTGGCTTCATTGAGCTGCTGAGCTGAATGATGCTGTTTCTCTTTTCTTGGGAAATCTTCTTCATGGCTGTTCCACTTCTCAAACTAGTGACTTTTTGCTTGGGAATCAACCTAATAACACACTGAGCTATTAGGGAATGTGAGAACAGGTTGTATTCTGTAGTATACAGGAAGAAAAAAATGTATCCACCACTAGAAGCAAAACAGTAACATTGCAGTGACATGACATGAATCTGCATAACTAATCATATGCTAAATAGTTGCAAGTCAAGTTTACGTATGAGATGGCCAAGATGATTGTCTATGAAATTATGGGAGTCTCAAAGCTGCAGTGGATGGTGAAATATGGAGCCTGAAATTCAAAAGTTCAAAAAATTGTTACCCTTCTGTTCTTTACTGTATACTGTGGGATAGTGCAGATCAGCATTTTTTTTCTCATGCTCTTTTGGCTTGAGAAAAAAAATCGTAGCATGTTGTTAGTGGCTCCGGAAATGGGACCACGGACATCTATTCAAGTCTATGGGAATGTGTGAAATATTGGACTGCCCTCAGATGTAATCCTACTGCAGTCTGGTTTATACTAACAGAAATAATGGAAAAGATGGGGAAATCAAGTTCTCCATCTTCTTCTCACCTGTCCTGCGACGAGTCTCTCATGGGAGAAAATCAGATCACATTCAGATGACTCTTGGATCAAGCTCTGAGTTTTAGCCGAATGTCATTAGCATATTCGATCCTATTTTCTCACAGAGAAAATCTAAAACCGTGGGACCCCAGCCTAAATCTATGTCTGCTGGAAGTCTAAAGCTCCATATGAGAACAACACAATATTGCTACAGTAAAAAGTAATTTGGCCCCGAATTTTACTTCTAAAAGCAACAAGATGTTAACATTTATTACACCTTGGTTTCGGTATATTATATAAAAAATTGTATTTGCAGTGGAGACATGTTACGTTATCTTTTTAGCATTTATTCCAAAATCTCCATCTCCGGCATTTACCCTTTCTACATATTATATGCTGATATTGGCTGGGAGCACTGCAGGGGTTTGGTTACTTTTCACAGCAGAGACATTAAATGCATCAGATATCAGAGGCGGCTTTTTTCTCCGCATTATATTTTGCTTCTCAGATTTATTGCGTCCTTCACTATGATTTAAAATATTTGTACGCATCACTTCAAGGGGAAGGACATTTCAAGTAAAGCTTGGATGGAGGTACAGAGACATAAAACTTCTATGAAGACAGGAAAAAGACCTCACTTTTTAACGAAAGCTTCATGATGCACTTACTTTAATATGAAGATAAAGGCCGTCTTTTGAATCACTTGAGCAGCCATATAGCAAAACTCTTTATAATTATACAGTAGCTGAAGCAAAACAATGTTGTATAAGAGCAGCGCAGCTAATTAGTAACATAGTAACATAGTAACATAGTTAGTAAGGCCGAAAAAAGACATTTGTCCATCCAGTTCAGCCTATATTCCATCATAATAAATACCCAGATCTACGTCCTTCTACAGAACCTAATAATTGTATGATACAATATTGTTCTGCTCCAGGAAGACATCCAGGCCTCTCTTGAACCCCTCGACTGAGTTCGCCATCACCACCTCCTCAGGCAAGCAATTCCAGATTCTCACTGCCCTAACAGTAAAGAATCCTCTTCTATGTTGGTGGAAAAACCTTCTCTCCTCCAGACGCAAAGAATGCCCCCTTGTGCCCGTCACCTTCCTTGGTATAAACAGATCCTCAGCGAGATATTTGTATTGTCCCCTTATATACTTATACATGGTTATTAGATCGCCCCTCAGTCGTCTTTTTTCTAGACTAAATAATCCTAATTTCGCTAATCTATCTGGGTATTGTAGTTCTCCCATCCCCTTTATTAATTTTGTTGCCCTCCTTTGTACTCTCTCTAGTTCCATTAGATCCTTCCTGAGCACCGGTGCCCAAAACTGGACACAGTACTCCATGTGCGGTCTAACTAGGGATTTGTACAGAGGCAGTATAATGCTCTCATCATGTGTATCCAGACCTCTTTTAATGCACCCCATGATCCTGTTTGCCTTGGCAGCTGCTGCCTGGCACTGGCTGCTCCAGGTAAGTTTATCATTAACTAGGATCCCCAAGTCCTTCTCCCTGTCAGATTTACCCAGTGGTTTCCCGTTCAGTGTGTAATGGTGATATTGATTCCCTCTTCCCATGTGTATAACCTTACATTTATCATTGTTAAACCTCATCTGCCACCTTTCAGCCCAAGTTTCCAACTTATCCAGATCCATCTGTAGCAGAATACTATCTTCTCTTGTATTAACTGCTTTACATAGTTTTGTATCATCTGCAAATATCGATATTTTACTGTGTAAACCTTCTACCAGATCATTAATGAATATGTTGAAGAGAACAGGTCCCAATACTGACCCCTGCGGTACCCCACTGGTCACAGCGACCCAGTTAGAGACTATACCATTTATAACCACCCTCTGCTTTCTATCACTAAGCCACTTACTAACCCATTTACACACATTTTCCCCCAGACCAAGCATTCTCATTTTGTGTACCATCCTCTTGTGCGGCACGGTATCAAACGCTTTGGAAAAATCGAGATATACCACGTCCAATGACTCACCGTGGTCCAGTCTATAGCTTACCTCTTCATAAAAACTGATTAGATTGGTTTGACAGGAGCGATTTCTCATAAACCCATGCTGATATGGAGTTAAACAGTTATTCTCATTGAGATAATCCAGAATAACATCCCTCAGAAACCCTTCAAATATTTTACCAACAATAGAGGTTAGACTTACTGGCCTATAATTTCCAGGTTCACTTTTAGAGCCCTTTTTGAATATTGGCACCACATTTGCTATGCGCCAGTCCTGCGGAACAGACCCTGTCGCTATAGAGTCACTAAAAATAAGAAATAATGGTTTATCTATTACATTACTTAGTTCTCTTAGTACTCCTGGGTGTATGCCATCCGGACCCGGAGATTTATCTATTTTAATCTTATTTAGCCGGTTTCGCACCTCTTCTTGGGTTAGATTGGTGACCCTTAATATAGGGTTTTCATTGTTTCTTGGGATTTCACCTAGCATTTCATTTTCCACCGTGAATACCGTGGAGAAGAAGGTGTTTAATATGTTAGCTTTTTCCTCGTCAACTACAACCATTCTTTCCTCACTATTTTTTAAGGGGCCTACATTTTCAGTTTTTATTCTTTTACTATTGATATAGTTGAAGAACAGTTTGGGATTAGTTTTACTCTCCTTAGCAATGTGCTTCTCTGTTTCCTTTTTGGCAGCTTTAATTAGTTTTTTAGATAAAGTATTTTTCTCCCTATAGTTTTTTAGAGCTTCAATGGTGCCATCCTGCTTTAGTAGTGCAAATGCTTTCTTTTTACTGTTAATTGCCTGTCTTACTTCTTTGTTTAGCCACATTGGGTTTTTCCTATTTCTAGTCCTTTTATTCCCACAAGGTATAAACCGCTTACACTGCCTATTTAGGATGTTCTTAAACATTTCCCATTTATTATCTGTATTCTCATTTCTGAGGATATTGTCCCAGTCTACCAGATTAAGGGCATCTCTAAGCTGTTCAAACTTTGCCTTCCTAAAGTTCAATGTTTTTGTGACTCCCTGACAAGTCCCCCTAGTGAAAGACAGGTGAAACTGCACAATATTGTGGTCGCTATTTCCTAAATGCCCAACCACCTGCAGATTTGTTATTCTGTCAGGTCTATTAGATAGTATTAGGTCTAAAAGTGCTGCTCCTCTGGTTGGATTCTGCACCAATTGTGAAAGATAATTTTTCTTGGTTATTAGCAGAAACCTGTTGCCTTTATGGGTTTCACAGGTTTCTGTTTCCCAGTTAATATCCGGGTAGTTAAAGTCCCCCATAACCAGGACCTCATTATGGGTTGCAGCTTCATCTATCTGCTTTAGAAGTAGACTTTCCATGCTTTCTGTTATATTTGGGGGTTTGTAACAGACCCCAATGAGAATTTTGTTACCATTTTTCCCTCCATGAATTTCAACCCATATGGACTCGACATCCTCATTCCCTTCGCTAATATCCTCCCTTAAAGTGGACTTTAGACAAGACTTTACATAGAGACAAACCCCTCCTCCTCTCCGATTTTTACGATCCTTTCTAAACAGACTGTAACCCTGTAAGTTAACTGCCCAGTCATAGCTTTCATCTAACCATGTCTCGGTTATTCCCACTATGTCAAAGTTACCTGTAGATATTTCTGCTTCTAGTTCTTCCATCTTGTTTGTCAGGCTTCTGGCGTTTGCGAGCATGCAGTTTAGAGGATTTTGTTTTGTTCCAATCTCCTCACTGTGGATTGTTTTAGAAATGTTCTTACCTCCCTTCTGAGTATGTTTTCCTGGGTCGTCTTTGTTCGAGTCTAATGTTTTTCTTCCCGTCCCCTCTTCTTCTAGTTTAACGCCCTCCTGATGAGTGTAGCGAGTCTTCTGGCGAATGTGTGTTTCCCAGGTTTGTTGAGGTGTAGTCCGTCTCTGGCGAGGAGTCCATCATACCAGTAATTCACACCGTGGTCCAGGAATCCAGATCCTTGTTGTCTGCACCATCGTCTTAGCCAGTTGTTTGCATCAAGGATCCTGTTCCATCTCCTGGTGCCATGCCCGTCTACTGGAAGGATAGAAGAAAAAACTACCTGTGCATCCAGTTCCTTTACTTTCTTCCCCAACTCTTCAAAGTCCTTGCAGATTGTCGGTAGGTCCTTCCTTGCCGTGTCATTGGTGCCAACATGTATCAGAAGAAATGGGTGGACGTCCTTGGAGCTGAAGAGCTTTGGTATCCTATCGGTCACATCCTTGATCATCGCACCTGGAAGGCAGCATACTTCTCATGCAGTTATGTCCGGTCTGCAGATGGCTGCTTCGGTGCCTCTCAGTAGTGAGTCTCCCACCACCACCACTCTTCGTTGCTTCTTGGCTGTACTTTTTGCTGTCACTTGTTGCTGTGTGCCCTTTTCTTTTTTGCTTGCTGGTATTGCTTCATTCTTAGGTGTGCCATCTTCATCCTCTACAAAGATTTGATATCGGTTCTTCAGTTGTGTGGTTGGTGATTTCTCCATGGTCTTCTTGCTTCTTTTGGTCACATGCTTCCACTCATCTGCTTTTGGAGGTTCTCTGACACTTTTTGCACCTTCTGTGACCAGTAGAGATGCTTCTGTTCTGTCTAGAAAGTCTTCATTCTCTTTGATGAGTTTCAAAGTTGCTATTCTTTCTTCCAGACCCCGCACCTTTTCTTCTAAAAGGGCCACTAGTCTACACTTCTGACAGGTGAAATTGGATTCTTCTTCTGGTCGATCTGTGAACATGTAGCACATGCTGCAGCTCACCATGTAGGTTGTCACATCTGCCATGTTGCTCCTAGATCCTGCTGACTTGCTGTGTGTTTTCCTTCTTGTGTAATCTACTCAGCCAAGCTCTCTTGCAATAATGTCCTACAGGCAAAAATTCGCGCGCCTTAAGGCGCGCGGTTTGGTGATGCTTTCGAAGCAGCTGGTCCCGGCTGTACTTAACGATCTTCTAGCTTAGGGAGACTTCGCTTCTCCCAGAAGGCACCTGGAATATGCAAATTAGCCTCCTGAAGCTTGAATCCCTGGTTTGGTGATGCTTTCGAAGCAGCTGGTCCCGGCTGTACCCAACGATCTTCTAGCTTAGGGAGACTTCGCTTCTCCCAGAAGGCACCTGGAATATGCAAATTAGCCTCCTGAAGCTTGAATCCCTGGTTTGGTGATGCTTTCGAAGCAGCTGGTCCCGGCTGTACCCAACGATCTTCTAGCTTAGGGAGACTTCGCTTCTCCCAGAAGGCACCTGGAATATGCAAATTAGCCTCCTGAAGCTTGAATCCCTGGTTTTGAAAGGGATTCAAAAGGGATTAGAAAGGGAAGGAAAATTACCATTTTGCTTTGAAAATATTTTCTTTATGATTTTCTGCTACATAAGGAGTTCTTCTCCGTTCACACACAAAGGTAAATTCAGAATTTTGCAGGTTAACAGACAACGGAGCATTGTGGGAGATCAGATGAAAGTTACACAGATGACGATAAGCTGCTAGGTCACTAGTGTGATAGTGGGATTTGGATATCTTGCTGTCTGTATCCAAAATCAAGCAGAATTATGATTTTTTTTCTACAAGAAAACTGAAAAACACTAAATATAGGATAAAATAAATAATAGAGAAAACTACCTGCAGTGATACTTAGAAGGATATCACCAATGCCTCTCTAGTTTATTAAAATTACTAGCTGAAGAGCCCGGCGTTGCCTGGGCATAGTAAGTATCTGTGGTTAGTTATAGCACCTCACTTCTCTTATTTTCCCATCACACCTCTCATTTTCCCAATCACATCTTTCATTTTCCCCCTCACGTCTCTCATTTTCTCCCTCACACCTCTCATTTTCTCCCTCACTCCTCTCATTCCCCCTATCACTTGTCATTTCGACCTCACATCTGTCATTTTCCGATCACTCCACTATTTTCCCTCACTCCTCTCATTTTCCCAATCACATCTTTCATCTTCCCCCTCACGTCTCTCATTTTCTCCCTCACACCTCTCATTTTCTCCCTCACTCCTCTCATTCCCCCCTATCACTTGTCATTTCGACCTCACATCTGTCATTTTCCGATCACTCCACTATTTTCCCTCACTCCTCTCATTTTGCACTCACACCTTTTCATTTTCACCTCACACCTCTCATTTTCACCTCAGTATATACATGTCTGTCATCTCCCTTATATATAGTATACACCTGTATGTCATCTCCTGTATATAGTATATACCTGTATGTAATCTCCCATGTATATAGTATATACCTGCTGTGTCATCTCCCCTGTATATAGTATATACCTGTATGTCATCTCCTTCTATATATAGTATATACCTGTATGTCATCTCCTCCTGTATATAGTATATACCTGTGTGTCATCTCCCCTGTATATAGTATATATCTGTGTGTAATCTCCTCCTGTATATAGTATATACCTGTAGGTCATCTGCTCCTGTATATAGTATGTACCTGTATGTCATCTCCTCCTCTATATAGTATATACTTGTGTGTCATCTCTCCTGTATATAGTATATACCTGTGTGTCATCTCCTCCTGTATAAGACCTCGTTCGCACGTTATTTGCTCAGTATTTTTACCTCAGTATTTGTAAGCTAATTTGGCAGCCTGATAAATCCCCAGCCAACAGGAAGCCCTCCCCCTGGCAGTATATATTAGCTCACACATACACATAATAGACAGGTCATGTGACTGACAGCTGCCGTATTTCCTATATGGTACATTTGTTGCTCTTGCAGTTTGTCTGCTTATTAATCAGATTTTTATTTTTGAAGGATAATACCAGACTTGTGTGTGTTTTAGGGCGAGTTTCGTTTGTCAAGTTGTGTGTGTTGAGTTGCGTGTGGCGACATGCATGTAGCGACTTTTGTGAGATGAGTTTTGTGTGGCAACATGCGTGTAGCAACTTTTTGTGTGTCGAGTTGCATTTAACAGGTTAGTGTAGCAAGTTGTGTGCAGCAAGTTTTGCGCATGGCGAGTTTTGCGCGTGGCGAGTTTTATGTGTGGTGCCTTTTGAGTATGTGCAAGTTTTGTGTGAGGCAACTTTTGCATGTGTTGCAACTTTTGTACATGTGGCAATTTTTCCGCCTGTGCAAGTTTTGCATGTGGCGAGTTTTCCATGAGGTGAGGTTTGCACTTGTGGCGAGTTTTGCAAGAGCCTAGTTTTTGCATGTGGCGAGTTCTGCGCGTGGCGAGTTTTGAGCGGCGACTTTTGTGTTTCGACTTTTATGTGGCGAGGTTGGTGTATTTGTGGTGAAATGTGTGCTGAGGGTAATATGTGTTCAAGCACGTGGTAGTGTGTGGCGCATTTTGTGTGTGTTCATATCCCCGTGTGTGGTGAGTATCCCATGTCGGGGCCCCACCTTAGCAACTGTACGGTATATACTCTTTGGCGCCATCGCTCTCATTCTTTAAGTCCCCCTTTTTCACATCTGGCAGCTGTCAATTTGCCTCCAACACTTTTCCTTTCATTTTTTCCCATTATGTAGATAGGGGCAAAATTGTTTGGTGAATTGGAAAGCGCGGGGTTAAAATTTTACCTTACAACATAGCCTATGACGCTCTCGGGGTCCAGACGTGTGACTGTGCAAAATTTTGTGGCTGCAGCTGCGACGCCTCCAACACTTTTCCTTTCACTTTTTCCCCATTATGTAGATAGGGGCAAAATTGTTTGGTGAATTGGAAAGCACGGGGTTAAAATTTCACCTCACAACATAGCCTATGACGCTCTCAGGGTCCAGACGTGTGACTGTGCAAAATTTTGTGACTGTAGCTACGACGCCTCCAACACTTTTCCTTTCACTTTTTTCCCCATTATGTAGATAGGGGCAAAATTGTTTGGTGAATTGGAACGCGTGGGGTTAAAATTTTGCCTCACAACATAGCCTATGACGCTCTCGGGGTCCAGACGTGTGACTGTGCAAAATTTTGTGGCTATAGATGCGACGGTTCAGATGCCAATCCCGGACATACACACATACATACACACACACACACACACACACACATACACACACACATTCAGCTTTATATATTAGATTTTATAATGAAAGGTTACAGAATTTGCTAACATACTCAATGTGAACATAAGTATTGGTACATCCACACCTACTGGAGCTTTTATGACATCCTATTCTAAATTTATAGGCATTATTATGGAGTTGGTCCCTTTGCTACCACTTTTCTGAGAAGGCTTCCTACGAGATTTGGGAGGGTGTCCATAAGAAAAAGTTGTGAGATCCAGAAGAACATTTTGTGAGGTCAGATACAGATTGTGCAAAAAAGTCCTGGCTTCATTCTACTTTATCTTAAAGGTGCTGGATGGGGCTGAGGTCAGAAATTTTTGAGGACAGTCATGTTCTTCCATACCAAACTTCCATTGGCGTTGATGTTGGATGTAAGGCTTCCGTGCCTGTAAACCAGAGATGAGCAAAACTGTTTGAGGCAAATTTAATTCTCGCGTTTAAAAAAAATGAAATTCTCCAAAATCCATTTCTTTTGTGAAATTCATGGACTTTGCACATATATTGGAAAATGGCTGGGTTTACCATACATTGCACAACTAGCAGTAGATATTTAGTATTGAATGACTTCTTTAATTATTTTACAACAGTATATAATAATCTCGTGATTGGTAATGATAGGCAAGCACTAAAATGTTTGGGTGCTCGTTGCTCATTGCTCGATGTTTACCCTGGTATGTTTACCCTGGATACCATCCTAAAAGTAAAAAAAAACAAACACTACATACTTACCTACCACTGTCTGTCCCTCGGCGCTGTGCTTTCCTGCACTCACTGTGGGCACAGCGGCCGGAAAGCACAGCAGTGACGTCACCGCTCTGCTTTCCGCCCGCTGTGCTCACAGCCAGAGCAGAGAAGCAGAGCGCCGGGGACAGACAGCCGAAGGTAAGTATGAAGCGTTTGTTTTTTTTACTTTTAGGATGGTAACCAGGGTAAACATCGGGTTACTAAGCGAGGCCCTGCGCTTAGTAACCCGATGTTTACCCTGGTTACCGGCATCGTTGGTCGCTGGAGAGCTGTCTGTGTGACAGCTCTCCAGCGACCAAACAGCGATGCTGCAGCGATCCGGATCGTTGTCTGGATCGCTGCAGCGTCGTTTAGTGTGAAGGTACCTTTAGGCCTCTAAGCACTGAGCAACTATATCATGGCTACTAAGGCTAGAGTTACAGGTCCTTCTCAAAAAATTAGCATATAGTGTTAAATTTCATTATTTACCATAATGTAATGATTACAATTAAACTTTCATATATTATAGATTCATTATCCACCAACTGAAATTTGTCAGGTCTTTTATTGTTTTAATACTGATGATTTTGGCATACAACTCCTGATAACCCAAAAAACCTGTCTCAATAAATTAGCATATCAAGAAAAGGTTCTCTAAACGACCTATTACCCTAATCTTCTGAATCAACTAATTAACTCTAAACACATGCAAAAGATACCTGAGGCTTTTATAAACTCCCTGCCTGGTTCATTACTCAAAACCCCCATCATGGGTAAGACTAGCGACCTGACAGATGTCAAGAAGGCCATCATTGACACCCTCAAGCAAGAGGGTAAGACCCAGAAAGAAATTTCTCAACAAATAGGCTGTTCCCAGAGTGCTGTATCAAGGCACCTCAATGGTAAGTCTGTTGGAAGGAAACAATGTGGCAGAAAACGCTGTACAACGAGAAGAGGAGACCGGACCCTGAGGAAGATTGTGGAGAAGGACCGATTCCAGACCTTGGGGAACCTGAGGAAGCAGTGGACTGAGTCTGGTGTGGAAACATCCAGAGCCACCGTGCACAGGCGTGTGCAGGAAATGGGCTACAGGTGCCGCATTCCCCAGGTAAAGCCACTTTTGAACCATAAACAGCGGCAGAGGCGCCTGACCTGGGCTACAGAGAAGCAGCACTGGACTGTTGCTAAGTGGTCCCAAGTACTTTTTTCTGATGAAAGCAAATTTTGCATGTCATTCGGAAATCAAGGTGCCAGAGTCTGGAGGAAGACTGGGGAGAAGGAAATGCCAAAATGCCTGAAGTCCAGTGTCAAGTACCCACAGTCAGTGATGGTGTGGGGTGCCATGTCAGCTGCTGGTGTTGGTCCACTGTGTTTCATCAAGGGCAGGGTCAATGCAGCTAGCTATCAGGAGATTTTGGAGCACTTCATGCTTCCATCGGCTGAAATGCTTTATGGAGATGAAGATTTCATTTTTCAGCACGACCTGGCACTTGCTCACAGTGCCAAAACCACTGGTAAATGGTTTACTGACCATGGTAATACTGTGCTCAATTGGCCTGCCAACTCTCCTGACCTGAACCCCATAGAGAATCTGTGGGATATTGTGAAGAGAAAGTTGAGAGACGCAAGACCCAACACTCTGGATGAGCTTAAGGCCGCTATTGAAGCATCCTGGGCCTCCATAACATCTCAGCAGTGTCACAGGCTGATTGCCTCCATGCCACGCCGCATTGAAGCAGTCATTTCTGCCAAAGGATTCCCGACCAAGTATTGAGTGCATAACTGAACATTATTATTTGATGGTTTTTTTGTTTGTTATTAAAAAACACTTTTATTTGATTGGATGGGTGAAATATGCTAATTTATTGAGACAGGTTTTTTGGGTTATCAGGAGTTGTATGCCAAAATCATCAGTATTAAAACAATAAAAGACCTGACAAATTTCAGTTGGTGGATAATGAATCTATAATATATGAAAGTTTAATTGTAATCATTACATTATGGTAAATAATGAAATTTAACACTATATGCTAATTTTTTGAGAAGGACCTGTATATTTATAGCACCTCTCCAACACATTTTTTTCCAATCCTGGCAAAATTGGTGGGATCCATTGTTCAATATGTAATATGTATGGACAGCTTAAAATGAAGTTCCAAAAGTGTTGGGCGGACCTGTGGATGCTCGGGTCCATCGGGTTGTTTGGGTTCACTATTTTTGTAAAAAAGTTTGTTTCAAGTACCAGAACGTTACCTGAACTCGATCTGAAACCTGGACTCAATTAAAATGAATGGGAGGCTCTATCAGCCAGTGGTTCCCACACTGTCATCTCTGTGAAGCGAGAGCAGACGTACGCTGGTGAGAGTATTCACCAGCTGGCACCTGTACGTAGTAAGAAATATGTCAGTAAGATAATTATTGAAGTGTGTATGACAGGTGCACAGTAAAAAGTGGGAAACCCACCTGTGCCATCAACAGCACGCACAAATGGACAGGAAATAATGCACACTCGCCCATGTCGTGAGTATCATAGCCACATTGGTATACCGCATGTATATAGATAACGAAAGTCACATAACAGCAATCAAATAACAATGTCAAAGTATATACATACTGGCAGTATAAGATGGGTACACGTGCGCATCAAAGACCCGTCCCACTATGATACTCACTACATGGGCGAGTGTGCATTATTTCCTGTCCATTTGTGCGTGCTGTTGATGGCACAGGTGGGTTTCCCACTTTTTACTGTGCACCTGTTATTATTATTGAATAAAGCTTATATATTTCTATAATGGGACTTATGACTGCATTTTTCTTAGATTTGTGTTCTTTATGAATAAGCAGTTTGTCCGTGATGGTCCTAGTCAGTCATATATTGGTACCTAGATCAGTAATATGTTGTTATTGACTGATATGCTTCCCACAAAGTACTTTCTATTGAAGTGTGTATGTAGCTTACTCTACATGTATTTACCTAATCTAATATATAAAGCTGAATGTGTGTGTGTATGTGTATGTGTGTACAGGTCCTTCTCAAAAAATTAGCATATAGTGTTAAATTTCATTATTTACCATAATGTAATGATTACAATTAAACTTTCATATATTATAGATTCATTATCCACCAACTGAAATTTGTCAGGTCTTTTATTGTTTTAATACTGATGATTTTGGCATACAACTCCTGATAACCCAAAAAACCTGTCTCAATAAATTAGCATATTTCACCCATCCAATCAAATAAAAGTGTTTTTTAATAACAAACAAAAAAACCAACAAATAATAATGTTCAGTTATGCACTCAATACTTGGTCGGGAATCCTTTGGCAGAAATGACTGCTTCAATGCGGCGTGGCATGGAGGCAATCAGCCTGTGACACTGCTGAGATGTTATGGAGGCCCAGGATGCTTCAATAGCGGCCTTAAGCTCATCCAGAGTGTTGGGTCTTGCGTCTCTCAACTTTCTCTTCACAATATCCCACAGATTCTCTATGGGGTTCAGGTCAGGAGAGTTGGCAGGACAATTGAGCACAGTAATACCATGGTCAGTAAACCATTTACCAGTGGTTTTGGCACTGTGAGCAGGTGCCAGGTCGTGCTGAAAAATGAAATCTTCATCTCCATAAAGCATTTCAGCCGATGGAAGCATGAAGTGCTCCAAAATCTCCTGATAGCTAGCTGCATTGACCCTGCCCTTGATGAAACACAGTGGACCAACACCAGCAGCTGACATGGCACCCCACACCATCACTGACTGTGGGTACTTGACACTTGACTTCAGGCATTTTGGCATTTCCTTCTCCCCAGTCTTCCTCCAGACTCTGGCACCTTGATTTCCGAATGACATGCAAAATTTGCTTTCATCAGAAATAAGTTCTTGGGACCACTTAGCAATAGTCCAGTGCTGCTTCTCTGTAGCCCAGGTCAGGCGCCTCTGCCGCTGTTTATGGTTCAAAAGTGGCTTTACCTGGGGAATGCGGCACCTGTAGCCCATTTCCTGCACACGCCTGTGCACGGTGGCTCTGGATGTTTCCACACCAGACTCAGTCCACTGCTTCCTCAGGTTCCCCAAGGTCTGGAATCGGTCCTTCTCCACAATCTTCCTCAGGGTCCGGTCTCCTCTTCTCGTTGTACAGCGTTTTCTGCCACATTGTTTCCTTCCAACAGACTTACCATTGAGGTGCCTTGATACAGCACTCTGGGAACAGCCTATTTGTTGAGAAATTTCTTTCTGGGTCTTACCCTCTTGCTTGAGGGTGTCAATGATGGCCTTCTTGACATCTGTCAGGTCGCTAGTCTTACCCATGATGGGGGTTTTGAGTAATGAACCAGGCAGGGAGTTTATAAAAACCTCAGGTATCTTTTGCATGTGTTTAGAGTTAATTAGTTGATTCAGAAGATTAGGGTAATAGGTCGTTTAGAGAACCTTTTCTTGATATGCTAATTTATTGAGACAGGTTTTTTGGGTTATCAGGAGTTGTATGCCAAAATCATCAGTATTAAAACAATAAAAGACCTGACAAATTTCAGTTGGTGGATAATGAATCTATAATATATGAAAGTTTAATTGTAATCATTACATTATGGTAAATAATGAAATTTAACACTATGTGCTACTTTTTTGAGAAGGACCTGTATGTCCGGGATTGGCATCTGCACCGTCGCAGCTACAGCCACAAAGTTTTGCACAGTCACACGTCTGGACCCGAGAGCATCATAGGCTATGTTGTGAGGCAAAATTTTAACCCCGCGCATTCCAATTCACCAAACAATTTTGCCCCTATCTACATAATGAGGAAAAAGTGAAAGGAAAAGTGTTGGAGGCAAATTGACAGCTGCCAGATGTGAACAAGGGGGACTTAAAGAATGAGAGCGATGGCACCAAAGAGTATATACTGTACAGTTGCTAAGGTGGGGCCCCGACATGGGATACTTACCACTCATGGGGATATGAACACACACACAAAATGCGCCACACACTACCACGTGCTTGAACACATATCACCCTCAGCGCACATTTCACCACACATACACCAACCTCGCCACATAAAAGTCGAAACACAAAAGTCGCCGCTCAAAACTCACCACACGCAAAACTCCCCACATTCAAAACTAGGCTCACGCAAAACTCGCCACATGTGCAAAACTCACCTCATGGAAAACTCGCCACACGCAAAACTTGCACATGCGGAAAAATTGCCACATGCACAAAAGTTGCAACACATGCAAAAGTTGCCTCACACAAAACTTGCACATACTCAAAATGCACCACACATAAAACTCACCATGCGCAAAACTCGCCATGCGCAAAACTTGCTGCACACAACTTGCTACACTAACCTGCACATGCAACTCGACACACAAAAAGTTGCTACACACATGTCACCACAAAAAACTCATCTCACAAAGTCGCTACATGCATGTCACCACATGCAACTCAACACACACAACTTGACACATGAAACTCACCCTAAAACACACACAAGTCTCGTATTATCCTTCAAAAATAAAAATCTGATTAACCCTTTTACCCCCAAGGGTGGATTGCACGTTAATGACCAGGCCAATTTTTACAATTCTGACCACTGTCCCTTTATGAGGTTATAACTCTGGAATGCTTCAACGGATCCTGGTGATTCCTACACTGTTTTCTCATGACATATTGTACTTCATGATAGTGGTAAAATGTCTTTGATATTACCTGCGTTTATTTGTGAAAAAAATGGAAATTAAATCACAGAGATATGTCACACAAAATACTTAACAAGTAACATTTCCCACATGTCTACTTTACATCAGCACAATTTTGGAACTAAAATTTTTTTTTTGTTAGGGAGTTATAAGGGTTAAAAGTTGACCAACAATTTCTCATTTTTACAACACCATTTTTTTTTAGGGACCACGTCTTATTTGAAGTCATTTTGAGGGGTCTATATGATAGAAAATACCCAAGTGTGACACCACTCTAAAACTGCACCCCTCAAGGTGCTCAAAACCACATTCAAGAAGTTTATTAACCCTTCAGGTGTTTCACAGGAATTTTTGTAATGTTTAAATATAAATGAACATTTAACATTTTTTCACAAAAAATTTATTTCAGCTCCAATTTGTTTTATTTTACCAAGGGTAACAGGAGAAAATGGACCCCAAAAGTTGTTGTACAATTTGTCCTGAGTATGCCGATACCCCATATGTGGGGGTAAACCACTGTTTGGGCGCATGACAGAGCTTTTCAATGCAAAATTGACTGGAATTGAGATGGGACGCCATGTTGCGTTTGGAGAGCCACTGATATGCCTAAACATTGAAACCCCCCACAAGTGACACCATTTTGGAAAGTAGACCCCGTAAGGAACTTATCTAGAGGAGTGGTAAGCACTTTGACCCACCAAGTGCTTCACAGAAGTTTATAATGCAGAACCGTAAAAATAAAAAATCATATTTTTTCACAAAAATTATCTTTTCGAACCCAATTTTTAATTTTCCCAAGGGTAAGAGAAGAAATTGGACCCCAAAAGTTGTTGTCCAAGGGAAGGAAGGGAAGGAGCGCCGTTTGACTTTTCAATGCAAAATTGACAGGAATTGAGATGGGACGCCATGTTGCATTTGGAGAGCCACTGATGTGCCTAAACATTGAAAACCCCCACAAGTGACACCATTTTGGAAAGTAGAACCCCTAAGGAACTTATCTAGAGGTATGGTGAGTAGGGTTGAGCGAAACGGATCGTTCATTTTCAAAAGTCGCCGACTTTTGGCACAGTCGGGTTTCATGAAACCCGACCCGATCCCTGTGTGGGGTCGGCCATGTGGTACGCGACTTTCGCGCCAAAGTCGCATTTCAATGACGCGAAAAGCGCCATTTCTCACCCAATGAAGGTGGACGCAGAGTGTGGGCAGCGTGATGACATAGGTCCTGGTCCCCACCATCTTACAGAAGGGCATTGCAGTTATTGGCTTGCTGTCTGCGGCGTCACAGGGGCTATAAAGGGGCGTTCCCGCCGACCGCCATCTTACAGCTGCTGATCTGAGCTTAGGGAGAGGTTGCTGCCGCTTTGTCAGAAACAGCGATAGCGTTAGGCAGGGTCCATTAACGCCCAAACCGCTTGTGCTGTAGTGATTTCCACTGTCCAACACCACCTTTTGTTTGCAGGGACAGTGGAAGCTACATTTTTTTTCCTCAGCACTGTAGCTCATTGGGCTGCCCTAGAAGGCTCCCTGATAGCTGCAATGCTGTGTGTACGCCGCTGTGCAAACCAACTGCTTTTTTCAAAGCACAAATCCTGTTGATCCTTCCTTTCTGCACAGCTATCTTGTTTGTTTGTCCACACTTTTGATTTAATTTGTGCAGCAGTCCACTCCTTGTTATTGCTGCCTGCCATACCTTGCTGAGATTACTGCAGGGAGATAGTAATTGTAGGACAGTCCTTGTTTTTTTGTTTTTTTTTTAATTCTCCCTGAAAAAAAAAAAATAGTGGGAGATTAATCTTGGCATTTGTGCTTGAGTGCCAGTCGTGTGTGCCATCTCTCTCCAATTGTGGGGCACAGAAAGCCTAGTGTCTATAATCCTTTTTTTTTTTTTTTTTTTTAATTCTCCCTAAAAAAAAAATAGTGGGAGATTAAGATTGGCATTTCTGCTAGAGTGCCAGTCCTGTGTGTGCCATCTCTCTTCAATTTTGGGGCACAGAAAGCCTAGTGTGTAATACTGGCCCTGATTTCTTGGCAATTCTCCCTAACAAAAAAAAATAGTGGGAGATTAAGATTGTATATATATATATATATATATATATCTGCGCTGTAGGTTCCAGAGGAGAACAATTAATAAGAGAATTTTCTGCATATATTGTCCATCATAAAATATGTCCACAGTTACCTAGTTGAAGGTTATTAATGCATTATTAATGCGTTATATATCGTGCATATAAGATGTTGATAATTACCGGGTGTGTCGCAGTCAAGGTCTCCTGAATAGGTACACAACGGTGATGCGTTCAACCGCTTTACTTCCAAAGAATGTGCGAGGAAAGGGTGTAAAAAACCTGTCCCGGCCGGTGACAGTCACCCCTTACCTCACCGATGGTGCTCCTGGGTCTTCAGCGTGAGCCTGCGCTCCCACACGCTAGTTGCCGGCGAGGTGCAGTGAAGCTGCAGGACCTCGCGTGACGTCACATACACGTGATGTTACACGTGAAAGGCTAACGAAATGCACACAGTACCGAAAAGGATCTATCCAACGCGTTTCGGAGTCGGCGGACTCCTTCCTCAGGGATGGTCCGCTGCAGGTCAGGAATGCTTTACATATCATATAGCGAGTGGAAGCGCTGGATCCTATTTGTTAAAAGCAAAGAGTTCAATTTCGCTGTTCAACCCATTTGGAAACAATGTGTTCATTTCAAAAATCCATCTGCTCTCCTCCCTTGACATCTGATGGATGAAGTTACCCTTCTGCCAATTTTTTTTAACTATTTTAATCCCAGTAACTACAATGTCTTTTATAGAACCCTCATGATATTCTTCAAAATGTTGTGATAGAGGGTGACCCGCAATTTTTTTATTGATATTGCGTAGATGTTCCCCTGTACGTACACTCAGAGGGCGTATAGTGCGCCCTATATATAATTTATCACACGGGCATTTAATGCCGTAGATTACTCCTCGGGTGGAACAGGTTATACAGTCTTTAATCTCTACTTCATTGTCTTTGTAGATGATACTCGATTGCTTTTTTGTATTTAATTTTCTACACGGTAGACACTTTTTACATGGAAAGAAGCCAGACAGGGTTTGTGGTGTGAGCGATAATTTTGGCGACACAGGTTTACAAACAGATGGGGCTATGATCATCCAAATCTTGGATGTTCTGTTAGTGTATCTCCGATCACCCTATCTTCCTTGAGTAGACTCCAATGTTTATTTACGATTTTTTTTAAAAGGTGACTATTAGAATTATATGGCGTTATTATCGGTATCCCTTCGTTTTCCATGTTATTACTTTTTTTCTCTTTTGGTTTAAGTAATTTTTGTCTTGATTGTTTCCCTACCTGTTCCTTAACCCGTATCAGGGTCTCTTTATCATATCCTTTCTGGCAAAACCTCTCTATCAGGATATTTGTCTCCTTATTAAAATCCTCTGATTTGGAGCAATTTCTGTGGGCCCTTATAAATTGGCTCTTGGGAACGTTCAGGAGCCAACTGGGTAAATGGCAGCTGTTTAATGAAATATAATTATTTGAATCTGTTGGTTTATGATATAAGGTGGTTTGAATCCCATTCCCCTCTATAAAAATTTTCAAATCTAAAAAATTAATTTCTTTATTACTTGTTTTAGCTGTAAAATTTAAAAAATAATTATTTTTATTAAGACCATTAATAAAATCTAATAATAAAACAGGGCCCCCTGACCATATAAAAACTGTCATCTATAAAACGCTGCCATAGGACCAGGTTCGCCCGTAGGAGTCCATCCATATAGATGTAGTCTTCCTCCCACTTACCGACATATAAATTAGCATAACTAGGGGCGAACCTGGTACTCATGGCAGTGCCCCACTGCTGGGAGTAGTAGTCCTTCCCAAAACAAAAGTAGTTGTGGGTGAGTATAAAATTTATACATTCAATAATAAAAGAAATTTGATCACCCGGTAAAATTCCATCTTTAGATAAAAAATGTTTAGCAGTTTCACAACCTTTCTGATGTTGGATAACTGTATATAAAGAGGTGATGTCGAGAGTGCCGATAATGTAATGATCCTGCCATTGGACAGTTTGTAATATCCGTAAAATGTGTGCACTATCTTTTAGATAGGATGGAAGTAAGGGACATAATTTCTGTAAATGGCAATCGACATATCTCGACAAATTAGTTGTAAGGCCTCCTATAGCTGAAATTATTGGCCTGCCTGGCGGGTGTAGTAAATTTTTATGTACCTTGGGTAGGTAGTAAAAATAAGGGACTCTAGGGTGTGTTATATTGACGAAGTCATATTCGGATTTATTTAAAAAGCCTTTATGTAATCCCATTTTTATTAAATTTTGCATTTCACAGATGTATCTCTCGGTTGGGTCCACCTTGAGTATTTTGTATGTACATTCATCTCCCAATAGGCGTAACGATTCTCTGTTATAATCCTCAGTGTTCAAAATCACTATTCCGCCCCCTTTGTCTGCTGGCCTTATTGTAATTTCTTTATTATTTTGGAGTTGTCTAATTGCCATCCGTTCACAGTGAGACAGGTTATACTGATATTTGGAACAGTTCTTATTTGATATTTTTCTGATGTCATTTATAACATTCTTCTGAAAGGCATTAAAGGCTTCAGAATATTCTTGAATCGGGTGGAAATTCGATTTGTTTTTCAAGGAGGTATGTTGGTATGGATCGAATATCACTGTAGTGCCGTCAGCTTCCTTGCTAACAAAGGAAGATAGGGTGATCGGAGATACACTAACAGAACATCCAAGATTTGTCTATAGGAGGGCGAATAATTTGGGCAACATCATAGCCCCATCTGTTTGTAAACCTTTGTCGCCAAAATTATCGCTCACACCACAAACCCTGTCTGGCTTCTTTCCATGTAAAAAGTGTCTACCGTGTAGAAAATTAAATACAAAAAAGCAATCGAGTATCATCTACAAAGACAATGAAGTAGAGATTAAAGACTGTATAACCTGTTCCACCCGAGGAGTAATCTACGGCATTAAATGCCCGTGTGATAAATTATATATAGGGCGCACTATACGCCCTCTGAGTGTACGTATAGGGGAACATCTACGCAATATCAATAAAAAATTTGCTGGTCACCCTCTATCACAACATTTTGAAGAATATCATGAGGGCTCTATAAAAGACATTGTAGTTACTGGGATTAAAATAGTTAAAAAAAATTGGCGGAAGGGTAACTTCATCCATCAGATGTCAAGGGAGGAGAGCAGATGGATTTTTTAAATGAACACATTGTTTCCAAATGGGTTGAACAGCGAAATTGAACTCTTTGCTTTTAACAAATAGGATCCAGCGCTTCCACTCGCTATATGATATATAAAGCATTCCTGACCTGCACCGGACCATCCCTGAGGAAGGAGTCCGCCGACTCCGAAACGCGTTGGATAGATCCTTTTCGGTACTGTGTGCATTTCGTTAGCCATTCACGTGTAACATCACGTGTATGTGACGTCACGCGAGGTCCTGCAGCTTCACTGCACCTCGCCGGTAACTAGCGTGTGGGAGCGCAGGCTCACGCTGAAGACCCAGGAGCACCATCGGTGAGGTAAGGGGTGACTGTCACCGGCCGGGACAGGTTTTTTACACCCTTTCCTCACACATTCTTTGGAAGTAAAGCGGTTGAACGCATCACCGTTGTGTACCTATTCAGGAGACCTTGACTGCGACACACCCGGTAATTATCAACATCTTATATGCACGATATATAACGCATTAATAACCTTCAACTAGGTAACTGTGGACATATTTTATGATGGACAATATATGCAGAAAATTCTCTTATTAATTGTTCTCCTCTGGAACCTACAGTGCAGATATATATATATATATATATATATATATATATATATATATATATATATATATATATATATAGGATCATTGGTGTTTTTTCACTTTACATTGGACATTTTCGGTAGTTATGCCAGTTTATCTGCAGCAGTAGAATTACCAGTATAAACATATATTTTGTGTGCAGCGCCCGTAGTCGCTTTTATATATTGGAGATTAAGATTGGCATTTCTGCTAGAGTGCCAGTCCTGTGTGTGCCATCTCTCTCCAATTTTGGGGCACAGAAAGCCTAGTGTGTAATACTGGCCCTGATTTCTTGGCAATTCTCCCTAACAAAAAAAAGTAGTGGGAGATTAAGATTGGCATTTCTGCTAGAGTGCCAGTCCTGTGTGTGCCATCTCTCTCCAATTTTGGGGCACAGAAAGCCTAGTGTGTAATACTGGCCCTGATTTCTTGGCAATTCTCCCTAACAAAAAAAAGTAGTGGGAGATTAAGATTGGCATTTCTGCTAGAGTGCTGTTATGGACCTGGTGGTTAGGAGCACCCAGAACGACCTGATGGTTAAACTAACACAGGACAAGCTCTGGGAAGTGGGAGCTCTGCTGACAGCAACCCCTAATCCTTTCACACACACTAGAAATAGCCGTGGAGTGTACCTAACTCTGCCTAGACGCCTCTTCACAGCCTAAGAGCTAACTAGCCCTAGAGATAGAAAATAAAGCCTACCTTGCCTCAGAGAAATTCCCCAAAGGAAAAGGCAGCCACCCACATATATTGACTGTGAGTTAAGATGATATTCACAAACACAGAAATGAAACAGGTTTCAGCAAAGGAGGCCAGACTTACTAAACAGACTGAGGATAGGAAAGGTATCTTTGCGGTCAGCACAAAAAACTACAAAAAGACCACGCAGAGTGTGCAAAAAGACCTCCGCACCGACTCACGGTGCGGAGGTGCCACTCTGCATCCCAGAGCTTCCAGCTAGCAAGGCAAAATCATGATAGCAAGCTGGACAAGAAAACAATGAACAAATAATTAACTAGCAGGGACTTAGCTTCTGCTGGAGTAGACAGGTCACCAGAAAGATCCAAGAGCGAACTGAACCAGTACAAGAACATTGACAGCTGGCATGGAGTAACGATCTGAGTTGAGTTAAATAGAGCAGCCAGCCAAAGAATAAACTAAGTCACCTGTGGAAGGAACCTCAGAAGCAGCAGCTCCACTCACAGCCACCAGAGGGAGTCCATGGACAGAACTCGCCGAAGTACCATTCATGACCACAGGAGGGAGTTCGATAACAGAATTCACAACAGAGTGCCAGTCCTGTGTGTGCCATCTCTCTCCAATTTTGGGGCATAGAAAGCCTAGTGTGTAATACTGGGCCTGATTTCTTGACAATTCTCCCTAACAAAAAAAAGTAGTGGGAGATTAAGATTGGCATTTCTGCTAGAGTGCCAGTCCTGTGTGTGCCATCTCTCTCCAATTTTGGGGCTCAGAAAGCCTAGTGTGTAATACTGGCCCTGATTTCTTGGCAATTCTCCCTAACAAAAAAAAGTAGTGGGAGATTAAGATTGGCATTTCTGCTAGAGTGCCAGTCCTTTGTGTGTGGCATCTCTCTCAAATTGTGGGCCACAGAAAGCCTAGTGTCGGCAATACTGTTTTTTTTTTTGGGGGGGGGTTAATTCTCCCATTAAAGAAAAAATGGGAGATTAGTGTTAGATTAATATTGGCATTTGTGCTTCAGTGCAAGTCGTGTGTGCCATCTCTCTCAAATTGTGGGCCACAGAAAGTCTAGTGTCTGTTTTGTTTTTTTTTTTAATTCTCCCTGAAAAAAAAAATAGTGGGAGATTAATATTGGGATTTGTGCTTGAGTGCCAGTCGTGTGTGCCATCTCTCTCAAATTGTGGGCCACAGAAAGCAAGGAGCCAGGTTCGGCGTCTGGCTACACAAGGCCTCGAACGCTCCCTTTTCTGGGAGTAGGAAAACCGCTTTTAAAGCCGGAGCAGCAAGAGCAAGTTTTGGCTTTCCTTGCTGACTCAGCCTCTAGCTCTTCTGCCTCCTCTTCTGAAACTGGTAAATTTAAAAGCAGCGCGTCGTTAGTGGATGTTCATGCTCAAGGACAAGTCGCTCCATTGTCCTGTTCAGCAAAAACAACAACAGAGAAGGATGCTTCAGGCGACACAACGGGTTACTCCATGGAGCTCTTTACATATACCGTTCCTGGGTTAGAAAGTGAAAGTTAACAGGCCATGCCCATTACAAGTTGAATCGGACATGGAGTGCACAGATGCACAGCCACAGCCAGATTACTATGCTGTTCCTTTGACTCAGACCACCACATTGCCCTCGCAGTGTACTGATCCAGAATCAGACCCTGATGAGACTATGGTGCCCCGTCACAAACGCTATACCACCGGCTTACATGGGAACACAGACGAAGTTGCACATGAGATAGAAGAGGAGGTCATAGATGACCCAGTTGTTGACCCCGATTGGCAGCCATTGGGGAACAGGGTGCAGGCGGCAGTAGTTTTGAAGCGGAGGAGGAGGGGCCGCAGCAGGCATCAACATCGCAACAGGTTCCATCTGCCGGGCCCGTATCTGGCCCAAAACACGTGGCAAAGCCAAAACCAGTTGGAGGACAGCGTGGCCATCCGGTTAAAGAAACTCAGTCTGCAATGCCTGAAAAGGTATCCGATGCTAGAAAGAGTGCAGTCTGGCATTTTTTTAAACAACATCCAATTGATCAGCGTAAAGTCATCTGTCAAAAATGTTCAACTACCTTAAGCAGAGGTCAGAATCTGAAAAGTCTAAATTCAAGTTGCATGCATCGACATTTAACCACCATGCATTTGCAAGTCTGGACTAACTACCAAACGTCCCTTAAGGTTGTAGCATCCTCGGCCAATGAAGCTAGTCAGCAACGCTACATCCCTTCCGTCACTGTAAGGCCACCATTTTCCGCACGACCTGCAGTATCTGTGCAGGTTTCGTTGCCAGGCCAAAGAAGTCAGGGTCAGGGAATCACCAGTTTCGTAGTAGGAAACACTGCATCTAGGGCACCGGCAAGAATACCGTCTCCAACCGTCTCTCAGTCTGCCATGTCCACCGACACTCCCGCTAGTTCCACGATCTCCAGCTCTCCAGTCCAGCTCACCCTTCATGAGACTCTCGTTAGAAAAAGGAAGTACTCATCCTCGCATCCGCGTACACAGGGTTTTAACGCCCACATAGCTAGACTAATCTCGTTAGAGATGATGCCCTACCGGTTAGTTGAAAGCGGCGCTTTCAAAGCCCTGATGGACTACACTGAACCATGCAACAAGCTACCCAGTCCACAATTCTTTTCGAGAAAAGCCATCCCAGCCCTCCACCAGCATGTTAAAGAGCGCATCGTCCATGCACTCAGGCAATCTGTGAGCACAAAGGTGCACCTAACAACAGATGCATGGACCAATAGGCATGGCCAGGGATGTTACGTGTCCATCACGGCACACTGGGTGAATGTGGTGGATGCAGGGTCCACAGGGGACAGAAATATTGGGACAGTTCTGCCTAGCCCACGGTCTAGGAAACAGTTGGCTGTAGCCGTTTGCCCCTCCTCCTCCTCATCCTCCTGCAGAAGCGAGAGCTCGTCCACAGACCACAGTGGCACAACCACTCCATCCGCAGCTGCCACTGTTGCACACCAGGTGTCCCATTATGGGGCAGCTACTGGCAAGCGTCAGCAGGCTGTATTGGCTATGAAGTGTTTGGGCGACAACAGACACACCGCGGAAGTTCTGTCTGAGTTCTTGCAGAAAGAAACGTAGTCGTGGCTGGGCACTGTAGATCTTGAGGCAGGCAAGGTAGTGAGTGATAACGGAAAGAATTTCATGGCTGCCATCGCCCTTTCCCAACTGAAACACATTCCTCGCCTGGCTCACACCTTAAACCTGGTGGTGCAGTGCTTCCTGAAAAGTTATCCGGGGTTATCCGACCTGCTCCTCAAAGTGCGCGGACTTTGCTCGCATATCCGCCGTTCGCCCGTACACTCCAGCCGTATGCAGACCTATCAGCGGTCTTTGAACCTTCCCCAGCATCGCCTAATCATCGACGTTGCAACAAGGTGGAACTCAACACTGCACATGCTTCAGAGACTGTGCAAACAGAAGCGGGCTGTTATGTATTTGTGGGAGGATACACAGACATGGGCAGGCAGTAGGATGGCAGACATGGAGTTGTCAGGTGTGCAGTGGTCGAAGGTACATGACATGTGTCAAGTCCTTCAGTGTTTTGAGGAATGTACACGGCTGGTAAGTGCAGTCAACGCCATAATAAGCATGAGCATCCCCCTAATGCGTCTGCTGATGCAAAGTTTGACGCACATAAAGGAGCAGGCGTCTGCAGCAGAGGAAGAGGAAAGCCTTGATGACAGTCAGCCATTGTCTGGTCAGGGCAGTGTACAGGACGAGGTAGCGGGCGAACAGGAGGAGGAGGATGAGGAGGATGATGGGGATGAGTATTTTTTTAATGAGGAAGCTTCTCCGGGGCCACTGGAAAGGCCGGGTTCTGGTTTTTGAAGAGACACAAGTGACGTAGATTTGCCTGAAACTGCCCCTCAACCCAGCACAACCGCAGATTTGACAACTGGAACTTTGGCCCACATGGCAGATTATGCCTTACGTATCCTCAAAAGGGACACACGCATTACTAAAATGATGACCGATGACGATTACTGGTTGGCCTGCCTCCTTGATCCTCGCTATAAAGGCAAATTGCAAAATATTTTATGCCACATGAGAACTTGGAACAAATATTAGCAACCAAACAATCAACTCTTGTTGACCGTTTGATTCAGGCATTCCCAGCACACAGCGCCGGTGATCGTTCTCACATGAGCTGCAGGGGGCAGCAGACCAGAGGTGTTAGAGGTGCACAAATCAGAAGTGGCGTTGGGCAGAGGGGTTTTCTGACCAGGTTGTGGAGTGATTTTGCTATGACCACAGACAGGAAAGGTACTGCAGCATCAATTCAAAGTGACAGGAGACAACATTTGTCCAATATGGTTATTAACTATTTTTCATCCCTTATCGATGTTCTCCCTCAACCGTCATTCCCATTTGATTACTGGGCATCCAAATTAGACACCTGGCCAGAATTGGCAGAATATGCATTGCAGGAGCTTGCTTGCCCAGCAGCTAGTGTACTATCAGAAAGAGTTTTCAGTGCTGCAGGTTCAATGTTAACTGAAAAAAGGACTCGTCTGGCTACCCAAAATGTTGATGATCTAACCTTCATTAAAATGAACCACTACTAGATTTCAAATTATTTTGCCCCACCTTTCCCGGCTGACACCTAGCTTTCCAGTGAAAAGGTCTTGCTTGTGGACTGCTCTGACTGAGTTTTCCAATCTCGTAATTTGCAGCAGCTGTTTGTCCAGCATGCGACATGTTTACACCTCCCTAAATGGCCAAACACCCCCACGGGGCCGTGGTCTCGCCACTTGGCGCAGGCACCCGTGAGAGTGCCGTTTGTCTGAAGAGGTGGGTGTGCACGCTTTTGGTCAACGGCACTGCCACTGGGTCCCTCATAGTACAATAAAGTGTCTCTGGCGGTGGTGGCGCGCAACCAACGTCAGACACACCATTGTAACATGAGGGGCCTGGGCCTGTACCGCCTGCCACAAGACAGTTTCACCCCCGCAGCTCAAACAGTGCTCTACGATTTGCAATATTATCTCTCACATCTCCACCAATGTTTAGTCTATGCGCTGACATCCTTCAATGCCTGGCACTGACAATACCAATGTGTTGACATGTATGATGCTACTTAAAATAGTCTGGGGCAGTGTCCTATATTTACACCAGTAAATACTTTGCGCCAAATTACTAGGTCAGAAACACAGCAGAGGAGCCCACCCCTGTACCTAAGTATGCCACCCTTTTGTTTTTTGGTTTTGTTGTAATGCGAGACATTAACATCTATTTATTTTTTGGGAGTATTAACTGTCAGACACTCATTACAATCGGCCTCCGCTGACAACACCAATGCTGCCTGTGTACCCCTGCAAGATAATTCCAAGTGCATAGAGCCTACTTTTGTTATGTTAGGCCTACTAAGCCTGTCTGCGGTCCCTCCTTCCAATAGTCCTCCACTGACCACACCACTGCTGCCCGTGTACCCCTGGAACCTATTTTAAAGTGCCTACAGCCAACTTTTGTTATGTTAGGCCTACTAAGCCTGTCTGCGGTCCCTCCTTCCAATAGTCCTCCACTGACCACACCACTGCTGCCCGTGTACCCCTGGAACCTATTTTAAAGTGCCTACAGCCAACTTTTGTTATGTTAGGCCTACTAAGCCTGTCTGCGGTCCCTCCTTCCAATAGTCCTCCAATGACCACACCACTGCTGCCCGTGTACCCCTGGAAGCTATTTTAAAGTGCCTACAACCTACTTTTGTTATGTTAGGCCTACTAAGCCTGTCTGCGGTCCCTCCTTCCAATAGTCCTCCACTGACCAGACCAATGCTGCCCGTGTACCCCTGGAACCTATTTTAAAGTGCCTACAGCCTACTTTTGTTATGTTAGGTCTACTAAGCCTGTCTGCGGTCCCTCCTTCAAATAGTCCTCCACTGACCAGACCAATGCTGCCCGTGTACCCCTGGAACCTATTTTAAAGTGCCTACAGCCTACTTTTGTTATGTTAGGCCTACTAAGCCTGTCTGTGGTCCCTCCTTCCAATAGTCCACCACTGACCACACCACTTCTGCCCGTGTACCCCTGGAAGCTATTTTAAAGTGCCTACAGCCTACTTTTGTTATGTTAGGCCTACTAAGCCTGTCTGCGGTCCCTCCTTCCAATACTCCTCCACTGACCACACCACTGCTGCCCGTGTACCCCTGGAAGCTTTTTTAAAGTGCCTACAGCCAACTTTTGTTATGTTAGGCCTACTAAGCCTGTCTGCGGTCCATCCTTCCAATAGTCCTCCACTGACCACACCACTGCTGCCCGTGTACCCCTGGAAGCTATTTTAAAGAGCCTACAGCCTACTTTTGTTATGTTAGGCCTACTAAGCCTGTCTGCGGTCCCTCCTTCCAATAGTCCTCCACTAACCAGACCAATGATGCCCGTGTACCCCTGGAACCTATTTTAAAGTGCCTACAGCCTACTTTTGTTATGTTAGGCCTACTAAGCCTGTCTGCGGTCCCTCCTTCCAATAGTCCTCCACTGACCACACCACTGCTGCCCGTGTACCCCTGGAAGCTATTTTAAAGTGCCTACAGCCTACTTTTGTTATGTTAGGCCTACTAAGCCTGTCTGCGGTCACTCCTTCCAATACTCCTCCACTGACCACACCACTGCTGCCCGTGTACCCCTGGAAGCTTTTTTAAAGTGCCTACAGCCAACTTTTGTTATGTTAGGCCTACTAAGCCTGTCTGCGGTCCATCCTTCCAATAGTCCTCCACTGACCAGACCAATGCTGTCCGTGTACCCCTGGAACCTATTTTAAATTGCATAGAGCATCCTTTTTTTTAATTGTAGGCGTACTAAGTCTGTCTGCGGTCCATAATTGAAATTATCCTCCACTGACCAGAGCAATGCTGCCTGTGTACCCCTGTAACCTTTTTTAAACTGCATTGAGCCAAATTTTTTGTTTAAGGCCTACTACCTGTGTCTGTCTGCGCCACTCAATACAGCTGTCCTCCTCTGAAAAAAGCTGAGCGTCAATAGTCTGGTTTTCAGCCTATAGGAATTTGAAAACTGCATTGGGGCTACTACGTCGGTAGGGCCTACTAACGGTGTCTGCCGCTCCAAGGTGTTCTCCAGGTTGCCTCTCCATAGCTTCGATCTTCTAGCTCTCGTTCAGTTGTTGTTGAAACAACACTGCATTAGGCCTACAAGTTGGGTCTGGGTTGTAGAGACGGTGTCTGCCGCTCCAAGGTGTTCTCCAGGTTGCCTCTCCATAGCTTCGATCTTCTGGCACTCGTTCAGTTGTTGTTGAAACAACACTGCATTAGGCCTACAATTTGGGTCTGGGTTGTAGAGACGGTGTCTGCCGCTCCAAGGTGTTCTCCAGGTTGCCTCTCCATAGCTTCTATCTTCTAGCTCTCGTTAAGTAGTTGTTGAAACAACACTGCATTAGGCCTACAAGTTGGGTCTGGGTTGTAGAGACGGTGTCTGCCGCTCCAAGGTGTTCTCCAGGTTGCCTCTCCATAGCTTCGATCTTCTGGCACTCGTTCAGTTGTTGTTGAAACAACACTGCATTAGGCCTACAATTTGGGTCTGGGTTGTAGAGACGGTGTCTGCCGCTCCAAGGTGTTCTCCAGGTTGCCTCTCCATAGCTTCTATCTTCTAGCTCTCGTTAAGTAGTTGTTGAAACAACACTGCATTAGGCCTACAAGTTGGGTCTGGGTTGTAGAGACGGTGTCTTCCGCTCCAAGGTGTTGTCCAGGTTGCCTTTCCTGAGCTTCTATCTTCAGGCTCTTGTTAAATAGTTGTTAAATGGAACAACTGCATTTGGCCTACTAGTTGGGTTGGGGCCTACTAACAGTGTCTGCCGCTCCTTGCTGTTCTCCTGGTTTCCTGTCCTGAAATTCCACTTTCAGGCTCTCGTTAAGTAGTTCTTAATGTTAGACTGCATTTGGCCTACTAGTTGGGTTGGGGCCTACTATCGGTGTCTGCCGCTCCTTGCTGTTCTCCTCCACTGAACAAAGCTGTGCCGCCTGTTTACTATTGTTGCCAATTTTGACCTGCATTTAGACTACTTACTGATTTGGGCTTACTCTCTGTGTCAGCCTCTCATTACAGTGATCCTCCACTGCAATGCCCCCTGGTTAGTCCTGTTACCAATTTTGAACTGCATTTAGCCCACTTTATTCTTTGGGCCTATATCTGTGTTTCCTCCTCATCCTGCCCATTGCCCAGCCAGTGATAGATGAGTCTGCTGGTACATTGACCCATAACGCAACATTCTCCGTGCACGCTACACAGCAAGATTGTGACCCTGCTGAAAGTCAGGTTCCTCTTTCCGCATACCATACCACCTTACACGGGGACAAAGAGGAAGGTGCAGATGAAAGTGCAGGTTCCTTCATCAGGTGGGGGGAGGAATACTCGTTGGCGATATCACTGGCACAGGGCCCCTCATAGTACGCAAAAGTGTCGCTGCCGGTGGGAGGCGCTCCCGCCGTGCAAACACACCGCCGTACTTTGAGGGGCCCTGTACCAGTGCCAATGCCAACGAGTGGGCCCCCCCTGCTTGCTCAGGATCACAGCACTTGCAAAGTTGAAATACTTATCTCTCCCTGCTCCACTGCTGTGACGTGGTCCAGATTTCCTGGGCTCACTAAATACTTGAACCAGCCCTACCCCCCACAACTTTAGCCAAATGACCCCCAATTTCCAATGCCTTACTATTATTATAAGGTAAATTAAGATTGACAAGCTTCAGTAACAAGAATGGATGTTTTTGCCATTAAAATGGGCACTGTACATGTTTTACTGGCCTCCACTCACTGCCGACTATGCTCCCCCATTGACTTGCATTGGGTTTCGTGTTTTGGTCGATCACCGACTTTTCACGATAATCGGCCGATTCCACTCGACTCGACTGTTGAGATAGTCGGGTTTCGCGAAACCCGACTCAACCTTAAAAAACTAAAAGTCGCTCAACTCTAGTGGAGCGCACTTTGACCCACCATTTTTCCAAAGGTAACAGGAGAAATTGGACCTCAAAAGTTGTTGTCCAATTTGTCCTGAGTACGCTGATACCCCATATGTGGGGGGAACCACCGTTTGGGTGCATGGGAGGGGTCAGAAGGGAAGGTGCGCCATTTGGAATGCAGACTTAGATGGAATTGTCTGCAAGCGTCACATTGTGTTTGCAGAGCCCCTAATGAACCTAAACATTAGAAACCCCCCACAAGTGACCCCATATTGGAAACTAGACCCCCACGGAACTTATATTGATGTGTTGTGAGAACTTTGAACCCCCAAGTGTTTCACTACAGTTTAAAACGCAGAGCCGTGAAAATAAAAAATCCTTTTTTTTCCCACAAAAATTATTTTTTAGCCCCCAATTTTGTATTTTCCCAAGGGTAAGAGGAGAAATTGGACCCCAAACCTTGTTGTCCAATTTGTCCTGAGTACGCTGATACCCCATATGTTGGGGTAAACCCCTGTTTGGGCACGCGGGAGAGCTCGGAAGTGAAGGAGCACTGTTTTACTGTTTCAACGCAGAATTGGCTGGAATTGAGATCGGACGCCATGTCGCGTTTGGAATGCCTCTGATGTGCCTAAACAGTGGAAACCCCCCAATTATAATTGAAACCCTAATCCAAAAACACCCCTAACCCTAATCCCAACGGTAACCCTAACCACACCTCTAGCCCAGACACACCCCTAACCCTAATCCCAACCCTATTCCCAACCGTAAATGTAATTCAAACCCTAACCCTAAATTTAGCCCCAACCCTAACTGTAGCCTTAACCCTAGCCCCAACCCTAACCCTAGCCCTAACCCTAACCCTAGACCCAAACCCTAACCCTAGCCCTAGCCCTAACCCTAACCCTAACCCTAACCCTAGCCCTAACCCTAACCCTAACCATAGCCCTAACCCTAGCCCTAACCCTAGCCCCAACCCTAACCCTAGCCCTAATGGGAAAATGGAAATAAATACATTTTTTTTTATTTTTTCTCTAACTAAGGGGGTGATGAAGGGGGGTTTGATTTACTTTTATAGGGGGTTATTTAGCGGATTTTTATGATTGGCAGCCGTTACACACTGAAAGACGCTTTTTATTGCAAAAAATATTTTTTGCGTTACCACATTTTGAGAGCTATAATTTTTCCATATTTGAGTCCACAGAGTCATGTGAGGGCTTGTTTTTTTGTGGGAAGAGTTGACATTTTTATTGCTAACATTTTCGGGCACGTGACATTTTTTGCTCGCTTTTTATTCCGATTTTTGTGAGGCAGAATGACCAAAAACCAGCTATTCATGAATTTCTTTTGGGGGAGGCGTTTATACTGTTCCGCGTTTGGTAAAATTGATAAAGCAGTTTTATTCTTCGGGTCAGTACGATTACAGCAATATCTCATTTATATCATTTTTTTATGTTTTGGCGCTTTTATACGATAAAAACTATTTTATAGAAAAAATAATTATTTTTGCATCGCTTTACTCTCAGGACTATAACTTTTTTATTTTTTTGCTGATGATGCTGTATGGTGGCTCATTTTTTGCGGGACAAGATTTCAGCAGTACCATGGTTATTTACATCTGTCTTTTTGATCCCGTGTTTTTCCACTTTTTGTTCGGCGGTATGATAATAAAGCGTTGTTTTTTGCCTCATTTTTTTTTACTTACAGTGTTTACTGAAGGGGTTAACTAGTGGGGCAGTTTTATAGGTTGGGTCGTTACGGACGCGGCGATACTAAATATGTGTACTTTTATTGTTTTTTTTTTAAATTTAGATAAAGAAATGTATTTATGGGAATAATATTTTTTTTCTTTATTTAGTTTTTTTTTTTTTTACACATGTGGAATTTTTTTAAAATTTTTTTACTTTGTCCCAGGGGGAGACATCACAGATTGCTGATCTGACAGTTTGCACAGCACTCTATCAGATAAGCGATCTGACCTGCAGGACCCGGATGCCGCGGCCATTTTGGATCCGGGCCTGCAGCGTGGAAGGAGGTAGGAGACCCTCGGAGCAACGCGATCACATCGCGTGGCTGCGGGGGTCTCAGGTAAGCCTGCAGGGAGCCCCCTCCCTGCGTGATGCTTCCCTATACCGCCGGCACACTGCGATCGTGTTTGATCGTGGTGTGCCGGGGGTTAATGTGCCGGGGCTGGTCCGAGACCGCTCCTGGCACATAGTGCCGGATGTCAGCTGCGATAGGCAGCTGACACCCGGCCGCGATCGGCCGCGCTCCCCCTGAGAGCGCGGCCGATCGCGTATGACGTACTATCCCATCGGTGGTCATACGGGCCCACCCCACCTTGACGGACTAGTACGTCATATGTCAGAAAGGGGTTAATAAGCAGACAAACTACAAGAGCAACAAATGTACCATATAGGAAATACGGCAGCTGTCAGTCACATGACCTGTCTATTACGTGTATGTGTGAGCTAATATATACTGCCAGGGGGGAGGGCTTCCTGTTGGCTGGGGATTTATCAGGCTGCCAATTTAGCTTACAAATACTGAGGTAAAAATACTGACCAAATAACATGTGAACACGGTCTAAGGGTATGTTCACACGATGCAGATTTAGTGCAGAATTGGTGCAGAACTGCAGCAGATTTTTCTGCTGCAGAAACGCTGCAGAACTGCACTGTGATTTACAGTACAATGTAAATCAATGAGAAAAGATAAAAGCTGTGCACATGGTGCAGAAAAATCTGCGCAGAAACGCTGCAGATTTCAAAGAAGTGCACGTCGCTTCTTTTGTGCAGTTCTGCAGCGTTTCTGCGCAGATTTTTCTGCACCATGTGCACAGCTTTTTTCTTTTCTCATTGATTTACATTGTACTGCACAGAAACTGCACAGAAACTGCACAGAATCTGCACAGAATCTGCACAGAATCTGTACAGAAACTGCACAGAAACTGCACAGAAACTGCACAGAAACTGCATAGAAACTGCACAGAAACTGCATCAAATCTGCAGATGCAGATTTAGTGCAGAAAATTCTGCACCACATTTCCTACGTGTACACATAGCCTAGGAGATGACATACAGATATATACTATATACAGGGGAGATAGCACACAGATATATACTATATACAGGAGAGGTGACACAGGTATATACTATATAAAGGAGGAGATGACACACAGGTATATTCTATATACAGGATGAGATTACACACACATATATACTATATACAGGGGAGATGACACACAGGTATATACTGTATACAGGGGAGATGACACACTGGTATATACTGTATACAGGGGAGATGACACACAGGTATATACTATATACAGGAGGAGATGACACACAGGTATATACTATATACAGGAGGAGATGACATACAGGTATATACTATATACAGGAGGAGATGACACACTGGTATATATTATATACAGGGTAGATGACATGCAGGTACATACTATATACAGGGGAGATGACACAGGTATATACTATATACAGGGGAGATGACACACAGGTATATACTATATACAGGGGAGATGACACGCAGGTATATACTAAATACAGGAGGAGATGACACACAGGCATATACTATATACAGGGGAGATGACACACAGGTATATACTATATACAGGGGAGATGACACGCAGGTATATACTATATACAGAAGGAGATGACACACAAATATATACTATATACAGGGGAGATGACACACATATATACTATATATGGGGAGATGACACACAGGTATATACTATATACAGGAGGAGATGACACGCAGGTATATTCTATATACAGGATGAGATTACACACACATATATACTATATACAGGGGAGATGACACACTGGTATATACTGTATTCAGGGGAGATGACACACAGGTATATACTATATACAGGAGGAGATGACACACAGGTATATACTATATACAGGAGGAGATGACATACAGGTATATACTATATACAGGAGGAGATGACACACTGGTATATATTTTATACAGGGTAGATGACATGCAGGTACATACTATATACAGGGGAGATGACACAGGTTAATACTATATACAGGGGAGATGACACACAGGTATATACTATATACAGGGGAGATGACACGCAGGTATATACTATATACAGGAGGAGATGACACACAGGCATATACTATATATAGGGGAGATGACACACAGGTATATACTATATACAGGGGAGATGACACGCAGGTATATACTATATACAGAAGGAGATGACACACAAATATATACTATATACAGGGGAGATGACACACATATATACTATATATGGGGAGATGACACACAGGTATATACTATATACAGGAGGAGATGACATACAGGTATATACTATGTACAGGAGGAGATGACACACACATATATACTATATACAGGGGAGATGACACACAGGTATATACTATATACAGAAGGAGATGACACACAGGTACAGTCATGGCCAAAAGTATTGACACCCCTGCAATTTTGTCAGATAATACTCATTTTCTTCCTGAAAATGATTGCAATCACAAACTATTTGGTATTATTATCTTCATTTAATTTGTCTTAAATGAAAAAATGCAAAAAGAATTGTCCTAAAGCCAAATTGGATATAATTTCACACCAAACATAAAAAAGGGGGTGGACAAAAGTATTGGCATCGTTCGAAAAATCATGTGATACTTCTCTAATTTGTGTAATTATCAGCACCTGTAGCTTTCCTGTAGCACCTAACAGGTGTTGGCAATAACTAAATCACACTTGCAGCCAGTTGACATGGATTAAAGTTGACTCAACCTGTGTCCTTGTGTGTACCACATTGAGCATGAAGAAATAAAAAAGAAGACCAAAGAACTGTCTGAGGACTTGAGAAACCAAATTGTGAGGAAGCATGAGCAATCTCAAGGCTACAAGTCCATCTACAAAGACCTGAAAGTTCCTGTCTCTACCGTGTGCAGTGTCATCAAGAAGTTTAAAGCCCATGGCACTGTGGCTAACCTCCCTAAATGTGGACGGAAAAGAAAAATTGACAAGAGATTTCAACGCAAGATTGTGCGGATGTTGGATAAAGAACCTCGACTAACATCCAAACAAGTTGAAGCCGCCCTGCAGTCCGAGGGTACAACAGTGTCAACCCGTACTATCCATCGGCATCTGAATGAAAAGGGACTGTATGGTAGGAGACCCAGGAAGACCCCACTTCTTACCCCGAGACATAAAAAAGCCAGGCTGGAGATTGCCGAAACTTACCTGAAAAAGACTAAAATGTTTTGGAAGAATGTTCACTGGTCAGCTAAGACAAAAGTAGAGCTTTTTGGGCAAAGGCATCAACATAGAGTTTACAGGAGAAAAAAAGAGGCATTCAAAGAAAAGAACACGGTCCCTACAGTCAAACATGGCGGAGGTTCCCTGATGTTTTGTGATTGCTTTGCTGCCTCTGGCACTGGACTGCTTGACTGTGTGCATGGAATTATGAAGTCTGAAGACTACCAACAAATTTTGCAGTATACTGTAGGGCCCAGTGTGAAAAAGCTGGGTCTCCCTCAGAGGTCATGGGTCTTCCAGCAGGACAATGACCCAAAACACACTTCAAAAAGCACTAGAAAATGGTTTGAGAGAAAGCACTGGAGACTTCTAAGGTGGCCAGCAATGAGTCCAGACCTGAATCCCATAGAACACCTGTGGAGAGATCTAAAAATGGCAGTTTGGAGAAGGCACCCTTCAAATATCAGGGACCTGGAGCAGTTTGCCAAAGAAGAATGGTCCAAAATTCCAGCAGAGCATTATAAGAAACTCATTGATGGAAGTGGTTGGTCGCAGTTATTTTGGCTAAAGGTTGTGCAACCAAGTATTAGGCTGAGGGTGCCAATACTTTTTTCTGGCCCATTTTTGGAGTTTTGTGTGAAATGATCAATGTTTTGCTTTTTGCTTCATTCTTTTTTGTGTTTTTTCACTTAAGACAAATTAAATGAAGATAATAATACCAAATAATTTGTGATTGCAATCATTTTCAGGAAGAAAATGAGTATTATCTGACAGAATTGCAGGGGTGTCAATACTTTTGGCCATGACTGTATATACTATATACAGGAGGAGATGACATACAGGTATATACTATATACAGGAGGAGATGACACACAGATATATACTATATACAGGAGGAGATGACACACAGGTATATACTATGTACAGGAGGAGATGACACACAGGTATATACTATATACAGGAGGCGATGACTTACAGGTATATACTACAGTATATACAGGAGAAGATGACACACAGGTATATACTATATACAGGAGGAGATGACATACAGATATATACTATATACAGGAGCAGATAACACACAGGTATATACTATATACAGGAGGAGATGACATACGGGTACATACTATATACAGGAGCAGATGACACACAGGTATATACTGTATACAGGAGTAGATGACTTACAGGTATATACTATATACAGGAGTAGATGACACACATATATATTATACACAGGAGGAGATGACATACAGGTATATACTATATAAAAGAGGAGATGACATACAGGTATATAGTACTGTATATATATATATAGAGGAGAAGATGACATACATCAGGTATATACTATATACAGGAGATGACATACAGGTATATACTATATATAGGAGGAGATGACATACAGGTATATAGTACTGTATACACAGAAGAGATGACATACAGGTATATGCTATATACAGGAGGAGATAACACATAGGTATATACAATATAAAGGAGGAGATGACATACAGCAGGTATATACTTTTTACAGTGGAGATGACATAAAGGTATATACTATATACCGGAGATGACATACAGGTGTATATTATATATAAGGGAGATGACAAACATGTATATACTGAGGGGAAAATGAGAGGTGTGAGGTGAAAATGAGGGGTGTGAGGTGAAAATGAAAAGGTGTGAGTGCAAATTGAGAAGAGTGAAGGAAAATAGTGGAGTGATCGGAAAATGACAGATGTGAGGTCGAAATGACAAGTGTTAGGGGGGAATGAGAGGCGTGAGGGGGAAAATAAGAGGAGTGAGGGGGAAAATGAGAGGCGTGATGGGAAAATGAGAGAAGTGAGGTGCTATAACTAACCATAGAAATTTACTATGCCCAGGCAACGCCGGGCTCTTCAGCTAGTAAATAAATAAGATAAAAAAATGGTATGGGGTCCCCTTATTTATATAAACCAGCTGAGGTAAAACAGGGCTGGTGTTATTATTCTGGGAAGGTGCCAATATCCATGAAGCTTCAAAAGCTATTAAAATCGTCTCACAACTCTCTCCATAGCTTTTAGTGGTTATTAAAATGTAGTACACCCAAAAATATTACTTGGGGTCCACCTTACATTTAATAACCTGTAAAGGCTAAACAGATAGCTGGGGATGCAATTTATAGGCTTGGAAGGATCAATGGATACTCTGTATCTTAACCTCGGCTCTTCCTACTTGCTCTGGTGCATTGATGTGTGAGGTAATGTGTGGGCGGCACGGTGGCGCAGTGGTTAGCACAGCAGCCTTGCAGCGCTGGCGTCCTCCTGGGTTCAAACCCCACCAAGGACAACATCTGCAAAGAGTTTGTATGTTCTCTCCGTGTTTGCGTGGGTTTCCTCCGGGCACTCCGGTTTCCTCCCACATTCCAAAGACATACTGATAGGGAATTTAGATTGTGAGCCCCATTGGGGACAGTGATGATAATGTGTGCAAAATGTAAAGCGCTGCGGAATATGTTAGCGCTATATAAAAATAAAGATTATTATTAGGTAATTGTTTTTGGGTTGTTGTCAGATGTGATCGGTGACATCAAGCCCAGAGATTAGTAATGGAGAGGCATCTGTAACACCCCTGTTACTAACCCCGTAGTCAAAAGTAAAAGGACACATACAGAAAAATGTCCTTTAATTGAACAAAAAACTCCCTGACAATCTCCCTTTTTTCCCATTTATTAGCATAAAAATACAAATAAAAAATCAAAGTAATTCTCACCTGTCCGCTGTTAATCAATAATGATGCTGTCCCATAACACCAACTCTGCTACATCTGGTTGCATTGCTGAGCGGTGACATCAGTAATGTGACCAATCTGCAAGACAGCCAGATGACACTGAGCTGAGCTTGAGAACGCAGCAAAGCATGATCGGCAATAACCTTAATGACATTACCGTCAGTCACATGCAGCCTCAATCTCATGCTCAGCTCAGTGTAATCTGGCTATCGGGCTGAGAGGTGACATTACTGATGTCAGTTTGAGATCGTCATGGGACATCAGCATTATGGATTATCGACAGACAGGTGAGGATTATTGTTGAGCGATACGTTCCGATATTCGGAAATATCGGTATTGGATTGGATCGGCCGATATCCAAAAAATATCGGATATCGCCGATAACGATACCCAATACCAATGCAAGTCAATGGGACACAAATATCGAAATGAAAATAAGCCCTTTCTATCCTTGTACATCTTGTTCTGGAGGGGGAAAGAGTGTGGGCGGTGCATGACTGTGTGGGACCGTGGGGGGTCTGTGCGGACCTGCTGGGGGTCTGTATGGGCCTCTTGGGGGTCTGTGCAGGCTGCCGGGGGTCTGTGCGGGCCTGCCGGGGGTCTGTATGGGCCTCTCAGGGGTCTGTGCGGCCAGCTGGGTGTCTGTGCAGCCTGCCAGGGGTCTGTATGGGCCTCTTGGGGGTCTGTGCGGCCTTCTGGGGGTCTGTGTGGCCTGCCGGGGGTATGTGCGGCCTGCCGGGGGTCTGTACGGGCCTCTCAGGGGTCTGAGTGGCCAGCCGAGGGTCTGTGCGGCCTGCCGGGGATCTGTACGGGCCTCTCGGGGGTCTGTGTGGCCTGCTGGGGGTCTGTGCGGCCTGCTGGGGGTCTGTATGGGCCTCTCTGGGGTCTGTGTGGCCTGCCGGGGGTCTGTGTGGCCTGCCACGGGTCTGTGCGGGCCTCTCTGGGTTCTGTGCGGCCTGCTGGGGTCTGTACAAACTATATACATACAACATACATACTACATACATACAACATAAATACAAGATACATGCACACAACATACATACTACATACATACAACATACATACTACATACATACATTCTACATACATGCTACATACATACTACATACTACATACATACATACATACTGCATACATACTACAGACATACTACATACATACATACTACATACATACTACATACATAAAACATACATACATACATACTACATACAATACATTCATACATTACATACAATACATACATATAGACATACAGTACATATAACATAGAGCACATACTCACCATCACTTGTCATTTTGATCTCCGAAGCCAGTGTCATCTGTAAAAAAGATTAAAATAACAAACAACCAATATAATCCCTTATCCGCAGAAATCCACGAGTGTCCCACGACGATCTCCCGTGGAGAACGGCAGCATCAGTTGATTCGACCACTCTCTAGAGGCTCCAGGAACACAATGACGGGAGGAAGGTATCCTTCCGCACTGTATTTCTCTGCCGCTGTAAAATAAAATAGTCCCTAGTCTCAATTTTGGCATTGCTGCGTGAGAAATTTTCCCACTCAGCAATTGCCATAAAGTGAGACTTTGAACTCTAGTAACCTCTCAGTTATGCACTGCAAGAAGCATTGTCTCCTGTCAGCGTGTCACTGAAGGTCCTATAGAGCAGTGACATCACCCAATGTCAGTGTTCTATATGGGAGATTGTCGTGGGACATTCGTTATAAATTGGACTACGGCGGACAGATAGTATACTGTTTATTATTTTTTTACGTTTTTTGCAGGCGCTGAAGTATGGTAAGTATGGTTAAATGAAGAATATTAAAATACTTTTTTCTAATCTGTGTGTGTTTTATTAACCCTTTATTACTATTGGATTAATAATGGATAGGCATCTTATTGACGCCTCTCCGTTATTAACTCGGCTTAATGTCACCTTACAATAGCAAGGTGACATTAACCCTTTATTACCTCATATCCAACCACTACACGGGAGTGGGAAGAGAGACTTAACATTTCTGGAGCAGCTGTGGACTGGTATTTGTAGCCGGGGGGGGGGGGAATATCCATGGCCCCTCTCAAGGCTATGAATATCAGCTCGCAGCTGTCTGCGCAGCCTTTCTGGCTATAAAATATAGGGGGACCCCATGTCATTTTTTGGGGGGTCCCCCTATTTTAATAGCCTGTAAAGGCTACGCAGACAGTTGCAGGCTGATATTCCTAGCAGGCTACAAATAATTGGCCCCCGGCCGTCGGCTTTCCCCCTCTGGCGCAGAAAATTGCGTGGGAGCCCATGCCATTTTTTTCCGTAGCCTTTACTGTCTATTAAAATAGGAGGACCCTAAAAAACAATGATGTGGGGTCCCCCTATCATTTATAGCCAGAAATGCTGGGCAGACAGCTGCAGGATGATATTCATAGCCTAGAGAGGGGCCATGGATATTGGCCCCCCCGGCTACAAATACGAGTCAGCAGCTGCCCCAGAAATGGCGCATCTGTGAGATGCGCCAATTCTGGCACTTAGCCTCTCTCTTCCCACTCCCGTGTAGCGGTGGGATATGTGGTACATACTATATACAGGGGAGATGACACAGGTTAATACTATATACAGGGGAGATGACACACAGGTATATACTATATACAGGGGAGATGACACGCAGGTATATACTATATACAGGAGGAGATGACACACAGGCATATACTATATATAGGGGAGATGACACACAGGTATATACTATATACAGGGGAGATGACACGCAGGTATATACTATATACAGAAGGAGATGACACACAAATATATACTATATACAGGGGAGATGGCACACATATATACTATATATGGGGAGATGACACACAGGTATATACTATATACAGGAGGAGATGACATAAAGGTATATACTATGTACAGGAGGAGATGACACACACATATATACTATATACAGGGGAGATGACACACAGGTATATACTATATACAGAAGGAGATGACACACAGGTACAGTGATGGCCAAAAGTTTTGACACCCCTGCAATTTTGTCAGATAATACTCATTTTCTTCCTGAAAATGATTGCAATCACAAATTATTTGGTATTATTATCTTCATTTAATTTGTCTTAAATGAAAAAATGCAAAAAGAATTGTCCTAAAGCCAAATTGGATATAATTCCACACCAAACATAAAAAAGGGGGTGGACAAAAGTATTGGCATTGTTCGAAAAATCATGTGATACTTCTCTGATTTGTGTAATTATCAGCACCTGTAGCTTTCCTGTAGCACCTAACAGGTGTTGGCAATAACTAAATCACACTTGCAGCCAGTTGACATGGATTAAAGTTGACTCAACCTGTGTCCTTGTGTGTACCACATTGAGCATGAAGAAATAAAAAAGAAGACCAAAGAACTGTCTGAGGACTTGAGAAACCAAATTGTGAGGAAGCATGAGCAATCTCAAGGCTACAAGTCCATCTACAAAGACCTGAAAGTTCCTGTGTCTACCGTGTGCAGTGTCATCAAGAAGTTTAAAGCCCATGGCACTGTGGCTAACCTCCCTAGATGTGGATGGAAAAGAAAAATTGACAAGAGATTTCAACGCAAGATTGTGCGGATGTTGGATAAAGAACCTCGACTAACATCCAAACAAGTTGAAGCCGCCCTGCAGTCCGAGGGTACAACAGTGTCAACCCGTACTATCCATCGGCATCTGAATGAAAAGGGACTGTATGGTAGGAGACCCAGGAAGACCCCACTTCTTACCCCGAGACATAAAAAAGCCAGGCTGGAGATTGACGAAACTTACCTGAAAAAGACTAAAATGTTTTGGAAGAATGTTCACTGGTCAGCTAAGACAAAAGTAGAGCTTTTGGGGCAAAGGCATCAACATAGAGTTTACAGGAGAAAAAAAGAGGCATTCAAAGAAAAGAACACGGTCCCTACAGTCAAACATGGCGGAGGTTCCCTGATGTTTTGTGATTGCTTTGCTGCCTCTGGCACTGGACTGTTTGACTGTGTGCATGGAATTATGAAGTCTGAAGACTACCAACAAATTTTGCAGTATACTGTAGGGCCCAGTGTGAAAAAGCTGGGTCTCCCTCAGAGGTCATGGGTCTTCCAGCAGGACAATGACCCAAAACACACTTCAAAAAGCACTAGAAAATGGTTTGAGAGAAAGCACTGGAGACTTCTAAGGTGGCCAGCAATGAGTCCAGACCTGAATCCCATAGAACACCTGTGGAGAGATCTAAAAATGGCAGTTTGGAGAAGGCACCCTTCAAATATCAGGGACCTGGAGCAGTTTGCCAAAGAAGAATGGTCCAAAATTCCAGCAGAGCATTATAAGAAACTCATTGATGGAAGTGGTTGGTCGCAGTTATTTTGGCTAAAGGTTGTGCAACCAAGTATTAGGCTGAGGGTGCCAATACTTTTTTCTGGCCCATTTTTGGAGTTTTGTGTGAAATGATCAATGTTTTGCTTTTTGCTTCATTCTTTTTTGTGTTTTTTCATTTAAGACAAATTAAATGAAGATAATAATACCAAATAATTTGTGATTGCAATCATTTTCAGGAAGAAAATGAGTATTATCTGACAGAATTGCAGGGGTGTCAATACTTTTGGCCATGACTGTATATACTATATACAGGAGGAGATGACATACCGGTATATACTATATACAGGAGGAGATGACACACAGATATATACTATATACAGGAGGAGATGATACACAGGTATATACTATGTACAGGAGGAGATGACACACAGGTATATACTATATACAGGAGGCGATGACTTACAGGTATATACTACAGTATATACAGGAGAAGATGACACACAGGTATATACTATATACAGGAGGAGATGAAATACATATATATACTATATACAGGAGCAGATAACACACAGGTATATACTATATACAGGAGGAGATGACATACGGGTACATACTATATACAGGAGGAGATGACACACAGGTATATACTATATACAGGAGCAGATGACACACAGGTACAGTGGGGCAAAAAAGTATTTAGTCAGTCAGCAATAGTGCAAGTTCCACCACTTAAAAAGATGAGAGGCGTCATCATAGGTAGACCTCAACTATGGGAGACAAACTGAGAAAAAAAAATCCAGAAAATCACATTGTCTGTTTTTTTATAATTTTTTTTTGCATATTATGGTGGAAAATAAGTATTTGGTCAGAAACAAACAATCAAGATTTCTGGCTCTCACAGACCTGTAACTTCTTATTTAAGAGGCTCCTCAGTCCTCCACTCATTACCTGTAGTAATGGCACCTGTTTAAACTTGTTATCAGCATAAAAAGACACCTGTGCACACCCTCAAACAGTCTGTCTCCAAACTCCACTATGGTGAAGACCAAAGAGCTGTCAAAGGACACCAGAAACAAAATTGTAGCCCTGCACCAGGCTGGGAAGACTGAATCTGCAATAGCCAACCAGCTTGGAGTGAAGAAATCAACAGTGGGAGCAATAATTAGAAAATGGAAGACATATAAGACCACTGATAATCTCCCTCGATCTGGGGCTCCACTCAAAATCCCACCCCGTGGGGTCAGAATGATCACAAGAACGGTGAGCAAAAATCCCAGAACCACGCGGGGGGACCTAGTGAATGAACTGCAGAGAGCTGGGACCAATGTAACAAGGCCTACCATAAGTAACACACTATGCCACCATGGACTCAGATCCTGCAGTGCCAGACGTGTCCCACTGCTTAAGCCAGTACATGTCCGGGCCCATCTGAAGTTTGCTAGAGAGCATTTGGATGATCCAGAGGAGTTTTGGGAGAATGTCCTATGGTCTGATGAAACCAAACTTGAACAGTTTGGTAGAAACACAACTTGTCGTGTTTGGAGGAAAAAGAATACTGAGTTGCATCCATCAAACACCATACCTACTGTAAAGCATGGTGGTGGAAACATCATGCTTTGGGGCTGTTTCTTTGCAAAGGGGCCAGGACGACTGATCCGGGTACATGAAAGAATGAATGGGGCCATGTATCGTGAGATTTTGAGTGCAAACCTCCTTCCATCAGCAAGGGCATTGAAGATGAAACGTGGCTGGGTCTTTCAACATGACAATGATCCAAAGCACACCGCCAGGGCAACGAAGGAGTGGCTTCGTAAGAAGCATTTCAAGGTCCTGGAGTGGCCTAGCCAGTCTCCAGATCTCAACCCTATAGAAAACCTTTGGAGGGAGTTGAAAGTCCGTGTTGCCAAGCGAAAAGCCAAAAACATCACTGCTCTAGAGGAGATCTGCATGGAGGAATGGGCCAACATACCAACAACAGTGTGTGGCAACCTTGTGAAGACTTACAGAAAACGTTTGACCTCTGTCATTGCCAACAAAGGATATATTACAAAGTATTGAGATGAAATTTTGTTTCTGACCAAATACTTATTTTCCACCATAATATGCAAAAAAAATGATAAAAAAAACAGACAATGTGATTTTCTGGATTTTTTTTTCTCAGTTTGTCTCCCATAGTTGAGGTCTACCTATGATGTAAATTACAGACGCCTCTCATCTTTTTAAGTGGTGGAACTTGCACTATTGCTGACTGACTAAATACTTTTTTGCCCCACTGTATATACTGTATACAGGAGTAGATGACTTACAGGTATATACTATATACAGGAGGAGATGACACACATATATATTATACACAGGAGGAGATGACATACAGGTATATACTATATAAAAGAGGAGATGACATACAGGTATATAGTACTGTATATATATATGTATATAGAGGAGAAGATGACATACATCAGGTATATACTATATACAGGAGATGACATACAGGTATATACTATATATAGGAGGAGATGACATACAGGTATATAGTACTGTATATACAGAAGAGATGACATACAGGTATATGCTATATACAGGAGGAGATAACACATAGGTATATACAATATAAAGGAGGAGATGACATACAGCAGGTATATACTTTTTACAGTGGAGATGACATAAAGGTATATACTATATACCGGAGATGACATACAGGTGTATATTATATATAAGGGAGATGACAAACATGTATATACTGAGGGGAAAATGAGAGGTGTGAGGTGAAAATGAGGGGTGTAAGGTGAAAATGAAAAGGTGTGAGTGCAAATTGAGAAGAGTGAAGGAAAATAGTGGAGTGATCGGAAAATGACAGATGTGAGGTCGAAATGACAAGTGTTAGGGGGGAATGAGAGGCGTGAGGGGGAAAATAAGAGGAGTGAGGGGGAAAATGAGAGGCGTGATGGGAAAATGAGAGAAGTGAGGTGCTATAACTAACCACAGATATTTACTATGCCCAGGCAACGCCGGGCTCTTCAGCTAGTAAATAAATAAGATAAAAAAATGGTATGGGGTCCCCTTACTTTTATAAACCAGCTGAGGTAAAACAGGGCTGGTGTTATTATTCTGGGAAGGTGCCAATATCCATGAAGCTTCAAAAGCTATTAAAATCGTCTCACAACTCTCTCCATAGCTTTTAGTGGTTATTAAAATGTAGTACACCCAAAAATATTACTTGGGGTCCACCTTACATTTAATAACCTGTAAAGGCTAAACAGATAGCTGGGGATGCAATTTATAGGCTTGGAAGGATCAATGGATACTCTGTATCTTAACCTCGGCTCTTCCTACTTGCTCTGGTGCATTGATGTGTGAGGTAATGTGTGGGCGGCACGGTGGCGCAGTGGTTAGCACAGCAGCCTTGCAGCGCTGGCGTCCTCCTGGGTTCAAACCCCACCAAGGACAACATCTGCAAAGAGTTTGTATGTTCTCTCCGTGTTTGCGTGGGTTTCCTCCGGGCACTCCGGTTTCCTCCCACATTCCAAAGACATACTGATAGGGAATTTAGATTGTGAGCCCCATTGGGGACAGTGATGATAATGTGTGCAAAATGTAAAGCGCTGCGGAATATGTTAGCGCTATATAAAAATAAAGATTATTATTATTATTAGGTAATTGTTTTTGGGTTGTTGTCAGATGTGATCGGTGACATCAAGCCCAGAGATTAGTAATGGAGAGGCATCTGTAACACCCCTGTCACTAACCCCGTAGTCAAAAGTAAAAGGACACATACAGAAAAAAGTCCTTTAATTGAACAAAAAACTCCCTGACAATCTCCCTTTTTTCCCATTTATTAGCATAAAAATACAAATAAAAAATCAAAGTAATTCTCACCTGTCCGCTGTTAATCAATAATGATGCTGTCCCATAACACCAACTCTGCTACATCTGGTTGCATTGCTGAGCGGTGACATCAGTAATGTGACCAATCTGCAAGACAGCCAGATGACACTGAGCTGAGCTTGAGAACGCAGCAAAGCATGATCGGCAATAACCTTAATGACATTACCGTCAGTCACATGCAGCCTCAATCTCATGCTCAGCTCAGTGTAATCTGGCTATCGGGCTGAGAGGTGACATTACTGATGTCAGTTTGAGATTGTCATGGGACATCAGCATTATGGATTATCGACAGACAGGTGAGGATTATTGTTGAGCGATACGTTCCGATATTCGGAAATATCGGTATTGGATTGGATCGGCCGATATCCAAAAAATATCGGATATCGCCGATAACGATACCCAATACCAATGCAAGTCAATGGGACACAAATATCGAAATGAAAATAAGCCCTTTCTATCCTTGTACATCTTGTTCTGGAGGGGGAAAGAGTGTGGGCGGTGCATGACTGTGTGGGACCGTGGGGGGTCTGTGCGGGCCTGCTGGGGGTCTGTATGGGCCTCTTGGGGGTCTGTGCAGGCTGCCAGTGGTCTGTGCAGGCCTGCCGGGGGTCTGTATGGGCCTCTCGGGGGTCTGTGCGGCCAGCTGGGTGTCTGTGCAGCCTGCCAGGGGTCTGTATGGGCCTCTTGGGGGTCTGTGCGGCCTTCTGGGGGTCTGTGTGGCCATGTGATGTCATTTTTTGGGGGGTCCCCCTATTTTAATAGCCTGTAAAGGCTACGCAGACAGTTGCAGGCTGATATTCCTAGCAGGCTACAAATAATTTGCCCCCGGCCGTCGGCTTTTCCCCTCTGGCGCAGAAAATTGCGTGGGAGCCCATGCCATTTTTTTCCGTAGCCTTTACTGCCTATTAAAATAGGAGGACCCTAAAAAACAATGATGTGGGGTCCCCCTATCATTTATAGCCAGAAATGCTGGGCAGACAGCTGCAGGATGATATTCATAGCCTAGAGAGGGGCCATGGATATTGGCCCCCCCGGCTACAAATACGAGTCAGCAGCTGCCCCAGAAATGGCGCATCTGTGAGATGCGCCAATTCTGGCACTTAGCCTCTCTCTTCCCACTCCCGTGTAGCGGTGGGATATGTGGTAATAAGGGGTTAATGTCTCCTTGCTATTGTAAGGTGACATTAAGTTGGGTTAATAACAGAGATGCGTCTATAAGACGCCTATCCATTATTAATCCAACACTAGTAAAGGGTTAATAAAACACACACACATTAGGAAAAAAGTATTTTAATATTCTTCATTTAATCATACTTACCATACTTCAGCGCCTCCAAAAAACGTAAAATAATAAACAGTATACCACCTTTCCGCCGTAGTCCAAATAATAACGAGTGTCCCACGTCGATCTCCCCTTCCCCTATAGAACAGTGACATCAGGTGATGTCACTGCTCTATAGGACCTTCAGTGACACACTGACAGGAGACAATGGCTCCTGCAGTGCATCACTGAGAATTCTCACTTTATGGCAATTGCTGCGTGGGAATATTTCTCACACAGCAATGCCATAAGTTAGACTAGGGACTATTTTTTTACAGCGGCAGAGGAATACAGTGTGGAAGGATACCTTCCTACCGTCATTGCATTCCTGGAGCCCCTAGAGAGCGGTTGCATTAGCTGATGCTGCCGTTCTCCACGGGAGATCGTTGTGGGACATTCGTGGATTTCTGTGGTTCAGGGAGTATATTGGTTGTTTGTTATTTTAATCTTTTTTACAGATGACCCTGGCTACGGGGATCAAAATGCCAAGTGATGGAGAGTATGTACTCTATGTTATATGCACTGTATGTCTGCATGTATGTTGTTAGGTGTCGAGTTCCCGCTTCTGCACAGGGTGAATCTTGAACCATCTCCTCTGCGGTCGCCGATTCTTCTCCAGCCACAGTGGAGTCTGCTCAGCAGAGACGTCGGTCCCAGCGTCTAGCTCGGGCTAATACTGGACGACTGGTTACTACTGCCCTTCCAGGCTCTGTTCTTGTAGCCAGCAATGTTCAGCAGCGAGCAGGTCTTTCTGGGACTAAGTCCAGATTTTCCCTTTCTGAGCATGCCCATGGGATGACCTCCCATTGGAGGTTGGGGGTCACATGCTCAGATGCAGCAGATCCAATTGGTCCTTTATTGGAAGGTCCTGAAGGTGCTAAACTTCTGTGGCAGCTTCCCATTGGTCCTTTATTGGAAGGTCCTATATAAGCTTCGCATGACCGCACGGCCATGCGCTAGTATACAATTGATATCGTGTGTGTGTTGATGAGTGCAAGTCGTTCCTTAATAACCCATCCCTTGTGTATGACTTTTCGCGTAAGGTGTATGGCTGCAATCTAGCGCCCGGCTGAACTCACAGCTTTAACGCACGAAACAGCATCTAACTGCCAGTGCAGCGCCGTGCGCTATTAGAGCGCTTACCTTACCCAAGTCTGGGTGGTTTGTGGCGTCCGCTAGTGTGGCACAGCATGCACTTCTGTGCATATTAGTTACTCTGATACCCCAATTGTGGTGTCGATCGCAAGAGGTCTACAATAACTCTAATCCTGTGTCCTGGGATAGAGTTCTGTGGTTCCTTGTCTTGCGCTCTCTGTGCGGTACCGCGACCCTGTGACTTAACAGGGATCGCTTTCTTCATACAGGGTGAAGTTAACCCATGTGTGTATCCTCATTGTACCGCCATATAGTCCGTCATTACTTAGCAGCAGGTTCCATCTCTGCACGGTGGACCCCGGGCTGTGAACGCACCTTATTGTATCTATTTAATTATTTGGTGCGTTCCGCTAGCCCTAACATATGTATTGTATGTAATGTATGAATGTATTGTATGTAGTATGTATGTAGTATGCATTTTGTATGTATGTACAGTATGTATGTATGTATGTAGTATATATGTAGTATGTAGGTATGTTGTATGTATGTATGTAGTATGTATGTAGTATGTAGGTATGTTGCATGTATGTATGTATGTTGTATGTATGTAGTATGTATGTAGTATGTATGTATGTATGTTGTATGTATGTAGTATGTATGTAGTATGTATGCATGTTGTATGTATGTATGTTGTATGTAGTATGTATGTTGTATGTATGTAGTATGTTGTATGTACAGTTGTGGCCAAAAGTATTGACACTCCTGCAATTCTGTCAGATAATCCTCAGTTTCTTCCTGAAAATGATTGCAATCACAAATTCTTTGGTATTATTATCTTCATTTAATTTGTCTTAAATGAAAAAACACAAAAGAGCATAAAGCAAAAAGCAAAACATTGATCATTTCACACAAAACTCCAAAAAAGGGCCAGACAAAAGTATTGGCACCCTCAGCTTAATACTTGGTTGCACAACCTTTAGCCAAAATAACTGCGACCAACCGCTTCTGGTAACCATCAATGAGTTTCTTCAAGCTCTGCTGGAATATTAGACCATTCTTTTTTGGCAAACTGCTCCAGGTCCCTGATATTTGAAGGGTGCCTTCTCCACACTGTCATTTTTAGATCTCTCCACAGGTTTTCTATGGGATTCAGGTCTGAACTCATTGCTGGCCACCTTAGAAGTCTCCAGTGCTTTCTCTCAAACCATTTTCTAGTGCTTTTTGAAGTGTAATTTGGGTCATTGTCCTGTTGGAAGACCCATGACCTCTGAGGGAGACCCAGCTTTCTTACACTGGGCCCTATATTATGCTGCAAAATTTGTTGGTAGTCTTCAGACTTCATAATGCCATGCACATGGTCAAGCAGTCCAGTGCAAGAGGCAGCAAAGCAACCCCAAAACATCAGGGAACCTCTGCCATGTTTGACTGTAGGGACCGTGTTCTTTTCTTTGAATGCCTCTTTTTTTCTCTTGTAAACTCTATGTTGATGCCTTTGCCCAAAAAGCTCTACTTTTGTCTCATCTGACCAGAGAACATTCTTCCAAATCGTTTTAGGCTTTTTCAGGAAAGTTTTGGCAAACTCCAGCCTATCTTTTTTATGTCTCGGGGTAAGAAGTGGGGTCTTCCTGGGTCTCCTACCACACAGTCCCTTTTCATTCAGACACCAACGAATAGTATGGGTTGACCCTGTTGTACCCTCGGACTGCAGGGCAGCTTGAACTTGTTTGGATGTTAGTCGAGATTCTTTATCCGACATCCTCACAATCTTGCATTGAAATCTCTGGTCAATTTTTCTTTTTCGTCCACATCTAGGGAGGTTAGCCACAGTGCCATGGGCTTTAAACTTCTTGATGACACTGCACATGGTAGACACAGAAACATTCAGGTCTTTGGAGATGGACTTGTAGCCTTGAGATTGCTTATGCTTCCTCACAATTTGGTTTCTCAAGTCCTCAGACAGTTCTTTGGTCTTCTTTCTTTTCTCCATGATCAGTGTAGTACACACAAGGACACAGGACAGAGGTTGAGTCAACTTTAATCTATGTCAACTGGCTGCAAGTGTGATTTAGTTATTGCCAACACCTGTTAGGTGCCACAAGTAAGTTACAGGTGCTGTTAATTACACAAATTAGAGAAGCATCACATGATTTTTCGAACAGTGCCAATACTTTTGTCCATCCCCTTTTTTATGTTTGGGGTGGAATTATACCCAATTTGGCTTTAGAACAATTATTTTTGTGTTTTTTCATTTAAGACAAATTAAATGAAGATAATAACAAACAATTTGTGTTTGCAATCATTTTCAGGAAGAAACTGAGTATTATCTGACAGAATTGCAGGGGTGTCAATACTTTTGGCCACAACTGTATGTTGTATTTAGTATGTATGTAGTATGTATGTATGTAGTATGTACGTAGTATGTATGTAGTATGTATGTTGTATGTATGTATGTAGTATGTATGTTGTATGTATGTAGTATGTTGTATGTATGTTGTATGTAGTATGTAGTATTTTTTTTTTTTACATTCAACACATTAGCCGGATGATGGGACTTCTACTGTCCCATCATTGGCTAATGTGTCAATCACTGCCATTCTAGCAGGCATAGCCCGATGGGACTTGTAGTCCTATCGGACAATGCCTGCACACCCGCACAGACCCCCGGCAGGCCGCACAGACCCCAGAGAGGCCCGTACAGACCGCCGGCAGGCCGCACAGACTCCCCCGAGAGACCTGTACAGACCCTCGGCAGGCCGTACAGACCCCCAGAAGGCATCACAGACCCCAGAGAGTCCCGTACAGACCCCTGGCAGGCCACACAGACGCCGGCAGGCCGCACAGACCCCCCAAGAGGCCCATACAGACCCCTGGTAGGCCGCACAGACCCCCCGAGAGGCCTGTACAGACCCCCGGCAGACCGCACAGACCCCCGGCAGGCCCGCACAGACCCCCCCACGGTCACGCAGAGACCCCACCCGCACAAACAGACCCAATCTCCGCCCACACACCATTATAGTGCATCATTGCACTATAGGAACTTCCGATTCCGGTATCCGATATCTTAAAAATATCGGAACTCAGTATCGGAAATCCGATACAGCGAATATCGGATGATAGGCTCTACTTGATTATGCATCTGTATCTGGGCCTGTCTCACCCTTCGTCTATGGTTGCTGGTCTGGCAGTGTGGAGGTCAGATCTGAAATGTCCGGACATCTTGGCCTTTATCTGCGCTTGCCCTTCTGGCACCATGGGAATGTTTCAGAAATGCTTCAGGTACGTTTGCATTCAATATAGTCTTGCTTTTAATACATTTAGGAGGCCGTAATGGTACAGTGTATATAAAAAACGTAGAGTAGGACTGCCCCTATCTGAGAATGGCGTGACGTGGCGGGGTAGTTCAAAGAATTGATCAATTGTTTGCTAAATGTCTCAGTTTACAGTACAGTTAGAAATTAATATGTGCATATGCACTTTATGTATTGAGTGCTAACCATAGACAGCGCTGGGTTCTTGGCTTTTTTTTTCTTCCTTACCAACCCCAGGGCTTGATATCAGCTAACATTACAAAGCTGACATCAACCTCAAAATATTACCTCACTTGCCAACTCACCAGGGCAAGCGGGAAGAGCCAGGCAAATTGCCAAAATAAGCACATCTAATGGATGCGCCTTTTCTGAGGCAGCTGAGGGCTGATATTTTTAGGCTGGAGAGGGCCAAATATCCATGGCTCTCCACAGCCTATGAATGCTAGCCCCCAGCTGTCTGTATTAGTGCCATTGGGAAAGCATCCACAGTGACCTGCGAGGGACATCTTTAATTCAGACAGATGAGGGATATAGTTGTTTATTACTTTTCTCTTTTTTTACAGAGGATAAGGGCTTCAATGGAATGTGTGTAAGGTGAGTATTTTTGTTGTTTTTTATTTTCTGTGTTTTTTACAATGGACAAGGGCTTTAATGAAATGGGCGTGAATTGAGTATAACTGCTTGCTTTTTAATTTTTATTTCAAATAAGGGAGTCAGTGTCTTTCTTTCAAATAAAGGTTTTTACTCTGGCTGTGTCTTTTTTAAAATCTAACTATGAGGTTAGTAATGGATAGGTGTATTACTAACCTGTGTTCTTGATGTTAGTGGCAGTGAAACAGCTGACATCAACCCAACAACCATTACCACACTTTCCACCGCTACAGGGCAAGTTGTAAGCCACATATCGAAGACATGGATTACGACGTGGGACATTTTCACTATGGACAGGTAAAGGATATATAGTTAATTATTTTTCTTTTTTCTCAGGGGACAAAGGTGTCAATGATATAGACCTAAGGTGAGTATTTTTGTTGTTTATTATTTTCTGTTTTTTTTACAGTTGACAAGGGGTTCAATGGTATGGGCGCAAGGTAAGTATAACTTTGTTATTTTTAAATAAATTTGCATATCGGTGTGGATTTTTATTTTAATTATAGAACTTTATTCTGGTTGTTTTTTATTTACAATATGGCTATGGGGTTAGTAATGGAGAGGTGTCTTATAAACGCCTCTCCATTACAGACTCATGGGCTTAATGTCACCTGACAATAAAAAGGTGAAATCAACCTCACAAATATTATCCCACTGGCCACCCACACAGGGCGTTTAAAAAGCTGAGCAAAGCTGCAAAATTGGTGCCTCTAACACAGTCGCCTTTTCTGGGCAGCTGCAGCTTGCTATTTTCAAGCTGGGGGGCAATATCCATGCCTCTTACTAGTCTGAGAATACCATCCCCCAACTGTCTGCTTTAGCTTGGCTGGTTGTCAAAAATGGGAGTACAGAGTTATCTTTCAAGCAACATCCACCTCACAGCCTGGAAGAGCTCATTTACATAAAGCGATAAATAATAAATTATCCACAGCACAGTTGATATGAGGCACACAAGTAGGACTCTCCTTAGTAGTCTATATTCTGTGTGACTATATTAATGTTTAGATAGGTCAAATATAGTGACAAATTCCTTTTAAATATGAGAATGTGTGCCAAACTGTGCCACTATTCAGGTGCAAAAAAAGCAATGCAATAGGTGGTGTAATGTACAAAAGGGTAAAAAAAGCACCAAATTTATAATCCATCATGGGCAACTGTGATAAATTTGGTGTCTTTTCAGTGTCTAGCCTAAGTTTGAACTTTCCAAATAAAGAACAGCTAGTAAGTATTTATCTTCTACAAACTATTATTTAATTAATAAAGAATCTACACCCAGGAAACATTCCCTTTAATGAAAGTTTCCATTGCTCATCTGGTTATCCCATTGAATTGTAATGCAGATATATCCATTACTGTCATTATTGTATTACTATTGTGTGTTGTTTAAACATTATTGGCATAAAACGACATATTTCCATTCATCAATATGACTAGAAGTGTCATTTAAGAGTCTTCAAGTAGATTCTGGAAACAGACCAATGCTTCCTCCCACCCTTTGACAAACTGAATAAATGGGCAATTTTTCAAACATATTATCTAAAAGTCCTTATTGTCCTTTCCCATAATAACGGATATAAGTAACCAACCCCTAGAAATATTTATGTATGAAATCTCATTGTGTGCCTACACCATATAATTGCATCTCATAAACAAATAAATTCCTGGTGGGTTTTCACCCCTGGACGCTGAAGGACATATTTATAGTTTTCTGCCTTTTTCAGCAATTTATGTATCCATAAACCTAATGTCTATACTGTGATGAAATAATATATGAGCCCATTTTATAGACAATATAATATGACATGATAGTGATTAGTGACACTTTCACCTGCTTGTCATAGAAAATTGCTTGGGATGACATGTGTCACACTATATTCAATGCTTGTCAGGTATGGGAACATCGCTATTATTCATATCCCCCCTCCTTTTTACAAGAGGTTAGCTCTTGTATAACATGAACACAATAACCATGTCTTAGTTCACGGCAAGTAGAATAATTTAGGTCATAATTACTTGGATCTGCATCGAAGACCAAATATACTGGAGTCATTTTGTGTTTGTGTTAAATCTGCACCATCATCGTGTGTCATCACCTAAACTACATGGAATATTGTGTTGAAATGGAGGCATAAATGTGTCTGAGTATTGATTAGACTGCATGATTTTCTGAATGATTCTGAAACAAACATTTTGGCAGAGAAGACATTTCTTTATTTTTAGTTGGCATTTGGCAGACAGCTATGGGTTGGGGCTAGATATGAGAGGATCATTTGAAATTCTAATTCGTCAAATTTTCCCAAAAGATTTTGTTTTCTGACAAAAATAAATTTCCTACAAATCGCAATACTAGTAATAATCATTAGTTGCTCGGAAAATGTGTATTACACTCTGTTATCTCCTAGGAGTATATTGATCCCATTTTGCCAATACAACCTTCTTAATGTCCAAGTATCCTCAACCTATCTAGCTAGTTGTAGACAGATGGTAAGCAGTGGCGGTGGTTTCTCTTTTATATGTTAAAAAAGTGGAAAAATTTGGACAAATAAACAGGTATTCAAGAATAGAAATGGACGAACCCGAACAGTAAAGTTTGTCGTCCGTACCGAACACCAACTGTTCGGGCTCGGACACCGAACACGGACTTCACCAGGAAGTCCATGTTACTGTTTGGGTTCGGCTGTCTGAACACTGGGCGTTTATCATGCTGTCATGTGCATGGCAGCACGGCAAACACCACTTCTGATCAACGGTGAAAACATCCCAGCCGGTCAGAGAGCCGTGGTTCCCACACTACCAAAAGAGAGCTGTGATCGGAGGTATAAAGTTAACCTCCAGTCACTGGTGTCAGCTGATTGGACAATTGCTCCCATCATCCGAGACCAAGATGGATGGGAGTATTCATCAGCCACTCCTGCGCTGTGAATAAATAATTTTTTTTTAAAAATGGCGTTGGTTCCCCTGTAGTTTTGTTAACCAGCCGGGCAAAACTCACAGCTGGGGGCTGCAATCTTCATCTGTCAGCTTCAGCAAGGCTAATTATCAAGAATAGAGGGGTCCCCATGCTGTATTTTTTCAACTATTTAAATAAATAATTAAAAAAAACAGTGTGGGGTCCCCCCAATATTTGACAACCAGCCTTGCTAAAGCAGACAGCTGGGGGCTGGTATTCTCAGGCTGGTAAGGGGCCATGGATATTGGCCCCCAGCCTAAAAATAGCAGCCCACTGCTGCCCAAAAGAGGCACATCTATTAGATTCAGCAATTCTGGCGCTTTGCTCGGCTCTTCCCACTTGCCCTGTATCGGTGGCAAGTGGGATGATAGTTGAAGGGGTTGATGTCACCTTTGCATTGTCCGGTGTCATCACTTTCGAGGTTAGTAATGGAGAGGAGTCAATAAGACACCCCCCATTACTAACCCCATAGTCACGGTGCTAGTGGGGATGTCACCGAGGTCATGGCAGTTAATGCAAATGCTACTTCTAGCTGTGGAAGCAATAAAGTAGCTGGAATGATACAGGTTCAATACATTTGCATTTACTCTTTGTTGGCTTTAAAAACTATAGTTCCATTAGTAAAAACGGCAGCGTACATGTCAGATTTACCAATGTATGGCCATGTTAGACTTGTCATTATAAACTACCAGAATTGTACCGTACTATATTTTTTAAGTAAATGTGTTTCCTAAGTTAAGCAACCTCCTACATAAACTTTTACTAAAAATGTTCTAGAATTTTGCTGCTGCATGGTGTCTCTATATGATTTATCTCCCTTAGAGCATTGCAAAAATGTTACAAATCTGTCAGAGTTCCTGTTCTGATGACTATCTACATCCCCTCCCTTCTGTTAGGCTACTTTCACACTTCCATCGGCCCAACGTACCGACGGACATTGTGGTAAATTTAGCACAACGTGGGTAGCGGATGCAGTTTTACAACGCATCCGCTGCCCATTGTGATGAGCGAGGAGGAGGGGGCGGCGTTTTGGCCGCGCATGCGCAGTCAGAAATGGCGGACACGTCACACAAAATAAGTTACATTGAACTTTTTTTGTGCGTCGTGTCCGCCAAAACACAACAGATCTGTCGCATGACGGATGCGACGTGTGCCCATCCGTCGCAATCCATTGCTAATACAAGTCAATGGGCAAAAAACGCATCCTGCAAGCACATTTGCAGGATGCGTTTTTGCCCATAACGACGGATTGCGACGGAGCCCAGAAGACGGAAGTGTGAAAGTAGCCTTAGTGTTGCACAGATCTCCTCACTGTGGACAAGGGAGAGAGCATGTACAGTCACAGCAAGGACAAAGGAAGCAGGCTACAGATAAAGGGGAAAACACATGACGATGCAATAAATGCTGGATAAAAGCTGAACTGATACATGGAGATCTCAATCTTATTGCAATTTCAATAACCACTAACATTTCTAAAAATCATTTTTTCTATGTGAAAAGTTATCCATAGACTTTAAATAGATCTGAATTATTAGGAATACTTCTTTAAAACTCAAGAGATAGACACAATTATCTAATCATTAAAAATATTTACTTAGACAATCATATGATGAGTTCTTAGTTATTACACACTGAATGTAATAAATAAACTCATACTGAAGCTTAAATATTAATGTCTTCAAAACATTTTGAGTGTTGTATGTGCAGTGCTTCATTTTTTAAGCCTAAATCAGCAATCCATTCTTATTTTCCTTTCTTTAGGATCTACTTTTGGCCTTGTCTAAAAATCAAGTGTGAATCTGGCCTTGCAAACCAAGCCGGGCCAGCATGTAGGAAAGCCAGCCCTCAACCCAACCCTGGTAACCGCTTGTCTTTTTTCATAAATGTTTGATTTATACCCTATACACTGTGTTCTCCTGCACCCTGTGTGAACTTTGGCGTGCCTTATAACTTGATCGGCACAGGAGGAAATAGTTTGTGATGTGCACCATTGTAGGAGACTGTAAGGAGCAGTGACTGTAAATCCTAGGCTTACTGCCTGCTGAAGGCCAGAGGCCTAAGGATAAAGGCCACAAATACAGAAGTGTCATTATCCATAGCCTCAGATGTTGCCATTCTTGTTGCTTCTTACAATCCATGGCAGTAAGTCCATGACAGAAAGTGCGTTCTACCAGTTGGGCCTCATGCAGATCATAAGTATTTTGAATATATGTCATCAGTATTTGGTCAGTGTTTCATTTTTTAACTAGAGTTTCATTACTCATTTTTATTGTTAAAAAATAAAATAAACAAAATCTAAAATGTGTGCATGAATTGATTCTACAGATTGTCTGCATTCTCTGTTGACATGCAAAAGTGCCTGTCTGTTATGACCCCCTCCAGGCAGCATAAAAAACCCACTCAGACAAGATGCTGACAGCAGGGCAGCGCAACAACTCCATGGCATAGAAAGACAGCACATGCCAGGTTTCCAGCTTTGAGACCCAATAGTTGAAAGTCGCAGAGGAATTAGAGAGTAAGCTAGTTTGGTCGGCCAGGTATTGCTTGACCATCTTTAAAAACTTGTCCCTCCTTGTTAAAAACACCCAGTCAACAGTGCATGGGCTGGTGTCATGAAATTAGCCCACGTCTTTGACAGTGTACCCCTGCCTCTGCTGTGTGTGTGTATCCCTGGCCTCTCCTCCTTGTTTGGGCAAGGAAGCTTTCCACCTGACACCAGCATTGTCTGATGGGTATTTTTTCAAGATATTTTCCGCAATTACTTTTTAGTATAGCACTAGCACCATTTTAGAAGACCTCTGTAATAATTATATGGGTACTACGGAATCTGATAGCATGAAATAAAGCCATTCTGAGAGCAAAGTTGCAACAAAAGATGTATTTACTCAAAAACAGAAATGTAAACAGAACTAACAGATATTTCTGCAATTGTAACGAGGTCCTCAGCTCTATATAGAGAATCACAGCAAACTGAGAAGCGGGGCGCGACCGCTAATGTGAACCAGTCCAGCAAGGAAATAATGTGGAAGTAAACAAGACACTTGAACGATGAAGCCCAATAAACGCTAGCGTTTGATCACGCCGCACAATGGGTGCAGTGGATGCATTTCTCCGGCGCATCCGCTGCCCCATTGCGAGGTGCGGGGAGGTGGGGGTGGAGTTCCGGTCATGCGTGGTCGGAAAAAGCGGTCCATCAGCAGCAAAAAACATTACATTTAACGTTTTTTTCTCCCGGCGGTCTGCCACAACACGGCGCAACCGTCGCACGACGGTTGCGACGTGTGTCAATACGTCGCAATGCGTCAGTAATGTTACTCTATGGGGCAAAAACGCATCCTGCAAACAACTTTGCAGGATGCATTTTTCCCCTAAACGACGCATTGCGACGTATTCAAAAAGCGTAGAAGATAAGTACATCTTTCTTGGAGAGAAAAGCACAGCTTGAATCTTGCTCACCTGGTGTGGTTGTGCAAAGAGGCACAACACTGGGAAAAGTTTTGTACACAAAGGAAATCCTTCCACTGGTGTGCTGCAAGTCGCAGCAGTTCCAGAGGCGAGAGGTAGCTGAATGGGGTGAAGCAGACCACCGAGTAGAGAGCAGCAGAAGCAGGGAGTTAGCCAGCAAACAGGCAGATGCTCAGGAGCCAGCAGCACAAAATACTCAAGCCCAGGTGAACAGAAGACCCGGACTTAAATAGTCAGGACAGACAGGAAGTTCCATGACAGGGCGAGATCCAAGACTCCATCTTGGATCAGGGCGAACAGACACCAGGAAAGTCCGGAATCCTTACAACCTCTCCTCCTCAGGAAGAAGAGAAGCAAAGTTGTAGCATGAGCCTAGCAGGGTGAACAACTAGTACTCTTTCTTTTTTTTGGCCAAGATGAATGTAATGCAAGTGGCACGGTAGAGGCAGTGGTACATAAAGTCACCCATATGTGCCAGCCTCCATACAGCCAACACTTCCCAGTCTCCACCATGATGACAACTCTCCAGCTCCTCCTCCCACTCTTCCTCCTAATTCCCATCATCAGTCCTTCCATGTAGGAGAGATGGAACAAAGGTTGTGTGGCTACTAGCCTCTGTTGAGCTAGCCATCAGCTCCTGTTCCTCCCCTTCCTCCTCAGCATCCACCTCCTCATTGATACCCAATCCGTGCTGAGCAGATGAGATGAGGTTGGGATGGCTACGATCTCGTTGTGTTTTTGTTCTGTCCTCACTTAAGGCAATTGAAGGTGTGTAGTATGGCGATGGTGTGAGAAGTCCTACCTTTGTGTCCTTGAAGCAGGGCAGACAGGACCAGGTGTCACTCCTGAGTGAATGGAGTCAAATGTACGTGCAGAGAGATGAATCAGCAATGATTATTTGAACAATAACCCAAAGACATGAGGTGATACGATGCAGATGGTTCAAGCAGCCATTCCTGTGGTTGTCTTGTGGGTGTTCACTAGGGTTGAGCGAAACGGGTCGAACATTTTCAAAAGTCGCCGACTTTTGGCTAAGTCGGGGTTTCATGAAACCCGATCCGACCCCTGTGCGGGGTCGGCCATGCGGTACGCGACTTTCGCGCCAAAGTCGCGTTTCAATGACGCGAAAAGCGCCATTTCTCAGCCAATGAAGGTAAACGCAGAGTGTGGGCAGCGTGATGACATAGGTCCTGGTCCCCACCATCTTAGAGAAGGGCATTGCAGTGATTGGCTTCCTGTCTGCGACGTCACAGGGGCTATAAAGAGGCGTTCCCGCCGACCGCCATCTTACTGCTGCTGATCTGAGCTTAGGGAGAGGTTGCTGCCGCTTTGTCAGAAGCAGGGATAGCGTTAGGCAGGGTCCATTAACCACAAAACCGCTTGTGCTGCAGCGATTTGCACTGTCCAACACCACCCTCGGTGTGCAGGGACAGTGGAAGTTTTTTTTTTTTTTTTTTTCCCCTCAGCGCTGTAGCTCATTGGGCTGCCCTAGAAGGCTCCCTGATAGCTGCATTGCTGTGTGTACGCCGCTGTGCAAACCAACTGCTTTTTTCAAAGCACAAATCCTCTTGTTCCTTCCTTTCTGCACAGCTATCTTTTTTGTTTGTCCACACTTTTTATTTCATTTGTGCATCAGTCCACTCCTTATTGCTGCCTGCCATACCTGGCTGAGATTACTGCAGGCAGGGAGATAGTAGCTGCCTGCCATACCTGGCTGAGATTACTGCAGGCAGGGAGATAGTAATTGTAGGACATTCCCTGTTTTTTTTTTTGTTTTTTTTTTGGTGGGAGATTAAGATTGGCAATTTGGCATTTCTGCTAGAGTGCCATCCCTGTGTGTGCCATCTCTCTCACATAGTGGGCCATAGAAAGCCTTTTCATTTTTCTGTATTTTTTTTTGTGGGGTGTATAAATTCTCCCTGATAAAAATACAGTGGGAGATTAATATTGGCCTTTGGGCTTGTGTGCCAGTCCTGAGTGTGCCATCTCTCTCACAAATAGTGGGCCATAGAAAGCCTATTTATTTTTTTTTTTGGTTTTATAAATTCTCCCTGAAAAAAAGGGAGATTAATATTGGCCTCTGGGCTTGTGTGCCAGTCCTGAGCGTGCCATCTGTGCCAGCCCTGAGCGTGCCATCTCTCTCACAAATAGTGGGCCATAGAAAGCCTATTTAATTTTTTTTTTTGTTTTATAAATTTTCCCTGAAAAAAGGGAGATTAATATTGGCCTCTGGGCTTGTGTGCCAGTTGTGAGCGTGCCATCTGTGCCAGTCCTGAGCGTGCCATCTCTCTCACAAATAGTGGGCCATAGAAAGCCTATTTAAATATTTTTTTGGTTTTATAAATTCTCCCAGAAAAAAAGGGAGATTAATATTGGCCTCTGGGCTTGTGTGCCAGTCCTGAGCGTGCCATCTGTGCCAGCCAGCCCTGAGCGTGCCATCTCTCTCACAAATAGTGGGCCATAGAAAGCCTATTTAATTTTTTTTTTTGTTTTATCAATTTTCCCTGAAAAAAGGGAGATTAATATTGGCCTCTGGGCTTGTGTGCCAGTTGTGAGCGTGCCATCTGTGCCAGTCCTGAGCGTGCCATCTCTCTCACAAATAGTGGGCCATAGAAAGCCTATTTAAATATTTTTTTGGTTTTATAAATTCTCCCAGAAAAAAAGGGAGATTAATATTGGCCTCTGGGCTTGTGTGCCAGTCCTGAGCGTGCCATCTGTGCCAGCCAGCCCTGAGCGTGCCATCTCTCTCACAAATAGTGGGCCATAGAAAGCCTATTTAATTTTTTTTTTTGTTTTATCAATTTTCCCTGAAAAAAGGGAGATTAATATTGGCCTCTGGGCTTGTGTGCCAGTTGTGAGCGTGCCATCTGTGCCAGTCCTGAGCGTGCCATCTCTCTCACAAATAGTGGGCCATAGAAAGCCTATTTAAATATTTTTTTGGTTTTATAAATTCTCCCAGAAAAAAAGGGAGATTAATATTGGCCTCTGGGCTTCTGTGCCAGTCCTGAGCGTGCCATCTGTGCCAGTCCTGAGCGTCCCATCTCTCTCACAAATAGTGGGCCATAGAAAGCCTATTTTATTTTTTTTTTGGGTTTTAGAAATTCTCCCTGAAAAAAGGGAGATTAATATTGGCCTCTGGGCTTGTGTGCCAGTTGTGAGCGTGCCATCTGTGCCAGTCCTGAGCGTGCCATCTCTCTCACAAATAGTGGGCCATAGAAAGCCTATTTAAATATTTTTTTGGTTTTATAAATTCTCCCAGAAAAAAAGGGAGATTAATATTGGCCTCTGGGCTTCTGTGCCAGTCCTGAGCGTGCCATCTGTGCCAGTCCTGAGCGTCCCATCTCTCTCACAAATAGTGGGCCATAGAAAGCCTATTTTATTTTTTTTTTGGGTTTCAGAAATTCTCCCTGGAAAAAAAAAGGGAGATTAATATTGCCCTTTGGGCTTGTGTGCCAGTACTAAGCGTTCCATCTCTCTCTCTCTCTCAGTCAGTGGGCCATAGAACGCATATTTTTGGTTTTATTTGTTTTCTAAATTCTCCCTGAAAAAATCATTTTATTTTATTTGGTTTCTAAATTCTTCCTGATAAAATCATATTTTTTTTATTATTTTTATTTCTAAAGTCTCCCTGAAAAAAAAAAAAAAAAAACAACCAAAAAAACAGTGGGAGATTAATATTGGCCTTTCTGCTTGTGTGCCAGTCTTGACTCCTGGGTGTGCCATCTCTCTCTCTCTCTCTCTCTCTCTCTCTCTCTCTCCAATTGTGGTCCATAGAAAGCCTATATTTTTTTTCCTTGATTTGGGTTCTAAAATCTACCAGAGAAAATAACTACATCAATCATTGGTAGAAAAATATTGGCCTCTGGGTTTGTGTGCCACTCCTGACTCCTGTGTGCGTCATCTCTCAGTCAGTGGGCCATAGAACGCCTATTTTTGGTTTTATTTGTTTTCTAAATTCTCCCTGAAAAAATCATTTTATTTTATTTGGTTTCTAAATTCTTCCTGATAAAATCATATTTTTTTTATTATTTTTTTTTCTAAAGTCTCCCTGAAAAAAAAAAAAAAAACAGTGGGAGATTAATATTGGCCTTTCTGCTTGTGTGCCAGTCTTGACTCCTGGGTGCGTCATCTCTCAGTCAGTGGGCCATAGAACGCCTATTTTTGGTTTTATTTGTTTTATAAATTCTCCCTGAAAAAATCATTTTATTTTATTTGGTTTCTAAATTCTTCCTGATAAAATCATATTTTTTTTATTATTTTTTTTTCTAAAGTCTCCCTGAAAAAAAAAAAAAAAAAACAACCAAAAAAAACAGTGGGAGATTAATATTGGCCTTTCTGCTTGTGTGCCAGTCTTGACTCCTGGGTGCGTCATCTCTCAGTCAGTGGGCCATAGAACGCCTATTTTTGGTTTTATTTGTTTTATAAATTCTCCCTGAAAAAATCATTTTATTTTATTTGGTTTCTAAATTCTTCCTGATAAAATCATATTTTTTTTATTATTTTTTTTTCTAAAGTCTCCCTGAAAAAAAAAAAAAAAAAACAACCAAAAAAAACAGTGGGAGATTAATATTGGCCTTTCTGCTTGTGTGCCAGTCTTGACTCCTGGGTGTGCCATCTCTCTCTCTCTCTCTCTCTCTCTCTCTCTCTCTCCAATTGTGGTCCATAGAAAGCCTATATTTTTTTTCCTTGATTTGGGTTCTAAAATCTACCAGAGAAAATAACTACATCAATCATTGGTAGAAAAATATTGGCCTCTGGGTTTGTGTGCCACTCCTGACTCCTGTGTGCGTCATCTCTCAGTCAGTGGGCCATAGAACGCCTATTTTTGTTTTTATTTGTTTTATAAATTCTCCCTGAAAAAATCATTTTATTTTATTTGGTTTCTAAATTCTTCCTGATAAAATCATATTTTTTTTATTATTTTTTTTTCTAAAGTCTCCCTGAAAAAAAAAAAAAAAAAAACAACCAAAAAAAACAGTGGGAGATTAATATTGGCCTTTCTGCTTGTGTGCCAGTCTTGACTCCTGGGTGTGCCATCTCTCTCTCTCTCTCTCTCCAATTGTGGTCCATAGAAAGCCTACATTTTTTTTCCTTGATTTGGGTTCCAAAATCTACCAGAGAAAATAACTCCATCAATCATTGGTAGAAAAATATTGGCCTCTGGGCTTGTGTGCCACTCCTGATTCCTGTGTGCGTCATCTCTCACTCAGTGGCCCATAGAAAGCATATAGTTTGTTACATTTGTTTTCTAAATTCTCCCTGCAAAAATCTATTTTTTTTTTTTTGGGGGGTTTCTAAAGTGTTCCTGAAAAAAATAAAAATAAAAAAAAAATAATAGTGTGACATTAATATTAACATTTGTGCTTCAGTGACAGTCCTGCGTGTGGGGCATCTCTCTAATTTGCAGCCACCAAAAAAAGAGTGTGTAACATTGGGCCTGATTTTCGCTGTGGTCTCACCAACCTGTAAAGGGGTAGCTAAATCATACTGAAGTTATAGCTCACCGTGTAAGTTGTGTGACTGCAACAAATAACGTTAGTTTGGTTACGTTTTTAAAACAATGAGGAAGTCTAGTGGAAGAGGTCGTGGCCGGGGGCGTTCATTGTCAGCTGGTAATGAGGGTAGTGGTAGTGGTGGAGCATCAGGTGGTCGTGGGGGAAAAAATATTGCACCTAAGTCTGGAGCTGTGGAGCCAGGTTCGTCGTCCGGCTACACAAGGCCTCGAACGCTCCCTTTTCTGGGATTAGGAAAACCGCTTTTAAAGCCGGAGCAGCAAGAGCAAGTTTTGGCTTATCTTGCTGACTCAGCCTCTAGCTCTTTTGCCTCATCTCGTGAAACTGGTAAAAGTAAAAGCAGCGCGTCGTTAGTGGATGTTCACGGTCAGGGACAAGTCACTTCCTTGTCCTCTTCAGCAAAAACAACAACAGAGAAGAATGCAGCAGGCGACACAACGGGTTACTCCATGGAGCTCTTTACACATACCGTCCCTGGCTTAGAAAGTGAAGCAGTTAACAGTCCATGCCCATTACAAATTGAATCTGACATGGAGTGCACTGACGCACAGCCACAGCCAGACTACTATGCTGGTCCTTTGACTCAGACCACAACATTGCCCTCGCAGGGTGCTGATCAAGAATCAGACCCTGATGAGACTATGTTGCCCCATCACGAACGCTATACCACCGAACGACACGGTGACACAGACGAAGTTGCGCAGGAGGTACAAGAAGAGTTATTAGATGACCCAGTTCTTGACCCCGATTGGCAGCCATTGGGGGAACAGGGTGCAGGCGGCAGCAGTTCTGAAGCAGAGGAGGAGGAGGGGCCGCAGCAGGCATCAACATCGCCACAGGTTCCATCTGCCGGGCCCGTATCTTGCCCAAAACGCGTGGCAAAGCCAAAACCTGGTGGAGGACAGCGTGGCCATCCGGTTAAAGCTCAGTCTGCAATGCCTGAAAAGGTATCCGATGCTAGAAAGAGTGCAGTCTGGCATTTTTTTAAACAACATCCAATTGATCAGCGCAAAGTCATCTGTCAAAAATGTTCTACTTCCTTAAGCAGAGGTCAGAATCTGAAAAGTCTCAATACTAGTTGCATGCATAGACATTTAACCACCATGCATTTGAAAGCTTGGACTAACTACCAAACGTCCCTTAAGGTTGTTGCACCCTCGGCCAATGAAGCTAGTCATCAACGCAACATCCCTTCCGGCAGTGTAGGACCACCATTTAGCGCACCACCTGCTGTATCTGTGCAGGTATCTTTGCCAGGCCAAAGCAGTCAGGGTCAGGGAATCACCAGTTTCGTAGTAGGAAACACTGCATCTAGGGCACCGGCGGCAACAATACCATCTCCCACCGTCTCTCAGTCTGCCATGTCCACCGGCACCCCCGCTAGTTCCACGATCTCCAGCTCTCCAGTCCAGCTCACCCTACATGAGACTATGGTTAGAAAAAGGAAATACTTAGCCTCGCATCCGCGTACACAGGGTTTGAACGCCCACATAGCTAGACTAATCTCGTTAGAGATGATGCCCTACCGGTTAGTTGAAAGCGAAGCTTTCAAAGACCTGATGGACTACGCTGTACCACGCTACGAGCTACCCAGTCGACACTTTTTTTCCAGAAAAGCCATCCCAGCCCTCCACCAGCATGTTAAAGAGCGCATCGTCCATGCACTCAGGCAATCTGTGAGCACAAAGGTGCACCTGACAACAGATGCATGGACCAGTAGGCATGGCCAGGGACGTTACGTGTCCATCACGGCACACTGGGTAAATGTGGTGGATTCAGGGTCCACAGGGGACAGCAAGTTTGGGACAGTTCTGCCTAGCCCACGGTCTAGTAAACAGTTGTCTGTAGCCGTTCGCACCCCCTCCTCCTCCTCCTCCTCGTCCTCCTGCAGAAGCAAGAGCTCGTCCACAGACCGCAGTCGCACAAACACTCCATCCGCACCTGCCACTGTTGCACACCAGGTCTCCCATTATGGGGCAGCTACTGGCATACGTCAGCAGGCTGTATTGGCTATGAAGTGTTTGGGCGACAATAGACACACCGCGGAAGTTCTGTCCGAGTTCTTGCAGCAAGAAACGCAGTCGTGGCTGGGCACTGTAGATCTTGAGGCAGGCAAGGTAGTGAGTGATAACGGAAGGAATTTCATGGCTGCCATCTCCCTTTCCCAACTGAAACACATTCCTTGCCTGGCTCACACCTTAAACCTGGTGGTGCAGTGCTTCCTGAAAAGTTATCCGGGGTTATCCGACCTGCTCCTCAAAGTGCGTGGACTTTGCGCACATATCCGCCGTTCGCCTGTACACTCCAGCCGTATGCAGACCTATCAGCGTTCTTTGAACCTTCCCCAGCATCGCCTAATCATAGACGTTGCAACAAGGTGGAACTCAACACTGCACATGCTTCAGAGACTGTGCGAACAGAGGCGGGCTGTTATGTTTTTGTGGGAGGATACACATACATGGGCAGGCAGTAGGATGGCAGACATGGAGTTGTCAGGTGTGCAGTGGTCGAAGATTCAAGACATGTGTCAAGTCCTTCAGTGTTTTGAGGAATGCACACGGCTGGTTAGTGCAGACAACGCCATAATAAGCATGAGCATCCCCCTAATGCGTCTGCTGATGCAAAGTTTGACGCACATAAAGGATCAGGCGTCTGCACCAGAGGAAGAGGAAAGCCTTGATGACAGTCAGCGATTGTCTGGTCAGGGCAGTGTACATGACGAGGTACCGGGCGAAGAGGAGGTGGAGGATGAGGAGGATGATGGGGATGAGTATATTTTTAATGAGGAAGCTTTCCCGGGGGCACGGGAAATTGGTGGCGTGGCAAGGCCGGGTTCTGGTTTTTTGAGGGACACAAGTGACGTAGATTTGCCTGCAACTGCCCCTCAACCAAGCACAACCGCAGATTTGACAACGGGAACTTTGGCCCACATGGCGGATTATGCCTTGCGTATCCTCAAAAGGGACACACGCATTACAAAAATGATGAACGATGACGATTACTGGTTGGCCTGCCTCCTTGATCCTCGCTATAAAGGCAAATTGCAAAATATTATGCCACATGAGAACTTGGAACTAATATTAGCAACAAAACAATCAACTCTTGTTGACCGTTTGCTTCTGGCATTCCCTGCACACAGCGCCCGTGATCGTTCTCACACGAGCTCCAGGGGCCAGCAGACCAGAGGTGTTAGAGGGGCAGAAATCAGAAGTGGCGTTGGACAGAGGGGTTTTCTGACCAGGTTGTGGAGTGATTTTTCTATGACCGCAGACAGGACAGGTACTGCAGCATCAATTCAAAGTGACAGGAGACAACATTTGTCCAGTATGGTTACAAACTATTTTTCATCCCTTATCGACGTTCTCCCTCAACCGTCATTCCCATTTGATTACTGGGCATCCAAATTAGACACCTGGCCAGAATTGGCAGAATATGCATTGCAGGAGCTTGCTTGCCCGGCAGCTAGTGTCCTATCAGAAAGAGTATTCAGTGCTGCAGGTTCAATACTAACAGAAAAAAGGACTCGTCTGGCTACCCAAAATGTAGATGATCTAACCTTCATTAAAATGAACCACAACTGGATTTCAAAATCTTTTGCCCCACCCTGCCCGGCTGACACCTAGCTTTCCTATGAAAAGGTCTTGCCTGTGGACTATTCTGAATGACTTTTCCAATCTCGTAATTTTCTTCACCTGATTGTCCAGCATACGACATGTTTCCACCTCACGAAATGGCCAAACTCCCCACACGGGGCCGTGCTATCGCCACTTTGCGCTTGGACCCTTGAGAGTGCTGTTTGTCTGAAGAGGTGGGTGTGGCCGCTTTTGGTCGACGGCACTGCCACTGGGTCCCTCATAGTACAATAAAGTGTCTCTGGCGGTGGTGGTGCGCACCCAACGTCAGACACACCGTTGTAATATGAGGGGCCCTGTGCCTGTACCGCCGGCCACAAGACAGTTCCCCCCCCCAGCTCAAACAGTGCTCTACCACTAGCAAAATTATCTCTCACAGCTTCACCAATGTGTAGTCTAGCCGCTGACATCCTTCAATGCCTGGCACTGACAATACCATTGTTTTGACATTTTTGTTATGTTAGGCCTTCGAAGCCTGTCTGCGGTCCCTTCTTTCTACAACTACTACACTGACCAGGCCACTGCTGGCCGTGTTACCCTGGAACCAATTTAAAAGTGCCTACAGTCAGCCCAATTTTGTTATGTTAGGCCTTCGAAGACTGTCTGCCGTCACTCCTTCCACTAGACTTCCACTGACCATACACTGCTGCCCATGTACCCCTGGAACCAATTTAAAGTGCCTACAGCCAGCCCAATTTTGTTATGTTAGGCCTTCGAAGCCTGTCTGCGGTCACTCCTTCCACTAGACTTCCACTGACCAGACCACTGCTGCCCGTGTACCCCTGGAACCAATTTAAAAGTGCCTACAGCCAGCCCAAGTTTGTTATGTTAGGCCTTGGAAGCCTGTCTGCGGTCACTCCTTCCACTAGACTTCCACTGACCAGACCACTGCTGCCCGTGTACCCCTGGAACCAATTTAAAAGTGCCTACAGCCAGCCCAAGTTTGTTATGTTAGGCCTTGGAAGCCTGTCTGCGGTCACTCCTTCCACTAGACTTCCACTGACCAGACCACTGCTGCCCGTGTACCCCTGGAACCAATTTAAAAGTGCCTACAGCCAGCCCAAGTTTGTTATGTTAGGCCTTGGAAGCCTGTCTGCGGTCACTCCTTCCACTAGACTTCCACTGACCAGACCACTGCTGCCCGTGTACCCCTGGAACCAATTTAAAAGTGCCTACAGCCAGCCCAAGTTTGTTATGTTAGGCCTTGGAAGCCTGTCTGCGGTCACTCCTTCCACTAGACTTCCACTGACCAGACCACTGCTGCCCGTGTACCCCTGGAACCAATTTAAAAGTGCCTACAGCCAGCCCAAGTTTGTTATGTTAGGCCTTCTAAGCCTGTCTGCGGTCCATTCTTTCAACTACTACTACACTGACCAGGTCACTGCTGCCCGTGTACCCCTGGAACCAATTTAAAATTGCCTACAGCCAGCCCAATTTTTTTATTTTAGGCCTTCGATGCCTGTCTGCGGTCCATTCTTTCAACTACTACTACACTGACCAGGTCACTGCTGTCCGTGTACCCCTGGAACCAATTTAAAATTGCCTACAGCCATGTGTTATTATTTTAGGCCTTCGATGCCTGTCTGCGGTCACTCCTTCCACTAGGCCTCCACTGACCACACCACTGCTGTCCGTGTACCCCTGGAACCAATTTAAAATTGCCTACAGCCAGCCCAATTTTTTTATTTTAGGCCTTCGATGCCTGTCTGCGGTCCATTCTTTCAACTACTACTACACTGACCAGGTCACTGCTGTCCGTGTACCCCTGTAACCAATTTAAAATTGCCTACAGCCATGTGTTATTATTTTAGGCATTCGATGCCTGTCTGCGGTCCATTTTTTCAACTACTACTACACTGACCAGGTCACTGCTGCCCGTGTACCCCTGGAACCAATTTAAAATTGCCTACAGCCATGTGTTATTATTTTAGGCCTTCGATGCCTGTCTGCGGTCACTCCTTCCACTAGGCCTCCACTGACCACACCACTGCTGCCCGTGTACCCCTGGAACCAATTTAAAATTGCCTACAGCCAGCCCAATTTTTTTATTTTAGGCCTTCGATGCCTGTCTGCGGTCCATTCTTTCAACTACTACTACACTGACCAGGTCACTGCTGCCCGTGTACCCCTGGAACCAATTTAAAATTGCCTACAGCCATGTGTTATTATTTTAGGCCTTCGATGCCTGTCTGCGGTCACTCCTTCCACTAGGCCTCCACTGACCACACCACTGCTGTCCGTGTACCCCTGGAACCAATTTAAAATTGCCTACAGCCATGTGTTATTATTTTAGGCCTTCGATGCCTGTCTGCGGTCCATTCTTTCAACTACTACTACACTGACCAGGGCACTGCTGGCCGTGTACCCCTGGAACCAACATCAGAAAATATAAAAATAAGTATTTTGCTTATAAAAAAGAAAATACTGGTGAGATATCAAATGCAGACATTTTAACATTAAAAACAAACACACAACTCTAATCTGGTACAGTACTAAAAATGGCCACCAGCTACAATTACTTTCTCCTGCAAGTAGTTAACTGAAAGTTTTTTTAAATTGAAAACACACATATGGCATCCACCGAGTGTTGTCCTGTCGCGTCTTCTTTATATTATTGCCGAGAAGATGCAAAATAATGAAAATAATAAAATCATTAATTACCAAAATAATAGAGAAAGTCAACACCACATTGCAAATAAACATTCATTCCAAATAAAGAAGCAGGGCGCGTCCGAGGGTGAGTATATACCTAATAAGAATATAATCACCCTCGGACGCGCAATGCTTATTTCCAACAGCCTTCCTTCCTAAGAATCAGCCCTTCCGTCATGTAGAGAGACGTTGTGTTACACTCCAAGGTGTTCCCCAGGTTGCCTTTCCTGAGCTTCGATCTTCCGGTTCTCGTTTAGTAGTTCTTGGAAACTACTCTGCATTAGGCCTTCAAATTGGGTATGGGGTGTAGAGAGATGGTGTGTTCCACTCCAAGGTGTTCCCCAGGTTGCCTTTCCTGAGCTTCGATCTTCCGGCTCTCGTTTAGTAGTTGTTGGAAACTACGCTGCATTAGGCCTTCAAATTGGGTATGGGGTGTAGCGAGAGGGTGTGTTACACTCCAAGGTGTTCCCCAGGTTGCCTTTCCTGAGCTTCGATCTTCCGGCTCTCGTTTAGTAGTTCTTGGAAACTACACTGCATTAGGCCTTCAAATTGGGTATGGGGTGTAGAGAGAGGGTGTGTTACACTCCAAGGTGTTCCCCAGGTTGCCTTTCCTGAGCTTCGATATTCCGGCTCTCGTTTAGTAGTTGTCGGAAACTACGCTGCATTAGGCCTACAAATTGGGTATCGGGCGTAGAGAGAGGGTGTGTTACACTCCAAGGTGTTCCCCAGGTTGCCTTTCCTGAGCTTCGATATTCCGGCTCTCGTTTAGTAGTTGTCGGAAACTACGCTGCATTAGGCCTACAAATTGGGTATGGGGTGTAGAGAGAGGGTGTGTTACACTCCAAGGTGTTCCCCAGGTTGCCTTTCCTGAGCTTCGATCTTCATGCTCTCGTTTAGTAGTTGTCGGAAACTACGCTGCATTAGGCCTACAAATTGGGTATGGGGTGTAGAGAGAGGGTTTGTTACACTCCAAGGTGTTCCCCAGGTTGCCTTTCCTGAGCTTCGATCTTCCGGCTCTCGTTTAGTAGTTGTTGGAAACTACGCTGCATTAGGCCTTCAAATTGGGTATGGGGTGTAGCGAGAGGGTGTGTTACACTCCAAGGTGTTCCCCAGGTTGCCTTTCCTGAGCTTCGATCTTCCGGCTCTCGTTTAGTAGTTCTTGGAAACTACACTGCATTAGGCCTTCAAATTGGGTATGGGGTGTAGAGAGAGGGTGTGTTACACTCTAAGGTGTTCCCCAGGTTTCCTTGCCATTGCTTCGGTCTTCCGACTCTCGTTTAGTAGTTGTAGAAAAGTACACTGCATTAGGCCATACAAAATGGGTATGGGGTGGAGAGAGATGGTGTGTTACACTCCAAGGTGTTCCCCAGGTTGCCTTTCCTGAGCTTCTATCTTCAGGCTCTCATTAAATTGTGGTTAAATGGAACAACTGCATTTGGCGTACTAGTTGGTTTGGGGCCTACTATCGGTGTCTGCCACTCCTTGCTGTTCTCCTCCACTGAACAAAGCTGTGCCGCCTGTTTACTACGGTTGCCAATTTTGAACTGCATTTCGACTACTTACTGATTTGGCCCTACTCTCTGTGTCAGCCTCTCATTCCAGTTGTCCTCCACTGCAATGCCCCCTGGTTATTCCTGTGTTACCAATTTTGAACTGCATTTAGCCCACTTTCTTCTTTGGGCCTATATCTGTGTTTCCACTTCATCGTGCCCATTGCCCAGCCAGTGATAGATGAGTCTGCTGGTACATTGACCCATAACGCAACATTCCCCGTGCACGCTACACAACAACATTGTGACCCTGCTGAAAGTCAGGTTGCTCTTCCCGCATACCATACCACCTTACACGGGGACAAAGAGGAAGGTGCAGATGAAAGTGCAGGTTCCTTCATCAGGTGGGGGGAGGAATACTAGTTGGCGACGTCACTGGCACAGGGCCTCTCATAGTACGCAAAAGTGTTGCTGCCGGTGGGAGGCGCCCCCGCCGTGCAAACACACCGCTGTACTTTGAGGGGCCCTGTGCCAGTGCCAATGCCAACGAGTGGGCCCCCCCTGCTTGCTCAGGTTCACAGCACTTGCAAAGTTGAAATACTTACCTCTCCCTGCTCCACTGCCGTGACGTGGTCCAGATTTCCTGGGCCCACTAATTACTTGAACCAGCCCTACCCCCCACAACTTTAGCCAAATGACCCCCAATTTCAAATGCCTTCCAATTATTATAAGGTAAATTACGCTTGACAAGCTTCATTAAGAAGAATGGATGGTTTTGACATTAAAATGGCCACTCTAGGTGTTTTCCTGGCCCCCACTCACTGCCGACTATGCTGCCCCATTGACTTGCATTGGGTTTCGTGTTTCGGTCGATCCCGACTTTACGTCATAATCGGCCGATTTCACTCGACCCGACTTTGGACATAGTCGGGTTTCGCAAAACCCGGCTCGACTCTAAAAAGGTCAAGGTCGCTCAACTCTAGTGTTCACCCCTGGAGCCACTACTGAGTGTGGTCAAAAGACTTTGCTTTCGGCAGCCCAAAAGAGACGTGTACTTCTCACATGGTGGCTAGAAGTAAAATGGATGCCAGGAAGTGAGCTCATACACAAGGCTGCAGGACACTACCACATGCTAGGAAAAAATGTAAAAGGAGGAGCGAGGGAGTGACACAAAGCTTCTGGTCAGTAGGTGGCAGCAGCAGACAAGCATGGAAAACAATCTAATAGTACAACGGTAATTGAAGACATGAAAAGTAGAGTTGAACGACTTTTACTTTTTTCGGATTGAGTCGGGTTTCGCGAAACCCGACTTTCTCAAAAGTCAGGTCGGGTGAAATTGGCGGATTATTGCGAAAAGTCGGGGGCCGACTGAAACATGAAACCCAATGCAAGTCAATGGGGAATCAAAGTCGGCAGTGAGTGGAGGACAGGAAAACACCTACAGTGCCCATTTTAATGCCAAAAACATCAATTCTTATTACTTAAGCTTGTCAATCTTAATTTACTTTATAATAATAGTTAGACATTGAAAACAAGGGGTCATTTGGCTAAAGTTGTGGGGGGGTAGGGCTGGCTCAAGATTTTCGTGGGCCCAGGACACGCGGAATACGTCACGGCGGTGGAGCAGGGAGAGGTAAGTATTTCAACTTTACAAGTGCTGTGATCCTGAGCAAGCAGGGGAGGCCCACTCGTTGGCACTGGCACAGGGCCCCTCATAGTACGGCGGTGTGTTTGATGGCGGGTGGTGCCTCCCACTGGCAGAGACCCTTTTGCGTACTATGAGGGGCCCTGTGCCAGTGACGTTGCCAAAGAGTATGCCCCCCCACCTGATGAAGGAACCTGCACTTTCATCTGCACCTTCCTCTTTGTCCCCGTGTAAGGTGGTATAGTATGCGGGAAAGGGAACCTGACTTTCAGCAGGGTCAGATTCTGGCTGTGTAGATTGCAAGGGGAATGTAGTGGTCTGGGTCAATGTACCAGCAGACTCATCTATCAGTGGCTGGGCAATGGGCAGGATGAGGAGGAAACACAGATATAGGCCCAAATAATAAAGTAGGCTAAATGCAGTTCAAAATTGGTAACAGGACTAAACAGGTGGCATTGCTTTGTTCAGTGGAGGACAACTGTAATGAGTGGCAGACACAGTTACTAGGCCCAAATAATAAAGTAGGCTAGATACAGTTCAAAATTGGTAACAGGACTAAACAGGCGGCATAGCTTTGTTCAGTGGAGGACAACTGTAATGAGTTGCAGACACAGTTAGCAGGCCCAAATAATAAAGTAGGCTAAATTCAGTTCAAAATTGGTAACAGGACTAAACAGGTGGCATAGCTAGGTACAGGGGTGGGCTCCTCTGCTGAGTAGCAGACAGTGGTAGTAGGCGCAAAGTATTAACTGGCCTAAATGGAGGCCAAGGCCCCTGTATATTTTTACTATCATCTATCATTTCAACAAATTTGTATTGGCAGTGCCATTAAAGGATTTAACAGTACAGACTACACAGTGGTGGAGCAGAGAGAGGTAAATATTACAAGTGGTAGAGCACTGTTCGAGCTGGGGGGAACACTCTCTCGCGGGTGGCGGTACTGGCACAGGGCCCCTCATATTACGACGGTGTGTCTGACAATGGTTGTGCACCACCACCGTCAGAAACACTTCATTGTACTATGAGGGACCCTGTGCCAGTGCCGTTGCCTAAGAGTGGGCCCACCCACCTGTCCAGGCAAACGGCACTCGCACGGGTGCTTGCTCCAGGTGGTGACCATGGCCCTGTGGGGGGAGTCAGCCCATTTAGGGAGGTATAAAAATGGCCTATGGTGGACATTCAGCAGCTCCAAATGGAGGAATTGGACCAGCCAGTAAGAGGAGGCCAAAAGCAAGACATTTTTCAGGCAAGCTACAGTGGGGCAAAAAAGTATTTAGTCAGTCAGCAATAGTGCAAGTTCCACCACTTAAAAAGATGAGAGGCGTCTGTAATTTACATCATAGGTAGACCTCAACTATGGGAGACAAACTAAGAAAAAAAAATCCAGAAATTCACATTGTCTGTTTTTTTATCATTTTTTTTTGCATATTATGGTGGAAAATAAGTATTTGGTCAGAAACAAACAATCAAGATTTCTGGCTCTCACAGACCTGTAACTTCTTCTTTAAGAGTCCCCTCTTTCCTCCACTCATTACCTGTAGTAATGGCACCTGTTTAAACTTGTTATCAGTATAAAAAGACACCTGTGCACACCCTCAAACAGTCTGACTCCAAACTCCACTATGGTGAAGACCAAAGAGCTGTCAAAGGACACCAGAAACAAAATTGTAGCCCTGCACTAGGCTGGGAAGACTGAATCTGCAATAGCCAACCAGCTTGGAGTGAAGAAATCAACAGTGGGAGCAATAATTAGAAAATGGAAGACATACAAGACCACTGATAATCTCCCTCGATCTGGGGCTCCACGCAAAATCCCACCCCGTGGGGTCAGAATGATCACAAGAACGGTGAGCAAAAATCCCAGAACCACGCGGGGGAACCTAGTGAATGAACTGCAGAGAGCTGGGACCAATGTAACAAGGCCTACCATAAGTAACACACTACGCCACCATGGACTCAGATCCTGCAGTGCCAGACGTGTCCCACTGCTTAAGCCAGTAAATGTCCGGGCCCATCTGAAGTTTGCTAGAGAGCATTTGGATGATCCAGAGGAGTTTTGGGAGAATATCCTATGGTCTGATGAAACCAAACTGGAACTCTTTGGTAGAAACACAACTTGTCGTGTTTGGAGGAAAAAGAATACTGAGTTGCATCCATCAAACACCATACCTACTGTAAAGCATGGTGGTGGAAACATCATGCTTTGGGGCTGTTTCTCTGCAAAGGGGCCAGGACGACTGATCCGGGTACATGAAAGAATGAATGGGGCCATGTATCGTGAGATTTTGAGTGCAAACCTCCTTCCATCAGCAAGGGCATTGAAGATGAAACGTGGCTGGGTCTTTCAACATGACAATGATCCAAAGCACACCGCCAGGGCAACGAAGGAGTGGCTTCGTAAGAAGCATTTCAAGGTCCTGGAGTGGCCTAGCCAGTCTCCAGATCTCAACCCTATAGAAAACCTTTGGAGGGAGTTGAAAGTCCGTGTTGCCAAGCGAAAAGCCAAAAACATCACTGCTCTAGAGGAGATCTGCATGGAGGAATGGGCCAACATACCAACAACAGTGTGTGGCAACCTTGTGAAGACTTACAGAAAACGTTTGACCTCTGTCATTGCCAACAAAGGATATATTACAAAGTATTGAGATGAAATTTTGGTTCTGACCAAATACTTATTTTCCACCATAATATGCAAATAAAATGTTAAAAAAACAGACAATGTGATTTTTTGGATTTTTTTTTCTCAGTTTGTCTCCCATAGTTGAGTTCTACCTATGATGTAAATTACAGACGCCTCTCATCTTTTTAAGTGGTGGAACTTGCACTATTGCTGACTGACTAAATACTTTTTTGCCCCACTGTATGTGTCAGCAGGGGAAGGTGGGGCAAAATAATTTGAAATCCATGATTGGTTCATTTTAATGAAGGTTAGATCATCTGGCTTTGGCTTTAAAAGCTGCTTTCCTACTCCTAGATAAGGGAGCCTTTGATGCCTTGTGTAGCCAGACGATGACGCTGGCTCAACACCTCCAGCCTTAGGTGCTATTGTGCTTTTGCCACTACCACCAGATGCACCACCACCACCATCAGTACCAGCTGGCAACCACCGCCCATGGGGTCTTCCACCAGACTTCCTCATTTTTTGGAAAATCTAACCAAAATAACAATCGCTATATGGTACTGTAAAACAAGGTAGAAGGTGTATATAAACTTGTTGAGAATTTAACCCCTTAGTGATGGAGCCAAATTTTTAAAATCTGACCAGTGTCACTTTATGTGGTAATAACTCCGCAACGCTTCAACAAATCCCAGTGATTTTGAGATTGTTTTTTCCTGAAACATTACACTTTATGATAATGGTAAATTTAAGTCAATATGTTTTGTGTTTATTTATAAAAAATATCAAAAATTTGAGAAAAATATTTAAAAAATTGCAATTTTCTAAATTTGAATGATTATCCCTTTAATCCAGATGGTCATACCACAGCAACCCATTAATAAATAATATTTCCCACATGTCTCCTTTACATCAGCACCATTTGTAAAATGTTATTTTATTTTGTTAGCAGTTTAGGAGGCTTTAAAATGTAGCAGCAATTTTTCATTTTTTTCAAGGAAATTTACAAAATTTATTTCTTTAAGGACTTATCCATGTTTGAAGTGACTTTAGGGGTCTCATATATTGGAAAACCCCCAAAAGGTATACCATTTTAAAAACAGCACCCCCTGACATATTTAAAACTGCTGTCAGGTAGTTTATTAACCCTTCAGGTGCTTTACAGGAATTAATGCAAAGTGGCATGACAGAAATGAAAATGTGTATTTTTACCACCTAAATGTCTCTAACTTCTGAAGAGATTACTACAGCTTTCAAACTCTAAGGCCACTATTTGGTCATGAATTGCCATGGCAAACATCAGGACCACAAAATCATGATCTGAGGGCACCAATTGGGATAAAGAGGAAGCCCCCACACTCTGTTAACCATTTATAATGATGTAGTCACAATTGACAGCAGCATCTAAGGGGTTAAACAGACATGGATGGTGCAAACACTGATTGTGGCTGATGCAGCAAGTTGCCAGCTATAGTGTCCAGCCGACAGCTGCTGGATTGTCACCTGTATGGGGAGGCTATTCTCTTATATCTCAGGTCAGTTAAAAGACGTATTGGCTGTCATTAAGGGGTTAAATCTCCCTTTTTTGGGGGGGATACTGAATCAAAACTCAGGCCCAGTGTATATAACAACGCAATCTAAGTGGCAGAAAGTGGCTGGCTGACAAACGACAAACTAATAGGACTGAAGTATGTCCACTTTGTGAGAATTTGAATCTCACTTTTTTGGGGGGAGACTGAACCAAAACTCAGGCCCTGTGCATAAAACAACACAATGTAAGTGGCAGAAAGTGGCTGGCTGATATACGACAAACTAACAGGACTGAATTATATCCACTTTTTGAGAATTTGAATCTCACGTTTTTTGGGGGGGAGACTGAACCAAACCTCAAGCCCTGTGCATAAAACAACACAATGTAAGTGGCAGAAAGTGGCTGGAAAATATATGAAAAAATGCAAGGACTGTAGTACAATCTCAATCTCCCTACAATGATCTCAGGAAAAGTATGGCAGCAATAAAAAGGACTGCTGCACACAAAGTGTGGACAAATAAACAAGAGAACTGTGAAGAAAGGAGCAACAGGATTTTTGCTTTTAAAAAATCAGTTGGTTTACACAGCAGTGTGCAAACAGCAATGCAGCTATCAGGGAGCCTTATAAGGCAGCCTAATAAGCTACAGAGCTGATGCACAACAATATAGCCTCCACTCTCCCTGCAAAAAAATGGTGGTGTTGGACAGTGGAAATTGCTACAGCACAAGCAGTTTGGGGGTTAATCTTCCCTCTCTAACTATATCCCTTCTTCTGATGAAGCTGCAGCAATCTCTCTCTATGCTAAGATCGGCAGAAGTAAGATGGCGACCGGCGTGCACGCCCCTTTATAGCCCCTGTGACGCCGCAGACAGCAAGCCAATCACTGTCATGCCCTTATCTAAGATGGTGGCGACCGAGACCTATGTCATCACACTGCCCACACTCTGCGTCCTCCTTCATTGGCTGAAAAATGGCGATGAAAGCGTCATATCATACGCGACTTTTGCGTGCAGATCGCCGACCTCATGGCCGATCGGGTCGGGTTTCATGAAACCTGACTTTGCCAAAAGTCGGCGATTTTAGAATTTGTCCGATCCATTTTGTTCAACCCTAATGAAAAGGATTTGAAGGGAACAGCACAGTTATGTCTTCCTCCATCCCCAGCTACAAGCATGTAGCATCCCTAGCCACAAGCATTTGCTCACGTGTCGGTAGTTAAGTGGGCAATGTTAGTAAGTACATTGGTGCGGGCTCGGGTGATGTTCCTGGACACTTGCTGGTGCAAGGCAGGAACACCACACCTGGAGACAAAATCACTGCCTGGGACCAAGTAACTAGGGACTGCTGCAGCTATAAGTTGATGGAAATTCTCTGCATCTTCCAGCCTAATTGGCAACATTTCCATGGCAAGCAGCCTGGAAATGTGCCCATTTAGCATTTGGGCCCCTGGGTGGGTGGATGGCTGGAAATGTTCATTTTCGTTCGAAGACTTGGGGTTGGAACAGTTGAACGCTGACCTGGTACACAGATTTAGAATTGTCTGAAGATAGAAAGTCAGAATGTACAAGGATAGGTGCTGCGCAGGAGGCATCTTTTGGTGCATGTTTTGGACAGGGGATTGGGAAGCACCTAGCACAGGAGTAGAGGCAGTGGTGTCACCTGAAGGGACCATTCGTTTACCTAGGCATTCTGGCCCACCGAGTTAGGTGCTTAGATGACATATGCCTGATGCTGTTGGTGGTTTCTTCTTAGTGGTCAGGCTACTGCTGATCTTTGCATAGCACAGATTTCAAATAGCCATTTTGTTTGTTTCAGAACTCTCTTTAAAAAATCGCAGACTGGGGAATACATAACTCTTTGGCCGAGAATTTAAGGACTGTCGGTGGGTGCTCTGCAGAACAGTTGTCCAACTTCTCCCTCTGGTCACCTGACTGCCTGTGTTTCAGTGCTACAGATCTCTACCCTTAGCACTGCTGGCATTGCCCTGTATGCCAGCTTCCAAGGCTAGGTCAGTAACTTCGACATCCACCACCTCGTCTTATGCCAACACACCCTGGTCCTTTTGACTAAAGATGAGAGAACCTTACAAGGTTTGCTTCAGTTCAGCAAACATCCACCATATCAGAACATTGAAAATCAAATGGTTAATCGGTTGGCCAAAAGACCTCTATAGCAATGCATGTCGATGACCTGCAGGGTGCAATCTTCAGAAGTGAGCACACAGCGACCGTGCTGCCTACAGCATCACATCCAGGTCAGCATACTGGCAGAGAAATTGCTGTACCACCAGGTTTAGAACATGAGCCATGCAAGGCATGTGTGTGAGGTTTCCATTGCCTGGGGCCGATACCAGGTTTGCACCATTAACGCATGCTGTCTTCCCTGGCTCTAGGTTCAGTGGAGACAGCCATTGCTCTTGATAGCTGTTCACAACTTTTGAGCTGTGTGACTGTGAGCTCCAAGGCATGTCATTTTAACATTGCCTGATTGCGGTGAGCTATGGTGCACAGTACGGAGCTGGGAATTCTATTTGCACTGTCTGATTAAGGGAGAGGTTTTGGGGACAGGTGAAGGCCCTAGATGAGGTGGAGCTGCTAAAAGCAGTGGAGTTAGTGTTAAATACAGGAGTTAGTCCCACAAGCCTTGGGGATTCAAAGACTTGTGGAGAAGGCCCTTGTCCGCTTTCTCCCACAGCCACCAGAGCCACACAGCGCCCAGATGCCAAGATGTTAAGCTGCTTCCCATGTTTGCTCGTCCAGGTGTCACTGAAGAAATGGCGACTGGGCCACTTGTACTTGGGGACTGTTGACCATCAACTTTCTGAAACCGTCGGTATCCACCAGGCAAAAAGGCAGTATTTTCGAAGCCAATAGATTGGAGATGGTAGAATTCAAGCTCCTAGCTTAGGTATGTGTAGGAGGAAACATTCTTTTATGTGACCACAACTGCGGGACCGAGAGCTGGCTTCTGTGCTGAGAGAGGGTGGAGTACAGAGAACATGACAAACTGCTGGTCTGCGAATGAGGTGCAGCCGGAGATGTTATGGTGGATTGCGTAAGATGTGTTGAGCTAGGTGGCACAAAAACTGCAGGCATGTCCACTTCCATAACCACTAAGAGGTTCTCAATCACCCTGACTTTAGGGGGTAAACAAGTGTCATTTCTGTGGCTAGAGACCTGTGTGAGAAGACTTGGCATGATGACGGAAGAAGAAGCAGCAGATGTGGTTGATGGGACAGCTGTTGGTTGGTGAGGTCCACTAGTCCACATTTTAGTGCAGTGAGATTCCCACACTAAGGCATGTTGATCACGAATCTGCCAGTTCACGCATATTGTTGTCAAATTATTGCAATTTTTTGCCTCTACTGTTACTGTATTTTTTTTTAATTTGGCAGATGATGTGGTGAACAGAAATAAACACACAGAGAGAATAGTCCATTAATTGTAAAAATCACTCCCTGACAATTACCCTAATTCACCCAATTCTTACCATAAAATAAAAGGGGCAGCACGGTGGTGCAGTGGATAGCACAGCAGCCTTGCAGCGCTGGAGTCCTGGGTTCAAACGCGACTAAGGACAACATCTGCAAAAGAGTTTGTATGCTCTCTCCGTGTTTGTGTGGGTTTCCTCTGGGTTCTCCGGTTTCCTCCCACATTCCAAAGACATACTGATAGGGAATTTAGATTGTGAACCCCATTGGGGACAGCGATGATAATGTGTGCAAAACTGTAAAGCACTGCGGAATATGTTGGCGCTATATAAAAATAAAGATTAGTATTATTATTAGGTTATCCTCACTTGTCTGCTTTAAATCCATAAAAAGAAGATCCCACGATGATCCCTGACTCTGCTATATCCCAATGCTGTGGTGAGTGTTGACATCAGTTACGGGAGCCGAAACACAATGAGAGTAGCATGAGAACCCGGCTGTAGTGAGGTAATTAAAGTTACCGCAGGTCACAGGCACCTGGCTGTAGTGACGTAATTAAAGTTACCACAGGTCACAGACTGCGGTTTTCACGGTAACCTCAGTGTAAGCCGGCTTGTAAAGTGTGGTAACCTTACTGTTGTCACCCTTTGCATCCGGAGAATTTCTTGTGGGGACAATATGTCAATTTCAACTATACCATTTTTATTTACATTCGTCTTTTTGATCTCATTTTACTGCACTTATTATTCGGCTGTATGATAAAAAAGCATAGTTTTTTGCCTACTTTGTTATTTATTTTTTTACAGTATTCACTGAAGGGGTTGAGTTGTTACGGATGCAGCAATACCAAATATGAGTACCTTTTGGTTTATTTATTAAATAAAAATATTATTTATGGGTACTATATATATATATATATATATATATATATATATATATATATATATATATATATATATATATATATATATATATATATATATATATATATATATATATATACTGTATATAATGTGGACTTTCTCATGTACCTGGACCGAAACGTCGCCATATGGGCAATTAAATCGTACGTGATTTGATCCAACAATGGTGTGCTGCTTCCATTTTTTGGAGATATTTACTAGTTTTGGTACATACAGTACTTGGAAGCTTTTGCACCCATAACTATTTTTATGCTGCTTTTTGTTCTTTTTTCTATATACAGCTCTGGCAACAATTAAGAGACCACTGCACAATTTTCAGTTTGTCTGATTTTTCTCTTTATAGGTATATTTTTGAGAAAAATGTAAATTGTTCATTTGTTCTATAAACTACTCACAACATGTCCCCGAAATTCCAAGCAATACATTTTGTATTTATTTTCTGAAAATGAGAAATGGTCACAACAACAAAAAAATGCATTGCTTGAAGACTTCAAATAATGCAAAAAAAACCGAGTTCATAATCATTTAGAAACAAGAATACTAACGTTTTAACTCAAGAAGAGTTCAGAAATCAATTTTTTGTGGAATAACCATGATTTTTAATCATAGCTGTCATGCGTCTTGGCATGCTTTCCACCAGTCTTTTACACTGCATTTGGGTGACCTTGTGCCACTCCTGGTACCAAAATGTAAGCAGTTCTTCTTTGTCTGATCGCTTTCCATCTTCCTCTTGATTACATTCCAGAGGTTTTCAATGGGGTTCAGGTCTGGAGATTGGTCTGGCCATGACAGGGATTTGATGTGGTGGTCCTTCATCCACACATTGATTGACCTTGCTGTGTGGCATGGTGCATTGTCCTGCTGGACAAAACAGTCCTTGGAGTTGGTGAACATTACCTGAGCAGAAGAAATTAACTATTTTAACAGAATAACCTTGTATGCAGCTTGATTTATAAGTCCTTCACAAAGATTAAACTGCCCAATTCCAGCCTTGCTGAAGCATCCCCAGATCATCACCGATCCTCCATCAAATTTCACAGTGGGTGCAAGATACTGTGGTTTATAAGCCTCTCCAGGTCTTCGTCTAGCCATTAGACGACCAGGTGTTGGGCAAAGCTGAAAATTAGGCTAATCAGAGAAGATTACCTTACTCCAGTCCTCTATGGTCCATTCCTTATGGTCTTTGGCAAACTTCAGCCTGGCTCTCAATTTCTTCTCAGTGATGAAAGGCTTTTTTCTAGCTTTACATGACTTGAGTCCTGCCTCTAGGAGCTTGTTACGAACTGTTCTTGCGCTCACATCACCCCAGCTGCCATTTGCCATTCCTTTTGTAGGTCACTTGATGTCATCCTGTGGTTGCTGAGTGACATTCGAATAAGTTGACGGTCATCCCGTTCAGTGTAGAGACGTTTTCGCCCTTTGCCGGTCTGCAGCTTTGTTGTCCCAAATGTCTGCTGCTTGACCTTGTTGTAATGGACTGCCATCTTAGAAATTTTAAGGATGGAGGCAATACTATGTCCCTCTGCTAGTAAAGCCAGAATTGAGCCCTTCTTTCCCTCATTCAAGACTTATCTTTTCAACTCATTTGGCATAGTTCAAAGTTATTCTTTCATTCCAATTACTTTTGGTATATTACTAGCACTTGTTTTGCAATCCAGCTTGTCCTATTGCAAGAGGATTGTGAACACCACAGCAGTGTTTTTTATACTTTCCTTGGTTAAATAAGATTTGGCTCAGCTGATCACATAATCAGAAGCACATTAAGTAGAATGAGGTGTACTATGGTTGGAATTCAACTGACACTGGAATGGAATGGCTGTCAGACATTTTACTTAGTCTCTCTATGGGACTTTCACTTTTAGTGGCTGGTCGCTATTATAAAGAA